>NW_024412441.1:12036272-12105220 GCF_014898765.1 Herpailurus yagouaroundi
CCCTCCCCCGTTCATGCTCTGTCTCTCTCTGTCCCCTCAAAAATAAATAAACGTTGAAAAAAAAAAAGAAAAGAACCCTAGGGGCGCCTGGGTGGCGCAGTCGGTTAAGCGTCCGACTTCATACAGGTCACGATCTCGCGGTCCGTGAGTTCGAGCCCCGCATCAGGCTCTGGGCTGATGGCTCAGAGCCTGGAGCCTGTTTCCGATTCTGTGTCTCCCTCTCTCTCTGCCCCTCCCCCATTCATGCTCTGTGTCTCTCTGTCCCAAAAATGAATAAACGTTGGGAAAAAAAAATTTTTTTTTTAAAAAAAGAAAATAACCCTAATTCAAAACCACCACCAAATGAGAATTTGTTCTGAAAAATCCAAACAGTACTAATTTACTAGCTGTATCCAACCTGTTGATGACTGTAACGTTTGGTGCAAGCTGTTTGGCAACTGAAGGGTGAACACAGGTGAATGTGTACTATTTCTGAAGAAGTCTTCTGTTGCTTTAGACTGCAAAACCTTTGTTTCCCAGAGCTGCAGAGACAAAAATGTTTGCTTTTTAAAAATGAATAAAACATTAAGATATTTTTTTCTTTTTAATTTTTTAAAAAATTGTTAGCTCAAAAAAAAAAAATTGTTAGCTCAGGGGCGCATGGGTGGCTCCGACTTCAGCTCAGGTCATGATCTCACAGTCTGTGAGTTCGAGCCCTACATCAGGCTGGCTGCTGTCAGCACAGAGCCCACTTCAGATCCTCTATCCCCCTTCTCTTTGCCTCTCCCTTTCTTGTACTCTTAAAAATGAACATTTAAAAACACACAATGTCAGCTGATGGCAATTAAGGGGTTAAACAATTAAGGGGTTAAAACTATAATTTATCAGTTTCTTAAGATGAAAAAACAACAAAAAAGGAAACTTGTATTGTCTACAAACCTGCTTCAAGACTTTTAAAACTTGCTCCTCTATACCTTCTTCAGCAAATAGATCCCGCACTCCTTCAATTACATCTTCAATTACAGATCTATAGAGTTTAGGCTAAATAAAAGCAATTGTTAAAGTTTTAAACTCCCAAGTTTGAATGTATTCAGCCTTAAAAAGACATGCAGTGTACATTTTCTTATGGTTTAAAGAAAAACCACCATAAGGATATTTACTGGTGCAATCTACTCCCAATATAGCCTCAGCTGTCCATAAACTGTCAGCTTCTGACCCATAGCCTCATTCTATCTACGAGGCTGACTTACAGGACTACAATCAAATATGAGATAATAATCTTATCAAGATGTTAGGTTACAGTTGGGTTACTTGATTTTTCTGTCAGAATTTAACCCCCACTCCGCCTTTTAAAAAGGGAAGTTAATTTAAAGCAGATGGAAATCAACCTTCTGTCTTCAATTTACTTTTTTCTCAGAGGCCAAAGTAGCTTTTTTTAAAGTTCACTAGATTACTTCCACAAATGTAAATTGCAAGTCATAAGATTGAAATGAGCACTTGGGGCACCTGGGTGGCTCAGTCAGTTAAGCGTTCAACTTCGGCTCAGGTCATGATCTCACGGTTCGTGGGTTCGAGCCCCGCATCCGGCTCTGTGCTGACCGCTCAGAGCCTGGAGCCTGCTTCGAAATGTGTGTCCCTCTCTCTCGCTCTCTGCCCTCCCCCACTCGCTCTCTGTCTCTCAAAAATAAACATTAAAAAAAACTAAAATAACAAAAATAAAAGATTGAAATGAGCACTTACAATAGAGTAACCAAAGCCTATCCCACTTCCAAAATATATGTAGTCCAAAAAAATATTCTGAACCACTGCCAAGGAAAAGTGCAACTGCACCAAAATGGAGTCATAACAGAAACTAAGGAGGACATGAATGAATTATAGCCTTCCACAAGACTGTGGCAATAAAAACTCTGACATTCTAGGACTGCTCTTTCATACTACCCAGTGAATACTCTAAATACTCCTACTCACACCAAGAGTAGCTAGGTCTTTAATCCTTTTAAACATCCAGGATAAGCTTATGAATAGGCCAATCAGTAACATTTAAATAATACGTTATTCACAGGCATATCCATTAAGATTAAGTGCCCTAGATTAGTTGCTTCTTTTAAAAGTTTACCCTGATAAAGGCATACTAAATTGATGCTTCAATGTTAGTTCCAGCTAGTGTGATCACATTTAAAGCAAGAAAAAAAACTCTTGGGGGCTAAAAATTTCTTTTAAGATCCACCCTCAGAGTATAAGAGGGCATCAAAAATAACCCATTAGAACACAATTTTTCAAAAGCAAAAGAGGTATTGAACATACTTTCTCTTCTGGAACTACAGTTAGACTTTATACTCTTTCCCTGCTACCTTTATTAAAACTATGTATAGTCCAGGAAATTCATCTTAACCTCTTGTCAATTTAAAAGAAAACACACCTTCCTTGGGGTTCATCATCAGATAAAATGGTATACACGGTAAGCTTATATTCAAGCCTGACATATCTTAAAATAATTAACATAAAAAAATAGACACACATTGAAATAATAACATGTCTCTGAAAATGGACCTTTTTATGCTGCATATGTATACATGAAACCCATAAAATAACAGCAACAGAGCTGGACAAGCACACTGCCTTTCACCAAATGTGAAGTTGTTCAGGTGAACTGAAAATAAAGGTGAATCCTTGTTTTTTTACAATTCAGGTTTTTAAAAGTGACAGAGCGTTTCACAAGTGCCATTTAGCCTGTCAATTCTCATTGAGAGGTTTACGTACCTCTTAAGGGTAGGAGAACAATGTTGGTGTTTAATTCCAATTGTATACTTAAGTATTAAGATGAAGGATGGGGAAAAGGCGGGGGGGGGGGGGGGTAGGCAAGAACTCGAAAAATATGCAGTAACACGTTAGATCACATTACTTGTTATTTCAGATAAATAATATAGCTTAGAATCAACAATAGCCATACCAAAATTAAGAACTGCAGTTAGAGCACAACTGAGCTTGGGAATTTTCTAAACACAGAGGAAACTAAGAGGGTTAATCTGAGTTCCAGGTCTAACCACTTCTTCCAGATAGCCTCAGTGTGGGTGAAGAGGGAGGGAGGAGAGGCCCCCGTTCCTCTTGCGGGGGCCAGTCCCAACTTCCGGCTGAGTTACTGATCCTCATCGACCTCCTCCAACACTGACCCTCACAGCCGGGGCCGCTAAGGGAAAGGGTTTCTGAAAATCTGTGAAGGGTCAGGAGGCAAAAAAGAGTGTGTGGAGCCGGGCCACTGTGATCCCTGGCCCGGCCCTCCCTCTACACAGAGCACAGGCCAAGGGGCCAGGCCGATCCTCCTTACCACGGGGTTGACGCAGGCCATGATAGCGGCTCCGGTGCCTCCCCCCTCGCGCCTGCGCAGCACGCGGTACTCTGCCGAGGCCCACTCCCCGCACGCTTTGAACGGTGGCCAGCGGCTTGCACGTTGCTACGCAGGGACGCTGGGGGCGGGGCAGGGGAGGAGAGAATGTGGGCTGAGCAGGGTACACCGATTAGAGGGGAAGAGGTTGGCAGGCTTGAATGAGCCAAGAAGCCAGCTAAAATGGTCCTATTAAGTGTGATGTAACCAGCTTTCGGCCATTCAGCTGACCCCTGAAGAAACTTTATTTTCTCAATCTGTAAAATAAAGGCTAAGAAAATAGGGGAGACACGATGCAGTGGTAGATTCCAGTTCACCTTCAGCTTGGAAGGGGGTTAGGCTAGGAAAGTGGGGAGACTAGTGGCATCTGCCCTCACCTTTTACCAATTTTCACCCTTCCTTCTACGCCCCACTCACAGCTGAACTCCAGTAAAAGTATAAAAGAGCTAAATAATTCTAAAATTGATTGTCAAAGTGTAGAAGAGCAACATTAGCATCATCTGGGAACCTGTTAAAAATGCAAATTATTGGGGCGCCTGGGTGGCGCAGTCGGTTAGGCGTCCGACTTCAGCCAGGTCACGATCTCGCGGTCCGTGAGTTCGAGCCCCGCGTCAGGCTCTGGGCTGATGGCTCGGAGCCTGTTTCCGATTCTGTGTCTTCCTCTCTCTCTGCCCCTCCCCCGTTCATGCTCTGTCTCTCTCTGTCCCAAAAGTAAATAAAAACGTTGAAAAAAAAATTTTTTAAAAAATGCAAATTATTGGGTCCCACCCTAGACCTAGTGAATCAGAAACTCTAAGGATGGGGCCCAGCATTCTGTAACTTTAACAGGCTCTCCAGACGATTCTGATGGGTGCTGAAATGAGATTCACTGTCCCAAGACAAAGATTCTCAGCTTTGGCTGCACATTGAAATCACCTGGAGAGTTTAATAACCATTTGGCACCTGAGTCTCACCCCAGAGACTCTGATTCCACTATGCAGCTTAGGTAGAGAAGGAGTGTTAAAGTCAGCACCCCACTACTACCCAGGCTCTTTTCCTTCTCAGGTAGAAATCACCATCTCTTGACCTGCAATAATTCCCTCCCTCCCCTGAAAGGCAGAGCATCTAGGAGCACACCTTGACTAGGGCTGAGGATACATCTAAGCATAGATAACGTGGAGTCTTAAGAGAGAAAGTCATCTTTTGCCACTACTCTGCCTTTTAAATAGCCTTTTTAGTCTGCAGATAGGTCCTGATTTAACCAGATGGCTAAGTTATTTAATTATTAAAAATCATATCAGGTTTTAAATTGGCTGTTTGTTTATTTATTTGTATAAGTTCAGTAGAGCTATTTATGCCCTACACTCTGTATTCACTTTGCCTGGGCCAGGTACCTTATGATTTGTGAGCTTCAAGCAGCTGATTTACATGGAGCCCTTTAGAAGGCTTTCTGAAATTAAAAACTATCTGAAATTTCTTTTACAAAAAGCCAAGAATTTTAAAGAGTAATTTTTAATGATTGTATCTCTACCTGGCAATTTACTACCAGAAGTATGCAAAATGATTTATCTGTCACCCAAAATACAAAAGCTAAAAGCAGTCATTGGATAAATCCAATTAAATTATTCAAGCTGAGAAATAAGAAAGCTGAAAGATCTCTTGTTTTCCAACCTTTCATAGCCAAGTTTTAAAACCTTCTTCTTAAATGCATATGATTGGTAATCACCTAACAGCATATTGTTTTATATTACTTCCTTGTATATTTTACCCTTCTCAAGGCTATATTGTAGATCATACATACTTCTGAAATTAAATTTGAACCTTAATACCCATAAGAAGTGTCACTAAGAGTTGAATTGTTATTGCTTAGTATACTTAGTAGACTCAGGTCAGAGAGGCATTATGTATCTTTGGCAGAGAAATGTCAGCAACTTTCCATTCGCCTCTTGTGGTCTTTCTGGATGATCACTAGTAGGTTCAGATATAATTTGTTCCCAATAATAAATAATAGCTTTTAGAGGAGGTATACTTTAACCCATGTTCTAGGTGAACCCATGTTGTAAAATCTGCTCTGGATCTGTGGTAGCCACCATTCATGATGGCCCCAATGATCCTCACCTCCTGGCATTCACAACTTTGTGTTGTCCCTCCGACACTGTACCATGGTTTATCTGGGTAGCAAATAGGATAAAGCAGAAATAATGTTGTATCACTTCTGAGATTAAGTTAAAAATGACTGTGGCTTCCTTCCTTGAGATTCCTTCAGATTATTCACTTTGGGAGACAGTAGCTATCATGTTGTGGAGACACTCAGCCTGTGGAGAGGTTTGTGTGGCAAAGAACTGAGAGTCCAGCCCATAGCTAACAAAGATCAGAAGCCTGTAGACAATCACATGAGTAAGCTTGGAAATTGATCCTTCCCCCTTTAGGTGGTCCAAGGTGACAGTTTGACTGCATTCCTTTGAGAGATCTTGAAACAGAACCCCCCTCTAGGCATCTTGTGATTCCTAGTCCTGAGAAATTGTGTGAGATAATAAACACACGTCATTTTAAGCAGTTAAATGTGGGGATAATTTTTTTTTTTTTTTTAATTCTAGAGAAAGAGAGAGCAGACAGCAGGGGAGAGGGGCAGAGGGAGAGTGAGAATCTTAGGCAGGCTCCATGCCCATCGGGGGTGGGGTGGGAGAGAGGGGTTGATCCCACAACCCTGCGATCACGACCTGAGCAGAAATCAAGAGTCAGATGTTCAACCAACTGAGCCATCCAGGCTCCCCTGGGGATAATTTGTTACACAGCATGAGATGCAGGGCCCATTGTCTGATTGGATTGTGACTAGTGAAGGCTTAGTTCTCCCTCATTGTAATCTCAGCACTTAAAAGTTTTTTTAATACCCTCATCAATCACAAGAGCATTTGAAAAGTATGTAAAGGAATCTTTATAGACTGATATCTGGTGGTGTTGACCCCAGGTTATCATCAAGCAAGCAAACTCTTATAGTCATGTAATGATCATATTTCTTTTGTCAATTTTTCAAACCCACTGGGGAAGTGTGTTGCATACACAAAACACTTTTGATGCTAAAATTGAAATTTCAAGATCCCAAAACTTCAGTGAGGCAAGTTTCAGTGACTATTTTTTATGTTAGTAAATAACCTAAAATGAGAATAAAAAAGGAATGCTGAGCTTTGGTCCTTCTTTGAGTATTCGGTTCTTTGAAATTATACCTGTGGCAAAGCATGAAGCTCTTCCCTAGCTGCCCATCACAATTTGGAACACCAGGTTTTCATTTTCTCCTGCTTTATTTAGAGACTATAAACATAATATTTCATTTATGATCGATGCCTGTTTTGTAACATTTAAGCAAATCTAATAATTGGATTAATTTCTTTGTATTCCATATACTCTAGTTATTTTTGCCCAGAGGTTTCAGTGCTACTATTACAAAAGTAAAGAAATAATTTCACTTTGCTTATTGTGAGAAAAGGCCAGATCTATGAAGTCCTTTCTCTGAATGAGAATGTTTTTTAAAAAATGTATTTTAGAGACAGCCCATTATCTTTTACATATTAAATTTTACAGTCAAATGCAGAGCATTTCAGTAACTGTACAGGCTCTAAATTATATATTTAATCAGTAATGAAAAATACAAGTTAGTCTCTGAGCACATGGCTTAAGGCAGCAACTATTCATAATTAGTTTCTGAACATTTTGCAACCACTGCACTAAACCCAGCAGTATTTCGCTTCTCTATCTGTTTGATCCTTCACATCTTCCAGGAAATGAAAATCCAGATAATCTCTGCCCCACCTTGTAACTTTGAAATTGTTACAGGTAGTTCTGATTTATGTATATTCTGTACTTCTGTAACATTTTCCATTTTCTAATCCAAAATCAACTTACATTATTTGAACATCAGATATTGCTTCACCATGATGAATTCCCTCTCCCCACCTGAAAAGGATTTCAGTTAAAATGACTGTGTCACAATGCTATGGCCAGCTGGTGACGTTATAACACAGTGTAATGCTGTTAATGATCACAGTACTGCCTATCTCAAAATGTTTTCACATTAAAGAGATGTATGCATGATGCACGTATGAAAATTAGTGATTAGGGGCGCCTGGGTGGCGCAGTCGGTTGAGCGTCCGACTTCAGCCAGGTCACGATCTTGCGGTCAGTGAGTTCGAGCCCCGCGTCGGGCTCTGGGCTGGTGGCTCAGAGCCTGGAGCCTGTTTCCGATTCTGTGTCTCCCTCTCTCTCTGCCCCTCGCCCGCTCATGCTCTGTCTCTCTCTGTCCCAAAAATAAATAAACGTTGAAAAAAAAATAATAATTAAAAAAAAAAGAAAATTAGTGATTATAATTAACTCACCAAAAGTATGGAGGATGACTTCCAACACAATGTTCCCCATGGCTACTTTTTCAACATTCTCATCAGGGGCTGATCAGAATTCAGTGACTTTCTAGCTAACGAATGACTCCATTTTCGTTCTTTAAATCACAATGTGTATAATCATATATGAACATGAATTATTACCAAGGATAATGTCCATTGTCTTCAGTTAATTTTCCAAACTACATTTCTACTTAGAAACGAGGGAGGTAAAGACCAATAAAACTAGCTTTGTTCCAACAGTACTGTACTTTTCTTCTTATCTAATTTGTCTCATTTTATGAAGTAAATGGCAGCATCTTGAGTATTCTATATTGTTATCTTAGAGGCTTCAAATATCAGGGGAGGCAGGGAAAATATGGAGTAGACACACTTCTTCCTATTCCTTCCACTAAATATAGCTAAAAACTCGAGGTAATGGATATAAAACAAACACAAGAACATCATGAAAGGTAGAGAGAAGAGCATAGACCAGTTAGGGAATTTGCAACCCAAAGAATGACACAGCAGTGAATTCTCTGGTTTTTCTTTTTGTCTCATGTATCCCGAACCAGGTGCTGATGAAGCTGGCAGCCCAGAACACCAACAGTCACAGACAAAAAAGAACAAAAGCCTCTCTTTCTAGCCAAAGAACCAAGAGGCAGCAAGACAGAAAACTCTTTTTTTTTTAAGTTTATTTATTTATTTTGAGAGAGATAGAGCATGCACACAAGTGGGGTAGGGCAGAGAGAGAGGGAGAGAGAGAGGATCACAAGCTGGCTCTGAGCTGTCAGCTCGGAGACCAACGCTGAAGTCAAGAGTCAGATGCTTAACTGACTGAGCCACCCAGGTGTCCCAAAACAGAAAACTCTTAAACAACTGCTCTACTAGAAAAAAAAATGGCCACATCCTAAACCTGTCAGCAAAGGCAAAGTAGACTTCCACTCTTGTCCACATATAACAAGGTGCAGCCATTCCCATGATGTCATTGGGTACCACACATGATGCCTGGATTTGCACTTCACCCAGCTGTAGAGAAACATCCCTACCACCCACTGGGGTTGTCAGAGAAGGCCAAGATTTTAATTCCTGCTGGTGATAGTGAGACCTGTCCCTTGCAGTGTAGCAGAGGTCATGTGAAAAGGAGCAACAAGGCACCATTTCCTGTCTCAGCCGGGGTAATGTCAGTGGAAGCCTGTTGTGAAGCATGAACTTCTCCCCTACCCAATACTAATGAAAGCACCCCCCTCCCCTGGGGTGTCAACAGAGGCTAAAAGGAGAACCGGCCCTTCACCTCCACCTGGAAATACCAAGATGGCATTCTCAACTTCCCCCACTGACCCACTGTCACAGAAGACCTGCTAAAACAGTTTTAAATAAGATCCAGTCTCATAATAACCAAAATGTGCAGCATGCAACTGAAAATCACCTGTCGTCCAAGAACCAGGAAAATCTCAACTTGAAAGAGAAAAGACAATCAGTAGATACCAACACAGAGCTAAGATGTGGGAATTATCTGACAAGGATTTTAAAGCAGTCTTACTAAAACTTCTTTGATGAGCATTCAAGCAAGCAATTAAATTAGCACTTTAAACAAATGAATAAAAAGTCTCTACAAGGAAATAGAAGATACAGAGAAGAACCAAATGGAAGTTTTATGACTGAAAAATAGAATAACCAAAGTAAAAATTCTATGGATGGGCTTTCTATGTGTTGGATTATATCTCCCAAAAAAGGTAGAGTGAAGTCCAAACCTGCAGTACCTCAGACTGTGACCTTATTTGGAAATACAGTCATTGCAGATACAATTAGCTAATATGAGGTCATACTGGAGTAGGGTGGGCCACTAACCCAATATGACTGATGTCTTTTTCAGAGAAGGACACAGACACACAGAAAGAAAACAGTCATGTGACAAAGAGGCAGAAATTGGAGGGATGCATCTACAAACTAGGAATACCAAAGATACCAGCAAACATCAGAATCTAGAAAAAGCAAGGAAGAAATTCTCCCTTACAGGTTTCAGAGGGAGTATGGCTGGGTCAATACCCCAATTTCAAACTTCTAGCCCAACTTCAAATCGAGATAATAAGTTTCTGTTGTTTTAAGTTACTCAGTGCATGGTAGTCTCTTACAGCAGCCCTAGGAAACTATACAAGGCTCAGCAGCAGAATGGAGACCACAAAGCAAAGAATCCGTGAACTTGAAAACAGAACAATAGAAATAGCCCAATTTGAACAATGAACAGAAAAATAGACAATGGAAATATAAGTGTCTTTCTTGTCAGGAACCATAAAGACCAGGAGGAGGTGGGCTGAAAAGAACTGTCAACTCATTATCCCAAATGCAGTGAAAATATCCTTCAAAGAAAAAAGGGAAAATCAAAATATTCTCAAATGAAAGAAAACTAAGATTATCTATCAGCAAAGCTACCCTAAAAGTATGGCTAAAGGTAGTTCTTGAAATAGAAAGGAAATGACAAAAGGAGGAAAGAAAGAAAGAAAGAAAGAAAGAAAGAAAGAAAGAAAGAAAGACCTAGAGAAAGAAAGAAAGAAAGAAAGACCTAGAGAAAGAAAGAAAGAAAGAAAGAAAGAAAGAAAGAAAGAAAGAAAGAAAAAGGAAGGAAGGAAGGAAGGAAGGAAGGAAGGAAGGAAGGAAGAAAGAAAGAAAGAGAAAGAAAAAGAAGAAAGAAAGGGAGAAAGAGGGAGATAGGGAGGGAGGAAGGAAGGGGAATGAAAAATACAAAATGTGTAAATGTAACAGACTTTCCTTCTCTTGGCTTTTTGAATGTAGCAAAAGCTACAAAGAGAAATACATTAAAACATACTCTAGATAAATCAAAATGGAATTCTAAAAAAATGTACAAGTAACCAACAGGAAAGCAGGAAAAAGAAAAAAAAAATAAAGAACAGAGGGAACAAACAGAAAAATATAGGCACAAACCTGTGTTGGCAAGAATGTGAAGAAAGTGTAAACAGTGCAGCTAGTTTGGAAAACAGTTTGGCAGTTTCTTGAAAAATTAAAAATATATTTCCCATATGACCCAGCAATTCCACTCATACTCAGGAGAAATGAAAACATGTCCACACAAAGATTGGTACATGAATATTCATAGCAGCACTGTTGATAATAGCAAAAAAGTGAGGAAAACCCAAATTTCCATCAAATGATATATTGTCAAATAAAATGTGGTATAGCCATACAATGGAATACTATTAGACAATAAAAAGGAATGAAGTACTGATATATGCATGAACCTGGATGAACACAGATACACAATATGAATGAGCTTCAGAAACATTACAGTGGAGCACCTAGGTGGCTCAGTTGGTTGAGCATCCAACTTCGGCTCAGGTCATGAACTCACACTTCATGGGTTCAAGCCCTACATGGGGCTCTATGCTGACAGCTCAGAGCCTGGAGCTTCCTTTGGATTCTGTGTATCCCTCTCTCTCTGCCCCTCCCCTGCTTATGTTCTGTGTCTGTCCCTCAAAAATGAATAAACATTTTTAAAAAATTCTTTTAATATTATAGTAAGTTAAGGAAGCCAGAGACAAAAAACTTCTATTGTTTAATTCTATTTATATAAAATTTCCAGAAGAGGCAAATCTATAAAGACAGAAATTAGATTAGTGGTTGCCTGGGGCTGCGATGAAAAAGAGAAGCAACTGAAAATGGGCTCCAGGAATTTTGGGCGGAGATGGGAATGTTCTAAAATTGATTGTAGTGATGTGATGGTTGTACAATTCTGTGGATGTACTAAAAATCTTTGAATTGTACACTTAAAACAGGTGAACTTTGTGAGATACAGTCATCAAGAAAGTTGTCAAAAGGTATCAAGGTTTCAGGGGAGTTAGGGTGGACCTAATTTTTTTTTAATTACGGTAAAATAAACATGACAAAATTTGCCATCTTAACCATTTTTAAGTGCACAGTTCAGTGGCATTAAGTACATCTGCATTGTTGTGCAACTATCACCACCACCCATCTCTGTAAGTCTTTTCATTTTGCAAAACTGTAACTCCGTGCCCACTGAACAGTAGTAACTCTCCATTTCAACTTGGAGCTGCGTTTTATCCTTGTGTGGACAGGTCTAGGAAATTAAGCAACTGGTATTGTTTCAAATGCAGGAAAAAAACTTTCTGAAGCTACAGAATGGTTCCAAAATATGTTTAACAAAAGACAGATACTTTCATTTCACAACCAAAAACACCACTCCATTGGGTGTTGGGTATTCAATGAGAAACCATGACTCCTGGCCCATAGGAGGTGCTAAAAGCCTATGAAGAAGGCTTCCTTCTTCATTTTCAGCAGCTTTTAAAAATAAGATGGAATCAAATTTTAAAACAAACACTTTATTTTTTTCATCCTCTTGAAGATATATGTGTTTAGTAAGAAAAAGTATATTTATATGTGTGATAGATTTTAAATTTCTTTGAAAACTGGGGCTGTGTATTATCTTTATATATCTCCATAGTATCTCCACTCCAGAAATCATTCATTGAATGTTACTGATTTGAATTTTTAGTTAAACTGCTCTAAAATGAGGGCGCTTGGGTGGCTCATTCGGTTAAGCCTCCAACTCTTGGTTTTGGCTCAGGTCATGATCTCACAGTTCATGGGTTTGAGCCCTGCATTGGGCTCCATGCTGGCAGTGAGGAGCCTGCTTGGGATTCTCTCTCTTTCCCTCTCTCTCTACCCTTCCTCTGCTCATTCTCTCTCAAAATAAATAAACTTAAAAAAAATTTTTAACTGCCATAAAATGGAATTTCTAGCCTATTTGTGGGGAAAAAAATAGGGACCAAGATAAAATTACCAATAGGAGTAGTGCACTGATCTTCATTCATTCATTCACTCATTCGATATTTTTTATTCAACATATAGATCATAAACGCTTGCTAAGGGATCAGCACCATAGCACTGACATTGATACAACCATTGCCTACCACCACCCCTGTCTGTGGGCTTCTTCCCAGAAAATGGGAAATTACTGTAGGCAGAGTCACCCCAATCAAAATCCCAGATGGGAGAGAGGAAAGAACACTACACAAGCAATTACAATGTAATGGGTTAGTAGTCAAAATTACTTATGAGGAGCACCTAACTTGAACAGGGAGAATCAAGGCGGCTTCCTGGAGTAGGACCCCTCAAGTTAGACTGTGGAATGAGCAAGGGATAAAGGAAGGGGGCAGGGAAGAGTGTCCCAGGAAGAGGGCGCTGTACAAGCCAAAGCTTGGCCAGACAAGGGAAGACATGGTGGGTTTGAGAAAATGAGAGCAGGTCAGTTTGGCCAGGGGATAGAGAACAACGTAAGTTGGCAAAGTTAAGGCTGGCTGGTCAGTGTCAGATCGTGTGCTCCCCACTGACTGCAGCAGGGAGTGTGGATTGGACGACAGGCACACTGGAAGCAGAGGAGCAATTACAAGTCTGTGGGGTAAGGAAGAATCAGCAGCTCTGTTTGAAAAGCCTGCAGCAGGCGCAGAGGAAGAACAAGAGACCGACGTTGCTGTTGTGTATCCTTTCCTGGTGCTCAGTCATATAAGGCAAAGAGGAAGAAAGGGGTAAGACCTCAAGAGACTTGAGCAAGTTTGGGTGGCCGGGGTGTGGGGTGGAGATCCACCAACAGGGAAAAGGCAATAAAAAAAAAAGGGTGACAAACATCATCTAGTTCACAGTTTTACCTCAGGCCACTTCTGGTCCCAGTGTGAGTTTAATACAGAATTTGTCCTTTTCCACAATGAGTACTCAGCAAAGCCTTTGAAAAGTGTTTCAGAAGATCTCAAAATTATCCACTGGAGAGGCAGGCTCTTGGCATTTAACAATGCCACTGTTTAAAGATGCTCTTTCCTTGTCCTTTTCATGGCACTTGAGGACCTTGGGGTGGAATTCTCTCTGAACAGTGTGAAAATGTCAAAACAAAGCCCTACAGAAAAGGACAAGCACTTCTACTGGCACCATCGCCCACCCCCACACAGCCACTCACAGATCTACAGCATCTCTCTGAGAGATGAGAAGCAGAAAAAGAGTAAATTCTACACCAGCCACCACTGGGTTTCCCCAATCTGAACATGCATTCTTTGTTAGCGGGATTAATAATCTTCAATTCCAAAATCCGAAGAATTTCCCCATTTGGATCAGTATAGTTGATATTTAAGCATTGCTACCAGTGAAGAACAGAAGTTGAGAAGTACATGACCGAACTATTCAAGAAAATAAAATTAAAGTCAGTCTTTAAAAAAAAATTTTTTTTGTTAACGTTTATTTATTTTTGGGACAGAGAGAGACAGAGCATGAACAGGGGGAGGGTCAGAGAGAGAGGGAGACACAGAATCTGAAACAGGCTCTAGGCTCTGAGCTGTCAGCACAGAGCCCGACACGGGGCTCGAACTCACGGACCGCGAGATCGTGACCAGAGCCGAAGTCAGACACTTAACCGACTGAGCCCCCCAGGTGTCCCTAAAGTCAATCTTAAAGGGGAGTCACAGATACCCCTTCTCTGTGGGAGGGTGAAAAGCTTCTGAATTCAATTCCATTTCTGGAAAAAAAAAAAAAACTAAAAAATGATACCTTGGATACATATGCCTGCTTGCATCTGTACCCATAAACTCTGCCTTCCCTCCTATTTGCAATGGGTGAATTTTTCATCCCCTTATCTAAATCAGCCCCCCACTAGCACCTCAGAGTTTATCCCCACTGTCTACTCAGAGATATGACCCTAGCAATTTTCTCTCTGTCTTTGGCATCATCCATTTTTCTTTTGCCACCGGATCACTGCCAACATGCAGACATCCACTGTCTAGGGGTATACCAAAGGTTAAAGAGAGGGTGGTCAGTCCCGGGTGCAGGTAATAGCGTGTGCATTGTCCATAGAAAATTTACATACAAGAATGAAAATGACTTTTAATCCGGTTGCTTTTTTTCTTTTGCCACGTGCTGGCAATTCTAAGCAATATCTGAGACACAACATTCCCCCACCCTGCTCCCGGCAACTTTTCGTTGGTACAGTGTTCTAAACAACAGCTGGAATCACTGTTGAGTTTTAATAACACACACATAAGCTTCAAATCAGCACATGTTAACTTCTTACCATTTCATGAACATAGAAGTTAATCTGAAAAATCCCCAGTTATACAGTTAAACCCAGGACATACAGGGACTCAGATATCCATATTCATTTGGGGAAATCCTAATGGTCCAGAGTCATCCAAATTTGCTTCAGTTCCTGTCTCCATTCCCTTTGGAACTACATATTCCTAGGTGGAAACTATCAATTCACAATAAACAATGACCAGAAAGATGAAAAAGTAAAACTTGAGTTACTTCATTTTTGTCATTCTGTGTGACTCTCCTGTGTGCCATTTGTATCTTTAAATTTAAAAGAAGGAAACAGTAGGATGCCTGACTGGTGCAGTAGGAAGAGAATGCAATGCTTAAACTCAGGGTTGTGAATTCAAGCCCCACATTAGGTACAGAGATTACTTACAAATAAATAAATAAACTTAGAAAATAAATACAAATAAATAAATAAAGAGAGAGATACAGTGTGAATGGCAAGATGTAATAATTTTTGCTTGAGAAGTTTTGTTTGGTTGCTCTATACATGAAATATTTATTGTATTTGAGTAATAATACCTTTAAAATTGAAGTCTGTTCTTCTATTTTAATTATTAATTATTTTAAAACTGAAGAAGGAATTAAGAAAACAAAACATTTAATTAGCATTGCCTAGATTGTACCTATTGCAGCTATTTTTGTGTTATTAAAATTCATGTATTAGTTACTGGACAACTATTTACATAGAATGTTATTATACCAGACTGTAACACAGAACCAAAGTACAGACTGTTGGGTAAATATAAAAACTACCAAATAGTTGTATTGTTTTCATCCTGCAGGAACCTAGAGGAATTTGTGGGTGTTCACAAGACTGTGAAACTAGCAACTAGTTCATAAACATTCTGAATTTCGTAACAAAACCTGAAGTGAGATCTCCATACCAACATGAAATAACACTGGCTGGTGGAGACTAACCAAGAAAAATTTTAAAGCAAAATAAGAGGTGATTGAAGCAATGGCTGGATTATTTCAAAACCTGTGATGCTTCCAACACCACAAGTACAGTTAATGGAAACTCTGAAGAATGCAAGCGGGCACATCCAAACCACCTGATAGAAACAATGCAAGATTCAGACGACATGGACTGAAAGATGACAAGGAATCACTTCCTAGAAGTATTGACAATGAGGAAGAGAAGTGAAATCTTAGTAAGAGTCAACATCAATCAGATTTATGAAAACAGGACAAAGAGGATGGACTTTGGTCTCAAGGCGAAAGGGTGTTAAACAGATCTCATCCTTACCAGCTACTGTCCCAATGTTCTTATTTACAGCAAAGCTCCTCAAAAAAGCCATCTACTCACGGTCTCTACTCCTACTTGAGTTGTCTGTCAACGTCACCGATGATTTCCACGTTGCTAAATTCAAAGACCAATTCTTAGTCCTCGGCTTATACGGTCAGCAGCATTTCAGGTAGCTGATTACACTTATTCCGGTGAGGTACTCTTCCTCCATCTCCTTTACTGGATCATCCTCGTTTTCCTGACCCCTAAAGTTACAGTCCAAAGACTCAGTACCTAGACTGCTTCTACTTTTTACACTCACTCGTAGGCAATCTCATCCAATCTTACAGCTTTTAGTGCCAGGGTCTCTAAACATCCCACCTCTGGCTCAACCCTCTTTCCTGCCTGGTGTATCTACCTGGATGTCTGATAGGCCTCTCAAGGTCAACACATTCAACCTGCATTTCTGATCTTTCTCCCCAAACTTTCTCCTATAACTCTTTCTCTTCTCCATAAAAGACAGCTCCCGTTTTTAGTTGCTCAGGCCAAAAGTCTGGGAGTCAGTTTTGTTTCCTTCTTTCCACCACACTGGGAGCCCAATCCAATCCATCAGCACACACTATTGGCTCTGTATTTCAGACATGTCCTGAGTCCAACCATATTTCACCCCCCATTACCACTCCCAGGTACCATTGCCTCTCACCTGGATTATTGCAATAGCCTCCTAACCACGCACTGCTTCTGCCATTACCCACTTTTATGTCCACAGACTCATCATAACATGTAATTCAGTTCATGTCACTCATCTGCACAAACCTTCTAATGGCTCCCGTCTCACTCAGAATAAAATCCAAGTCCTTCCCAAAGACTACGCCCTACGTGATCTGCTTCCCTCACCCACCCACAACCTCTCTGATCTCTCCCCCAGCCATCCTCCCGTTCATCTGCTCCCACCACCCAGCAGCCATCTGCCCTCCTTGGTGTTTCTCCAATAGGCTAAGCACACTCAGACTTCAGTGCCTCTGCAAAAGCATTTCCTTCTGCTGGACACACCCTCCTCTGGGAGATCTTGGTCACTTGCTTCCTCACTTCTTTCAGGTCTCTGCTAGAATGTCATCTCATCAGCGAGGACTTCTGGGGCCAACCTATCTAAAATGGGTTTCAATTTTCTGCCATTCTGTTGCTTTTTTCCACCCCCTGCACAGCAATAATCACAACACGGTATCCGTGTATTGTCCAACTTCCCCACTATTAAATATCTTCCACAAGAAGAGGAATTTGCTGTTTGGTGATTGCGTATCCCCAGTGCCTAGAAAAATGCAAGCACACAGTAAGCACACAATAAACATTAGAGTCAGCAAGACAACTAATTAGAACAATGGTCTCATAGCATTTTGAGGTGATTCAAAGTGAACACTTAAAGCAGCCGATGTCAAGCAAGCCTTCTGTACTTCAGAGTGTGGAAGACACCTTTGGGAATGCCTGATGTGTTTAGCCACATTCATACACTTACTCGTGGAAAAATAATGTTCTAACAGGCTTTATAAGAAAATGACAACATCCACCCAGAAAGATTTCTGGAAGACTGTGCCTGTCTTAAAGAGACAATGCTCGTTAGTAGTCTCTGAGGACTACACGCGGTGAAGGCTTATCCTTGAGTCAAGACAGTATGGTATAGCCTCCTGAAAGCATACATTTGCTTACCTAAGAACCTAAAAGTACAATCCTGCACTAGAGCTTTTTACAGACCACACCCAACTTGATACATGGCAACTGAAAGCTCAGAAGTCAAACAGGATGGACCCGCTGTAATATTTTTAAAATATTTTAAAGGAAGAAGATTTAGAGTTTATTAAGTTAAACAAAAATTGTTTGAAATCTGTTGAGAAGCAAGGCGCTATTTTTTTTTTTTTTTTTTTTTTTTGTCTCTGTAGTACTCAAAAATATTTAGATATAAGCATGGTATTTAAATCTCTGGGATGTGTAAAATTGTATTCAACAGCATTTTTAGACAGGGCATTAAGAATACTTAAAGTGTTTGTCTACTGCATTAATTTTAATTATACTCCACTGGACTCACAATGGTTTGAAATGCTTTACAAAATGCCCCCAAGATCTTATTAATCATAATACAAGCACCACCAAACTCAAAAGCTCGAACTCTGGGTAGCAGCAGCTTGCCTGCGAGCGCCCTCTTCTGTTTCAAAAGTATATGGCAAATTTCATTACGTGGAATTCACAATTCTGGGCAGCACAAAATGGGCTTTTCAGGGAAATGTCGACAAACACAATCATATTATTTAAATATACTGTCCTCCCACCTGAGGTTTGTCAGGCTGTTCTGGAGCAGATAGAGGAGGGGAAGATGAGGGGAAAGTTGCAACCCCAGAAGTTAATGGTGATTTGCATTTCATCCCCGGGAAATCTCTGAGAAATGAACTTTAATCTAAAACATGAAGCAACTAATCTGTTTTCCTTTTCCTTACAGACAGAACCCGATTTTAAAGGCAAAATATTACCTGCAGCTTTTATCTAAGGTATTCTCTGTAACTCAGCGATTTGCTTTCTGACTTGCAATCCTGTCTTGCTTTAAAAATTAATGTACAAATTCATATTTAGATGCTAGTTCTAAGCAGGAACGTACTAATGCAATTATAATCAGATAAACCTTTTGTTCCATATAAACTGGGAAAATATGCAGGGAATGAGGTTGAACCTTATGAAATTGCCATTAAGAATGGGTAAATATTGCCCATTTCATATGGTTCAATCAAATACACCCAGTCCTGTGCTTTAGGACCCTGGATAAGAGCACTAAGAGGGGCTGAGAGAGACATGGCAAAATCTAGTGGAATCATGGTGTGTCTACACACAAAGAGGGCTGGGTAGTCTAGGTGGAGTTGATATAAAACAGGAAAGAACTGATTGATGTGAATTTGAGGGATTTTATTAGAAATATAATCAGCTTATGCTATTTGATTCTTTTGTTGTTCCTGCAGAACGAGCCAAACCCTGCTCATTCCAGTAGTGGCTAAAACAGTGCTTAATGATCTGGCCACTATGAGGTTTATTTCCTGATGCAGTTTTGAAATTTAACTTCTATAGCTAGATAAAAATTGAATTTCAACACATGGCAGCTTTCTTATAAAAAGGGCAAGCAGAGAGGTCGTTAGGTTGGTTTTTATTAGAACTGATGTATCTTCATATCTTTTATGGCCTCCCACCCAACACACACCTTATCTGAAATATATTCTGTACAGTTGCATAAAAATCATTTATGAAACTGAAAATAGATTGCTTTAAATGAGTATCATTTCTATAATAGTAGTTGCCAAAGTTTGAAAATTCCTTAAAATTCTCCTGTGGACAAAGTTTGTATTGGTGTCAGGAAAAATTAGGAGAGATTTTTTTTTTTAAGACTTACTCATTTTTGAGACAGAGTGTGAGTGGGGGAGGGGCAGAGAGAGAATAAGACACGGAATCTGAACAGGCTTCAGGCTCTGAGCTGTCACCACAGATAATGACCTGGGCTTGAACTCACTGACCCCAAGATCACAACCTGAGCTGAAGTCAGACACCTAATGGACTTAACCACCCAGGAGCCACTAGGAAAAGCTTTCTTTCAACAGCAGGTGCCCTATTAGCTCATTTATCCAGGTTATCAACATCTTTCATTTTCTTTGAGTTATTGTCCAACTCTGTAAATTTTAGAAAACTGGTATTAATGTCCATGATCCTTGTCCATACAAATGCAAATTAGGGGCACCTGGGTGGCTCAGTCGGTTAAGTGTCCTACTTCAGCACAGGTCATGATCTCGTGGTCCAGGAGTTCCAGCCCCACGCTAGGCTCTGTACTGACAGCTCAGGGCCAGGAGCCTGCCTCGGATTCTGTTTCTCCCTCTCCCTCTGAACCTCCCCTCCCCTCTCAAAAATAAATAAATATTAAAGACAATTAAATTTTAAAAAAACAAATGCAAAGTAATTGTAGGTAAATTGATTGTTGATTATTGCCCTATGGATAGGTCCATTTTGCATCTATTTATAAGCTGATTTCAGAATCCTTATTGCCTGTGTCTCTGCTCTTTGAATTGTCCTTGGAACCAGATGTAACATCTTACCAGTTCCCTCATTACTTAATGAGCTAACTTAAAACTTGGGCATGTCCATCCATATATATATATATATATATACACACACACACATATATATGTATATTTTTTTATGAGAGTAATGACTATACCCTCTTTTAAAAATCATCTTTTCACATCACAGATTGTAGTTTGATGGTGTTATTTTTCCAGAATGTGCCAAGACTCCGTGTTCAGTGACTCTTTAATAATGAAGCAGTACACATTTGCCTGACAGAGAGTCAATTGTTTAAGATCCTTGAAATTGATTTCATACAAAAAAAAAAAAAAACAGTCCCAGACCTTGCAAAAACAGATATAAGTCCATTGCACAGCAAGAACCATTTGAAATACATCTTTAATTTTAAAAAATCAATATGCAATCTACAAAATATTTTGTTACATGATTATTAAGGCTCAACCTGTTTTATATTTGTATTGCTATGACATAAAATCATATTTTGAGTAAGATATAGTAATACTTATTGTTAAGGAAGACCTTCTAACTGAATTTATAAGAAAAAGAGCTGTATCATAAATACAGTTCCAGAATGGAGGAAACTAAAACCCTAAAACTGTCCCAATATATAAATCAGGTCAAAATGCTAGCCTTTATTTATGTGCTGCAAAGTAATTATTTTCATACATTTAATGGATCAACTATTTTTATTCTCATAGAAAAAGGACATGTACTTAAATTCAGATCTGTACAAATGATCAGGTAACCATCAAGCCATGAATTCATTTACACAGTTAGTATCATCCTTTGACTGGTAAGGCAACCAGAGCAGAACATCTAGTCTCATACTGGTCAACTCCTTGGAACTCTGCCATTGTATCCATCAAACAACTGATCCCCAAATGGTCAAACTCACAAAGGGTTGATCTAAATGACCTAAATTAAAACGCTAGAAAGGATTTCCTCCTTCACACACATCCTTCCTCCCTCCCCAACCTTAAAAGCAGGGGGGTTGTTGTTGTTTTGAAGATTATCATTTAGTTTCTGACAAAGGAAATTTCACTTCTTAATTTGTAAGTCTAAATGAATTCCACCTGATTTTTCACTTAGAGCACCATGGTCACATTTGACCTTCTGCCATTTCTGAGGTCAGAAGAATTGTATTAAAAAGCCTCTCCTCCCTTCACAGAATGTTAATTTAACGCTAAGTAATGAATATTTAAAGATCCTAATAGATGTGCAAATTAACAATTATGCTGTAGCACCCTGCTGTTAGTGCTATCAACCTTTGCATTGCTGCAGAAACCAATTTGAGCTTTAGTCAGCCTTTTTGTTACTGCGTTTTCAACACTGAATCTTGAGATGCTCCAAAGGCTGGGTGGCTGGTGGGTAAATGACCCCAGCAGTGAGGTACCCACAAATACTGGGCAACCTGTGAAGCATGAGAGGTGATTAATTGAATGCTTTGCTGAAATTATTTGGAAGTGTAAATATTCATTAAGTTCATCTGAATCAGACTCTGAGTTCTTTATGGGCAGGATGCCATAAAACAGATTTAAAAGGAATGGCAGTAATTAACCCAGCTGACTTCCCTGGGATCATGGAACGGCATCAGGTCCAGCCTGCCTCCATATTTGTTCTGAGCATGACTGCAGTCACTCCAGAATGTGCCACACCAGATGATGGGGAAAGACAGTGGAATTTTTTTTCTAGTGACACACACACAAATTTCCCCTCCCATGCAATCAACAGTGAGTCTCCAACATATGACATTATGCACACTGTATCAAGTGAAGTTTAAAAGAACAATACCAATTCATTTTATCAGTCAACTTTGGCATTCTCTGTTTTTAAAGTAAAATAATGATGAGCAATAAAATCTGCTGATTGATACAGATTATCAGAAGTGTTTGTTTTTAATCTGTTTTGAACAGATTAAAATGAATGTAGTACAATATTAAATAAAACATATGACATCAAGTCTGTGGGCCAACAAATAAATGCTGTTTGAAAGAACATTATTATATCATCAGCTCTGACTCAAAAGAAATCTTATAAATAGGGAAATATGCCTCCTAATCATATTTAAGATTCAATATAAATTGAAGGTGTATAATACCACATGGAGGGCATTGTTTTTTTGGACTAAAAAAATGTGTAGAATATGGAATTCATAGATTTTAAGTCTGACCTTTCACTGTCAAATTATAAACAGAATTTGAACTGCTGATGCTATTGGTTTTTTATTAGAAACCAAGCATTTACCTGACTTGGAAGAATAGAGATGTCACCTCGTAAAAATTCAGGTAAAATAATCTAGTGTCTTTCATTTTCTTCATCTTTTAAAGAAAAATACTCTAAATTAAGCAGAATTAGCATAAATAGCATGATAGCAGCACAAGCATAAAATAATCATAATATCATTTAGACTTCTACTCAAGAGAGGCTTATGTTAATTACAAATAATACTTTATCAAAAATACATTCTTAGAGCCTGTACTTTTGGGAGACAATATTCATGAACTTTAAAAATTCATCTCTAATATACATAAATATTTTAACTAGTGTCCAATACCATTCCATTCTGAAAGGAATCTCTCCAAGCAAAAGGCAATACGTCTTAGTGACTTGTACTGAAATATGTATATCAACAGAAATAGCTTCTTTGCAACACACACCAGAACACAAATACATTTTGAAAATGATAACGCTGTGGGGAAAGAGAGGTACCAAATACAGTCGATGATTACTCACCAATGTAGGAAGAGGACAGGAAGATAAATTATTCAAAATCAGATGCTTCCACATCTCCATTTTAGCCTGTGGTTTCAGCCTCATTCTACACCTAGCCACATTCCAGAGATGAGCAAGAGGGAAAATTGAGTATTTCGCTTTATGTCTCCTTTGAATGCCTCACCCTCCAGTAGAGGTGCTAAGAAGAGCAAGAAGAGATGGACTGGAAGATAATAAATGTGGCCCCCAGGTGATCCAGAGTGCAAAACAGTGAGCCACTGAGTAATGAAAAACTCCAAAACCCTTTAGTCAAGCTGGTTGTCTGGTAACACATTGAGTAACAGTGACTCTGAGTTTTAATGGGAAACAAAGACATCACACAAACTATAGACACATTTTAGATGAAACTCCTGCAGCACAGACATATCAAAAGCATAAAATACAGATTGTTTGCTTTCAGGTCTCCACTTCTCTAAACAAGGCCATTGGACCTGTCCGAATCCCTCTATAAAAAAGTCATTTCCATGGCACAGAGCAGATCTTTCTATGGTTTCTGTCAATTGCATATTTGAAAAGTGGGTCATCATTTACTCTTGCCACTTCTACTGAGTTACGCAGTCACCAGCTTTATCTGGGTCTTCTCCATCGATTTTAATCCTCTTCTTTTCTATTTCAACCTGTATGCGAAAGCGAAACATGGCAGCATTAGCAAACACAGAACTAACACTGTTCAGTCCTACTTCATGCATGTGGCAAGGACCGCAGCCACCTCATTCTTTGGACACACAGTGCCTCCACGGTGTCATGCTAGCCCCGAGTGAGGCAGCCTGTTCTCCTCTTGAGCTTCGCAAATCCTTCCCTCTAGGGTCAGACCTTGTAGAGGACTGAAACTCTCCTCCCTTCTAAGTCAGACATAGGGTTTAGAAAAGTACACAGAATACATACACTGATAAGACATTTAGAGTCCTGGATAGATGTGTGAACAACTATACCCCCAAGTATCATATATGGAGCCTTTGGCCCCCTTGAAATTTATAACTCACCCAAAATCTTCTAATTAAAATGAACTACTTTACAAACTAGTAAACCAGATGGACAGAACCATCCACCTGCCCCTCATCTTTTTCATTTCATCTCAAGTGTTACTGCTTCACAGAGAGGCCCCCCTGGACCACCTGAGATAAGGAAGCCCTCCATCATTCTCTATCTTAGTCCCCTATTTTATTCTCTTCTTAGAATCTGTCACTATGTGAAACTATTTATTTGTTTACAAACTATGTTTTGTTCCCCGACTAGAAGGCATGCTTCACGAGGTCAGGGACCTGTGTCTTGTTCACTTTTGTGTCTTCAGCATCTAGAGTGGTACCTGGCACTTTGAAATTGCTCGAATACTTATTAAATAGAAGGTGACCTTTTGAAACCGCCTGTCACCAAGTGTGGATCAATTAGTAAATACTATTAAAGCAGCAGGGACTCTGTTATATAATTTTGGGCTGTCCTCTAAAACAATAGGAAACTGGAAGGACCCATGCATAGGAAAATAGGGATCAATGAATTCTCCATTGTATTTGACCCACATTTCAGTCACACCTAGTACTGATACACCTAGTGTGACAGGTCAGGTTCTCCAAGAAGCAGACTCTGAGATGGAGACCGGCATGTGGAAAGTGTACTGGGGAATACTGTCGGGGTCAATGTCTGTTGGGGGAGGAAAGGGAGGGAAGGAAGCAGACAGAAAGAAGTCGGGCTGTAATGCAGTCACCATAAAGGCTCTAGCCAGGTGAGCTGGAGCTAGGAGGGCTGCAGAGTTAACCCAAGCTGAGGCAAGAGGGTCTTAATACACCTGCATCCACCAGGAAGGGGGTGTGACCCAGGCCAAGGCAGCTTTCTTCAGCAGGGCAATTCCCAGCTGCTGAGGGACTAAGTCCTTCCATCCCAAAGGGGCTGCACACAATGGTACTCACCCATAATTAATTTTATCAATACAAAAAAAAAATCACTGGTCCCAAACATATCGGCTTATAAACAGATGGTCCAAAATAAGGAAAAAACCCTGAATTCTATTAGTATATCATAAACCCACCCATTGGTGTTGATGATGTCGTATATAATCACACCATTTCAAGACACTGGGGGAAATATGTGACAGAAGTTACCTCTATTATTTACTAACTTTGAAGATGAAAAGGAAAAGCAAGTTTAGAAATAGGTGCAAGGAAAGAAAGAAAGAAAGAAAGAAAGAAAGAAAGAAAGAAAGAAAGAAAGAGAAAGAAACAGATGCAAGCGTATGTCACTCTTTAACTCATCTGGCATAAAAATGCAGAAGAGCTGATGGTAAACACTTAACATTGGTAGAATAACTCAGTATTTCCCAAAGGGTGCTCCACAGAATACTATTCCAGAAGATACTGACAGGTGTTCCACATGTACATGCCCATAGAGACAAGATTCAATAAGCAATGAGTTGGGAGAAACTGAGTTAAGTCTAACAAGTTTCTTTATTGCAGGACTTCTCAGAGCCTTCACTTAGCATTAATTCCGTGTATAGCATTCCCCAACTTACTTTTCTCTTGGATCACTATGTGTGTTCCATAGAACACATCTTGAGAAATTTTATTCTAACATAATTTTTATTACAAAGATGCTTCTGGAATGTGAATTTGTTTTTAACGCCCTGTTTTTCATCGAGTGCTGAATTAAGTGGCCCTGGTGCTCAAGCTCCTGACATTTTCTAGAACTGAGAGAAACTTGGCTTACTGGTGACCATCAGGTTTCCAGGACGGGGCTCTTTTCTAGGTCACATAAACACGCATACATATACATATACACAGTCACTCAAAAGGGCAAAACAAATATCTAATGCCAAATTAGGCCACAGCTCCAGAAGCTTCAACTTCAACCAAAGAGCTTTGGGATATACCTGAATGTTGTAGCAAGCTCTCTGATGAACATGTTTCTGTGGCTGGAAATCACTCTCCACACCCAGAGACCTGACCTCTGTCCCTGAGGCACAGGTGTCAAGCATTCCAAACTGAACAGTAGCAAATGGATACCAATCAGAGGGAATTTCTTGGTCTGATCCAAGTTCTAGTTTGTATGACAAGCAATGGGGATGATCAGGACCTTGAAGAAAAAAGCAAATGATCAAAGGATTTCAATGGCCATTGAACATTTCTCCTAAGCATAAGAAGTATCCATCCCTCTCCTTAATAAACAATTCTGTTAGCACTATAATGAAAGTGGCATAAATTCCATTTAAACAACATACCATCAAAATTCACAATTTTGCACCAACTAGGGGAAATCTATCTGCATTTTACAACTACTAGCTTTAAAAGAAGTACAAACTCATTACTATATATATGATCTATTAACTCCTAAAGTGTTTTTAATTAAAAGCATATTAAGTTTCTTTAATTACATATGACTAATATTTATATTAAGCATCATTATTTGGCTATAATATACATGGAATGTGTTTTAAAAAAAAACTCTTTCCCTTAAGTAGACTGAATAAGCTCTTACAATAATTCTTAACTTATTCATTTTCTCACCACTGTTTCTTGATAGATAATGCAAAGGTAAACTTCAGCCCAAATTGGGTCACATCATTAAAATTTCTAACTTTTTAAAGTAAAGTTTACAAAAATTGCATTACATTTTGGAAACTACTCTAGGCCAAGAATTCTTTTTTCAGTAGAATGGATTATTCTTCACTAGGGTAATTCTCGCTCACCCTCCAAAAGCTTTGCCTGGAATGGATGTACGGTGTAGAGATAGGCATATTTGCTTTCAGTGCTTCAATCTAATATTTGTTTCCACTTAATTCCATTTGCCATGTATTGAGCATCTAGCCTCTGCTAGGCCAGGCTCTGCGCCAGACCCAGGGATATTGGATATACGCAACGATTTTAAGTGGGGCCGTGTAACATGTATGTATGTGTGTGTGTGCACGTGTTACCACAGAGTAAAAAATATATATATTTTCAGTGCAATCACTGTAGTAACTCTACAAAGTTGTGTGATTCTGTTGCGTCGTCCACAGCACCTGCATATCCAGCGCAGCTATCTTTACTTAAATAAATGTATGAGATGACAGTTATTTGAAAAGCCAGATTAAATTACTTTACCACTGACATACCTCAAGAAAGAACACTTCCATCAGAATATAGCTCTAGGCACAAAAACAAGGGTTTAAAGGATTCCACTTAATTCTTAAAAGATAAATTGCCTTTCACTCCTTACAACCTGTTCCTTGTAGAGAAACTAATAGAATTCTAAGGCTGTAAAAGGCCTTGAGAAGTCATCAATCAATTAACCAACAGCTGCTCATTAGCCATCTCCACCACTTACATGTAGCGCAGGACAGCCACGGCCTCTGAGGTGCTCTAAGCTACCCAGATCACTGCAGGCAAGTGAGAACTTTATTCACACACATACACACCCAGGGGAGATTCCATAATCCATTACCCTTTCTAGTCTGCAGTCTGCAGCAAGGAGGCAGTAAACTTACTTAAGCTTAATTCAGGCACTCTTAGGTCCTTTATGGCACGGTGGCTAAGAACACAAACACTGGACCCAGATTGTGCACAGCCCAATCCCAACTCTGCTAATTAATAGCTGTAATTCTAGGCAAGTTACTTGGTCTGTCTGAGCCTGTTTCCTCATCTAAACACGGGAGTGATGAGGGGCGCCTGGGTGTCTCAGTCGGTTGAACGTCTGACTTTGGCTCAGGTCATGATCTTGCAGTTCGTGAGTTC
This sequence comes from Herpailurus yagouaroundi, assembly GCF_014898765.1. NCBI lineage: Eukaryota > Metazoa > Chordata > Mammalia > Carnivora > Felidae > Herpailurus > Herpailurus yagouaroundi. Next base: position 12,063,900 of record NW_024412441.1, read on the forward strand.
AAGCCCCGCGTCGGGCTCTGTGCTGACAGCTCGGAGCCTGGAGTCTGCTTTGGATTCTGTATCTCCCTCTCTCTATCCCTTCCCCGCTCATGCTCTGTCTCTGTCTCTCAAAGATGAATGAACGTTAAAAAAAAATTTTTTTTAATGGGAGTTATGATGTTGGTGATGATAACATGAACCTTACAGGATTGTTCGGAGGATTAAACAAACCAGTGGGCACACGTGGAGCATGAGAGCCATGGTATACTATAGCTGTACAGAGGTGCTGGCTGCATATGATTACTTTGCAAAATGCTCTTCAATTATAAATCCACTATTTTTATTTAACTACTACAATTTTGATAACGAAGGGACCGTGAATTCTATACTTTCAGACTGGAAGTGATATTGGAGATGGTCTAATTTGATAGTCACATTTTATTTTTTTAATCTGTCAGATTTTTTTAAGTTTCTTTTGAAAGAGAGAAAGAACATGAGTGAGCAGGGGAGGGGCAGAGAGGGAGAGGGAAATCCCAAGCAGGATCTGCACTGTCAGCAAAGAGCCTGATGCAGGGCTCGATCTTACCAAACGTGAGATCATGACCTGAGCCAAAACCAAGAGTTGGACACCTAACGGACTGAGTGCCCAGGTGCCCCTGATATTCACATTTTAAAGGAAAAAATTCTTTTGGAACTTTTGCACTCGAGATTACTCACATTGAAGACCTAGTAGTATTCCAAAAATGTTAGAAACAAACTTTTTCTACCTGCTTTCCTAAAAAATTGGTAAAAGATAAAGGAGAGCATTTTTCCCTTCAAGTTTTCTGGCATGTTTTTCCTGGCTTTTTAAAACTCTAAATACTCTACAGTGTTTAATCACACACTCCCCCTTTAGACCTTGATCTCTGTGCAAAGAGGTATCATATCTGTCCTTAGCACAATGTCTGGCACATTTAAGTCTCAAAGGATATTTGTCAAATTCATGAACAAATGAATAGAAGGTAGAGGGAAATCAGGTTATCTATCTCAGTAGTTTCCAGCAGGGGGCACTCTAGGGCTGTGGTAATGGTTACTCCAAATTTCTTCGGACTGGGAAGGTAAATCACAAACCACCTCGGTCTACTAAGTATACGGTCCTTCTTGAACTAAAATATTTCACATCTGGAAGTGAATTGTTGAGAGTTGGAGGGAATGAATGGCAGGAGGCTGACACAAGTGGGGAGAGGGCAACCAATGTGCAGATGACAGCATGAAAACAAGCAAGCTTTTTCTAAAAATCGGTAACATGGGAAGGTAAGAGACAGATATATTAATTGGCAGCCCCCCTTACCACTCCCACTCCCCTTTCTAATTCTATGCTCTCTGCACCTCCTGTGACTAATCAGTGTTCCCATCTGTCCTCCCCACCCCACCCCCACCCCCACAAAGGATGGGGCTACCAGGCCATCCTTTGCTGTGAAATCAAAGACCTGCCCACTTTGTTAAAAGAATATTAAGCACTGGAATGCTGGTAAAAGGCCAGTAGCCCTTCCCACCTCCCTTGAAATCACATGGAAGTGAAAAGGAAAGGTCAATCCTGATCTCAAAAACTCACAGGAGGAAAGGCATTATATAAACTAGTAGACTAGCTCATATATTCCCTTTCAGTTTCCAGTTTTAAAATACTTTTTTCTAATAGTACTGGGTGTTCAGAAACTTGCTTAAAAAGGGTAATGTTTTAAAGACTTTTTAAAAAGATCCTATTCTTTAAACACCCAATCGATTTAAAAATTGTATAGAGAACTAGAGATGCATTCAAATAATCTGCTACTCTTTGCATGGCCCGCGAGCCAGCAGCATTTGTATTGCCTGAGCAGTGTGGGATTCAGGGGACCTCAGTCTACATTTAAAAACTTTTTTTTTTAACGTTTATTTATTTTTGAGACAGAGAGAGACAGAGCATGAACGGGGGAGGGTCAGAGAGAGAGGGAGACACAGAATCCGAAACAGGCTCCAGGCTCTGAGCGGTCAGCACAGAGCCTGACACGGGGCTCGAACTCACCAACCGCGAGATCATGACCTGAGCTGAAGTCCGACGCTTAACCGACTGAGCCACCCAGGTGCCCCATCAGTCTACATTTTAAAAAGGTGATTCACAGGGCACCTGGGTGGCTCAGTCAGTTAAGTGTCCAACTCTTGATTTCAGCTCAGATCATGATCTCATGGTCATGAGGTTGGGCCCAGCATTGGGATCTGAGCTCAGAGCCTGCTTGGGATTCTCCCTCTCCCTCTGCCTCTCCCTGGCTCATTCTCTCTCTCTCTGTCAAAATAAATAAACATTTTTTTTTAATAATTCAAATTAAAAGCGATTCACATGCACACAAAAGTTTAAGAAGCACTGTCTTAGGATAAAGATTTCCTCTCTGCCCCAACCTTACTCTTTCTACACTTCTCCTCCACAGGCAAATTGCCAGGCACCCTCTCAGTCTTTGCATTACCCTCCCCACCCACATGGTGAAGCCACATGACAGACAGACCACAGGATCACCAGTGTCCTGCTCCAGCCCAGCTTCTCCCTGCCCCTCTAGACTGCACCTGACACAGCCCCCCTGCCTTTTGTCTAGGCCCCCTTTTGGCCCACAGATCTGATCTGAACAAAGCATCTTTGATCCCAAAGGATTTGTTCTGTGAATTATTACCATATAATTGACTGGAATGCCTGGTGCTATGACCGTCTTCTAGAATTCCTGAAGGCCAGCCTCTCTGGGAACATCCACTCTCGTAACTGTTCATAGCGAGCTTAGCTGCTAGCAAATGTGGGTGGTAGGCAAGAAAGACTCAAGGAGACCCAGGGACACAGAGCAGGGGGGAAGGACCTGTGCCTAGAGGACCAGAACAGGTGTCACAGCAGAGCTACCAGGTCAGGGGTTCTCAACCCTGGCTGCATGCCTTTTACAAGCACCAGTATGTGGGCCTCACTCCCACAGAGCCTGATTGGTCAGGATGGGGCCTAAATACGGGTCTGTTTTTAAAGCTCTAATGATTGTAAGGACTCGAATATGCTGCCAGGGCTGAGAAACAGATTTTAAAAGGAGTAAAGAGAGGATCCCAAGTGATCTCAGCCAATGGCACTATGTATCACCTATTCACCAAAGCCAGAGCCCTCAACCTCCTTGCACCCCTTCTGTCCCCCATACCCACAGGTAATCTGTCCTTTTCATGGGGGCACCTCCTCTGAATTTCTCACCCATCCCTCACTCCTTCTGGGCGCTCCCACTGCCACTGGCATTGTTCATCAGGCCTCCCTATGTCTATAATCTGCTCCTGAATTTCTCCTCTGCATTGTACGCCTGACTTCCTAAAACAGAAAGGATGGATGAAACATGGATGATTCTGTCACAGTAGTGCCTGAAAACACTCCAGAAGCCCTGCTGACAAACTCCATACCCCAAAGCATGGCTCACAGTGTCCTTCCTGCCTCAGTCCCAAAAGATAACTAAGATCCCCCACCTACATGTCTGATTCTGTTTTTTCTATCCCTGATAGAATCCTACTGATTCTTCCACACCAGGTTTAACTCTAGTGTCCCATGCAGTTTATCACTCCTTTCTCTGGAATCCCTACTATATACATTTGTACATGCCTAGCATACAGCACACTTCCAAATAGTGTATTTTCATACTTGCTTCCAGGTCAGTCTCCCCTACTAGGCTGCTACGTTTCTGGAAGTGGGAAGCATGTCTGCATCTGTCTCCCAAGCACCCAGCACAGAGCCAGTACCTACAGGAAGTTTGTGGAATGAATGGGTCTTCTTCTCAATAAATTCGTGGTGAATGAATCAATTAACTATACCATTAGCTCTGGGAAAATACAGGTTATAAACAGGATCATTTTCACAAGAACATTTACATGTTGTTCTCCTTCCAAATAAATGATTCCTATGGGTTCTCACTTTGAAAAATAAGCATGGTTGCCCTGATTGGGTCTAGCAGGAGTGTCTGCTCTGAGGCAGAACAGCTGGAATGGGTTCTTTGTGAGCCTGTCCCCCGTCCCTCTTGACCCCACCTGGACAGGCCAGCAGGATGAGCCCCTAGTGCTCCTCTCTGAGGCATAATCAGGAGTCAGGTTATCACCCAGACATCAGGAGACATGTATGGGTTGAGGAGATTACAGTAGGTATTCCAGCCTGCCTTCCTCTCTTTCCCTTTGCCTTTAGCAAAATAAAAAGCAATAATATTATGATTTCTATAACCCCTTTCATCTAAAAGTAGCACAGATGACTTTGAGAACAGATCATTTGGAACTTTGTATTCAAAACTTCAAAACTTGTTTCCCTAGGATGAAGATAACCTGAGAATGGTTTTAACTTGCTTCTCCAGCAAAGTTATAAAAGGCAGGAAACATCACCTCTGTGGATTGTGTCATCGAAGATATTCCCATCACACAGGAGTTGACCAGGAGGCACCACTAGAAGCCATCCATTGTGACCATGCCACCCCATCACCACCTCACCCTGCCTTAAGCCTGAGCTTAATGTTCCTTGGGACTAGAACTGTAACTAATATGAGTCATGAGAACACTGCAGAGCAGAATTCGCCATCAACCGAGAAGTGGGGGCGGTGTCAGGGAGGATGACTGTGCAGGGACTTCCCTTTTGCACAAGGGCCTGGGGCTCTTCAGCCACCCGGCTGTGTCTCTTGCCTACTGGGCCCTGTCCCTTGCCCGAGCTACAATCAGAAGACAGGTGTTAAGCCAGCAAACTGCAAGTCAGACAAGGTGGTCCTGCACTCCCCAAAGACATGGTCCATGCTACCCCTCAAATCCATCATAGTCTGGAGCTTGCTCTTCCTTCCCCCAGAACACTGCAAGGCCTGCAGAGCAGTGTCTCTCAACCCTGGCACACATCAGGTTCACCTGGGGAGCCCTAGAAACATACAGGTGCTTAGGCCCCTCTCTCAGACATTCCAATTTAATTGGCACGGAGTAGAGCCTGAACATGAAAATTATTTGAAAGCTCTCAGGCTATCCTAACATACAGCCAAGTTTGAGAAACACTGCTATAGGTCCGCCCCAAATAAAAATGCTTCTTCTGAAGTCCACAGCCTGAAGGGTCCTAAAATGAAATTAATTTTCCCTGAAGGACTAGACCAGCTGTGAACTATTTAGAAGCAGGGATCAGATCTTATTTATCTTTAGCCCCGGCACCCAATGTGGCACTTGGTTTACCTGATGTGCTTAATAAAGGTTTGACTGAATGAGTGAATACATCAACTCGGATCCCCCAAATTAGCTCCATAACCCAATGTTCTGCTAGAAATAACTGGACTAAAACAGGGAGCAGCCTTAATTTCAAAGTTTGCTTTTTTGCTCTATTATATACACCCACAACTAAGTTACTATTCTGAAATAAATGCGGTGCTAGGACTCTATTTTTAAAGTACTGAATTTCTAGATTCATTGTTTTCTTGGCAAAAAAATTTAAAAATTAACTGAATTTTTAATGCTTGGGCTGTTGTCTACTTAATTCTGAAACAACTAGCCAATATGGCCAAATTAATTCAGCTAATGAAATCAATTTGGGTAAAACTGAAAGGCAATCTTATTTTGAAATAGAAGGGAAAAAAACCTAAGGAGAATGTGGTACTGGCTGAGAATACAAAAAAAGTTCAGGTATATTCACAGATGAGAGATCTTTAAAGGTTAATTGGGGAATCTTAGCTCTGTGAGCAATATTTTTAATATTTGAGGTTGGTGGTTGATGTCAAAAAGACCAACTAGAAATTTTCCCTCAGTGCCACCATTCACAACAAAATCTTAGCTTAGGATTTTTTTTATGGTATTAAAAAATTTGTTTTAAGGTAAACTTATCTGGTAGAAATAGGCACAGAGAACAAAAATAAATCAGCTGTTTGACTAAATGTTCCAACTCCTACCAGGCGATGTAAGCAAGGCCTCAATGGACTGAAGTTATCTATCTCAGCCTGGTTTCAACCCAAGGAGACAAGTGAAAACGTTTAAGCTATTTCATGTGAAAATCAACTTGGGGTATTGAATATTTACTTGAATTTTTATCAGGAAGCCGGTCTATCTTCCATACCACGGCCCGGTAGGCACTCTCATATTTTGCTGACCCCACAGTGACCTGTATAACAGGTTCTGATTCAGGTTCATGTAAACTCCCTAGACATGCCCGGCGGTTCATTTTGGCTTTCAGGGACTTCTGCCTCTGGAGGTTCATGGTCCAGAGGGCCTTGATCCACTGTGATGGGACAGGAAAGTGTATCATTATGTTGTCACAGGACCTCAAGGAACTGGCAGAGGAAGATCTCTGAGCCAATGGGGCCATGTTGACAAAGGCCTGAAGCTCCACATACGCCCCCTGGACAACCACTACAGACTTCAGGGAAAAGGGAAGATCCTCCCCGTTATACAAAGTCTTAAAACGCATCAGTTCAAACCGGCAGGCGTCCAGCGGTACAAACTTAATGATTCTTGATTGCCCGAATTCTTGTGCTTTCACACACTTATGAAAATGATAGTCGAGAATATCAATCCCCTTCTTTTCTGGGTCTTTTTCAAAGTAGCGATCGTTTCGCTTCTGCAGCTCGAGGTCATTCAAGGTTAAAAAGCATTCTGTGTTCCCATTTACAAAAGAGAGGCAATAGATCTGAGTTATGACAGCACTTTCAACCAATTTTCCTTCTTCTTTAGTGATTTTGCCCCAAAAGTTGTCCACAATTTCTAGGGAAATTTCTTGTTCCTCATAGTTCTTTTTTGGTTTTGAACCAGCTGGCAGCTTTGTCAGCTCCTCCTCCACAGTAGTCAGGAAGTCAAGGAAATCATGGTACTCTGTGGACCCCAACTTCAGCATCTGTTCGATGTCTGGTTCATGAACTACTTCTGTCTTAGAATGGTATTTCCTTTTTTCTGTGTAAGACACATGTTCAATCTTCACAGTATGGATTTTTCCTGCCACACTACAGTTCTCAACTTTTGGTTCAGAAAGCCTGCAATGTGGATCGAGCTGTAACTCCTTAAATGGTTTTTCTAACCCCTTCTCATAATACATTTGCAAAATTCCTCCAGGTAAGACTTTTAGAAAAATTGGTCCCCACTGACGGGAAGACATCATGTTCTTCTTCTCGGGAATTCTCAACATAAAAGACCATCCGGGTTTTGGCTGACTCCTGAAGAGCATGGGGGGGACAAAGGAAGAGGCAGTGTCTTCACCATACAGAGACTGCATAGACAAATTTCCATATGAGTCTTGGTTCTCAGCTGATTGAAGATGTTCAAGCTTCTCACAGATATAGTTGAGTGAACACTGATTTAAGCTTTTTTGATCGATAGGCATCTCTTTGTCTCTTGGTGGGTAAGCCTTTCTGCTTCCTGGAGGGTCAAAGATGAACTGGGAAGCACTGCCTTCATCTTTCCAAAATGGACTTGAAAAAGCACAGTCCTCCCGAAAATACTGAAACTGGGGAGTATCACTTTGAAACCCTAGGCTTTCAGCCTGGGGAGGGCTAACTTCTTCCAGAAGACCCACTTTGGGAGCTGGATGTGTACATGAGTGGTCACTGGGTAAGGAAGCATGGGATAAACAAGTTGGTTTGCTAGGCAATAAGGAAGAGCCTGCTCCTGATATTGTAAGTGGACTGTTTGAGGATGATTCTGGGATAGGATAAAGCATATGAGTCCCTGCTTTGGGGATGCCAGGAATACCTGGGAAGTCCTTCGTAGGTGTAGAAAGAGGAGAATTACTTGGAGGTCCTGGACTAAAGTAAAAGTCTATGATGGGAGAGGAGAGGGGGGTATTGCTGGCAGAGGAAGATCCACTGGGAAACTCCTTAGCACCAGAGAGGTTCAGCTTAAGTCCGTTTGGCCTACAAATGCCTTGATTCTCCAGAGGTAAATTCTTTGACTTTTGAGAAGATTGAAAAGCAGGGTCATCATCAAATGTGACCCAGTTGCCTGGGTTTGTGGAACACATCTTTGGAATCAGATTGTGGTCTTGTCAATGAATCAGATATGGTGTCTGTTAAAGGAGAAAGAGATAATAAGAATATTAAATGAGGAGGAGGAGAAAATTCCAGTTACTTTAGTTCTGAGAAATAGGTGATTTAAAAGCAACCAGGGGCACCTGGCTGGCTGAGTCAGTAGAGCATGCCACTCTTGATCTCGGGATCATGAGTTCAAGCCCCCATTCTGGGCATAGAGCTTACTTACAAAATAAATAAATAAATAAATAAATAAATAAATAAATAAATAAATAAATAAATAAAATGTTGCCACAAATAAAAGTTCAAAAACAAAAGAATAAAAATAAAAGCAACAAGATTTACAGATTGACTGAGTTCAAATAAATGTTTAAGAACTGTAATACTTCTGATGGCTAAATGGATTTTTTTTAAAAATGCAAGATCTAACCATATGCTGTGTACTAGAGACTCATTTGAGATTTAAGGACACACTTTCAGTTGAAAGTAAAAGGATGTAAAAAGATATTCTATACAAACAGAAACAAAATGAGAGCAGGCAGGAGTGGCCATACTAACATTGGACAAAATAGACTTTACATCAAAAACTGTCACAAGAGACAATGAAGGACATATATAATGATAAAAGGGCCCGTTCACCAGGAAGATATAACAATTACAAGTATATGTAAAGCCAACATCAGAGCACCCAAATATATGAAACAAACATTAAAAAACTGAAGACAGTAATAGCAACACAATAATATCAGAATTTCAATCCTCCATTTTCAATAATGGATAGAACAAAGAAACAGAGGACTTGAACAACACAACAGACCAAGTGGACATTTCCACACAACAGCAGCAGAATATATGTTCTTGGGTCACCTGGGTGGCTCAGTTGGTTGAGCTTCCAACTTCGACTCAGGTCATGATCTAACGGTTCATGAGTTCTAACCCTGCACTACTGACAGCTCAGAGCCTGGAGCCTGTTTAGGATTCTGTATCTCCCTCTCTCTCTGCTCCTCCCCTGCTCATACCCTGTTTCTCTCTGTCTTTCAAAAGTAAATAAACTTTAAAAACAATTTTTTTTTAAAGAATACATGTTCTTCGTAAGCATACACAAAACATCCTCCAGGACAGATCACATGTTATGTCACAAAACAAGTCTTAACAAATTTAAGAAGACTGTAATCATACACAATATCCTGTCTGACCACATCAGAATGAAACTGGAAATCAACAGATGGAGGAAAACTGGAAAATTCACAAATGTAGAAATTGAACAACACACTCTTGAACAACTAATAGGCCAAAGAAGAATCAAAAGGGAAATCAGAAAATATTTTGAGGTAAGCAAAGTGAAAACACAACAAACCAAAACTTATGGATGTAGCAAAAGCAATAGAAAGAGTGGAGTTTATTATTAAAAAAGAAGATCTCAGATAAACAACCTAATGTTACAGCTCAAGGAACTAGAAAAACAAACTAAACCCAAAGTTAAAGGAAGAAAAGAAAGAATAAACATTATGGCAGAAGTAAATGAAGTAGAGAATATAAAATAGAAAAAAAAGGAAAACTAAGAGTTGTTTTTTTTTTTTAAAGATCAACAAAATTGACAAACTTTTAGCTAGATGGAGAAAAAAAGAGAAAATCCTCAAAGCCAGAAATGAAAGATGTGACATTAAGCTTATGTCACAGAGGGGCGCCTGGGTGGCTCAGGGGTAAGCATCCGACTTTGGCTCAAGTCATGATCTCACAGTTTGTGGGTTCGGACCCTGCATCAGACTCTGTGCCGACAGCTCAGAGCCTGGAGCCTGCTTCGGATTCTTTGTCTCTCTCTCTCTCTCTCTCTCTCTCTGCCCCTCCCCAGCTCACGCTTTTTCTCTCTCTCTCTCTCAAAAATAAATAAACATTACAAAGAATTAAAAAAAACTTATGTCACAGAAATAAAATAAATGATTATTTTATTATTTTATTATTGACCATTATGAACAACTATATGCCAACAATGTGGATAACCAAGAAGAAATGGACAAATTCCTAGAAACATACACCGACAATGACTGAATCATAAAATAACAAGAAATCTGACCAGATCTGTAATTAGTAAAGAGACTGAAGTGGTAGTCAAAACCTCCCAAAAAATAAAAGCTCAGACCCAGATGGTTTCACTGGAGAATCTACCAAACATTTAGAGAAGAATTAACACCAATCCTTCTCAAACTCTTCCAAGAAACTGAAGAGGAGGGAACACTTTCACACTCATTTTATGAAGCCGGCATTGCTCTGACACCAAAGCCAAAGACACTACAAGAAAAGAAAACTACAGGCCAATATCCCTTGTGAATGCAAAATCCTCAACAAAATATTAGCAAATCAACTTCAACAGCAGATTAAAAGGATCATACACTATCACCAAGTGGGATTTATCCTTGTGATGCAAGGATACTTCCAACATATGAAAATCAACACAGCAATACATCACATCAACAGAACAAAGGATAAATATCACATGATCACCTCAATAAATACAAAAAAAAGCACCTGACAAAATCTAATGCCTTTTCATGATAAGAAACCACTCAACAAACTGGGAATAGAAGGAAATTACTTTAACCTAATAAAGGCCATCTATGAAAAGTCCATGGTAACTAACAGCATACTCAATGGTGAAAAACTGAAAGCTTTTCCTCTAAAATCAGGAACAAGGCAAAGATGCTCACTCTTGCCACTTCTATTCACACAGTACTGGAAGTCTTAACAAGAGCAATTAGGCAAGAAGAAGAAATAAAAGGCAACTAAATTAAAAAGGAAGAAGTTATATTCTGTCTGTTTATAGATGATCTGACCTTATATGTAGAAAGCCCTAATAATTCCACACACGTGCACACACACACACACACACACACACACACACACACGTTAGAACTGATAAACAAATTAAAGTTGCAGGATACAAAATCAACAAACAAAAATAAGTTGCATTTCTATACACATACAATTAACAATCCAAAAACGAAATTAAGAAAACAATCCCATGTACAATAGCATCAAAAAAAATAAATAAAACACTTAGAAATAAACAAAAAAGGGCAAAAGACTTTTTTTTAAATGTTTATTTTTGAGAGACAGAGACAGAGCATGAGCAGGGAAGGGTCAGAGAGAGAAGGAGACACAGAATCTGAAGCAGGCTGCAGGCTCTGCACTGTCAGCACAGAGCCTGATGCTGGGCTCGAACTCATGAACCTTGAGATCATGACCTGAGCCAAAGTTGAACACTCAACCAACTGAGCCACCCAAGTGCCCCAAAAGACTTCTTTTTAAGTGTATTTGAGAGAGATAGCATGCATGTGCACACACAAGTGGGGAAGGGGAGAGGAAGGGGCGGTTGAGAGAGAAAATCCCAAGCAGGCTTCATGTGTGATGTGGGGGCTTGAACTCATGAACCACAAGACGATGACCTGAGCCAAAAGCAAGAGTCAGACTGAGCTATGCAGGCGCCCCTGTTTTTTTTTTAAAGGGGCAAAAGACTTTTACACTGAAAACTACAAAGTAATGTTGCTGAATGAAATTAAAGAAGACATAAACAAAAAGATATCTCACATTCATAAATGGGAAGACTTAATATTGTTAAGATGTCCACACTACCCAAAGCAATCTACAGATTCAGTGCAATCCCTATCAAAATGACATTTTGCAGAAATAGAAAAAACAATCATAAAATACATATCAAATCTCAAAGGTCTTTGAATAGCCAAAACAATCTTGAGAAAGATAAAGGTAGAGGCTTTACACACTCTAACTTTGAAACATATTACAAAGCTATGGTACTCAAAACAGTATAGTACTGGCATAAAGGCAGATAAAGAGACCAATGGAGCAGAATATTAATTCCAGAAATAAACCCACACACAAGGTCAAATGATCCTCAACAAAGGTGCCAAGATTATACAATGAGGAAAGGATAGTCTCTTCAACAAACGGTGTTGGGAAAACAGATATCCACATGTAATAAAAAAAAAAAAAATGACATTGGACCCTTATTTTATATCATACACAAAAAACAATTATAAATGGATTATAAACATTAAGACTTAAACATAAGACCTGATATTATAAACCTCCTATAAAAAAAAAAAGAGGAAAAGTTTGATGACATTAGTCTTGGCAATGACTTCTTGGATAGAGTACCAAAAGTACAAGAAACAAAAGCATAAGACTTAAACATAAAACCTGAAATTATAAAACTCCTATTAAAAAAAAAACAAGAGGAAAAGCTTGGTCTTGGCAATGATTTCTTGGATAGGATACCAAAAGTACAAGCAACAAAAGCAAAAATAGACAAGTGGGACTACATCAAACTAAAAAGCTTCTGTACAGAAAAGGAACCAATTAACAGAGTGAAAATCCATGGAATGGGAGAAAATATTTACAAACCATATATCTGATGAGGGTTTAAATCCAAAAGGTATAAGAAACTACTGCTCAATAACAACAACAACAACAACAACAACAAACAATTTAAAAATGGGCAACAGACTTGAGTAGACATTTCTCCAAAGAACACACACAAATGGACAACAGGTATATTAAAAGATGCTCAGCATCACTAATCACCAGGGAAATGCAAATCAAAACCACAATATCACCTTATACATGTTAGGATGGCCATTACCAAAATGAACCCAAAATAAAACCAAACAAAACCAAACAAAGAACATAAAATAACAAGTGTTGACAAGGATGTGGAGAAATTAGAACCCTTGTGGATTGTTGGTGGGAACTGAGAAAACAGCATAGAGGCCCCTCAAAATTTTTTAAATAGAACTACCATGTATATGAGCCAGCAATCCCACTTATGTAAATTTATCCAAGAAAATTGAAAACAGGATCTCCAAGAGATATCTGCACTCTTCTGTTCATTTCAGCATTATTCCCAACAGCCAAGAGGTGGAAACAACCTAAATGTCCATCGCCTGATGAATGGGTGAAGAAAATGTGGTATATATACATACAATGAATATTATTCAGCCTTAAAAAGTAAGGAAATTCTGGCACATGCCATAACATAAATGAACCTTAAGAACATTATGTTAAATGAAACAAGCCAGTCACAAAAAGGCAAATACTCTATGCTTCCACTTACATGAGGTATCTAAAGTAGTCAAATGCAAAAAAGAGAGAGAGAGAAGGAGAGAGACCAAATGCATAGAAGCAGAAAGGAGAATGGTGGGGTGGGGCGAGGAGAGGGGAAGGGGGTGGCTGTTCAATGGGTACAGAGTTGTAGTTGTGCAAGATGAAAGAGTTCTAGAAATTTGTTGTAAAACAGTGTGCATATAGTTAATAATACTGAACTATACACTTAAAAATGTTAAGAGGGTAAACAAATTGTTAAAAATTTGTTATTTTTTACCACCACTAAAAAAAACCTACAACACTTTTTCATCAATTCAGGAAGTATATGAATGAGGACTGTGTAGTCAGACCTTACTAGTGTTGCAGAAAATACAGAAGATAGAAACCCAATTTATAATGAACCTATAACCTATTGACAGTCCCCCAAATATGTGAGGTTTATAGGTTTGAAACATTTTGAGATTCATGATCTAATTTATCAAAACAACCCTGGGAGGTATATATCATTTCCATTTCATAGCTGAGATCACTTGGGTTTAGAGTCATTGCCTAAAGCTGTCCCACTGATAAGAGACAGAACTAAGATTTTTTTTAATAACAACTTTATTAAGATACAATTCACACACTAAAATTTATCCTTTTTTAAAAAAAATGACAATTCAGTAGTGTTTAGTATATTCAGAGTTGTATAGCCATCACCACTATTTCCAGAATGTTCTTATCACCCCCAAAATATACCTGTACCTATTAGCAGTCACTCCCCTTTCTCCCCACCCCTACCCCCAAGTCCTGACAACCACTAATCTACTTTTTTAATTTGCCTGGTCTGAACATTTTATATAGATAGGATTTACAACATATGGCCTTCTATGTCTGATTTCTCTCACTTGGCATAATGTTTTCAAAGTTCATCTGTCTTGTAGCATGTATCAGTACTTCTTCATTCCTTTTGGTGGCTGAATAACATTTCATTGTGAAGATAGTCCCCATTTTGTTTATCCATTCATCAGTTGATGGGCATTTGGTTTATTTCTATTTTTTTAGCTATTATGAATAGTAAGTTTTTGTAGAAGTTATATATAAGTTTTGGTGTGATCATTTTTCTCGGGTATATACCTAACTTTGGAAAGAACCAGGATTTGAGCACAGATCACTTCATCCTGAGCTAATACAATATAAACTATTGAGATCATTCTAATGGTATCAGAGGCAATGAGCTGTATAGGCCACAGCACAGACCTGGGGGTTGGGTACCCTGAATGCCGGGTGCTGCTCTGTCACTCACCAGCTATGGGGCAAAGCCACTCTGGACATTCAGTGATTCGAGTAGAATCATCTCTAAGGTAAGTCCTTTCCCACTCTAAAATAATTCTATGGTGGTTGACATCCAACCGAAATTTTTTTCAAAAGCAGAAATTGTGCTACTGCTGGGAGTTTTGACCAAACTTCCAAACTGACAGAGAGAAAAACTCCATGAGATGTACTGATATGAAAACTCAAAACCTGCTGGAACACAGCCATGAGAAAGGCGTATTTTTCTCCCTCCAGCCAGCCTTCCCGCTTCCCCTTGTGGATAATGAGGGCTCTACCAGTGCAATCATTCAAGCCTGGAAAAGAGCCAACACAGAGAGAGCAAGCCTGGGGCTCCACTGGGGACAGGGCACATTCACTGTTGTCATTTGCTAAATCCGCACATTCCTGAGGGCACAAAAACACACAGTAGAGCAGCAGTCCAGGCCAGCTGGCTCTCTCTGGAGGGCATTTCACTGTCACTGCCCTTGGGCTGGAGTTCCACAAAGCACTTTCCCTTCCAAGCAGGCACAGCCTGTTTCAATGGGATACCACCAGGAGGCACAGAGGCAGGAAATCAGCAGCAATGTTTCTTGACCCATCCCATTCCATTCTCTTTAGGGTGAGAGATTGTGTAAATATGTATGTTAGTTGGGTTTATTAAAAAGAAAGAAAAAGAGAAGACCAAGAGAAGAAATAAGTACGCTTTGGATGGAATCTTATTCTGATCTACAGAAAACGTTTTGCCTCATCTGTTTTCCACTGCTATCTTCAAAATTTTGAGCAGTGATACTGGTTTTATCAGAGCTTTTGCATATTATCAAAAAAAGGTGATTTCCATAAACCAGAGAAATCAATTCCATGACCTTTTAAGTGACCCTTGAACTTTAAAGAGAACACCTTGCAAGAAATCTCCTACCTTAAACACAAAAATCTATGCAAAGTATACTCTTCCCCTGTATGCAGGATTCTTCCATAGAAGGCACTCAGCAAATGTATTGTGAGTTTAATACAACCAAACGGAATTCTGCATTGTGCCCAATATGAGCCCAAACCTTTGTCCCTGTTTAAAAGGTGGGACTTGGATGCTCCTGGGATGAGGGGCTAAGGCTCTGGCTCCCTGTGGTCAAGTGCAGGTGTGTTTCCCACTATTCTCTTCTTGCTCCTCTTCCGTATCCCTCTTGCTGCCCTTCCTTATCATTCCTCTTCACACTCATTTCATTTCTCTCTGACCTCTTTTGCCCCTTCCTTGTATATGACCTCATCTTTCTATTCTAGTCTCAAAGCCCCCACCGTCATTTTTCCCAAAGTCAACGACTAGAATCAATTCCATCTAAGGCTTTCCTTCTTCCTTCTCTAACTCACCCCCACCTTCAGCAGGGAAACAGCCACATCCTTTCCAGAGCCTTGGTCTGTCCAAGGCCCTCTGGGTCTCAGGGAGGGATGCAGTAGCCCAGAGTGGAGAGGTCATGAATATATCCTGCCTTAGTCATCTGCAACTTCACCATCTCCTTCAAGACACTGGAACCAAAAGTACTCAAGCAGCAACACCTATTTAACCTCAGGATTTTTTCTGCATTGCCAATGAGGCAGGATGTCAATATGTGTCTATGCCTCCCAGGGCACCCTAAATCCTACCATTTACAGAGCCCTGTCACAGGCAACATCTCATTTAAATTTATGACAACCCAGGGGTGCTTGGGTGGCTCAGTCAGTTAAGTGTCCGACTTTGGCTCAGGCCATGATCTCGCAGTTTGTGAGTTCGAGCCCCGCATCGGGCTCTGTGCTGACAGCTCAGAGCCTGGAGCCTGCTTCGGATTCTGTGTCTCCCCCTCTCTCTGCCCCTCCCATGCTCATGCTCTGTCTCTCTCTGTCTCTTGATAAACAAATATTAAAACAAGAAAAAAAATTTTTTTAATTTATGACAACCCAGAGTATAGACCACAGCATTGGGGGCACCTTCTCTAAAGTCCAGGTTCCATTTAGTGCAGAACTGGGAACTCAGGACCCCTGGCACTACGTCCCCAGCTGCCTTCCTCCAAAATAAAGGTTCCTCTCATTGGCTTCTGTGGTTTTTTTCCTCAGGTGTGGACTACATCCTACCCCACATGCCCTAATCCTTCCAGAGATCTGTTTTCAGTCAATCTGGACTATCTTGCTAACTCCTGGAAGACAATGCCAGACGAAATACAGAGATAGGACAAGACACCAAGACTCTGAATGAGGTGCAGATAGGAAAGAATAATGTCTTATGGTGGAAGCTTCTAGAAACCAATCTCTGAGGTTTGAAGGTTTCTAGGGGAGTGTTTGCTTCTCCTATAACTATTAGACATCCTTTGGGGTACCTGGATGGCTCAGTTGGTTGGGCACCCGACTTTGGCTCAGGTCATGATCTAATGGTTCATGGGTTCGAATCCCATGTTGGGCATTGTGCTGACAGCTCAGAGCCTGGAGCCTGCTTCGGATTCTCTGTCTCCCTCTCTCTCTGCCCCTACCCTGTTCATGCTCGCTCGCGCTCTCTCTCTCTCTCTCTCTCTCTCTCAAAAATAAACACTTAAAAAAATTTTTTTAATAAAAAAAAAACTATCAGACATTCTTTTGCACTGCCGAATACATTGAATTCAAGAACAAATTAAAAGTGCACATGCCTACTGACACTGGGAACAACAAGGATGTAGGTAGACCGTGGTTTTCAACCTTTTACCTCAACACATATGACAGATGGCATTCAGAAGCCTAGCACATTCTCTTGGGTGTACCCAGAGTTTAACAACCCCCAAAATATCGAGGGACGTCCTGAAATAAATATCCCCACCTTTCTAAATGTTGGATCAGCAAAGGTAGGCCACAGGCCATAGGAAACACAAGAAAGTCCACACTTACATAAAATCCGAGACTCCACCCCTTTCTGCCACTAAAGAAATCATCCTGGAATTCTTATGAGAGTATTGTGGAGATAATGAATTTATTCTAAATTGTTTTAAAAAGCAAATCTTTCAAAAATAGCAACATCTTATATATTATTAGCAATATTGCAAATTACTTGCAATAAGCTTATGAAAAAGCAGCACTGGTATGGAATAATTACCTCACCAAAAAGAATTGAGGCTAATAATCATCAAGTTTGTGAGTCAGACTGAAGCTTTTGCAGGGAGGGATTATGTCTCATTCATTAGGACATCTTCCACATTGTCTACAAATATCTGACATCACTATGCAGTTCAATATGTTTTTGATCGAATAATTTTAAATCGTCTTTCCAGTTTCCCATAAAGTAAATCTCTACACTGCCCTCCTCAGTTCAAAGAATCACTGCATTTCAGAGTCAGACAGAAATTGGAGGTATTCTGCTCAACGAACATGTATCAAGTACTTGCTATGTACTTAGGGTATGCTAAGGGCTGTGTGTGCATTTAATCCTCACAACCCCATTAAGTAATAAACATCACTTTGTAGAAGAGTAAAATAAGGCTCAGAGAGGTTAAGCTACTTGCCTAAAGTCACCCAACCAGAAAGAGGCAGATCCCAAAGTCCATGCTCCAGACCATCCACCACCCCAGAGGTCCCAAGAGATCCAATGACTTGCTGGCGTTGGTGTCCTTTGGGGACATTCCCAATGGGGACATTCCCATTTCCGAGCACTTGCCACCACTCCACCTTCACTAAGGAGAGTTCCTGCAGGGAGGCATTCTCTAAATTGGAAAGATTCTATTCTCACCTGGAAAGAGCCTATTTCTCCACAAAGCCCACCACGCGTATCTGCCGCTTGGACATCAGGCTGTGGGAAAGGCAAGCTCAGAGAATGTTTTCCCCATGATCGCTCAAGAACAACAGCTCAGTAGCAATTTGGGTCAATTCTGAGACTGGCTTTCATAACTCAGCCTGTCCCATTTCCTGTCCCTTTTCAACTGCAAAAAGCCACCCCGCCCTTAGCGATGAACAGTATTTCAGACTTGCTGCCCAACAAATACACTCGGGTGCCACCCTGTCTTCTAGGACCAGGCCGGCCATCTTGGTATACATTGAATTCCCCAAACTTCATGTAACTCCCTGCCTTGTCCTTCCATACCACCCCACCCCGCCCCCTACTCTGGAGGATCTACTCCTGCTGTTCTTCACAGATTTCCTTTGCTTTTCTTCAGAAACCATTCAAATAAAGTGTAAATATGAAGTTCTACCTTTTCCTGCAGATTATCACAATCAGATTGGACGCATTCGGCTCTTGAATCAGCATCCCTGTTCATCTGCAGCTGAAGACTGTCCTCCCTTGTGGAGAACAACACACTCTCAGATGGTCCCTAGGATCTGGCTTTTCTGTAGCTGCCAGATCCTGGGGGAGGATGGACATTGAAGAAGTGTTCAGCTCAGGAAAGCATCACAAGCGCCTAGCAGTAACCTCCTGGAATTAGCTCCACCCGACTGTCGTTGTCAGGCTGACTCCCACTCAAGCCTCAACACCTCTGGACCCTCAACAATGCCCCTGCCTTTGTAAAAGGCTGGATTTAGTCCTTTTATGCCTATGCCTCTTTTGCTCCACAACAATGCTGCCTAATCTAGAGAAAGAATGTCTTCATGTCAGTATCTGTGTGGTTTCATTGGCTGTCCCCCCAAAGAAGGAATTGTCTGACTCTCCCAGTGCTGGATTCCTCAATTACAACACTGGAGCTAGGCTGGGGCAGCATTCGCAAAGCCTCCCTGTGATTGTTTGGTTGGAGGTCTGCAATCTAGTTACCCTCCTTACTATTCTGGGATGCGTATCCCAGAAACAAAGCCAAAGACAAGGACAGCCCAGTGTGCAAAATGCATCCATGAAGGTTTGCTAAGACAGTGTTTAAAATATCATTCCTGTAGAATTTTTCCCTTTAAAAGGAGAACCAAACTTTTCAAACAGAAATTAATCATAAGGCAACACAAAAACCCTATGTAAAGTGAAAACGCTTGCAGAGCACACCCTCACCTTAGGGCACAGAAGTGCCCGCTGCATGTACTGCCTGTATTATTACCACAGATGTTCTGCAGCCCATCATATTTAATCACAAACATGTGTGGTATTTAGTTCAGCTATGTGACAGGAAATACCATTTGTAAAATACTAACCCACAGCAAAACCTACCCGTGCCTTTGAATATTATCTGTGCTGGTTCCAGCTCAGCTCCCCAGTGCCACTCCCCACCCCCACTGTGGATTTAACCTCCACTTCTCCAGGATGAATCTGGGTCCTGGCCGTTTTTTTAAACCTTGTTTTAATAATCTTCTCATTTCCTAAATCTGGAGAGTAGTATAAACAGATAGTAACCCAAACTAACTAGTCCCAGGAGACGGTCTTTATGTGAACAAAGAAAAAATTTTGGGCTGGGTGGGCCATTCTGATTTCAGAATGTTATTCTCACCGTGACACTTTTTTATATTTATTTAGTTACTTTGAGATGGGGGGAGGGGCAGAGAGAGAGGGGGAGAGAGAGAGAATCCCAAGCAGGCTCTGCACTGTCAGCACAGAGCCTGATGTGGGGCTCAAACTCATGAACCATGAGATCATGACCTGAGTGGAAATCAAGAATTGGGTGCTTTACTAACCGAGCCACCCAGGCACCCCTCACCATGACACTTTTATGGAATACGTACACCACATCCATATCACTGCCATAAATGCTACGGAATTTACTAAGCAGAGACCTCTGAGCCTCACTTTTATCTGTGAAATGGTGATATTTGCCTCATATGTAAATTGCCACGTTATGGGTACTTGGTACACATAGTTTTCCTTTCTCTTTGTCTTTCTCCTTTCTGTTTTCCCTGTCTCCCATTCTAGCCTTCCTTTCTCAAGTCAGGAAGAAAGAAAAAAGCCCAGACTCTGCAGTTTGGTTTAGCATCAGGTCAACTTGTTACAAATCCTTTTCTAGAACTAGGTGTCCATTCTGTCTGGCACATGACTATGCCTCTATCCTGCTCTCCAGATGTGATCTGTTCCTTAGTCCCTTGTGCTTGAATCCCTGCTCAGGGTTTCTCCTTGAAGACGGAATCTCTCAAAACAGAAAGAAGTTAACAGGCTTGGGGAAAAGACCCATGGTCAAATGTGTTTGAGAAACCTTGGTTAAGCAAGGGTTTACATGTCTCTTCATGGCATTCCTTCCCAGACCCTTCAGAAGCTAACTTTCTTATGGGCTCCAGGATGGGATAACAGGAAGCCATCCTCAAAGACCCACATGGATGGTTTGCCTCAGAACATTCTGGAATGTGCTCTTTTTTTTTTTTTTAAGGTTTATTTACTTTTGAGAGAGAGCAAGAGCAGGGGAGGGGGAGAGAGACAGAGACAGGGATCCAAAGCAGGCTCTGTGCTGACAGCAGAGAGCCCTACATGAGGCTCGAACCCACAAACTGTGAGATAATGACCTGAGCCGAAGTCAGACGCTTAACCGACTGAGCCAGCGAGGCTCATGGAACATGCTCTTCTAAGAATAAAGTGTCTGGGGCTAGGAAACACACAGTCCACCTTTAATTCCTGATGCCCTGGCCTTTTCATTCTGTTGCCACCACCGTCTCTGCTCTGACCATGAAGATTGGCTCCAGGCCCAGACGGCTTCTCTAGTTTAGCAGAGTCTCAGCATCACTCTCAGAACAAGCAAACCCTAGGTTCTTCCCCCGGGACACCAGCAGTTCTCATGGAAGGACTTACCCCTTTTGCTTACCCAGACAGGAGACCAAAGAGCTTCCAGATAGGCCATGACTGGAGTGAACTCTTTTGCCTTTGACCTCAGCAAGCATATGAGAGTTTTGATCCCCAGGTCATCCTCTGGCATTGAGGGTGGCATCTGGCAGCTCTCTTCACTGGCAGCACTAAAGCCTCCCACCCCAGGTCCTGGCCTCTTCGGCCAAGGCAGGGAACACACCTGGGTCTCAGACCCTCTATGGGAATCAGGCTCTGGAATGCTGCATGATGCCCAGGGCACACTCCACCCCTGGAACCATGGAGCCTCAGCCTTTCTCTCCCCAACCCCACGAAGCCCCAGCCCAAGGTCATCTTCCCTTCACGGGCCTCTGGGACCCTCCTCAGTCTCCTACTACAGAGGGTCCAGGAGGGAACAGTGTGGGGCTACGGGCCAGGGCCAACCTCTCATCTGCCCCTTTAGTGAGTGGCACTGAACCCTTGGGCTATTCTCTTAGGAAAGAGTGAGCACCCAGCACATTCCACAGCCAAGTCTTGTCCAAAGTGTGAAGGAAGGAAACTACCTCAATCAGAGTCTTCTTGGTGGTAGACACAGTGCTGGGACTCATGGTTTCAACCAGCCATCTGCCTGCCCCAAAGGTCGGTTCTCTGTCCTTAGGACCTGTAGGTGGCAAATGGGGACCTCTTGAGCCACAATTAAGAGGAGCTCCTTGTGCATGGCCTCCTGACCTCTAGTCGCAGCAAGGGCTCAACCCACAAAGGCGGAAGAGCATGGAGATCTAGGGGACAGACTCTCACACCCAAGTCACCTGGCCTCTCATCTCACTTCCTCTACTTACTATCCCTGACACATGTTGCTTAACATTCTCAGGGTCCTCATCTATAAACTGAAAATGAATCACACCTACTTCCCAAGTTCTAAATAAGTTAATGCCAAATTAATAAGTAAAATGCTGTATCATAGGCACTCAAAAAATAGTAGCACAGTGCTTACAAGTGAGGAGTTCTTGAGTCAGCACTGACCATTGCTAGCAGCCCCAGGCCGAGCAGCAGGCTGGGCCAGGCCCGTAGGTGACACTGATGAGGGCCCAGGGCTTCCTGCCTAGTCCTAAACTGGTTCTCCCATTCTATGGCAAGAGAAAACCAAGGTGCAAGCCCAGCGTGTACTGAGCTGTGAAATAAAAAGCACAACTTAAGCAAGTCAGCACAGCACCTGGAGATGGC
The DNA here is from genome assembly GCF_014898765.1 of Herpailurus yagouaroundi. NCBI lineage: Eukaryota > Metazoa > Chordata > Mammalia > Carnivora > Felidae > Herpailurus > Herpailurus yagouaroundi. The sequence continues at coordinate 12,086,151 of NW_024412441.1, forward strand.
AAAAGTAATCACGAAAAAGACTGATCAAAAATGATGTAGGGCTTTTCTACGTGTGGCTGACAGTTGTAAGGTGAAACCCTGGGACCACACTCATCACCCATACCGGAGACTCAGCATGGCTGTGTCCCAGCGATCTTCCACTGGCATGACTCAACTCCCCAGGGGACACTTGGCAGTGTTTGGGGACATTTAGTTGTCACAACCAGGGGCAGTGGGTACTACTGACATCGAGTGGGTAGGGGGCAGGGATGCTGCTTAACACCCTACCATGCACAGCACAGCTTCCACAACGAAAAATTACCTGGCCTAAAATGTCAATAGCACTGGGGCACCTGGGTGGCTCATGTGGGTAAGTGTCCAACTCTTGTCAGCTCAGGTCATGATCTCACAGTTTGTGAGTTCAAGCCCCACATAGGCTCTGTGCTATTGGTGCAGAGCCTGCTTGGGATTCTGTCTCTCCTTCTCTCTGCTCTTCCCCCACTTGTGCTCGCTCTCTCTCAAAAAATTAAAAAAAAAAAAAAAAAGTCAATAGCACCAAGGTTGAGAACCCCTGCTCCTTGTTGAGAAGGCCAGTGAGCTGAGTATGCCAAGCAGGATATCTGCCCTTCTGCATCTGTCTACTTTGTAGATAATCCATTGGAAGCTGAAGTTGGGCAATGTGCCTGAGGTGACACAACCAGAAAAAGGTGCTGTCAGAATCGAACCCTGTCTGAGCCCCAAATCTCACGCCCTTTCCACTACACCACACTGACTACCAGGGCAGTAGTCACAACAGGAGAGAGGGCAGATAAAGTTTTTATATAGAAGACTTGCCAGGATTTGGACACCAAAGTGATCTCAAAAAAACACAAGAAAAGGGGGAATCTGGCACTTAGAAAAGTAGAGCCAGAGGAGAGGCAGCAAGAGGGGCAGGTCTGAGGTACATCCAAGTGGAAATATCTAGCAAGGAGCTAGAAACACAAGACAGTACTTGGAGAGAAAACCAGAGGCTACACATCTAGAGCTGGGTCTCTTTCTAGGCTAGGTGAGAGCAGAATGCAGGAGAAAACAGGGGAGGCCACATGGCATCCAAAGCTGAGGACTGGTCACTTTATAGGAGGAGGGGAAAAAAGGGAGAAAGGGAGACACACCCAAGAGGTCAAGGTAAAACCTGGAGGTGAAAGGATCCCTAAGGCAGGAAAGAATGTCCTCATGAGGCCTTGAAGAGCAGCAGAGGGCAGGGAAAACAGAGGTGAGAGACATCTGGGTTTAGTGACAGGGACTGTAGGGATGGGGTGGTAGCAACTTCACCAGTGGGTGGGGGTGAGGCCAGGCTGCCAGTCTGGAAGCAAAGGGAATACAGATGCTGGGGCCCACAGGCAGATGCTGCGGTTGGCGGTCCATGTCTTGGCCACCTCAATCCCCCAGCCCCCAGTTCCTGGTTTGGGCAGCTCTGGGGCTGCATTGTTTCCTGGGTGCACTGGTTTCTGGCAACCCTAGCAAAAGCCCGCCTTTTCAAACCCTACCTACACTCCAGTCTCAGGAGCACAAAAAGGCCCCAGGGCTTCCCACTCTCCAAAAAATCCAGCCCACCCCTGGCCAGGAGAAGGAGGCAGACAAGTGAGCCTTCGAGCCGCCTTCGTGCAGGCGAGGGCCAACAAACAAGGCCTGCTTTCAAGGCTGCCTTCTGGTATTTATGTGCCTGTGGGCTCTCCAGTGGGAAGAGCTAGGCACTCAAGAGGAGGAAATGAGAAAGGGCATTATCTCCTCAGGGGCCCCCAGGGCTGGTGGGGGGGGGGGTGTTACTGGATGGTGGCTCCCGGGTTTCAACTCTGCCTTCTCAAAGGAAACCTTGAAAAAGATGTGGGATAAAGTCAGCTGAAGGGGCCTGGCTCAGATCACACGTCTTAAACAGGCAAATCTCCTCCTTACCCTCTTCTCTGCAGGCCCAAGGGCCCTCCTGAAGATAAGCAGAAAGTCCTGGAAGTTTAAAGAACCCTCTGGATCCAGGATCTCTCTCTGGACTTAAATATTGGGGGTGGGGGACAAAATCAACCACTTTGCTAGGAAACCTGGTCAAGTAATTTATCTTAATTACCATGTAATTATTTTTAGTGTTTTCAGAAGAAGCTGCAGCTAAATGGCCCAGAAAGGATATTTAATGCTTTAGAATGTGATTCCCTCCCACACACTAATCATGCTGCATTCAGACTGGAATGGTCTGAGAAGTTAAGGACCATCACATGCTGGGAGAGACCCAGGACCTTCATCCTTGGATGCTGGGGCTCTTCTGCCGCATGTTCTGGTACAAATTCTTGTACCCCCAACCCCTGCGCATTCACTCAGCAAATAGTGTCTTCCAAGTGCTGGGTCCTGGGTGAAACACCATGCAGACAACAGAAATCAGTATGACCTGATTCCTGTGGTGGGGAAAGAAGGGTTTAGAAGTTAGGTTGTGTGTGAATCCTGGCCCCACCACTGACCAGCTGTGTGACAGGCGCAAGTTACTTTAATTCCCCAGGTGTGAAAAAAAGCATAATCATAGTTAACTTTTACTGTTTGTTATGGGCTGAATTGTGCCCTGCAATTCAGCCCTAATGCCTAGTACTTCAGAATGTGACTGTGGTTAGATAAGGGCCTCTAAAGAGTTGGTTCAGTGAAAATGAGACTGTTAGGGTAGTCCCTGAGCCAATCTGACTGGTGTCCCTATAAGAAGTGAGGATATACAGACAGACACCAGAGAGGAAGACACAAAGAAAATGCCACGTAAGGACACAGCCAAGGAGAGAGGTCTCAGAAGAAACCAAACCTGCCAGCACCTTGATCTTAGGTCTCCAGCTTCCAGAACTGTGAGAAATGTATTTCTGTTGTTTAAACCACAGAGGCTGTGGTTTTCTGACATGGTTGCTAGAGCAAACAGAGAGAGGGTTCTTGAGACACTAAATAAAGTAACACCTATAAGATGGCAGGTGCATAAATAGAGGCTGTTCTCACTAGATTCCTGCCCCCAAGCTGCTTATAACCTAGTAAGAAAGACCAGAGGTAACAGCAAATGAAAGAATGTGCTCACTCTCCCGCACTAAAGCGTACTGGGAGGTTGGGAGAGGACAGCCCTGGCTCAGAGGCAGGCAGGCTCTCTGGGGAGGGGACACATGCTTGGGCAGAGACATGGGGCAGCAGATGAGGCATCAGTGACCATACCCTCTTGCCCATGTTTCTGTGCATGTGGGTTACACGCCAGTTAATACGAGCATAGGGGACTGTCTCCTGCCTGGCTTCATCCATGAAACCCAGTTGTGCACAGGCTGACTGCTGCTACGGCAGGTCTCCCCTCCGTAGCTGCCCAAACTGGACCACAAGCCCCAGAGACGAACGACATCAGAAGTAATCCAGGCTGTGTGCAAGCCTCACATCAAATGCATTTTGGTTTATCTGTGGCCAGTCCACCAAGCGCACCTGGAAATGCCCGAATCACTGAATACATAGGCAGGAACCACTGACTTACAGAGAACCAAAGCACATTTGCTTCAATCCTCACCATTCCCGGCAATTCAATGAATGTACATGTATAAATATGTAACTTGAACAATTCTAAGATTTTAAAAATCACTCATGAAAGTCCTATTTACAAACTAAGTACACAAGATCAACCTTTCACTTGGGCCCTTGGGTCTCAAATGCAGATATCACACACAAAAATAATATTTGTGCCTCTCAGGCTACAGGGAGTGCACACAAAGTATTTGTGAACTTTACTGCATTTTGAAGGCCACTAAAGGTTTTAACAAAGAATTTTGCACTTACAGCAAAGTCTGATTAGAAACGTGTAAGTAGGGGGGCACCTGGGTGGCTCAGTCAGTTAAGCGACTGTGGTTCAGATCATGATCTCACAGTTTGTGGGTTTGAGCCCCGCATTGGGCTCTGTGCTGATCGCTCGGAGCCTGGAGCCTGCTTCGGATTCTGTGTCTCCCTCTTTCTTCGCCCCTCCCCTGCTCATGCTCTGTCTCTCTCTCTCAAAAATAAATAAACATTTAAAAACATATATTTAAAAACCAAAAGAAACATGTAAGTAGGTATAAATGAACAGATTTGCCCACTGACATTCTCAGCGATGGGCATTAGCTTATATTTAAACTTACACATCACAGGGTGCCTGGCTGGCTCAGTCAGAAGAGCATATGACTCTTGAACTCAGGGTTGTGAGTTTGGCCCTATTTTGGGTGTAGAGATTATTTAAATAAATACATAAACTTAAAAAAAAATCTTATGGGGCGCCTGGGTGGCTCAGTCAGTTGAGCCTCTGACTTCGACTCAGGCCATGATCTCACAGTTCATGAGTTTGAGCCCTATGTTGGGTTCTGCGCTGATAGCTCAGAGCCTGGAGCCTGCTTCAGATTCTGTGTTTCCCTCTCTCTGCCCCCCCCCCCCCCACCACCACTTGTGATGCCTCTCTCTCTCAAAAACAAATAAACATTAAAAAATAATAACAACTTACTAACTCTACATACCAACCAGGGTGCTTGAATGGCCTCCTTCTTCTGGACTCTGAATCTCCATGTAAATGAGTAACTCCCAGTGTCCTCTCAGAACACCCAGGTGCCTGTGCATATTTCTGCTCAGTGATGTCCATGAGCTCCAGACAGCACAGCAAGGGGCTCACCCAGCTCTAAGATGCAGGCCGACCTCCATGGATATGCCCAGGGCCTCTCTCACCATACCCTTCTCTCCACCAGACCTTCTACTATTGCTCACAGCACAAAAATGTGCCTCTGGGTGAGGTCTCCACAGCTGTTTGCCCAGCCTGGAAGCCAGGAGGCCAGTGTTTAGGAGGTTTTGTTCCAGCTCTGCTTCATTCTGTCTCTGTAAGTTAGAACAAGTCATTGCTAGCAACTGGTTTCAAAAAGTCCTAACAATTTATGAAGATTAAAACTCTACCAATCTGTGAAGATGAATTCTCCTGAAAAAGAGGTCGTACAGAGAAGTGTGTGCCTCCCTGAAGACCCGTTCCTATCCAGGAGTCTTTAGGACTCCTGCAACCATGCTTCAGGATGAAAGTTTTCTAATGGTGGTCACAACAGTATCTCCCACCTAACGCTCTTCTAAAAGGCCATGGAGCAGAGAAGCTCTATTTCCCCTTCCCTTGAAAGTGGGCCTGTCACTGTTCCCACCAATACAGTGTGGCAGAAGTAACACTGTGGCAATTCTAGGCATAGGCCTGAACTGCCCCAGAAGCTGCCCCTCCTGCTCTGTGGGAGCGCTGAGCCACCACAAAAGAAGCCCAGGCTACATGGGGGAGCCACACTGAGGCGCCATCTTGGACATCCAGCCACCTTACCTTTCAGTGATTCCAGCCTTGGCTGCCATCTGACTAGAACTATATGAGAGACCCTAAGCCAGAACCACCCACCTGAGCCCCGTGTACCCACACGACCAGGAGAGATCATGTTAAATTGTGATCTTTAAGCCTCTACATGTTTTTGTGTGGTAAAATACACATAAACATAACATTTACCCTTTTAGCCACTTTCAAGTGTAAAGTCCTGGTATTAAGTACATAGTTATGCAACCATCACTACCATCCATCTTCAGAACTTTCCATATTCCCAAATTGAAACTCTGGACTCACTGAACCCTAACTCTGGATGCCCCCGCCCCAGCCCCTGGCCACCACCACTCTACTTTCTGCCTCTGTGAAGCTGACTACTCTAAGTACCTCATCTAAGGAATTGTACGATATTTACCCTTTTGTGAATGGCTTATCTCACTTAGTATAATGTCTTCAAGGTTCATCCATGTTGAAATACATGCCAGAATTTTCTTCCTTTTTGAGGCTGAACAATATTCCAGTGCATATGTACACTAGTCTGCCTGTCTGTTCATGCATCAATGAAAACCTCTACACTTTGGAGTGGTTGTTCTACAGCAATAAACAGTCGGAGCACTGGGCAATGCAGGCCTGGTACAGCAGAGCAAGGCCCCTAAGGCAGATGTCAAGAGCTGGGAAGTGTGGCAGAAACACAGAGCACCAGGGCACTAACCCCCAGGGTAGATGACTAAGGAATCCAGGCTGGAATTCCCAATAGCACTCATCACAGCAAGCTGGTTGCCTCCTGGGGTCTCCATTCTAGGCTGGGCACCACCCCCAGACAGGGACTGGCAGGACCCTGTTCATGCCTGGGTGCCTGCCCTGGCACAGGCTGATAGATCCAATAAACATTTGGTGAATGACTGAAAAACGTACGTCACATTGAAGCCAGGTTCTGGGTCATATCAGAGTCTCCTACAGGTTCCCTAGAGGGCAAGAACTGTGCCAAGGAAAATGCAGGAAAACAGCTGCTTCTGGCTGGAAATGGAAGGGGGAGGTAGCAGCAGCAGGACAATCTGACAGGGGAAAAACCCACAGCTTCCCTGGGAAGAGCAGGATCTCCACCAAAGTACCACCCTGACCCAGGCAGCGTAGCGAGACTTCTATCTGAAGAGGAGGCCCCTTGGGAAGGGTGTGCTGGGCATCAGCCTGAGCCAACAGGATGAGGTATCTTAGGCACCAGCCCTGCTTAGCATGTCAGCCTCAGTTCCCAGGGCTCAGGGCAGTAGAGCTCTGTGTGTCCATTACAGGAGCAGGAGGGGTTAGAGGAGCTCGGCCCTTTGGCCTGGCACAGGCTATGGTGGGCTGTAAGGGAGACTTGAACTCTGAGCTGAGTCACATATCTGAGCCCTGGGAGCTCTGAGACAATGACCTTCCTTCACTACAGGGGGAGCCAGGTTGGTTGTACCATGACCCCTGCCCTCTCACCGGTAACTACTTTGCTGAGGAAAGCCAACATTCTCTCCCTGCTGCACTGCTCCATTTGGTCACATAACTAAGGTGCCCGACACAGGTCAGGATGCACCAGAGCACAGAAGCTAATTCCAAATCTAAGAAGAGGACTCATTTCTGGTTGACTTAAAGAGTGAGTAACAACCATACAATCAATGCCCACTTGGGGTTTAACAAAAAGGGCTCATGTTATGTTTCAACTCTGCATTCAGGTTTTCCAGCCTTTAAAGATAAAGCAAAACCCCAAGTAATAATTACAAAGGTGTTTTTCTCTATTTCTCTTCAAAGCATACACCTTGAAGGTTAGAAACTGCTTACATGTGGAAGGCAGTTAGAAGTACCAATAAAAGAGTTCAAGAAACATGGATTTTTGAACTTGGCTCAGCTTCTAAGTAATCATGGGGCTTTAAGCAAACTAATTACCCTCCTTGGGTCTCAGTTTCATAATGATAAATGAAGGAAAATAGTCTGTACTCCCATGATTTGGTTATGTGCATTAATGAGAATAACTATATGTGAGATGATATATAGATACACACTTATATATGGGAAGTCGTCATAAGAAAAACTAAACTATAAATATGTTAGAGATTTACTTATGTTCAGTAGGTGCTTGCTGAATAAATGGCAAAAAAAACCCAAGACAATAACAAGACACATTTGGTGAGAACAGTCCCTCTTCACACTAGGAAATCCCCACTAGTGCATCTACCGGATCTTAGAAGACCACCTCTCTCCGCAGGAGGCCGAGTCCTTCTCACCCATATCTTAAGAACCAATTCTCAGGGCACCTGGGTGGCTCAGTCGGTTAGGCATCCGACTTCTGCTCAGGTCATGATCTCATGGTTCGTGAGTTTGAGCCCCACACTGGGCTGCTGTCAGCACAGAGCTGACTTTGGATCCTCTGTCCCCTCTCCTTGCCCCTCTCCTGCTTGCACTCTCTCTCTCTCTCAAAAATAAGTAAACATTAAAAAAAAAAAAAAAAAAAAAACCAACTCTCCCAGCCTGCACGCTCCCCTCCCATCTGGTCTTATATTCACCAGCCTGAAATCCAGGGTCAAAGCCTGCCCCAGCCCCCTGGCCCAGCTCTCACTCCAGTTCATGACACGAAGCTACATCTTAGGCCAACTTCCAAACTCAGAAGTCTAGGCCTGCACCATGGGTCTCCACTGCCTTTGATAGCAGAGGAAAACAACTTACACCCTCTTCCTGGTTTTCGTGAAGCACAGCCATGTGGAAAATTTGTGGACCAGGAGCTCAGGGCCTCCTCCCTCGACCTCAGACCTGGACTCCACTCATGACCTTCCCCTGCAAAACAAGGCTTGCACAAGTTCTTCTACCTCAAAGGGCTTTGGGGAGCATCATATAAGGTGAAGAACTCAGAAGTTTCTCTGAAAAATATGAAGCACTATAAATTCTTTTGCTTTTGTTACTCTTGCTTGTTTACTTCAATATGGTCTCAGATTAAGAGTCACTACGGGCCTGGGATTGCTCCCCCGGGGGAAACTCTTTTGGTACAATGACCACACACAGAGAGAAAAGCTTGATGCCCTTTGCATTTCCAGTGCTAAGAGCAAATGCAGTATGAGCTCCAGGACAGGGGATGGGACAGAAGTCAGGAAACCAGGTTCCGGGCCTCTTTGGCCCTGCCAATAAATTAAGCGCATCACTTAACCTCTCTGGGCATTTTTCTTCATATGCACAATGGAACTGACAAGCCACCCGCATTCCTATTCACTAGGATGCCAAGAGGGCAAAGAATCTGAAAAGAAAAACACTGCACAAATAGAAATGTTGGAGTATTCAGTGGGCTTGGAGTTGAGAAAGAAGAGATGGAAAAGAAAACTAAAGGGGGGAAAGGAACAAATAATAAAGCAAGAAGACATCTGGGGTGAAATGTGAGGCACTTGAGAAGCCCCAGATGGAATGCTATGGAAGTTTCCAGTACAGTTAGTATCCCCCAAGCCCGAGAGTCTGTCTGGATTAGAAGCTCCACCACAGAGACATCTGAGGTTCAACTCCAGCAGGGAAAAGTGGATGGAAGGAAATGAAGTCCGTCTACCACCTGCAGTGGCCTGAGACATACCAGAAGCCCAGGCTCGCTGCTGTTTGCTTTTATAGCCCAGCTCAGAGTGAGAAGAGAGATGAGGAATTAATAGGTCCACTACCTACAAAAATTGTGTAATGTCCCCAGAGAGGAGCTGGCCAGGCCACATCCTGGTACATGACGTCCAATCCAGAGTGCTCCACTTTAAGGGGGACAGTCAAAGACTACAGAGTTCCCAAAGGCTGGTCACCAGGATAGTGGGGTGTGCTGAAACCACATCACAGAAGGATGGGCTATAAAATCTGAAAGTGTGTCCCTAAACAAGATTTGTGGAGGACATGAGAAGCAAAGGCTCTCTTAGAATCAGAAAAATACTTGAAACATCGTCTGATCCAACCTTCACAAGAGAGGAATCTCTAACACAACATCTCTGCAGAGGAATTAACCAGCTGCTGCATGAACTCTTCCATTAATGGAGACCATGTCACTTTATGAGGAGTTCATCTCATTATCACTGGGGCACGATTAAACTCTTCTCCCTCCTATTAACCCCAAATTAACCTCCTCCTGGCTTTCATTTGTGCTCTGCAGGGACACAAGCTAAATCTAAACACTTTTTCACCTGCCTATTCTTCACAACACTGAAGACAGCTGGCCTTGATGACGTGCATCGGGTCTTTGCACAGACTTGCCCAGGAGGAGCACACGCCCCTGAAACACATCTCCAGGCCCCTCCAATGCTTCATTCCTGGTCATCTCCAGCCAGCTTTGACCTCAGGCTGCCATGGAACGCTGACTGCTGCCCCTGCCTTGCTCAGAGCATGGCATCCTGGCCATGGCCCCTAGTTGTGTTTGCTTTCCAAAGAGGTCTTGGCCTCCTGCCCCTTTGGCCAAACTCTGGTCCATCTCTTTTCTTGGCTCTGCTGCTGTGCCCAGTGCTAACGGCTCATCATGAACATCTCCACAACGAGACCAAAAAATGAGAGTCTCAAATTCATGCCACTTTGTAGAAAGCAGCTGGTTATTTGACTTTAGTCCTTCTAAAGTAGACTGAATCTAGAATGTTCAATAGACATTAAATATATTTTCTAACACCTCATTTGACAGATGAGGAAACAGAGGTCCAAAGGGGTAAAAGGATTCACTCAGGTAACACAGCCAAGAAGATGAACTCTCATCTTTGATTTTTCAGTCCCACATTCCTTCTACTGCAGTTAAGAGGAAGTGGAGTTATCTTATGGCTCTCAGTACATTTGGGGTAAATTGTCCATAGTTTGTGTGTATGTGCATTCATTCTTTGACCCAACAGACCTTCGCTAAGCACCTACTAAGTGCTTTGGAAATATTCTCAGTGAGATTTGAAGTAAGCGTCCCATAGGGAACCACATCTTGTTGTGTGTGAACATGTAGTGTGTGTGTATATGAACTAATTAATTCTTTCATGCATGCACACATTCACTCAACAATGATAGCTGAGCACACTTAACACTATACTACACACTGGTACAAGTAAAAATAGTCACAGTCCCTTACCCCAGGGTATTCTCTGTCTAGTACAGACAGTTCTCAAATGTTTTGTTCATGCAGGCTACTATGGGGACCCACAGCCAGGTGCTTAGTTAAGATCGGTGAGAATGATGGCTATGTGTCCGTAATGGATGGTATGCATATGTCCGTGTGGTGGGGGAGTGATGCTGCCAGGACTGAAAAGGCCTCTGAAAGAGCAGGCTTATGAACTGAATCCTGAAGGCTGATATGAATTGATCAGGCAGAGCAGACTGGAGAGCGGTGAGTGTTTGTGCAAAGGCGGCAGGGGGGTGGGGGGGAGGCACAGAAGAGAGCCTGATTCTGCAGGCAGAGGGGCCCAGCTGGAGTCAGGGCCTAACATGGTGCTGCCATAAAGAGGCAGGTAGGTGAGTAAGGTACAGAAGCCCTTCTGTGTCATGTAAGGAGTTGATTTTATCCTAAAGGCAACGGGATTCAGTTAAAGAATTTAGAGAAAGGAAACAGGATCAGATCAAAATTTCAGAAAGAAAGCTCTTACAGTGGAGGATGGACAGGAAGGCAGTGAGGCCAGGGGCAGGGAAACCCGATAGGAGGCGATAGTTGGAAAGCAGGAGAAAACCAGGGCTGAACCTGATAGCTCCTGCCTACACACACACTTGATTTAAGTCTGAAATAGGAGAAGAGAGGAGAGACTGTTTTTCATGTACCTCTCTCATGGCACGGGGGCAAGTACCCCACAGCTCTGCAGACACACATCATCATCACCTTTCTCCACAGTGACTTGCTGGCAACAGAAAAGTGATCTCAGCTGTAGCTTCATGACCAGTCTCGATGTGCAGGAGCCTGAAACAGAGCAGCCACTCAGGAGGTAGTGGCTGCATGCATGAGCCACATACATCCAAAGGGAGGTGGGGGGGCGGGGGGGGGGGGAAGCAGTCCTAAACAAAGTAAGATCAGGGTCTCAGAAGCACGGATAAGTCAAGTCCAAGCAAGGCAACGAGTCAGAAACAAGACAAACAGGAAAAGTTCCAAGAGGAAAGGTGTTTTAAAAACAAAAACAAAAACAAACACAAAAGTTTCTTCACAAGAATAGCAGGCGAACAGCTCGGACAAACTAGGAAATCCAGAAAGGAGCCAGCACCTGTCTCTGGCGGTAAGAGTCTGTGGGTCTCCTGTCTCTGGAAGCAGCCTGCTGCTGGGGAAGCCCATACAGTGCTCTCATGAGAATCCAGGAAGGCGCCTCCTCTGGCCACACGGGCAACAAGCAGGCCTCAAGTGGTGGAGTTTGCAGCAGGGTGCCCGAACACAGCCCACTAAGGCCTGTGTGCACCTGCCCATGGGCACATGTGGGCAGGAGAGGGGAATGTGTGGGCGGGAAGCAGGCAGATCCAGACAAGCAGGGGGCTGTTTAAAGCTGGGTAAACCCCATCACGTGTGGTACAGAGCCATTCCCACTGGGAGCTGATAGTCAAAGAAAAATGATAAAGGGGATGAGGTTGGAACCCTAAAATAACAAGTTTCTGCCTTTGGGGCGGGGCGGAGAGGGGAAATGTTCATCTAGGCAAGTCTGAGCTTTCTCTGGACTGGAAGATTCTGACATTATCACCCAGTTCCCAGGAAAGCCTGATCACTTGTTTTCCCTCAAGATAATTTTATGAAAATCAGAAGCACCTGGTAAGTAGCTGCCTTACTAATTACAATGACCCCAACGAGGCACCTTCCACTGAAGCTAGACTGGCAGCCACCAGGGGGATTTTCACAAAATTTATGAGGTTCTGCTTTGAACCACAAACAAGCAAAAGGCCTAGAGCTGCACTAGGGGAGGTTCTCAGTTGTAAAGATGTGAGATTAAAACATTTCTCTATGTTGGTATTAACGCTAAACTGAGGCCAACAAAAGCAAGGTTTGTAGCATCAATCACCGTCTTCTAGTGCCTCCAAACTTGCCCTGAATATGCATTACAGTGAGCTAGGGGAGAAAACTTTCAAAGGAATGAACAGAGGCCAGTATGACAGTCCCGTCTCTGAATTTCTGGGCCATAGCTGTTTTAAATTAGATTCTCAATGCTGCTTCTGTGAAACTCTTGGCTTAGCTCTGCAATGGAAAAGTTATTTTTATGCTCCAGGCCACAGATATTTATATGGAGGCACATCCCCATAATTCCAATTATGTTTTGTTTTCATGATGCTCTTTTCCTCTACTTAAGAGCCATCATAGATATCATTATTATTTCTGATAAGACACTTGCAAAAAAGCTCTGGGCCAAGTACAGATTCCACAGGGCCCAGACAAATGACGTTGTAAACAGGCAGATTTTAGGTCTTGTGAAACCCTCAAGGAATACCTTCAGTTCTTCTACCCACTATGGCTGCCTCTCCTTTGTCGATTCCCCACCCCCAATGAAACCCTTTAATTACTCAGGAACTTCATAATCCCTCCTGGGAAAACCTAATCCCAGAAGTCATTTTGTTATTTACTCCTTATATACTCTCTCTGGGGTCTTTGCATTTAATTTTTTTAAGTATATTTATTTATTTTGAGATAGGAGAGCAGAGGAGCGGCAGAGAAAGAGAGAGAGAGAGAGAGAGAGAGAGAGAGAGAGAGAATCCCAAGCAGTCTCCTCACTGTCAAGTAAGGAGCCTGACATGGGGCTCGATCCCAAGAACCACGAGATCTGACCTGAGCTGAAATCAAAAGTCCAACTCTCAATGACTGAGCCACCCAGGAACCCCCTGGTCTTTGCATTTAAAATGCTATTTTCAATAATGAAATGAAGGGTTTTTATCTTCAGAAGGACAGGAACACCAACTACTAAAGCAAAGAGATACTTGTGGTTAAGAAAGACACTCAAATAACAACACAGTTATTCTATGGAAATGTCCATCAACATGTTGTGGGGACAACTAAAAGCTGTTGGTACAAAAGCAAAAGCAAAATGGTGATTCAAGGCTTTAAGGAAATTCATCCAAGAGAAATCTACATTGATTACCAAGAAAACCTAAGTTATTATGAGGTGTTCCCATGGCCTCTCCCTAAAAGTCTCTCTGGTTAGACCTTCTGAAGCACAATCCTGATTTGAAAGAGACAGAACAGTGGAGGGGAGATAACAGGAGACCACTATCTATGAGCTTTAACATATGCCAAGAACTTGGTCCATATTAATTCTTGTTATCTCACTTAATCTTCAGAACAACTTATTGAGGTAGGTCTTGTTACTACTGTTTTATAGAAAAGGAAACTTAGCCTCAGAGATGTTAAGTAACTTGCCTAAGGCCACTGTTATGGTCTGAATGTTTGTGTCTGCCTGAAATTAATATGTTGAAATCCTAACCCCCAAGGTGATGGTATCAGGAGATGGGGCCTTCGGGAGGTAACTGAGTCACAAGGATGGAGTTCTCATGAATGAGATCAGTGCCCCTAAAAGAAGAGGATGTAGACAGATCTCTTGCCCCTTCAATGGTGTGAGTACATAGTGAGAAGATGGCTGTCTGCAGTTCAGAAGAGGGTCCTCACCGGAACCATGCCGGCACCCTTATTCTGGACTGCTAGTCTCCAGAACCATGAGAAATCAACTTTTGTTGTTTATATGTCACCCTGTCTGTTAAACTTTGTTACAGCAGCCCAAATACACTAAAATAGAGCCACACATCTAGTTAGTGGCAAAGCTTAAAATCAAACCCAGATCTGCCGGACTCCAAAGTCCATTTCTTTTCCATTATCACCTAGGGCTGATGTGAGGACCAGGGGAGAAGGCCAAAAGTGTCTGCTGATTTGGTTCTTTAAAAGAATAGATTTGTTGGGAAGATACGGGAAAGATATGCTTGCATAAATCTCCTTAAACATTTCCTATAAACAGGCTCAGCTGATATCAAACAACATTCCCAGAGATGCTGCCAGCTGCATATAAAGAATCGATCATTCAGTATAAATCTGTCTGCACTGTTATAACAGACACAGGTAAATACACATGCCCAACAGAGATAGAACATCACCATCATGACCCAAGGGAACACATCTGCTTCACAAAGTCTTCCTTTCAACATAAATGTGAGTTAGGATGCTGGTTGGTCAGCCATCAATGTTATTATTGAACATTGTACTGAAGGGTCTACCCAATGCAATAAGACAAGAAAAAGATCTAAGTCACAAGGAATGAAAAGACAAATTAGTATTGTTTTGTAATTGTCTACATAAAATATTCAATAATATCTACATACAGACTCTTAGAACTATTAAGAGAAGTCAGCTTGGATGCTAGATGCAGGATCAAAATCCCCAAATCAGAAATGTTTCTATAGGCCAGCAAATAACCAATTTGAAAATATAATAAAAGATATGTAAAATATCAACAAAACCTATAGGAAATTAATACAGCAAAAGTTGTGTAAGACACTGATAGGGGAACTCACCAAACACCATCCACCTGAATAAAAGGAGCAGATAGGAAGACCTAATATTGTAAAGGTATCGGTTCCCTGGAATATAATGTGAATGCAAGTTCAATAAAAATCCCAATGTGGTTTTGTCTTTGCGTGTGACTAGACAAACTAATGTTTATATGAACTAGTAAAATCTAAGAAAGCCAAGAAATTATGAAAAAATAAAAGTAATTCTAAAAGCTAGAAATTATTGAGTTTCCTTATATGACAGGCAATATTTTGCATACATTATCTCTTCACAATTATCCTTGAAGTGGATATTATTATCTATTTTATAGACAAAGAGACTGAGAGAAATTAGGTAACTCGTCCAAGGTTACTTGGTACTCTTAGGAGTAGCAACAGACGCAAGAAGACAATGGTGCAATATCTTCCCAAGTACTCAGGGGAAATCATCGTGAGTCAAAAATTCTACACTCAAACTCTCCTTTGTAAGTGCAAAATAAAGACATTTTCAGGAAAACGAATACTTTCAAGTTTACCAAAGCTCTTTTACGAAAGAACTTCTTCTAAACTTACATTCACATGAAGAAAAATGAACTCAGAAGGAAGAAGTGGGGTGTCTGAAGGAGCAGTCTCCAAACTGCATTGAATTGATGAAACAAAACAATGCACAGGCATACCTCATTTTATTGCACTTTGCAGATATGGCATTTTTTACAAATTGAGGGTTTGCAGCAACTCTGCATCGAACAAGTCTATTCGCACTTTGGCAACAGCATTTGCTCACATCACGTCCTTGTGTCACATTTGGGTAAGTCTCACAATGTTTCAAACATTTTCATTACTATTATATTTGTTATGGTGATTGTGATCAGTGATTACTATGCACTGAAAGCTCAGATGATGGTTAGCATTTTTTAACAATAAAGTATTTTCTTAAGGTATGTACGTTGTTTGCCTCGACATAATTATTGCATACTTTAATAAAGTACAGTATAGTGTAAACAAACTTTTTTTTTAATGTTTATTTTTGAGAGAGAGAGAGAGAATGTGAGCAGGGGAGGGGCAGAGAGACAGGGAGACACAGAATCTGAAGCAGTCTCCAGGCTCTGAGCTGTCAGCACAGAGCCCGATAAGGGGCTTGAACCCACAAACCGTGAGATCATGACCTGAGCCGAAGTCAGATGCTTAACTGACTGAGCCACCCAGGTGCCCCTAAACATAACTTTTTTATGCACTGGGAAGCCAAAAAATTCATCTGACTCACTTTTTTGCAATATTCACTCCACTGCAGTGGTCCAGACCAAATCTGCAATATCTCGGAGATGTGCCTATAAAGTAGGTGAGGAAAGTGGGACCACAGGAAAAGTAAAGGTAGGAAATAGGAGGTGTCTAATAAATAACATTATTAGTTATTGAAAATACAGGCCATAAAGTCCTACACACATGTGAGAAGTAGGCAACTAAGTTGGCTATGTGCTTCTTTTTAGCCAAATAAGAAGTGAGAAACATCAGTTAAAGGATTCACAGCATCCACAAGACAAAACAGCCAAGTTGCTCACAAGAACTGTTTCTCACACTGAGACCAGGAAGACCTTTCCCATATAGTTAACGGCATACAAGATCTGGGACATTGGTCTGAATGTGATAATTTGGGAAAGGGGTCCTTGACTCCTACAATTTTTTTTTTCCAATAAGAAGTTGCTTTAGAAGCATCAGCCTTCCTGGGGTACCTGGGTGGCTCAGTCGGTTAAGTGACCAACTCTTGGTTTTGGCTCAGGTCGGATCTCATGGTTTAGTGAGTTCAAGCCCCACATTAGGCTCTGCGCTCACAGTGCAGAGCCTGCTTGGGATTCTCTGCCTCTCCCTCTCCCTCTCTGCCCTTCCCTCACTCGTGCTATCTCTGCCTCTCTCAAAATAAATAAATAAACTTACAAAACAAAGAAAAAAAGAAGGATCAGCCTTCCAGAATCTCTTCCTTGAAGAATAGAAGAGATAAAGCCTCCTACTTAAAGGTGTGTTATTTGAATGACCATGTTTTTAGAAAAGCCCAAGTTTCTGTGGGTCTTTAGGTATTTTCCAGGAGGAAGATGGATAAGGTGACCTTGGGGGGCCTGGCTCCTTTTGAGGGTACATTGTGGTACAGGATGTGGGTATTTTTTCCCAAACCACCCCCAGAATCACTCACGCTGAATATTTCCACCTCCACTAAACCAGTTCATTTTGCCAATGCATGGAACCACTCACACAGCCAGGCTTCCGAAAAATAGTTTATTGCTGTGCTTGTTAGTAATAAGCATCAAGACATAATAAGCTTTTCTTTCCTGTTCAATGGTAAATCCATGACCTACCTATCCTGACACACCATATAACACATAGGCAAAAGCGAGCCTGGGAGCTTTCCCTGGATCTTCCTATCCATCACACTCCCCTGACAATGCCAAGAACAACGAAAGCCCATGTGGACAGAGCTTTGAAAACATAACATGCTGATCTACTTTAAAAATCCTGCCTTCTACCAGGACTGCTCCAGAATCCCAGGGGGTTCCTGGAACTCCAGGCTGCCTGGGAAGCTTCAGAGGAATTCTAGATACCTTTTGTGGGTATAGCTGACTCTTCTGGGAAGGTGAGCTACCTCTGGCTAAGTCTGGAGCAATTCCCAAGGACTTCCAAAGAGAAGTGACAATGAGACACAGAAGAGATGAGAGGCAGAGACATTTTACAATTAACCAAAACATTAGTTCTTACTAAAGTACAAAATACTTCACCTTTCCTTTTCTACATTTTCTTTCTTAATGTAGAATACATGGCAGGGAGATTGTAGACAGTAGTGATTAAGATGCATAGACTTCGGTCACTGACCTGAATTCAAGATCTCATTCTAGTACACAGAGGCCATGCAGCCCTGGCAAGTTACCCCTCTGATTCTAGTTTCATGAGAATAACAGTTTCATGAGAATAATAACAGTATTTACCTCACAGAGTTTTAAAATGAAACACCATATGCAAGTGGTTTATACTCAATAAATGTTAGCTATTACTACTGCAAAAACTTGACAAATACTGGCAAGCACAAAAAAAAAAAAACCCTCAAAAGCACCTGTAATCCTACCATCCACTTTGATGTTTGTAATTCCAGTATTTTTTTGATGTATTTTCAAATAGTGAGATTATAGTACTTTCTATTTCATAACTTGCTTTTAAAACTTAACACCGTACCCTAAGCATGTTCTATGTGAGTCAGTGTTCTTGTACAATACGATTTTTAAAGGCCACATCATAGCCCTTTGGGCTATTTTACTTCTTAACAACCCTTGCCCTTCTTCCTCTCTGCAGGCCCCACACTTCATGTATTTCCAATTCATCTGACCCTCCCAGATGATAACTGGCTGTTATCTATCGGCTAATTGGGGATGCAGGCTTCATCTTACCAGCCAGATGACCCGCTCCTTAGCCTTCACTTTACTGGCCTTCATTCATCCCCATCATGCAGAGGGGCTTGTTGGGCTACACAGCAAACATTGGTGTCTGATGCCAAACCACTCAAGATTCCATGAGGTGGCACAGAAGCTAAACAAGGCAGAAAGGCAATTTCTTTCCCAACAGTATAAGGCTGACCTCTAGGGCATTAAATACAGTATTAAAAATCCTCAGGAAGAGGAAGAGACAAAAGATTTTTATCTGCGTGCATTGTTTTCCTAAGCAACAGAGCCAAACAAGTTCAAAATTTACAGGCTTTCTATTTGAATGAAAGTAACAACACTTACTTATCAATGACATTTTAAGACCACAGTAAAACCTAACTAATTCATACTAATGGGGAACTATCAAACTGCATCAGTGGAGAAATATGAATTTACATCCTTTTTAAACTAAACTTTATTTCCAGTGAAAAAAAGTTTTTTTAATGTTTATTATTTTTGAGAGAGCAAGAGACAGAGCACGAGTGGTGGAGGGGCAGAGAGAGAGGGAGACACAGAATCCAAAGCAGGCTCCAGGCTCCTAGCTCCAAGCTGTCAGCATAGAGCCCAACGTGACTCGACATGGGGCTCAAACCCATGAACCATGACATCACGACCTGAGCCAAAATCCTACGCTTAACCGACTGAGCCACCCAGGCGCCCCTCCAATGAAAAAAAATTTTTAAGAAATCTGTATTTCCAGAGGCGCCTGGGTGGCTCAGTCGGTTAAGCATCTGACTCTTGATTTCGCCTCTGGTGATGATCTCATAGTTCATGAGTTTGGTTTGTGAGTTGGAGCCCCGCATCTGGCTCCACACTGACAGAGAGGATTCTCTCTCTCTCTCTCTCTCTCTCTCTCTCTCTCTCTCTCTCTCTCT
>NW_024412441.1:12105230-12129909 GCF_014898765.1 Herpailurus yagouaroundi
TCTCTCTCTCTCTCTCTCTCTCTCTCTCTCTCTCTCTCTCTCTCTCTCTCCCCCTCTCTCTCTGCCCCTCCCCCGAGCACGCATCCTCTCAAAAATAAATAAACTTAAAAAAAGAAATCTTTATTTCCAAATAGTTCAACACTTTGACCTGTTTTGACAAGTTGTTCAGAGCTTGATCCTAATACATTTGTTACAACCACATTTAGCATTCTTATAGAAACAGAAACAGCTGAAGTTCTTAAGAAGAGCATTCTCCCTAAAGACAATAAGTGTTCAACACCCCCTGCGATCCTGCTCACACAGCTCACCCCTCAGGGAAGTGTTTTCTTCTTAGTCATGTAGACGCAAACCTCAGCTCAGGCTCCCTCCCACCTCCCTCCAGTTCTGAGTGAGTGGGCAGACGCTTGCCATCTCAACCCAGATCAAACCCTAAAACAAAACAAAACAAAACAAAACAAAATCCCTCCAAATTCCAGACTCGATCTGTCCAGACCCATCTGAGAATTAACGAGCTCCTTCTAAGCACCCAGAGAACTAAGCCTGTCATGGAAACACTGATTCAACCATAATGAGAACCGACATAAAACCGCACAAATGAACTAAACATTGTTCCACCCAATCGGAGCCAAGCTACAGCAACAGCCTCAGGAATAAAATAAGCAAGGCTGTTTTTCTTCTTTGTGGTCCTACTCATTTTAGCGCCTTCCACCCTTGTCTTCACAACTGTTTATGAGAAAGTGGGAGCGGGGGAGTTGGGAGAGAGATGGGGAGCCAGCCTGGGAAACGCCAACAAACACTGCGGTTTGTGTCAGGCAAATTACAACTTCTGGCCTGGGGGAGGCCTAAGAGTCTGGGGTAGTCTGAAAACGAGCCACACTGAACTCCCGTCTCCCACAACAGTTAAGTGTGGAATGAAGTCTTTATTTTCCAAAGATCAAGTTCTGCTCAGTATTTTTAGCAAGCATTCTTTTTATCTCTTTATTATTTTTAAATTTTTTTAATTTAATT
This sequence comes from Herpailurus yagouaroundi, assembly GCF_014898765.1. Taxonomy (NCBI): domain Eukaryota; kingdom Metazoa; phylum Chordata; class Mammalia; order Carnivora; family Felidae; genus Herpailurus; species Herpailurus yagouaroundi. The sequence goes on from NW_024412441.1 coordinate 12,106,239, forward strand.
TTTTTTCGGAATTAGAAAGGTTAATTATATGAAGTAACATTATTAATGGAAGAAAGTATATAGGAGGAAAGGCTACAAAAAAAAAAAAAAAAAAAGTTCAACCAACACAAATAGTAAAAACCTAAATAGAGCCTAAGTAGGAATATATTTTAATTTCCCCTTGGACCCACCAAGGGAGAGTTTGTGAGTCCAGGGGACCCAACACCAAATCTCAGTGAACGTCCCTCCTGCAGGAAATGCTGGGGCAAGTGTGGAGGTCCCTTGCGACTGCGGCCGCTGGTCCTGGGTCGTCACCTACTAGAGCTGGGAGGGGACAGCGGCCGCTGGTCGTGGGTCACCACCTACTAGAGCTGGAAGGGGACAGCGGCCGCTGGTCCTGGGTCACCACCTACTAGAGCTGGAGGGGACAGCTGCCGCTGGTCCCGGGTCACCACCTACTAGAGCTGGAGGGGACAGCCGGCCGGAGACACCAGCTGTGGCCCGAGGCAGGGGGACCAGAGCCTCCCGCGGAAAGGGGCGGGGGAGGGGCTGCAGCACGAAGAACGCGAGCCAGGAAGAAAGCAGGTGAGAGTCCTGGGCGCGGGGGGAATCCACAGCCCCCGAGGGAGGGTGACTCAGGTCGGGGAGGCCCGGACCGCGCACGGGTTACTAGGCGCCCCCCGCCCCCGCCCTCGAAAGTGTGTCTGGATTTTCTTTGCTGTTTGAGTTTTCTCTTTACAGCCGGACCCAGGTCCCAGCAGCCCCAGGGCCGACGTGCGTAGGGGAAGCCCGGTCGGGGCCCTCCCGGGATGCCTCTGGGGGCGGCAGAGGCGGAGGGAGGGAGATGGGGCGCCCGCGCACGGCGCCCAGAGAGCCCGGGAGATGCCCGCGACCCGGGGGCGCGCGCGCTCCCCGCCCGCAAACTTTCCCAGCCAAGTAGGTGTGGCCCCACCCTGCAGAGAAGGATCCCCTTGCCTGCCCGACTGTCCCCTGGGGCTGGTCACTCACCCGCAACGCCGCTGGGGCTCCGACTCCGGCGGCCGCCATCCACTACCGAGGAGGAGGAGCGGGAGGAGGAGGAGGGGGAGGGGATCCGGGGGGAGGGGATCCGGGGGAAGGGGGGAGGGGGAGGGCCCGGAGCCAGCAGGAGTGGAGCCTGCAGGAGTGGCGGGGAGGGAAGGGGGCGGCCACCCCGCGGGGACTCCAGTCCCCGCCCCACCTCCTCTCAGTACCCTGCCGGCCCCCTTTCTCTCCCCACTCTCTTTCCAGCCCTGGATCCCCCAAAGTCTTTTCAGGTGTCCTATTCTCATTCTCTTCCCTCCGGCGCATCTTCCTTCCCCTGAGTCTCCAGCCCCCACGAAGGGGAGAACACGCTCCCTCCAGCAGAAGTTGGTGGGGAGGGGAGTGTGGGAGCTACAGTATATATGAGTGTGTGAGCCCCCTTGAAGCAGATGGCTGGGACCCTTGGCAGGTCTGAGGCCAACCTGCACTTTCTGGGCCTTTGTCATCATTTCTAGGTGGTGGGATGATGGAGGAGGGGGTGTCTTTGTGGGCATGCTTTCCACGTTGCTCCACTGAGAGATTTTTTTGGTTTATTTTGTTTGGCTTTCTCTTGTGATTAGGAGAACTAAAGAATTATTTTTGAAGTCTCTGTTGAGTGCCTCCTCTTTTCCCTTCAGGTGGAACCAGCACTGGTCAGGATAAGATGAAAGGTACAGTCAGTCCTTATGAGGAGGACCCTGGATGGCTTGTGAAGGGCCAAGCTGTGTGGATGGGGCAGGACAGAAATATTTAAAGATGCCTCCCTCCTACGTGCTGCCTGCAGAGGACAGAAGAGATAAGGGGAGTTTGTCTCCCCAGGAGCGGTTAGAGGGGGCTTCCAGTCCCTACTCCATCACCTGCTAGGATTTGACTGCAGGCAAGTCAGTCATTGCGCTGCTCAGCCTCTTTTGCAAGTGGGGCTGCCTCACTGGGAGCCAGTAAGAATTGAAAGGAGATCTGCCTGTGTGCCTTTTATCCTGGAGGGATACCCAACCCCAGGATGGGGTGTTTGAACAGATACTGAGGGGAGAAAAGAGGACATTCCAGGCCCTGGGTCTAGTGCTTTGGATACTGGCAAGACTGGAAAGCTTAGAGGTGGAAAATGTTTGGATGGGAAGGTGGAACATAAAGCATGAAACAGGAAAAACATGTTTTTAAGCAAAGGAATATTTTGCTGCAGGCGGTGTCCTATTCACTCTTGGATCCCCCAAGCCTAGCATACAGTAGGTACTAGTAAACCCTTGTGGACTCAAAATGACAACTGAAGAATATTGACCTAACATTCTGAAAGATGAACTATCCAGCAAGGGAGAGCTTGGGCCCAAAGAGAAAAGTTAGGGGACCCTAGTGAACATGTCAACTTGAAGTGCTATGCCTGGATGGTAGAAAGGAAATGAGGGAATTCCCTTGATACATCCTTGCCTTGGCATAGCAACGTGATTCTCTTTTAAATGCTCTTTCAAGTGTAGGCTTGTTTTTGACTTTGGAGTTCTGGGTGAAATAAAAAAGATACTCAGTATTGTATTCAAAAACCATCCTGAATCTACATTCAGAGAGGACACAGGCATGCCTGAAGTCACACCACAGGATCTACTTAGGATACTTTTATTCTCAGATGAAATTTCTAGTGGTTTTTATGCTTAAAATACCCTCAACAAATAGAAAAAGGGACCGGGTCCTCCTCTTTTCCCTATTTCCTCTGGCTACCATCCCAGTGATGGTCAAGGGTTGAAGAAGGTCAAGAGAGAGCCTAGGGAACAGGAAGTCACCTGATAGGCAACTTTTCAGAGACTCTTCTGTGGAACCAGACAGGTAATGGCCCCAAGTCCACCTCCTGGTAAGGAGCTGAGAGAGGTGCAGAGCAAGAAGAACAAAGGAAGAGGGAAGCAGAGGAAGGGAAGCAAAGGATGCCTTGACCCTGGGCATTCTGGCTAAAGCTCCAAATTGAACTTCCTAGGTTTGGTGAATAAGCCAATAGGCCTTGTGGGGGGGGGGGGGGGGGAGGGTGCAGGGAGCAGCCTATCTCAGAAAATGCCACAGGTAACAACTTAAGAAAAGGCTCATACTGGAAACAACAATACACTTGACAAATGGCAATCATTGTTGCATTTAAATAGAGTTTTGAGTGTACCTTTTAAATTCTACCATCTTTGGATAAGTAGTGTGGCTTTGAATAGTAGGTTGCCCACCTAGTGAAAGAAATCTCCAAATTTGGAAACTTTGACACTATAGGCCCATAATTTTCTAAAGACCAAATATAGTTGGTTGAAAACCATTTATATTTTACAAGGGACTGTCCCTCCCCTTTCTGTGTGACTCAGCGTTGCCCCAAAGGTTGCCACTTTCATGAATGCAGATTTATTTCTTGAAACACCACCACATATTTCCAACGAATCCTTTCTGGTAGTGCCCCTTTGTATCAAAATCTGATGGTAAACAGCTCAGTCTGGCCTCAATAGCTAAACTACCACAGCCTTCTATCACCAGCTGTTACCCCATTTTACTCCACTTCCTTTTCTTTTCCTTGCTCTATAAGTAGACCTTCAGACTAGCTCATTCTCCTTTTTATTTTTTCTTTTCCTAGCAGCTTTTCCACGGAAATCATTTAAAACTTCCAAGCTGTTTAACAAAGGCTCCCCAAAGTGTCTGTACATATGACCTAGTAGATTAACTTGGAATTCCTCGAAACTCAAATCAGATGAAGCAGTCAGGATCAATTAATATAAACTCAAACCAGTTTGCAGAAATGCCCGAAGGGGATGTGGTTGGGAAAAGTAAGGACTTCAGATTTAGGACAAGCTTAGCCCTCAATGCTTGATAAAAACATTCTTCTCTAAAAACTTTACAAGTCACTATTTACAACATTCATTGAAGATAGGAGGAGGGCTTTTGGAAAACTATATTCAAAAAAAAATATTAGCCAGAAGATGGCTTCAATAAAAGTGAAGATTAAACAGGGGGAAATAACCACTATTTTACCTACATGATTGCATTCAAGCCTGATGTTTGAAGAACACACTATTTTTAAACAACTTTCTCCATGAGGAAACCTGAATACTCTTTGGATAGAAATTTCCAGAGATAAACACATCCTCACTGAGCATGTCAAAATCAATGATAGTTACGGGGATGATCACTTATTTCAGAATGGCCTGAGACTGGCTATCCTTTATCCTGGGGATGGGACACTCTTAGGTGTGGGGCTTGGGCTACAGTTGGCCAGTTCCTTGGCCCGCTTCCTAAAATGTATCCAATTAGTATTTTGACCACCTGCTACAAAACACTGGGCTAGGCATGAATGGTTCCTGCCTCCCAGCATCTGTAGCTGCTCAGGAAGACTGCACACTGATGATGATTGCACGTGGTATGTAGATAGTTGAACACAACAGAAGAGGTGTCCTGAAGATATAAACGAAAGCTGAGGAGAGAGAGAATATTCCTTAGCATCTAAGCAAGATGTTCGTGACGTTTTGTTGTTAGTTAACTGAACTGTGGAGTTTCTATTCTTGGACCTATGGTATGTCACCACTCAGCTATTCCACTGGTGTTTAGGGAGCAGTGGGGTTGAGTTCGGATTAAAGCTCCTGGTAAAACCAACACAAAGGTTCCAGGTGGGGGAGGTGCCTTTTGAGCCTCCTATACCCACAAATGAGACAATAGCCCCCAGCATGTTTCCACCAGGAGTCAATTCTTCTAATCCTCTCCTTATGAAAAGTTACTCCCATGTTCTAGAGCCTCTTCTTTCAAAGACTGGGAAGAGCTATAATGGGTTTTCCTGCTCTAATGCTTTGATGGCCAGTTAATTTCCTAATTTGGAGCTAATTACTAAACTGCTTAAAAATTTAAGGCACAGGCAACCATCTACTGACAAGCTTTCCATTTATCACCATGGTGTCTGAGGACATGGCCCTTAGCAGAGAAAAGCAGCTTCCTTCTCTATCACAGAACAGATACTTCCTTGTCAGTGTGGCTCTGCCAGATTAGATTATTTAATAGCCATCAGCAACCAAGTTGCTCTCTTCATATGTTAAAGTGACAGAGGAGTTTGAAGACTTTTAAGAGCTAGAAGCGACTCCCAGGTTTAATGCTGCATAAAACAAAACTATAAACTGCATGTTTTTTCTGTTTAAGGATTTTTATTATAAAGAAGGCTTTAATTCATAGACATTCGGAAAGAATTTTTTTGCTCCCTGTTTTGGTGGCTCTCCCAGCTAACTGGTTCCTCATTTTTATTTTTACTCACATTTTTGTTCAGAAATAGTGTGGCTGAGTTTTTGTTTTGTTATGTTTTGTTTAAACAGATAATGAGTTTGGAAAGTGGTCATGTTATTAAAAAGTATGTTAGTTTCACTGAGCGTTTCTTACCAAAAGCAGTAGAGAATCCAGTTTAATCTGCTTGAAAGATGAACAGTGTTGCTTACAACATAATGAGGGGTGCTACTTAAAATGATACAAGGCACATGCCCTTTGTCAGTTTCTCCAGCTGTGCCTGTCTAGCCCGGGGCTGCTCATGTGAACAGTGCCCCCTTGAGTTATGCAGCCGACTAACCAACCACCAGCCCTTTCTTATTAAAGAGCCTTTTTCTCTTCACTTGGAATTTCTTACAATCCCAATTTTGATTAAAAACATACATTTTCACATATGCATGAAAAAAGGGCAGGAAGAAACAAAAATGTTAATGCCTGAATCTCTACCAAGAGATGCGCACTCTTGACACTCTTTCTTGCTTCCAAATTTTCAACAGTGAGCATGCAGTACATAATCAGGAGAAAGTAGGATATATGTCATTTCATTTCTGAGAACTCGGTCTTCCCCAGGAAGCAGTGCATGATTAAAGACCTCCCCCCCCCCCTTTTTTTTTCTTTTTAGTTTCACTCCTACATGGACTTCAGGTAACCATCTAATTCCCAATTCTGTGCCTAAACTAGAATTACCTCTCACTTTGCACTTCCCATGGCACTCAGGCCTTCCCTGAGAGGTTTACACAGAAGAGACAAGTCCTTTGAGAGGTAGGCTGCAGTGGTGAGCAGAGGAAAAAGGCAGTCCCTAGAAGGACTTCTCTATCCCAAACCCTCCAAAGGAGGAATAGAAATAGACTAGAAATGCCATAAGGACTGTCACAGAGCACTGAAGGCCTGGCAGGAGCTGGAAAGCCTAAATTTATGAGGGAGCTAATCAGAATGGTTATTTGATCTCTTTCCCACAGTGCTTGGGGGCCTAGGTGCAGTTGCAGTGAAAACAGCTGGCTTAGCTGTTAGAGACCTGGAAATGAGGTCACAGAAAACAGAAAGGGGTAAGGGGCCCGTGCCTGGACAGGCAGGGCAGAATGGGACTGAGCTGATTCACTCAGAGGTCCCCAAGGCAGGATCCAAACACAGCCATTACTGTGAGCTCTGGGTCTCTCTCTCTACAGCAGGCAGCAGAGGCCATGGGGCGGAGGTCAAGGAGGTGGCCTTTGTGCTGAGTACAGAGGGAAACTGGTGATGAACTCTCAGCTAAACCAGAATAAGGCATTTTGGAAGGTGGCTAGAGAGGAGGCCCAAAAGAGATGCAGCAGGCAGGGAGGCGGGGAGGAGGGGCTTCAGGAACAGCTGAGCTAATCTGGGGGCTTGGACATGGGGTGGAGTGGGCTTGAGCAAGCAGCTCAGGTAAAAGGAGAATATATTTAGAGAGTGCTGGAGACATACCAGAGGTTTATACCGGAATGATACAATGTTGATGACATAAACCAAGGACAGCCTGAAGTATGGTTACAGGTACTGTTAAGGTAAAACGCAAAGCATTAATAAAGGATAAACCAGACAATTGTTCAATTTGGGGAATTAGAAAGGTTATACCTAAGTCAGGATTCTGTACATTTTGTAAGACATACTTTCATAGGTTTTGGTTTCCTTCATCAAATTTTCATAGCCTGAAAGTTTGACATAAGTACGAATTTATTGACATCAATTTCCTTAAGCTATTATTCCAACACAGAGAAGGTACTGAAGAGCTGTGATAATAAGACAATGATAATAAACCCACAAGATCTGAAGTTTGCAAGACCCACTCCCTCTGAGAGAGAGAGAGAGAGAGAGAGAGAGAAAATACGAATAAGTCTTCAAAAAGAATCTGGAGACTGCTTTCAATTATAGCAAGAAGGAACGCCAGTTTGACAATTTAAGCATTTTATCCAGAAACATAGATCTATTCCATAGATACCAAATCGATTACCATATAATTGAGTTTGAAAATATACAAAATATTTGTTGTTCTTACATACTGAAATTAAAACCTAATTTTAAAAAGTGCACAGTAAAAACAGCATAAGGAAACCTACGATATCCATGATACATGTATTGTTGTCCATTGTACTGTCAACATCAAATTCTGTATTTGCATTACTGGTTACAAATATACTTTAAATGTTTCAAGGCCATTTACAACACTGACTAGTTTACTAGGTCCAAAAGCAGCCCAGCTCCCTGAAGGTGGCCAGCACTGGGCACTGGACACTGGACAAGCAGTCTGGGTCCTGCAGCTCCACGCAAAAGTAGCAGCTTTGGAAGGAAGTCGCCAACCATCTATGTGTAAACTATCGGCTCTTGTTCTTTTTAGAATTTCCCTGTGCAAAGAAAAATATCAACAATAAGAACACAGACTTCTAGAAAAGTAACCCAGAGTTTACAGGCCAAGCTCTCTGGAAGGCTTGGCCTTCCAGTGGAAGCACTGTGGAAAACTTTAGCTTCCAAGACAGAGTACAGCTGGTAACCCTGCATTGCTAACTTTTATTCCGTAATCAAAAAGCAGTTGATCACTTTTAACTCCCCCACTAGCTATCTCCACGACCCCTATCTGCCTGAGGGCTAAGAATCGGCAATAAAGAAAGAAAGCAGAGCTATCTTGGATTTACCAAACCTCAAAAATTAATTTTGATCCAAAGACAAGGAAGTTTATGATTTCAGCCTAAACATGTTCTTAGCCTAAACATGTTTCCTTGTTGCTTAATAAATACCTTTTAAAGGTCTTAATAGATGCTAATTTTGAGTATGTGCCAACTAACGCCCCAGTGGAAATGATCATCTGAAAAAGGAAGCTCAGATACTGACTGAAAACTCAGGGGCAGATGTCTTACCTTATTCCCCATCTCCTCACATACGGCGATTTGGACTTTCCAGTTTTATGAACTTCTTTCTGGAGAAGCTCACTTTTTAGGAATACATTCTAACTAAATTCCTATACTTAACCATTACTTACAAATATATTTTTGTCATGTATGTGGGAAATGCCTGCAGAACACAAATATTTATAACAAGATGAGAGCAAACAAAATGGTTCCAAGATGTTTACTTGGTATCCAATGGAGACCCTGTCAACTCAGCTGTAAGATGATTCTATAGCAACCTTAATTACTAATAAACGGCGGGTGGAGGTGGAGGGGCAAAATACAGGGATCACAGAATGATCAAAAAAAGGTTAACAAAATAAACTACAATGTGAGGAAGGATCTCAAGCTCAGCATTTCATTAAGGACGTATTTTAAGGACTAGATTAAAAAGTTGAGAGAGGACTTGAAAATTCCCTAACTGCTAAAGTAGCTGCAATACAGTTACCTTCGGGACAATGAACTTTGCTGTAGTCAACATTCATCCCTTTCAATTCAGAACAAATGTCTTCTGCACCCTGAAGTCTGCCACTTCTTTCCAAATGTTAGGAGCTAAAACAGGCTTTCTCATAATACTCATACTAATGTATGTGCTTTCTACCATCAACCTGTGAGCTAGCTGTTGCCCTCCTGTAACACCAAGAAAGAGGCCAAAAGAGTTACGGGGAGGCATTACTTAAGGACCAACCCCCACCCATCACCTCCGAGCTCGTTTCCTGAAGCAAAAGTAACTGGAGAACCACAACCAAACTCACACTGTCTGGTTACCATCATCACAAGATGTCCCAGAAAAGTATCACAGACATACACTCTCTTGCTTTCTCCAAAGCGGCCAGGGGCCAATCAATATCATGAGGCTACACCGAGAAATGGTATTATATAATGCAGATGCCAACGCACTAACAGGATATATTTCCCAAGGAGACACCAACTGAGCAGAATGCTGCCCTCACCACCACTAGCCGATGTTAAATAAAGCTATAGTTTGTTCATTTCTATTTCCTCCCCAGTGCTAGCAGCACATAGAAGGAATGGCTGCTAAGTCAATAAGAGGCAGCAGCAGATTTCAAAGAGCACAGGTTAGAGACAGTAAATCCCACCTGGCAGTGGTACAGTATTGTCTGAGTTACAAAACATGCTAAGTATCTGAGAGGCTTCCTACAGTCTGTCTTTCATGGTAAAAGAATATATACATTATGTGACAACAATAGAGACATGATATGTAGATATACACTTTAATATAAGGATAGTACTAATATCTGTTGATCTCAAGACTGGACAAGCAGTGGCTTTATGGAAATGAAAGCAAAAGAAAATTTTGCAAAAGGACAAGACATTCCTAGCTTTATGGATGTGTATGAAAATAAATCTGCTAAAGAAGGTCACTCTTCAACAGCACCATTTTAGTTTCATGGGTGGCTCAGTCAGTTAAACTTCTGACTTTGGCTCAGGTCATAATCTCACAATTCACAGGTTCAAGCCCGTATCGGGCTCTCTGCTGTCAGCTCAGAGCCCACTTCAGATCCTCTGTCCTTCTCTCTCTGCCCTGTGCTCGCTCTCTCTCTCTCTCTCTCTCTCTCTGTCCCGCCCCCATGCACATGCTCTCTCTCTCTCTCAAAATAATAAACACTAAAAAAAAAAAAAAAAAAAAGAACAATTCATATCATAACCTGCCTAAAGAGTCCCCCTAAATGATAAAATAGTAGAATGCCAAAAATGCCCAAAATCAAAGGACACAGTATTATTATTATTTTTTTTTTAATTTTTTTTTTTCAACGTTTATTTATTTTTGAGACAGAGCATGAACGGGGGAGGGGCAGAGAGAGAGGGAGACACAGAATCGGAAACAGGCTCCAGGCTCTGAGCCATCAGCCCAGAGCCCGACGCGGGGCTCGAACTCACGGACCGCGAGATCGTGACCTGGCTGAAGTCGGACGCTTAACCGACTGCGCCACCCAGGCGCCCCAGGACACAGTATTATTAAAGGCCTTAGAGGTCAGACCTCCTCTCAACTTATAATTCAGTCAAAGAAACTGAATTTTACTTTTGGATAATAGGACAAATTGTGTGAAGAATAATTATTTAAAAATACTTTAAATCTCTTAACCTTTGCTCCTGAAATGCATAGCAATGAAATACTTCATATTACATATGAAATACTGTATGTGAGAGACCTCCTCCTTCCCCTTCCCTACCTTACTGGACATCTTCAGCGTGTCAATCTCTTCTCTCTGTTTAGATAATGTCTCGTTCATGCTGCACAGGTGGTCACTCATCATACTTAACTGATCCTCATAACTCCTCTTGGTAGTTGTCAGCTCATCCTAAATGGCAAAGGAACAGAGGGAAAAAAGACAAATCAAAACCCCCCTAGTCACCCACCTCAAAGCTTTTTTAATTTATGAAAGAAATTTGAAAAAAGCAACCTAGCAAGATGACCTATCTGATCAATTAACATAAAGGACAAGCCACAGGCCTTAACAAAATTAAAACAAATGAGGGGAAAAGTTTTTCTTCTTTTCAGCCTTCAAAATAGGTTTTGAATTTCTTTGCAAAAAGACTTTCCTTCTACCTCAGGTATAAAATTGTGACAAAGAACAAGAGGGCTACATTGTCTTTCCAACTCTCCTCAGGTTTTCCCCAAGCCTCAAGGCCCTCAGCCCTCAGGGCAGGACCCTCCTTGGAGGAAGCACCTTTGTCTTCCCATCTCTCTGCTTGCTCCAGCCCCTTAAAATCTAATCCTGTGCTCCTAGCTAATCTGATTAACTAATCTGAAATTAGGAGGGGGCAGGTGTTGCTGTGCTAATGTGTTTTTTCTCTACCTATATCACGTTTATATTTAACAGAGGCTTTCTGGAAACAAGGCTTTTAAAACAGACCAGTGAGGAAGGAGGAATATTCTGCAGCCCCACCTTTCAGTTCAGGTCAGTTTTATGAAATGGTAAACAGAAGAATCAGAGTCATGTGAACAGAGCAAGTGTACAGCCCGTCACAACGGAGATTAGCACGGGGAATGGGGAGGGAGGACTGGGGGTACATAAGTATCATTTAAGGAAATGCTGACTATAAAGCTATTCAAAAGAAAATCAAGTCAGAGAAAGAAGCAATACACAACTTTCTGCCTGACATAAGTTACTTTAAAATGAGTTAGAACTAAAGTGGTTAGAAAAATGCATGTCTACAGGTCAAATGCCACTACTTTTGAAAGGAAACGCTGACTTTGCTGCCCAAGAACTTTCAGTGAAAGCCGTATTAACATTGTGTAGGTAACACTTCTGAACTCACCTGAAGTCTGCTGATGTTCTGACCAGCTACTTTCATCTCTTCCGTCAGTGCCTCTTTAGACTTTTCGGCCAAGGCCAGTCTCTTAGAGAGTGCTCGGCACTGTTAAATTAGAAAACATCCCATTATCTCAGGGGCATTTCCCCCAAACCAAATTCACTTTAGGCCTGTACCACTCACTGAAGGACACAGAAAGATGTGGTCCCTCTCACCACTTTAATAAGCAAAAACATCTACTAACCCAAGCTCACCAAGGTTTTCCTAGCTCTAGCCTGACAACCAGTGGTTACAAAAACTTAAGAAGTTGGGGGTTTTTTGTTGTTTAAGAATTTATTTATTTTTAAATGTTTATTTATTTAGGGGAAGAGAGAGAGAGGGTGCATGCGTGCATATGAGCAGGGGAGGGGCACACAGAGAAGGAGAGAGAAAATCCCAAGCAGGCTCCATGCTGTCAGCACAGAGCCAGACAGGAGGGGAGTAGGGGTGCTTGATCTCATCACCCATGAGATCATGACCTGAGCTGAAATCAAGAGTCAGACACTTAACCAACTGAGTCACCCAGGTACCCCTAAAAATTTAAGTAATCTCTATACCCAATATGGGGCTTGAACTCACAACCCCAAGATCAAGAGTCCCATGCTCTAGTAACTGAGCCAGCCAGGCACCCCTTAAGAAGTTTTTTACATTTACCCAGGATTCATTTATACTCAAACTGGATGAGAACAGAAGTGGTTATTTCAAAAGTTATCAATGATTAGTCAGTCAGAGAAAGATAAAAATCATATGACTTCACTCATATGAGGACTTTAAGAGACAAAAGAGATCAACATAAGGGAAGGGAAACAAAAATAATATAAAAACAGGGAGGGGGACAAAACAGAAGAGACTCATAAATATGGAGAACAAACTGAGGGTTACTGAAGGGGTTGTGGGAGGGGGGATGAGCTAAATGGGTAAGGGGCACTAAGGAATCTACTCCTGAAATCATTGTTGCATTATATGCTAACTAATTTGGGTGTAAATTTTAAAAAATTAAAAATAAAATTAAAAATAAATAAATAAATAAATAAATATGTTTTAAAAAAAAGTTATCAATGGCATCTGACTTTGCAATATGAATCCTAAGGCAATTTTCTCGTGTTTTAAGTCCTCTGTTATAGAGACCACATTACAGGAACAATAAAAGCTTTACAGTCCCAGGCTACAGATTAGGCTCAATCTACAGGGAATATGAAGTCAGTGTAGGAATCTGAAGATCCCAGCTGCTTTCTCTGGGGTTCTACCAAAGCTGGGCTATCCAGAGACAGAGCTCATCAAGAAGAGAAAAGAAAAATTCTGTTTCTCACTATTGTTTAAAGACAGTGTGCCATCAAAGGATCACTAAACTTTCTGATAAGGCCGAGAGACTGACAAGGAGGATCTGTTGAGACACATCTGAATCTGTGTCGACATCACTCAGACTAGCCATTCCAGTAAAGTCATACGGAGGGCTCACCACTTCCTGTTTACAGACGAGGAAAAACTAGGACAATGTAAAAATTGTTGTTATCACATTGTGCTGAAAACATTTCCCAAGATAAGCAAATCTCTTGGAAATGAAACAGCCAACACTCCCCAGCTACTCATTTCATTCCTCACAAGAGAATTCCACCAAATCAACCACCATTTATTAACCAAACATCTACTATGTACTCGGCACCAAACCTGAAAAAGAGGGAGAGATTTGCAAGGCACGGGTCCTCAGAAAGACAACAATCCAGTCTGGGACACTAACTCCAAAGGCAGTTAGGGATCCAAACAAGGACATGGTTGCATGGCCTCAGAAGCTCGGCACCACAGCAGCACCAGCGTAGGTCAGCCAGTTCGCTGTGCTCCCCATTTTCTACAGCCCAACAAGCAGTCACTCTTATTAACTGATCAAAGAGGTGTGGAATGGTGGTTTGTGAACAGCATGGACCTAGGCACATCATTTCTTCCAGCAAGAAAAAAAGAAGCAAAGTCCCTCTCCACATCTAGCAACTGGCTTCCTATCAACCCCTCTATCTCCGTAGTACAGTAGAAAATCACAAAGTCAGGTCCCAGTACTGGGTGTTGTCTTTTCTTTCCCAATTTCTTTAACAATTTATTTATTTTTTTAAGTAGGCTTCACACCCAGAGTGGAACCCAGTGTGGGGCTTGAAGACCCTGAGATCCAGACCTGAGCTGGGAGCAATGGTCAGACGCTTACCCGACTGAACCACCCGGGCGCCCCTCAATCTCTTTAACAACTTAAAGCATTATAATTCTCTGTCTGACATCTAAAACTGACCTTTAGTGTAAAGTTTTAAGTGAGAGACCTTACAGGTATTCTTATAGGTTGAGCACATCCATTCTATCGCTGCACTTTCTTGCTTCATTCTCTCCCTTCTAATTAATGAACTGGTGTAGGATGTTATTGAGTATCTTGCATAGGGTTTTTCTAATTCTCCTAAGAAAATGAGTTATTTGGTTAGGGAAGAAGAAAATGTAACAAAAAGATTATATATCAAAGGTTAAAAGAGGTCACATTTTATCATTTATAGGATTTTATCACTTATTCATTTTATCATTTATAGGAACTCGTTTCTACAACTTGTCACTTAGGAAAAAAAGAACCAGTCATATTTTTTTAATTTCTTTGCATAAAATTCCTTGACTTGTGAACGTCTACCTGCCTATAATTCTCTAAAACAAGCAATCTCTAGCAATAATGCCCCAAACATATATTATGTGACCATAGGAAAGGTGACTGATAAGTCTCTCAACTGTCTTTCGGTAATTTGGAAATGACAAATCAGTCCCTATGTACTGAAATGAGGATGTGGGGTTGGATGCAGCCTGACCAATATGAACTCCAACCAACTTCACACGGATGCATAGACACGAACTTCTCTCTTCGAATGAATAGCAGGAGACCAGGACAGTGACCTAATTGCTGACAGGGTGAGGAAAAAGCCCCCAAATCTAATTAAGTCTCCACTCACCTCAGCGTAAAAATGCACTGACTTGCTGTCAGCCAGCTGCAGTTGAGATGTCAGCTCCACTATCCTTGCCATGTAGTGATTTTTAATTAAGTCTTCACGAGACTCCACATCTGGAACCTGAACAGAGCACACATAACTAACTAAATAAATGCCAGTGAGATGAAGCAGTTCCAGAAAAGATTACCATCACTCCAAAAGAAAAAAGAAAAGGACAACATTTTGTACACTTTCATTTTAAATCGGATAGGGAATCAGTTTTCCTACCCCTCAAAGAAACTTCAGACAAGCCAGGTAAATGTGTATTCTAAATACCTCTTATTCTGCATTTCTGCCTATCTCACAATAAGGTCGTGGCTTCAAAAGAACAGAGCATAAGTGAAGTACTGGGAGGCCCACTACCTCTGGAGTCATGTCCCTCCATCCAGCCTTGAGAAGCCACAGACCTGTCTGACACCTACAACCTCTCCAACCGGAAGAAGGCAGGGGAAAGGGAGCATTGTTGGAACCCCTAAAATCTGAACATTCTTTTTTCCCCTCAGATTATCTTAAGACAGCTCTAATGTTCTTAAACACACTAACCAATGAAACCATTTCTATTCTGAACAGTTTATGGGCCTTGTCCCACACCAGTATTTCCTCTAGTTACTCTAGCAATGGTATGTTATTGAGTTTTAAGTTTAAAAACACAGAGAAATTTCAAGATTACCTAAAGTAAAAGGCCAATAGGGAAATCGAATTTACCAACCTACTTGAACTATATTTACCAGCTTGCTATACTGAGTAGAAAGCTGAATAACTTCAGTGTTCCTTGAATGGTTATTTATAAAGTTACACTTTACAATATTTCAAAACTCAAAAGCCAAATTTGGGTTCACTCCCTTGAGGGCTGGAAAGAACTGGCAAGCACACTACACTGTTGGTCAAGACCCTGAAAAGCCCTCTCCCCAGCCTGCCCACTAGGAGGGCTAACACCTCCAGCCTCCTTCAGGATGCCAGCGAACTGATGGCCAAGCTCTCACCACACCTTGTCAAACTGCCAAGCCAAGTCGTTCAACGAGACAATTACAAAAACAGGCTGCAATTTGTTGGTGACAGTTAAAATAGAACCAGAAAGAAAAGCAACATGGATCCGTGGATGGAGGAGAAAAACACTGGCTCCACAATTTCTAGAATGGTCAGAAAACAATTAGAGAAAGCTGACTTTTGCTGGACTTTGTGAACAAACATACAGTCAAATATTTACTAACAAATATGACGCTAAGCACACATTACCTCATTGTCAGATGTCCTGGTTAAAATCCCAATCTAGAATATAAAGGGAAAAAATCCTTAGAACAGATTGTTTTCACTTCAAATACAATGATTGAAACAGTTGTAATATTTTCGCTTCTCAGTTCACACTGTTTTTAAGTGCTCTGGGAGTGCAGTCCTAGATCATCACCCTGTAAGGTCTTTTACTACAAGGAAGCTGTACCTACAGAGAGCTAACTGTGTTCACTATTTCCATCATGAGGCAGTAATGGATAATGACCATCACTATTTCCTCTATCAAAATGCTGCAGTCATTTTCACTGAAACCCAACAAATTGCCTGGGAAGAGAGAGAGGGAGAAGAGCTTTGACTCATCATTTCTGGGTCTATTTCCAAAACAGTAGCCGAGGAGGGGTAAAGACAGTTTTATGGTGACCATAATAACTAAACATTCCAAACAGAAAATACAAATAACAAACATTCTGCTGAAAGTTCAAAAGGAGAAAGAAGAAATACACTTTTGATACAATGTTATGACATTAATAAATACTAATTTGAGGTTTAAATTAATGAAAAAGAAAATGTAATTTCAGACACATTAAAGTACTGCCAGGTTGCTTTTGTGGATTAAGATTTCAAAAGCAGATAGTCATGAATACTGATTTCAGGTTATTGTTCAAAGTGGAAATGCATGTGCTTGGGCACAATAACTTAAGGAAACTTGGAAATTCAGTTTCAGTGTATTCTGATACCCACAGTTCACACCAATAAACAGTTTTCACAGATTCTAAATAATTTCCTCCAGAGTTACTCTGAACAGTGAACAGAGTATCAACAGAGTGTATGCTAATGAATGTCATGCCCACCTAGCTGTAAAAGAATCTTTTATATTACTTTTTTTTTTAATAGAACCATAATTTTCTACTCACTGAAGCAGGAGTAGCAATTAGTCTTTCTCTTTTAGTTAAAAGCTGTTTATGGTAACATGCCAATCATTTAATTTTATATATTCAAATATGACTACATTTGGCAAGAGAAACTACGAGCATGGATCTATATTCTGCCTCCCCACCCTTATCCAGTGACTCCCTGGTTACAGTTTGTGAATGTATTATAGCACACAGACCCACAGAGGAATGGTAGTAGATAAATGGAAGGAAAAAAATCAACATACATAATTTCAACATGTTCTCATATGATGCTAATGAGCGTAAACTGATATGGCCCTTTTAGAAAATAATTTGGCAATAAAGGTCAAGAAACTTGAAAACATTCATGTCTTTTGACCTAATAGTTCTAACCCTGAGACTGTATCCTGAAGACATCATCCGAGATGCAGAAAGAACCTTATGCACAAAAGGAGATGCTATTTAAAATAGCACAAATTATAACCAGTGTCCAATCATAGGTTAACTAAGGTATATTCTATATAGAATACTATGCAATCAACAACTAAGTTTATACAGAGTTCTAATAATAGGATAAATATTTATGTGTTCACATTACCTTAAAAGATTTGAAATGATATGTAGCACAGTATCAACCAGGCATGAAATTTTGCAGGAAAAATGTTAACAGTAGTTGCTTGAGTATTCAAGAGAATGTCAACTTTTTTCTTCTTTAATTTTCTGTAGTTTTAAATTATCTACAATGTACATGTATTCTCTTTATACATAAAATATATATACTTAAAATTCTATGAATGCTCTTTAATTCCAGCAAGAAGCAGAAATTTGTATTATTCTGTGCCTTTTCTTTCTTGAGGTTACTGACATCTTTGATTACAATGAACTGATAGGTGGCTGAATGCTCAAATTACCCTATTAGGTATTTTAATGACAAATAATATGCATTCAACTACCAAACTGCCACAGAGTTAGAAATAGTAAGTTTCTTTCTGATGTAACTTGTTCAGCCCCAAGGTGCTTAAACCAAAGTAATCTTCTGAGGACTTGTAAGATGAGCTTCCTTAGTCAATCAATTAACTTTAAAATGGGCACAGACTTGCTCCTTACACCCAAAAGGAACATGACAGAAAGGACACACAGAGCTAGCTGCATGCTTAGTCAGTGAAGTTCACTAGGGGTAGGTGGGGAAAGACAAGGGGATAAAAAGAAAGGCTGAAAAGGAGAAATGTCAAGGAAGGCAAAACACCATCACTCTTATATCTCTGTGGTCTCCAGGCTGGTTTTGGCAAGAATCGCCACGCACAGGAGGAAGGAGAGTTACGTGCTGAGACCCTGTCCCTGGCCTGCAATACTCTCCTCGTGCCTTGGACTCCTATTCACTTCTGAACCCCATCCATATTACCTCTTCTGCGGCATCCTCCCCGCGCCCTCCAGCAGCTTTCTCTGTGATCCCACAGCGCTCCACAAATGTCTATCCATGATTGTATTCCATTAGAGTGAAAGCCACAAAAACTGACTGTGAAAAATGAAAGGAGGCCAGTCACATCTTGGTTCTCTAATCCTGACCATCAGAGACAACACCCACAACTAGGGTGCATGGAAAATGTGGCACCTCAAGTGTACCTAAAATCATGGGCAGAATTGTGAATTCAAGAAAGTCAAGGAGAAGGAAAGGAGTTGAAAGGCAAAAGTATGTGAGTATTGAGATGATGGGGGTAATGGATACACAGATATCAAAAGAAATAGCTTGAACAAAGAGAGGGAAGCAAAAATGCCAAGACCATTATCAGGGAAGAGCTCAATTTGGCTTTGTATGAGGAAATGTAGAAGACAGGGCTAGACAGGTAGTCTGGAAAAGGTATCTACACACCTTGAACAAATGAGTGGATTATATTCTATAGATACCAGAGCTACCAGAAGTCTAAAGCAAGAGAGTGCATTATCAGTAATATACTCTAGGAAAATTATTCTGATAACACCTTATAAGGTGGGTGGAAGGAAAGAGACCCTTGCGAGATGCAGACAGAAATCTGTGAACAAAAGAAATCAAGGCCATGTACAGAGATGCTAACTGGACAGACTACTTAAAATAACACTGACTTCCAATCTCAAGCACAAATAAAGTCATCATCACTCATGCCCCAAGAGTGCTCAGTACTAAACGTTTCCCACATCGCTGGAAAGTCCTTCTCACTTACATAGGGAAGAATCAAATAAAAAGACAGTCCTCAATTTTCAGCAACCAACATTAATGACTCAAATACACCAGTGTTGCCAACTCCCAGCACTTCAGAAAGGCAAGCAGTAGACAGATGAATTGATGTCAGCTGATCTATTTTCTGACACCAATCAGATCACAAGGCCATGGTCCCAGATACCTTGGGTTCCATCCTAGTTCCATCATTTACCAAGTGTATGACTTCAGCTGAGTTTTTTCACCTCTCTGCCCCCCAGTCTCATTTACAAAACAGAGACATGATAGTATGTACAATCTCATAGGATCTGTATGAGGACTGACTGAGGTAACATACTAAAAGTCCTCAGCACTGTGGCCGGCCCATGATCACTACAATCACTACTGTTGTATCAGCACTCTTCCCGGTCTAGTCTGGTCCAACAGTTACTCCCTCCACCACCAACTCTACTGCTTAGTGCAAGTGTGAGACGAGCAAAGGAACAGGTATAGGAAAGGAGAAAGAGACAGGAGAGAAACAAGAAATCAGACCAAGAGGGAGAACCGTGTGACCGGATCAATGAGACAGACTCTGAAGGGAAATCCAAAGATGAGTAGGGGGAGGTGCTTTCCCAGGTGGTCCCTGAACAGATGTCAACATTCAGCTATGTGTGTTGAATGTACCCTCTAGGCAGTCAGCTTCTCCTAGCCAGAGGCAATGTGCAGGACTCATGTCTGGGATTCAGACCTGTGATCAGAGGGTCACTCTACAGGATCATCCTGTGAGCATGGTGTCCACGCCAAGTCACAACTCTGAGAAGTGTGGTTTTATGTGTTTTTGCTTTTCTAAAAATTTTAATCCTTTTTTGCTCCCCATATTTTACTATGAAAATTTTCAAACACACAGGAAGTTGGGGATAAAAAGTTTAAGAAATGTCTGTATATCCACCATCTACATTTAATAATTAACATTTTGCTACATTTGTTTTATTTATCTGTGTGTGTGTGTGTGTATACAGATATATACATGTATATATATGTATACATATATACACATATGTATTTTTTTTCTGAACAATCTGAAAGTAAATTGCATATACTGGGATACCTAAGTACTTTGGTGTTTATCTCCAAAAATTAAGATATTCTCCTAAATAATCATAATACCAGTATCACATCTAGGGAAAAAAATAATAAACTGAGTTTCTGACACTGTTAAAATGAAATGGAGCCTATATACATCTTGAAAATAAAAGCTGGTTTGTATGCTTTACTATCAGGGATGCCCTGAATCAGATGTGAGGTAAATCTAAGAAGGACCATGCCTTGCTCATCCATTGCATCAGTGAGCTACAGGAAGGGTAAAATCAAGTGCTAAGGACAGGTCTCACGAAAGCACCATGGCTCACCTCAAGATCTTCAAGAAAGGCTTGTAAAAATGTACCTAATAAGCCATATTTCTAATTATAAGGGTTTTTTCCCCCTCTGATTTCTCCTTTCCTAGATTTTCTAAGTTTTTCTTACAGTGGGCAGAATATTATAATTAGAAAATGTTTCTTGACATAACTTTGAAGTTACCTGAAGTAATTAATAGCTCCAATATAGACAGATGTTTCTTCACCTTCTGAATCACTGCAGTTAAATATAAGGCAAGAAATATAAGGTTGTAAGATAACTTGGCAGTATACTGCCTCATGGAATATAACTAACCTGATGAGCTTCTGTATTACATATATGTTGTAAAGCTTTATACTGTCTAAGAACCATAAATTGGTTTAAAATGGTATTTGTAGGGTGCCTGGGTGGCTCAGTCAGTTAAGCGTCTGACTTTGCTCAGGTCACGATTTCACAGTTTGTGAGTTTGAGCCCCGCACAGGGCTCTGCACTGACAGCTCAGAGCCTGGAGCCTGTTTCGCATTCTGTGTCTCCCTCTCTCTCTCTCTCTCTCTCTCTCTCTCTCTCTCTCTCTCTCTCTAGTAAATAAATAAACATTTAAAAAAAATTTTTAATGGTATTTGGGGTCATTTCTATGGAAAGTTAGACATTCAAGCCCTTGGTCAGAAACATAACCTATAGAAAAACAGAATCACCTTAAATTTGACTTACTTGATCTTTTCCAGGAATACAGCCCTTACCATGGGGAAGTGTCATGGAAAATCAAAGGAAATTTAATGAAATAGCTTTTTCAAGGAGCCATCCTGACTACCCCTTGCTTTTTCTAGAACACATGGATAATACCTGTTTTACACTGACATGTAATTTAGATGGTTAACAGCAAACACTAGGTTAAGGCCTTACCAATTATCGTTAAAGAAGAAGAAGGAGGGGGAGGGGGAGGGGGAGGGGGGGGGGGGGGGGGGGCAGGGGAGTGGAGGAGGAGGAGAAGACACTTACCAGACTGGTGCTGTGAATAGGCTCCAGCACAGCCTTGGTTGAGGCTTCTTCCTGGCCGCCTGCATTCATCCCAGTGGGATTTTCCTGGGCTGGCCCAACCCCCTGCCCGATGCTTGTACTCTTCAGCTTATCTGCAATTCGCTGGTTTTCTTTCTCCAGCTTGATTTTGGCTAACTGTGCTTCCAACATCCAATGCTCTTTTTCCTGCTCCAGTTTAGAAATCTTTTCCAGACTCTGCTGAACCTTGAAAAGCAATAGAGTTCTGCACCTTAGAGGATGATGCAGACAAAACTTAGTGGCTAAAGACAGGCTTCACAGCACATCAACCCAAACTGCCTCCCAGAAATAAAATTTAAAAAGCCTGAACGTTACACAGAGAAAAGGAAATATTGTTAAACAAGATTCACAAAGCACAACCAGAAACTGAAAAATTGGATGACAGTAAAATTAAAAATCTTTACTCATCGAAAGATATCATCAGGGCACCTGGGTGGCTCAGTTGGTTGGGTGGCCGACTACAGATCAGGTCATGATCTTGTGGTCTGTGAATTCGAGCCCCGCGTCGGGCTCTGTCCTGAGTGCTCAGAGCTTGGAGTCTGCTTCTAGTTCTGTCTCCCTCTCTCTCTCTGCCCCTCCCCTGCTTGCTCTCAGTCTCTCTCTCTCTCTCAAAAATAATAAACAATAAAAAAATTTTTAAAAAAAGAAAGATATCATTAAGAGAGTGAAAAGGAAAGTCACAAAATGGAAGACATCCGCAAAGCATGTATCCAACAGAAGACTAAACATGTAGAATATATAAAGAACTTCTACAAATTAGTAAGAAAAAGACAACCCAATAGAAAAATGGGGGGGGGGGGGGGAAGACTTGAATAGGCACTGAACAAGACTAAAAACATAAAAAAGAAGGTATTCAATGTCACTATTATCAAAGCAAAGCAATTTGAAACCACCCAAATGACTAAAATTAAAGGACAGAAAATACAGGGGCACCTGGGTGGCTCAATTGGTTAAGTGTCCGACTTCGGCTCAGGTCAATCCCGTGGTTCACAAGTTCAAGCACTGTTGTCAGACTCTGTGCTGACAGCTCAGAGCCTGGAGCCTGCTTCGGATTCTGTGTCTCCCTCTCTCTCTGCCCCTTCCCTGCTCATACTCTGTCTCTCTCTCTTTCAAAAATAAATAAAACATTTAAAAAATTTTTTAAAAAAGAAGAAAACACAAAGGTGGGCATGTTTGTGGAGCAACTGGAACTACCAGATAGTGCTAGCAGGACTGGAATTTGGGACAAACACTTTGAAAAACTGTTTGGCTGGATCTTTAAAGCTGAAGACATCATATCCTATATGACCCAACAATTCTATTTCTATGTATGTAACCCGATGCACATTTACCAGAAGACATATGTAAGGATGTTCACAATAGCACTATGATAGCCAAACACCTGAAACTACCCAAATATTCATAGGCAATAAAAAAGAATAATGCATATTCACCCAGTAGAATACTAAACAACAATGAAAATGGACAGATTACAATTACACATAACACGGATGAATATTACAAATATAATGTTGAATGAGAGAAGGCAGACCTGAAAGAATATATATTATATAATCTCAATGAATGAAAAGTTTCGTTTACTGAACTTTTCACTAATCTATTGTGTTAGAACACAAGATGATGGTTTTCTTTGGGGGCAAGGAGGAAGGCGAGAAAGGGGCATGAGGAAGGCTGCTGAACTCCTAGTATTTTTTTTCTTAAAGGAATACTTTACATTCAGAAGTGTTCTTTTTAAAAATTTTTACTGAGATGCTAGTTACATCGGTATGTTTGCTTGTGAAAATTCACTGGGATACACAGTTGGCCCTTGAACAACATGGGTTTGAACTACATGGATCCACTTATATGTGGACTTTTTTTCAATAAGTACGTACAATATTGTAAAAGTATTTTCTCTTCCTTATGATTTTAATAACACCTTTTCTCTAGCTTACTTTATTGTAAGAATACAGTGTATGATACATAAAATACACAAAATATGTGTACATCGGATATTTATGTTATCAGTAAGGCTTCCAGTCAACAATAGGTAATTAGCAATTAAGTTTTGGGGGAGTCAAAAGTTTACACGAATTTTCAACTGTGCAAGGGGATCAATGCCCCAGCCCCCTTGCTGTTCAAGGATTAACTATACATTAATAATTTGTATATTTTTTTAAAATTATGTTATACTCCATTCAACAAGAAGTCTAAATAGGGCAAATGAAAGCTTGAGAATTACATGAAAATAAAAACAATCTTACAGTGAATTCCAAATGCTTTACCGGCTATCATGGTTGAGCAACTACCATGCAGCAGACACTGTTCATGGTACTTTCCTGCCAGGATCCCACTGAAGCCTCACAGTCCTTCAATTCTCATTTCCCAAAGAGGGGAACTAAAGCTCCCAGCAGCTGAACCACCTGCTAAGCTAGCAAATGGCAGAGCCAGGATTTGGAT
>NW_024412441.1:12130309-12170829 GCF_014898765.1 Herpailurus yagouaroundi
TTCAACATTTTATTTTTGTCCCAAGAATTTTGTTTTTTAGGAATGACTCTCTGGATTAAATGTTTACTTCCAACATCCTAGCTCATTTAATGTCAAAAAGACAAAAGGACAGCAGACAAAAGGATGTGTCAGGTGAATCTATTTGCACTCTCTTTAAAATAAGTATTTCCAAAACTTAACGCAAGCCTGCTGTTGAAGTACGTCTCTGACAAAAGCTAAACCAGTGTCAGTGTGTACCAACTTCCCTCCCACCTCCACCTAGCCCCCAAATTCAATTGACCAACTAACTGAATATTGGAAATTTTTTGTTCCTGATCATTTAAGAAATAAATAACTCATGGAGTCTCAAGCTCCTCCCCCTTTTTTGCCTTATTAGTTCAGACTTTTAAATCTAGTGCCTAGAGAAAGAAAGAATCACCATGGCCAAAGTGTGTTGATATTACCTGAGTGGCAATTATAACACCAACTGAATCAAGATGACTTATTTAGAGTATCAACAGGGGCCACTGGGTGGCTCAGTGCTGACAGCTCAGAGCCTGAAATCTGCTTCGGATTTTGTGTCTCCCTCTCTCTCCGCCCCTCCCCTGCTCCTGCTCTGTCTCTGTCTCAAAAATAAATAAAAACATTAAAAAAAATAAAATAAAAATAGAGTATCAACAAATGTTCTTCAATGAATTATGCCTATGGTGCATTTTAGCACATGTTAAACAATTAATTTTACATGTTCACTTATAAAGTCTTTTATATTGTTCTGTGTTAAAAGCCTTCTCCAGGGGATTTAACATTTATGCTCCTTTAACAAGTAGCATGAGGCACCATACCTGTTGTGCAAGGCCTTCTCGACTTTCAGTAGAGCTGAGAAGGACCCGGCGGTTTGCCAGAGCTTCTTCGTAAGGCACAGACTCCAAGAGGGGCTATGGAAAAGGCAGCAGAAGAATTAAAGGAAAAGATCATATCATTCCTGAATCCTATGTACACAGAAAGAATGTTGAATGGGGTTCAACAATAAATTCAGACATATGCCAACATTCACTATTTCCTTTTAATGATGTCACAGGGACCTTTTTTAAAGAAAAATAACGAAGAGGGACTTGTCATTCCAGTTATAATCTACACTAACTAAAAGCATATGGACCTATACCAAATACCATATGATTTCACTTCTATGTGAAATCTACAAAACAAATTAAAGAAAAAAAAAAAAAAACAGAAACAGACTCAGATACAGAGATCAATCAGGTGGTTGCCAGATTGGGGAGGGGTGGGGGGTGAGAGCATGGGCAAAATAGAGAAAGGGGATTAAAAGATGCAAACTTCCAGTTATAAAATAAATAAGATACAGGATAGGATGCACAGCATAGGAATATAAATAGTAAGTAACAACTTTGCATGGTGACAGATGGTAGCTACACTTGTCTTGGTGATCACTCTGTAATGTACTTAAGTGTTGAATCACTATGTTGTATACCTGTAACTAATATAATATTGTATGTCAATGACATCTCAATTTTTTTTTTTAAAGTAGATTGTCAGAGAGGCAGAAATAAAGATCACTAAGGGGCATTGTCTTGACTGTGCTTTTAAGGGTGTAAACATATGTCAAAACCTATCAAATTGTATGTTTGAAATATATGTAGTTTTTTTATGTCAATTAAACCCCCCAATAAAACTTTCCGAAACAAACACATGAATAAACAGATAAAGGAAGAGGACAGAATATCTAAAAACAGACAAAAGCATACACAAAAACATATTATGTGATAAATGCTGGGTTGTTTTTTCTTTTAAGTCAATAGAGAAAGGACAGACTGGATAAAAGCCACAAGGATAACCAGGTAATAATCTAGAAAAATAACTATTTAGATCCCTTTTTCATACCTCTATCAGAATGACTCCAAGATGGATTAAAGAATTCAATCTAAAAATTTAGACCATGAAAGTAATGGAAGAAAATGTAGGTGATCATTTCTGTAATCTTGAAAAGTACCCCTGGCCAAGAATCACCACCATAAAGAAAAAGATTGATTTAAAGACATAAAAATTAAAACTTCTATTTTGAAAAAATATGACAGCAAACTGGAGAAAAAATACTTCTAACACAGGCACAGGATTAAAGTTCTTACTATATAGGTAGCTCTTTCAACCCTAATTAGGAACATTTATCTAAAAATAGATCAACGATGAACAGAGAATTGACAGAATAAATACAAACAATAACTTTATGAAAAGACATACCACTTCAATAAGCAAAGGAATGCCAATTAAAATAATAAGAAGCTTCTTGTCTAATTAATATTAAATTTATGGGTTAAATTTATACTTCTGCTGGTAAACTATAAATAGACAATCTTCCTGAAGTGTAGTCTGGAAAAATGTGTCAAAATTTGAAAGATTCACAGACTTTGTTTGAACCAGCAATTCCATTTTGGGAAATTAATCTTAAAGACATAATTAAAATAATTACACAAAGAGAGATTGGTAGCCTTATACAATGCTAGAAACATAAAACAGTACAGCTACTCTTAAGGACAATTTGCAACACATATTAAAATGTAAAATGTGCAAGCCACATGATTCAGAACATTCCACTACTCAATATTCCACACATGTGCCCAAGGAGGCATTTACAAAGCTATCACTTAAAGTATTATTGTAACAGTAAAAAACTGGAATGAACCTAAATGCCCACCAATAAGGAATATCTAAATGAGCCACAAAACATACATATTGTAAGATTCTATGCTGTATTTAAAAGGAATATAGTAGCCACCATATGTAATGATACAGACAGGTCTCTGAAACATTTTATTTGTTTTTAATTTTTCTTTGTTTCTTCATTTTTTTTAAGTATAGTTGATGCAGGCACCTGGGTGGCTCAGTCGGTTAAGCATCCGACTTCGGCTCAGGTCATGATCTCACAGTTTGTGAGTTCGAGCCCTGCATCGGGCTCTGTGCTGACAGCTCAGAGCCTGGAGCCTGCTTCTGATTCTGGGTCTCCCTCTCCCTCTGCACCTCCCCCCACTTGCTCGTGCACGCTCTCTCTCTCTCTCAAAAATAAATAAAACATTAAAAAATATTTTTTTAAATACATAGTTGAAGAACAATGTTAGTTTCAGATGTACAATATGGTGATTCGACAATTCTTTACACCTAACAAAACATTTTTTTAATTAATTATTTTTTTTAAACAATCTGTATACACAACGTGGGGCTCAAACTCATGACCCTGAGATCAAGAGTCTCCCACGCTTCAAACGGAGCCAGTCAGGCACATCTAAGACACTTTAAATGAAAAAAATCAAGGCACCTGGGTGGCTCAGTTGGTTAAGTGTCCAACTCTTGCTTTCAACTCAGGTCATGGATCTCACAGTTCAGTTTGTGAGAGTGAGCCCCACAATGGGCTCTGCTCTAACAGCACACAGCCTACTTGGGATTCTCTCTCTCCCTCTCTCTCTCTGTCCCTCCCCCATTCACACTCTTTCTCAAAATAAATAAAACATTTAAAATAAATAAATAAAACTTAAAAAGTCAAAAAAAAAAAAGAAAAAATCAAGTTGCCCAATGAAACAAGCATTTCAGTTGAAAAAAGAAAGAAAATTCTATACATTGTATATTGTCTATAAGTTTATACAGATGCATGCTCCAAGATTCTGGAAGGTTATACACCAAACTGATAGCTATAATGACCTCTGGCGAGAGAGTGGAATTAGGGACTATACATGTAATGCTCTAATGTAATATAAGAATATGTTTAGGCATTATTTGTACCTAAAAGTAAAAAAAAAAATAAGGAGGAAAAAGGTAAAAAATGCACAAAGTTAGAGTTGTATGTGCAAGAATATCTACTGTTTCTCTGCATATAACAGTGAAAAATAGGAAACAACCTAAATACCAATGAGCAATGGATTAGTTAATTAAATTATCACACACAGAATGAAATACTATAGATTTAATACTATAGAGGTATTAAAATGATAACAATTTATATTTATAGAAAGTATTATTTGATGTATTAAAAATCACAATTTTTATATCCACAAAAACAATATTCTAAAACAGTGTATGTCAATGGACTATCAGCCATCAAAAAGAATGAAATCTTGCCATTCCAACAATGCAGATTGAGCAACAATGTATTCTGCTAAGCAAAATAAGCCAGTGAGAGAAAGACAAATACCATATGATTTCACTCATACGTGAAATTTAAGAAACAAAACAGATGAACATAGGAGAAGGGGGAAAAAAGAGAGAGAGAGAGGGAGGCAAACTATAAGACACTCTTCAACTACAGAGAACTGAGAAGTGATGAGGGGAGGTAGGCGGGGGATGGGCTAACTGGGTGATGGGCATTAAGGAGGGCACTTGTGATGAGCACTGGGTGTTAAATTTAAGTGATGAATCACTAAATTCTACACCTGAAACCAATTTGACCATATATCCTAACTAGAATTTAAATAAAAAATTGAAATAAAAAAGTAAAATGAAATAGAAGGGTATGTATCCAGATACACTTTGCTTTTTATAGCACATACATGTATGTGTTTCCTTGTGTGCGTGTGTACACACATGCACTAAAGTTTTTTGGATACAGATATACTCCAACAAAATTAAGGGTAGCTACCTCTGGGGGTGGGAATTGGTGTGTGATTTTCTTCTTCTTTATGCACTGTTACACCTTCTGATTTCTGCTTGCAATGACCTTGTATTCTTAGACTCAGGAAAAAATTATAAATGTATTTCAATTTTTTTCTATTTCTACAAGTTTGAGATTTCTGAAGTTTGATATTTATTGGCTGCCTGGCTGTCTCATTCTAGACACTTGGGGACATGAATTCAACATGGCCTATGCATAGATCACACATTAATTGAGGTTTGGGTCTCTGTCACCTTCTCCTCCCCAAAGACCTCCCCCAATACTCACCAACCACCTGTGCCCCCAACTGTGTAAAATCTAAACAAAACGAAATGTGGAAAAACTCTTGCCCTTCTCTGGAATGATTCCTGATTTTTCCTCTGAGGTTAATTTAACAGGAGCTCACAAACCTTTCTCAGAGCCTTCATATAGGCGGCAGCTTTTTTCTTGTATTGCAGCATGCACTCAGCTGAAAGAGGACTAATGAAGCCACTCGCTGCCTTAGGCCCGTAGCTCAGAGAAGCAATGAAGTAGTCCACATTGTTGCTGAAGAAAGATGCAATCTAAATCAAGTGTGACAAGAAAACAGATTTTGTTTTCCAATCATGTATCTAAAATATAGACCTAATAGTTTTCGAAGCAAAGTTAAAGGTGCCGGAATGGAAATGAAATTTCAACACCTGCCAAAAGCCCACATTTATTTACTTGGGAAGAATTCCTAGGGCAATGATTTGTAATAGAAAGACAATACCAGTATAAAGATTGAGACCAGACTTCTGACATGTCTTAACCTAGACAATTTCTATTCTTTCTGAAAACCAAGACTGATTCGGGTTTATTCTGGGGATGATGTTCATGGGCCATTTACCTCATTAATTTCTGCCACTCGTCTCAAAATATGCATGTTTGGATTTATATATTCCATTTGTATTTTAACTTTGAATGTTTCCAATTCCAACATGAGACAGGACACAGCATCTTGAATATGATAACTCTACTTAAATTTAATTCTGTAAATCTCAATTTATGATCTACAAATATAATAAAGACTGTGTAAGCAGGCACAGAGACCCATGACTGAGCCATGACTTTGCATTTATAGTGTTGTATGAAATGGTGATATAAATAAAAATGTCTGAGAAGGTTATTAGCCAAAAAAATTAAAGTGCTGGATACATTAAAGAACATCCTATTTTGATAAATAAGAAGTGACTTATGGAACAAAGTATCCTACACCTTGGCAAAAATTGGCCAGAAAGTAAGCAAGCAATCACTAATGGTCTGAAAGATTTTATTTTTCATTAGTATTTTACTATGTCAAATGAAATTCTACACTAGGTAGTATTCAAGAAAATAAAGGATTCTAAAAGTCTTGAGCTTTATATTCCTTGCAAATGACATGGATAATCATATACCCAGGATTTGCATTTTAGGTCATAGCAATATATGGTGAGGTCTACATTCTTTCCTCTCTCTAGTATTTGTACATTTTCTAAATGTTCTTCAATATGCATATGTTACATTTTCCTACTGGGCTTTTAAAAATTATATACCATAAAATTTAGTTTAATCAAATCACATTAGCTAGATATTAAGCTGCCACCAACTAACATTAGTTCAGATACTTACTTCAGTTAAAAACCATTTTTAGGGGTGCCTGGGTGGCTCAGTTGGTTAAGCGTCTGACTCTTGATTTTGGCTCAGGTCATGATCTCGTGGTTTTTTAGTTCATGCCCTGCGTCGGGCTCTACACTGACAGTGCGGGGACTGCTTGGGATCCTCTATCGCTCTCTCTCCCTCCCCCTCTGTCTCTCTCTTTCCCTCTCTCTCTCTCAGAATAAATAAACTTTAAAAAAAAACTTATAAAAATTGCACAATTTTTCACCATCAGATACCTTCCCTTGAGACATTTTAAGGTTTCAGGTAAAGCAAATCTAAAATTAGCTAATATAAAGGTATTTAATATTTCAGAATTTTCATAAAAGTTAGAAACTGCAGAAACGCCTCTAAAGGGCTAACATTCTCTTCTTCCAGAATTTTTCTTAATTAAATCAAGGTCAGAATTATCTTCAGAAAGCTTCAGCATGCCTGTAGATGCAAGCGATCAAGAGGGTACAGCTGGGATGGTCTTCTGGCTGAGGAACCCTGGAGGCACAGATCTGTGCGCTGACAGAACCCAAAGATAACACCCTCTAATTATGGCCCCAAGCACTGCAAAGTGTCACAAAGACCAGTCTGAGTCGGGGAAAGATGAGAAAGAGGACACTGAATATGTAATATGATCGGTGATCACTTCTGGTTAACTTAATTACCTGAAAAAAATGTGTTCCTGTTATGGGCAACCTGTCAGAAAAATAATGGTATATAAACACAGGTAGAAATTAACATTTCCTTGAGAAATTAGGTTGCATCCACAGAAATAAATGGGCTAAGATAGTTCTGAATACAGTCCTTTTGGTTACACATATATGGGTAGTTCCCAGAGAAATATGAATCAGTAAAGGTGCTGATGACAGCCACATGAACACATACTGACAATGTCACAGCTGCTGAAGCCAGAATATCCAAGACAGAATTTTTAGAGAAAATGCATTTTGGCCAGTTTATCATAATAATTAAGTGCCTAATGACCCAAATAATTATCTAATATTAATGGTCCAATGAAAAGACATATGTTCAAAGTCACCTTAAAAGTTCTTGTTAAGAAACAAAACCACAGAGGTAGCATTAGGACAAGTGTTATCAAAAAACAAAAAACCAGGAAGGAAAAAAACCAAAATATTAATGAAGGTTTTATTGGTTCGTTTTTCTTTTTATGTAATTTCCCAATCTCTATACAGCAGACATTTGATATATACAAAGATGTATACTGATCATCAAATATCTCACTAAAAAATAAACTGTGAGTGATCTACTTACTCATCACGAATGCTAAACAGTCACTCTCCTATTGCTTTAAATATTGGGCAGTGAGAAGGAAAAGGGAGACAACTTTATTTTACAAAAAAGTCTGATATTCCAAACTTCTTTTACAGATTAGTTTTCCTATGTCATTTAAGGAAGGAAAAAAAAGGAGCTTACTTAAGAATTAAATTTAATGTCAATATAAACCAGAGAAAACTTACCTTTCCTGCTCCATTTGTTAATGCTACTACTGAGGACAGGATACAGTCATTAGTTGTAATGAGCTTCTGTGTTGCTGTTGGAAGTTCATGCTCTATTGTAGCTTTCTGATTGTAATGTTTAGAGATATCTATAAAAGCAATCAAATGAAAACTATTACCATTCATACACAAGTTGCATACAGATAACCAGCCCGTTCACTCTCATATCTGCTTTTAGAGATTTACACAGTAAATATGACCAAAAAATGGTCCCAAATATATCGGGATTGTCCTGAGTATCAACTAGGTCACAAATCCATGTGAAGAGAATAGAGCCAAGTGAGGGTCTCTTAACACCATCCTGATGTCTCTATTATAGTCACCAGCTTAAGGGTCTGATTCTCCCTCTTTTGAGTGTTTGCTCTTATTCTAGTGTTGAGTAAATGACCCTGACCAGTATTTACCAGTTAAAAACGCTGTTTTAATAGTCTGGCAGGCACAAATGAGAATTCATCTTGTACTTATATAAGCTAACCATGAGGCTAGAAGAGAATGACCAACACAATCTCCTGCAATCCTTACTGGACCTTAGTCAGTCTGCCAGTACACACCCTAACAAACACTGACAAGGATCTTCACAGCCAAACTGGGACTGAATCCTCCAGTGTATGGCTTCACGTGCTACTGCCTCCAGTCCCAGAATATTACAATAAAGGCCTGTGGTTAGAAAAGCACAGGAGAGACTTAAATATAAAAAGCATGAGGAGAAATTGCAGTAGGTGAAACCGGCCAAATGACTTAAGGTTGGGGTTTTCTGGGTCTCTGAGAAAGAATGATTTTGTCCTGGAAATAAGGGATAATGGGAGAATCTTAAGACAACACTGATTTATAAGGAAGGGTAATTATATTTTTAAATAATAAAGTGTTTACAATTCATTCTCCTCTGAATTTTTTAGAATACTTCAGGTACAACAGCACTAATTATCCCTACCAACAAAGCTAAAAATAAATCACAAAATATGAAAATTAATTTTTATAATGGGTGTGTATGCAGAGAACTGCATTTATTCAGAATCAAGAAGTCTAGTTAATCCTAGATTATGGATAATTAAAAAGAAATAAGACTAGAAAGAAATGGTTTTTGAGATTTAACCTGATATGATCATGGTATTTTAACACAAAATCACTGTTTTATGAATAGAATTATTTTTACTAAAATTTTTAAACTGGGGAATTGTTTTAGTTATATATTTAATATACATATATGCACATATATATAAACTTTTAGTTTTAGAGTCACAGAAAAGTTACAGAGACTTTTCTGTATACCTTTTAGCCAGTTTTCCCTGTTGTTAACACCTTACATTACAGTTGCCACAGCAAAAGAATCAACTAATTAGTATATTACTATTATATTTACGTTTTCAAAAATAAATGATTATCCTCTATATATTCATAAGATACCCAAGTGAATAAAAATTCGACTGGGGGCACCTAGGTGGCTTAGTCAGTTGGGCATTAACTTCAGCTCAGGTCATATCTCACAGTTCATAAGTTCGAGCCCCACACTGGGCTCTGTACTGAGAGCTTGGAACCTGGAGCCTGCTTCGGATTCTGTGTCTCCCTCTCTCTCTGCCCCTCCCCCCACTTGCTCACATGCACGCGCTCACTCTCTCTCTCTAAAATAAACATTAAAAAATTTTTTTTGATTTGAACACTGAACACTCTTATATACTGAACTTGCTAGCCCCTAACACAGACATTTTCTCTCTACACACCACAGAAAGGTTTGGTCGCAATTTTGCTAGAAGTACACAAAACTATGATACAACTTGGCTGGCAGTAATCTTAGGTGATCAGCAGGTGACTGGGATACTTAATGAAAGTCATATAATACTATGAATACTTACATGGCTTCTACTGGACTTGTGCCACTGCAGTTTGACAACAGTAATTCTCCTAATCAAATTGTGTACTCTTTATCAAGTCGAAATATTTCAATTATTTAGGGTGTTCCTTGACATTAAATTTTAAATCCAAAAAGAACAAAGAAATCATGCAACCTAAGCCCAGAGATTTATTTTTCTCTTATGTTTCCTATGAGTCTACCTGCTTTAGACCTGAGACTAAAAATCAACAATTCTCAGGGAGCCTAGGTAGCTCAATCAGTTAAGCATCCAACTCTTGATTTCAGCTCAGGTCATGATCTCACAGTTCATGAGTTCAAGCCCCACATCAGGCTCTGAGCTAATAGTGCAGAGCCTGCTTGAGATTCTCTCCACCCCCCCCCCTTTTGTGCTCACACTCTCTCTCAAAAAAAAATAATAAACTTTAAAAAAATAACAATTCTCCCTCAGAATTCACTTGTTAAAAGATTAATTCACTCCTATTTTAAATCCATTAGGACAGACATTTTAATATATCTCTAGGTCTCTTTTTACAATGACACCTGCCTGCCTTCTAACTTAGATCAAGCAATTATTCAGGGCAAAGCAGGAAGGGAAGAGGCTTGAAATGAGAGTTCTCTGAAACATAAAGCTTCTTCTGTTAATGCCAGTTGATATTCACTCTGAGTTTCCATGAGAGATACCCACCAGTCTTACAACTTAAGTAAAAAGACAGATTTAAACTGTAAACCTAGTAACAGGACCCCATAATCTTGCCAACCACCCTTCATGTTTCCCAATATTCTCTCTTTACGTTATGTTTTCAAGGACAGAAACAAGTGGAGGAACTAAGGGGGTTCAGGGTGGGGGGTGCCTCTGATCCTCCCATAAGTTTCATTAGCTCATGTCCCAAATAACAAACAGTAACATTCTTAGATTTGGACCACTTGGTGTCTTAATCTTATGTAATGTTTGAATAAAAGCATCTGAATAGGGGTGTCTGGCTGGCTCAGTTGATGGAGCATCTGAGTCTTGATCTCAGGGTTGTAGGTTGGAGCCCCATGCTGGGTCCAGAGATTACTTAAAAAAAAAATCTTAAAAAAAGAAAGCATCTGTATAAAACTCTGTATATTATAGATTAATTAAAATAGAAATATAAATAAAATCGATTTTTTTTTTAACGTAAAGGAAGCTTTAAGACCCCTCTTATTGGATAGCTACCCTCCACTGCTCTCACCCATTCTTTATAGGAATGCTGGAGAAACTGCTAGCAAGAACAAATAATAATATCAGCATAGCAAAATTTAGAAACTAAAACCAAAAACTGGAGCAACAGCTACCTATGGTTTCAATGGCCTAGCTCTGGGTTAACTAAAGTCCTGGAAGAGAGGACCATAGCTAGGTTTTAACTTCCCAAACCAAAAGCTGCACAGGAAAAAGGCAACATGCCCTTAGGTCCTCTACAGAGCAGACTAGTTTGGGCTGACTCTTGTCATCTGCCACCAAGACTGTCTATTCAAGCTGTGATTCCTACAGCCACGGCTAGCCCTAGAAGTACAGTGATTTTTTAAAATTCCTTATAATTGGAGACGATCCACAGAAAGGTATATTCTCCATACTGAACGGTAAGACAGTGCTAGCTAATACTGCTGACACTAAGACTGAATGATTCCCAGTGCTGGAGGTTACATGCCAACCTACAAGAGAGCCTGAATACACCCATCTTGTACATGCTTTCCAACAGCCTTAAGGTTTTAAAATTATTTTCTGTGAAACTAGGAATTGGTCCCTAATTGTTACCTAAGTACCACAATGAATAATCTAGGCTATTATTAATCTGGGCTATTTCCAATAATTGCTTCTGCCCTTTCCTCCTTCTCCTACCCCAACTCTCTTCAAAAGGAAAAGAAGAAAAAAACCTAGAAGCCATGCAGACCCAGATTGAAAAGTCGACTCAGGATCACAGTTAGCTAAGAAGCATATGAAATGTCCTTCAGCCGACTATATTCTTTGTACACAGCAATTAAAAACTAATCAAAGCTTAAAACCAGACCTCCACTCCTTAAGTCTCCCCTGAAGAAAACAGGCCTTAAAATGGGTACTTTATTTCATTTTATTTTTTTGAGAGAGAGTGGGTGCAAGTGAGTGACAGGCAGAGACAGAGAGGGAGAGAGAGAGGAGGGAATTAAAATGGGCACTTTAAACTTAAAAATGCATAGGATGGTGGAAAGTGAGTACATGGGGCGCCTGGGTGGCGCAGTCGGTTAAGCGTCCGACTTCAGCCAGGTCACGATCTCGCGGTCCGTGAGTTCGAGCCCCGCGTCGGGCTCTGGGCTGGTGGCTCGGAGCCTGGAGCCTGTTTCCGATTCTGTGTCTCCCTCTCTCTCTGCCCCTCCCCCGTTCATGCTCTGTCTCTCTCTGTCCCAAAAATAAATAAAAACGTTGAAAAGGAAAAAAAAAAAAAAAAAATTTAGAAAGTGAGTACATTCTTTCTTGGAACTTTAAACGCTGGATTCCTCAACTCCTTCATGCTTGGGCTCTAACAAGTGCAAAGTATTCTGCTAAATGCCTCTGAATAGCATGTCTGGCTTGATAAAATTCACACACCTGCCTTAAATCAGTGCAATGTATTTTTGGCCAAAGTACTGTGCACAAGGGTTTCTCTTCAGCACTGTGTTTACCTTCTGAAATGAAGCAGATGGAAAAAACAGAAGGCAGTGAGCTGCGCACTTCAACATAAGCCAAATGCTACTAAGCCTTTTTCTGGGGTCTATTAGCCTTGGTGGTATTGGTTTAATCTCATTTGGGCAGATCTGAGAAAATGAGATGAAGGTTTTCAGCTTATTTATGTTCTTTCCAAACCTCACCTTTCATGACATCATGAAATCCATGCAGAGCAGCACCAACATTTGTTAAGACAGAACTATAGTTCGTCCGAAGGAGTCCATCTGGCTCTGTACCTAGGAAACCAAAATCACAAGCCTAAGCATTTTCCCAGAAGACTTCGCCTAAAAACCTGAGAGCTCACCTGCCTCCTCTACTCTTGGGAAGAGAGAAAATAAAGATGGCTTGTGATATGTTGGAAATAATGGCTCCTGAAGTCTTTGCAAACACATTCAGATAGAAGAGTGATAAATATACATCCAACTCATCTGCATTACCCATATCCACAAATATTTTTAATGGTTAAGAACCAAAATTACATTGTTAAGTAGGATTACATATTTTATGATTCTTCTTGCAATAAAAGTTGAATTTTCACCTTGTAACTTCAGGACATATTTCTCAATTTCTCCTTTCCCTATACATGATTATTAGTTGAACATCACTAAAAACACCATTATTCAAATATCAGAGCTCCACTTCTGGCATGACAGCATGAGCAGTTCCACAGGCCCTCTGAGCTCACAGCATGGAGCCTGCTTGGGATTCTCCCTACCTCTCTCTCTGCCCCTTCCGTGCGCACAGGTACAGATGCTCTCATGCGTGTGCTCTCTCTCTCTCTCTCTCTCTCTCTCTCTCTCTCTCTCTCTCACACACACACACACACACAATAAACTTAAAAGAAAAAAAAAGCCCAAATTTAACTGGATCATCTGTGAAGCAATTTATGCCCCAAAGGCATTGTTGAAAACAAGACAGCAGCCAGTCAGCAATCAGTGGAGTTTATCCTCCACGTGATTAAGAAACAAAACAGGAGGGGCGCCTGGGTGGCTCAGTGGGCTAAGCATCAGACTCCTGATATGGGCTCAGTTCATGATCTCACGGTCCCTGTGCTGGAGCCCCACATCGCACTCCATGCCAATAGTGCACAGTCTGCTTAGGATTCTCTCTCTCACCTTCTCTCTGCTCCTCCCCCACTAGTGCTCGCACGCGCTCTCTCTCTCTCTCTCTCTCTCAAAATAAACTTTTAAAAAAAGAAGGAACAGGGGCGCCTGGGTGGCTCAGTCGGTTGGGCATCTGGCTTTGGCTCAGGTCATGATCTGGCAGTTTGTGAGTTCAAGCCCCACGTTGGGCTTTGTGTGGACAGCTCAGAGCTTGGAGCCTGCTTAGGATTCTGCACCTCCCTCTCTCTCTGCTCCTCCTCCTCCTCTCTCTCTCTCTCTCTCTAAATTAAACATTAAAGAAAAATTAAAAAAAAAAAAAAAAAAAAAGGGAACAAGACTGGGAAAGGGCCCTGACAAAACCACTGTTACCCAGGACGACTGTGGGCCTGCCCATGGCTAAACCCCCTGAGAAACAACAAGTAATCAGGGTGATTACTCTGAAAAACTACAAAATAAAATTAAAGAAGGTCTGTCTAGATGCAAAAATACAGTAGGGGCGCCTGGGTGGCGCAGTCGGTTGAGCGTCCAACTTCAGCCAGGTCACGATCTCACGGTCCGTGAGTTCGAGCCCCGCGTCAGGCTCTGGGCTGATGGCTCGGAGCCTGGAGCCTGTTTCCGATTCTGTGTCTCCCTCTCTCTCTGCCCCTCCCCCGTTCATGCTCTGTCTCTCTCTGTCCCATAAATAAATAAAAACGTTGAAAAAAAAATTAAAAAAAAAATATATAGCATGTTCATGAACCAGAAAACTTAACATCATTAAGATGGCAATACTCCCTGTGTGAGTTTCCCAGGGCTGCCGTAACAAAGTGCTACAAAGGGAGTGGTTTAAAACCACAGAAAACAGCGCTCTTACAGTTCTGGAAGCCAGAAGTCTGAAATCAAAGCTGTGCTAACAGGGCCACACTTCCTCTGAAGGCTCCAGAGAATAGTTCCTTGCCTCTCCCAGCTTCTGTTGGCCCACATGTTCCTTGGCTTATGGCAGGATTAACTCCAATCCCTGCCTTGGTCTTCATATGGCCTCCCTGAGTCTCTCCTGTGTCTCTATATGTCTCCAAATCTCTCCTTATAAGGATGGTAGTCACTGGACTGACAGGGCTCTCCCTAAACTAGTAAGGCCTCATCTTACCTTGATTACATCTGCAGAGATCCTATTTCCAAATAAAGTTGTATACACAGATACCAGAGTAGAATTTCACGTACTTTGGGGAGACAATTCAACCCACAAAACTCCCCAGACTGATCTACAGATTCAGTGCAATCCCTGTCAGAATCCCAGCTGACTTCTTTGTAGAAACTGACAAGCTGATTCTAAAATTTACATGAAATTACAAGGGAACAAGAATAGTCAAACAGACGTGCCTGGGTGGCTCAGTCGCTCCTCCAGCTCTTTGGTTTCGGCTCAGGTCATGATCCCATGGTTTGTGGGTTCAAAACCTGTGTTGGGCTCCACGTTGACAGTGCAGAACCTGCTTGGGATTCTCTCCCTCTCTCTCCCTCTGCTCCTCCTTCACTCTCACTCACATTCTCTCTTTCTCTCTCCCTCCCTCTCTCTCAAAATAAATCAATAAACATAAAAAAAAGAAAGAATACTCAAATAATCTTGACAAAGAACAAACTAGGAGGACTCTCACTTCCTGATCTCAAAACTTACCCAAAAGCAACAGTCATCAAGACAGTATAGTATTGGCATAGGACTGACACATATATAGATTAATGGAATAAACCTGAGAGTCTAGAATTAAATCCATAAACCTATGATCAACTGATTCTTAACAAGTGTGCCAAGGTCATTCAATAGGGAAAAAAGTCTTTTCAATAAATGGCGCTGAGACAACTAGATATACACCTTACACCAGATAAAAAAATTAACTCAAAATGGATCAAGGACCTAAACATGAAAGCTACAACTATAAAATTCTTAGAAGAAAACATAGGGGTAAGTCTTTATGACTTCATATTTGACCATGGATTCTTAGACACCAAAAGCACAAACAATAAAATAAAAATAAATTGATTTCATGTAAATTAAAAAACTTTTGTGCTTCAATGGACACCATAAAAAAGTGAAAAGAAAGCCCACAAAATGGAAGAAAATATTGCCAATCATATATCCAAAAAGGAATTTGTATCTAGAGTATATAAAGAACACTTACAGGGGTACCTGGGTGGCTCCATCAATTACGCATCTGACTTTGGCTCAGGTCATGATCTCTTGGCTTATGGATTTGAGCACCACATCGGACTCTAAGCTGACAGTTCAGCCTGGAGCCTGCTTCAGATTCTATGTCTCCCTCTCTCTCTACCCCTCCCATATTCATGTTCTGTCTCTCTTTCTTTCAAAAATTAATGAACATTAAAAAAAAATTTTAAAAACAGGGCTCCTGGGTGGCTCAGTCAGTTAAGCGTCCAACTTCAGCTCAGGTCATGATCTCGCAGTTCATGAGTTCAAGCCCCTTGCTGACAGTTTAGAGCCTGGAGCCTGCTTCAGATTCTGTGTCTTCTTCTCTGCCTCTCCCCAGCTCATGCTTGCTCTCTCTCTAGCTCTCTCTCTCTCAAAAAAAAAAAAAAATTAAAAAAAATTTTTTTATAAAAAAAATAAAAATAAAATAACACTTACAACTCAATAATAAAAAGACAACCTAATTGAAAAATGGAGAAAAGATCTGAATAAATCTATTTCCAAAGAAGACACACAAATGGCCAATAAGGACATGAAAAGATGCTTGACCTCATTAGACATCAGGGAAATACAAATCAAAAGAGCAATGAGACACCACCTCACAAAGTTGAATAATAACACTAGGATGGCTAAAATCAAAAAGCCAGATAATAACAAGTATTGGTGAGGATGTGGAGAAATCAGAACCCTGCTGGTAGGAAGCCACCTTGCAAAACAGTATGGCAGTTCTTCCAACAGTTAAGTATAGTCGTTACCATATGACCCAGCAATTCCACTCCTAGGTATATACCCAACAGAAATGAAAGCTAGTCCACTCAAACACTGTTCACAAGTATCTATAGTATCACTACTCATAACAGCCAAAAGGTGGAAAACAATAGAAAGCATCAACTGATAGGTAAATAAAATGTGGTATATCTCTACAATGGGAGGGTACTCTGTAATAAAAAGGAATGGATTATTGATACATGCTTCCTGTTGGGTGAATCTTGAGAACATTTTGCTGAGTGAAAAAAAAAGCAGTCACAAAAAACATGTTATATGATTCTGTTTATACAAAGTGTTCAGAATAGGCAAACTTACGAGCAGAAAGTACGTTAGTAGTTGCTTAAAGCCAAGGAGGGGTGGAACAGGGGAAAAAGAAGGTGATAGCTAAAGTATACAGGGTTTCTGCTTGAAGTGATGAAAGTATTTTAAAATTAACTTTGATATATGATGGTGCATATATTTGTGAATATACTAAAAACCACTGAATGTTATACTTTAAATGGGTAAACTGTATGGTATGTAAATTATATCACATTAAAGCTGTTACAAAAAAAACAAATCACAGTTCCAGAAAAATCATGTCATTCTTAAAACATCGCTTAAACTGAGATCCATTCAATTACCTGAAAATATTCTCCTCAAATTAGACAAAAGGGAAACAAATGATATTTTTACTTCTAAACCTCCCCCCCTCCTATTCTACTTGTTGGGAAGTTGCTACAAATTCTTATGCTTTGCCCCTCTGCATTTAAAAAAGAGGATTGTGAGGGGTGCCTGGGTGGCTCAGGCAGTTGGGTGTCCGACTTCGGCTCAGGTCATGATCTCATAGTTCATGGGTTTGAGCCCCGCGTTAGGCTCTGTACTGACAGCTCAGAGTCTGGAGCCTGTTTTGGATTCTGTGTCTCCCTCTCTCTCTGCCCCTCCCCTGCCCGTGCTCTCTCTCAGTCTCTCAAAAATAAATAAACATTAAAAAAAAATTTTTTTTTTTTTAAAAGAAGATGGTGAGAAAGGAAATTAATATTTAATGCATGTCTTCAATGCTTGATTCTGTACATTCTTAATTTAACTTAAAAATCCTTTTACCTCCTTTTTTAAATGGGAAGACAGGTACAGAGAGATAAAGCAAGTTGCCCAAGACCATAAACGTGTAAGGGGCTGGGGGACTTGAGTTCAAGTTTTTCTGACTCTAGATCCTGCATTCTTCCTGCTCAAACAAACTAAACATCTCCTTCTCCAGCTTCTTGTACTCTCAGTTCTTCAGGTTGAACCATGAGCAACAAACAAACATACTTGGCAAGGCGAGAAGACCGACGTAAGTCTGCAGCTTCTCAAACACAGCTGTCATTTTTCTCATGTCCTGAGACAGCTCTAGGTTCCTGGCTCTCAACGCAGATGTGCAAAGAGAAGATTCACATTCTTCTTCTAAACTAGGAATGAGCAGATTTTTCAAAAGTGAGCATCCTAACGATTTTCAAATAGCTACAATAAATCCTCTCAATTCTCAAACAACTAGATCCAAAGAGAAAACTTTACAAAAAATAAAAAAAAATTTATTTCATTTATAAGGTTCCGTTTTTTAAACCGTAATACACATACCTGTTGGCTGCAAATGTCAAAGGAGTAACAGAGGACTAAATGGGAAATAAAAAAAAAAAGGCAGGTGTCCATTGTCTTTCCATTCTGAGAACAGCACAAAATTATTTCTCTTAAAAATATTTTGAGGAAAAAAATATTTTGAGGAGGGGTGCCTGGCTGGCTCAGGTGATAGAGCATGTGATTCTTGATCTTGGGGTCATGAGTTCAAGCCCCACACCAGGCACAGAGCTGAAAGGAAAAGGAAAAGGAAAAGGAAAAGGAAAAGGAAAAGGAAAAGGAAAAGGAAGGGAAAGGAAGGAAAAAGAAAAGAGAAGAAAAGAAAGAAAAGAGAAGAAAAAGAATACAAAAATATTTTGAGGAGAAAAATATCTCATAGACTGACTTCCTAAAGAGAACTGAACAGGAACCAGCAGACAGTCAATCATTAAGAAACCTTTATAGTATATGTATTTGTAAGGTTAAAAAAACAGGTGGATTCTTAACAGTACTTTTTAAAAATGTGCAGGTAATCCCTCCCCTGTTCGTGCTCTGTCTCT
The DNA here is from genome assembly GCF_014898765.1 of Herpailurus yagouaroundi. NCBI lineage: Eukaryota > Metazoa > Chordata > Mammalia > Carnivora > Felidae > Herpailurus > Herpailurus yagouaroundi. Next base: position 12,148,839 of record NW_024412441.1, read on the forward strand.
GTCTCTCAAAAATAAATAAACGTTAAAAATATTTAAAAAATAAAATGTGCAGGTAATCAAGCAAAATGCTTTTTATATAAAGCTAGAAGAGTTATTATCACAGGAAAAATAATCATATCTCCCTCCTCGACCTTGACATGTCTCTTTTTCTACTTTATAGCAGACAGCTTCATTTAATACTAAGCCCGTTTACAACTAAAAAACATGCCATCTTGTCAATTAAAGTGGTTTTGAAACCAATGATGAAAAGTTGCCTAAAAACATAAATATATGATGGGGTAGGGAACAACATTCCAAAAATAGGAATCTAAGATCAAGAAAGGTCTTATCCAATGTTTCTAAAAACTCAATAGTGAAAAAATTAAGGTAAAATAAAAATGCCTAAGTGTTTCAAGTAGTAAATACCACTTTTGCAGTGGTTCTCAGATTCCTCTTAAACATAAGCCAGATCAATAAGGTATATTCAATTTAGTGTTAAACTTCTAGAATCAATTTTCAAAAAACTTTAACTATACTGAACCATAAGATGTAAGAATCTGAATGAAATGTAATTCATAATTATTAAAGTCCTAACTCCTTGATTCCTAAAATTCTATCATACCAACAAATCATAAAATGTGGTTACTGAAATAACTTTTAATTAAGAATTAAATAACATTTAATTAGGAAATAAAATGGCTTTTAACACATATTAAATGTTTCAAATAATGAAAGTATACATTTTTAAAAAGGTAAAACCTACTACTTTAGTTTTATAAGGATTTATGAACCATAATTACTTGTATATTTTCAAAATCTCTAAGTGAGTTACTTACATATGAGTTATCTACATATTTTCTAAAGTTTATTCTACAATATATTATAACACATCTGTGTTCTTGTTTCTCTTGTGTTCCAGTTGTATTCTTTTTTCTTAAGGCTAAATCTTAGGATGAAAAGATTTAGATGGAGGTCTTATTAGTTTTAGACCAAAAATATCAAAATGTACAAGCAATATTAAATTTCCAGTTATGGAGATTATTTTCGCTTTCCCTTCCAGAAATACTTAACAAAGAATACTTAAGGTTACATAATGACATCTTCTACGAGGGGTGCAGCACATACACAAAATTTTTAGTTTGTAACTTATAAACATCACCAATAATAAAAACAAGAAAATACCACCTTGAAGAAACCTAATGATTACAGGTCCAATCGTAGACGCTATTATAACCCCCATCTAAATGGGGGTTTTGTTTACAGCAAAAAGATAAAACTGAAATTATTTTAATAAATGTGTGATTCACAATCACTGAAAACATGGATTCATACTGTTATGTGATTATAGCAGTAATCACAGTACAGAACTACTCAAAAAAACCCTAACAGATGCACAAAAAATTTTCTTAAATATAAGTTTATGCTGCTCAAGCCATATTTTCCTTTTTTGTAAAAGTCCAAATTGGCTACGATGCAGAAAGATCAGGCAGATCACAAGAGATACCTGTCTCTATTTTATTAATTCCAGCACAGGTCAGGTGACACCCCACAATTCCCCAAATTCCTTGCCCTCAAGGATTAAGTACCTTTTTAACTGATAAGGAAGAATCTTCCTAAGAAAACATATGTAAGAGGTTAAGTGCTCTGAAAAAGTTTTCAATTTCACAGTAGTCTCCTGGAAGAGAAAAATAATTTCATGGTTAATAGTGTTATTTGACAAAGAGAGCCTCCACTTCCAGAAGTGAAACACAGAAGAAAATTACCAGGACAGTCACAGTATCCTCAGTAATACTTTCAAATAAATGAAGCATTCCTTCCTCAAGAGGGCGGACGTAGGACGCATTTTCATGAAGGTACTGTGAGAACTAAATACAGAAGGGAAAGAATTGGGAGTTACATCACTGGAAAATAACAAATACCAACAGATTTGTAAATGGACTCAACTGGGTTGCAATAAACTTTTTTGGGAAATTTTTCTGGGAAATTTGGCTTTTACAAAACAGATATGCTCCCCTCTAATAGTTCCAAATACAATCCCCAAGTCCCCATCTCATTCCAAAAGGAGGAACTTGAAAGGGGGCCCGGGAGACATAATTAACAACCAGGCATGGGTGGAAACGGGGAGGGGACACTGCATCACAACCAGCACCAACAGGCCTTCCCCAAACACCTGCTTCTCTACAGGGGTCTCCGTTAAAAAAAAGAAAAGAAAATCAAAACTGTATGAAAGGTTTTTAGGTTATGTATCTCATTCTTTAAAAAAAATTTTAATGTTTATTTTGAGAGAGAGAGAGAGAGAGAGCAAGCACGTACAAGGGAGGGGCAGAGAGAGAGAGGGAGACACGGAATTCGAAGCAGGCTCCAGGCTCTGAGCTGTCAGCACAGAGCCCAATGTGGGGCTCTAACTCACAAAGCAGTGAGATCATGACCTGAGCCAAAGTCGGATGCTTAACCAACTGAGCCACCTAGGTGCCCCTGTACCTTTTTTAAAAAACAAGTCTATTAAGGACAGAGTTTTATTTGTACTGTGGACAATGTTCAGAGTTAACAAAGTCCAGGAATACAATTCTCACCAACATGAGGATATAAAAACTTTCATTACCATCACTGATGTTTAGTATTTAAGAACAACTCAGTATGAAGAATCAATTCAGAAAAACATCCTACAGGCATTTAGACAACTTAAAAGCAAAAAGGTTAATTTTCACCTACAAAATATCTCAATTACTGTATAATGAGTATTGTATAATGGCTCAAATGTTGATTTCTAAGTATAGAAATGTAAGATCTCACTATGCAGAAATGTGATTCAACTGGCCCCCCCTAAACTATAGATACATGGCTCTGGGCATCTCAGTCTTTCTGGACTTCAATCTTTAGACCTGTGAAGTTGAACATTAGGCTTACACATCTAAATGTCTACTTTATGATTCTATGAACAAGTCTAAACACTCTGGTCATCTTTTAACAAGTGGTTTCTGAATCCCCTTCAATAATACAGACTTATTAGGGAAACCACATAGAACCTTTCACAGGCCAAAACACCAAAAGTAAGATATTGAGAAATACATGAATTCTTCAAAGTTAATGCAGTGCTTCAGGAAGTTAAGACTAACAAATGTGACTCTCCCTGTGTGGGCTTAATACGGCAACAAGCTAAAATAAAATTCCAATAACGCACAGAGAACCAGTAATGAGTAAAATATATTTTTTGATATTATAGAAGTGTAAAAGAAAATATAACCACATTAAAATGCTGCAGTACTATTTCCCTACCCAAGTCATCTGAAAGCTTTTTCCCACAGTGAAACTGAAGAGCATATTTCAAAGACCCAAAGTTTAATTCTTTATGAACTTCAGTAGATATACGGCGTCAGATCAAAACTGATGAAAATCAAGCATCTCCTGAGGGCTTCCTATGTGTAAGACATAATGATAACAAGAACTAACCGTTAGTGAGTGCATACTACGTCCCAGGCACTATTCTTAGTACTCTGCACATATTATCCACTTAATCCTCAAACATATATACCTATGAGGTATGTACTCTATCCTCAGTTTTAAAGATCAGGAAAATGAAGCACATAGAGGTTAAATAAATTGCCCAAGAGGACACAGAAAGTGGCAGAACTGGGCTGGGACCCCAGTAGTCTGGCTTCAGAATCCAGGCTTTTGCTACACTAATAAGTAGTTACAGGATCCATGGACATAAACACTATTCAATCCCTGGAAACACTGCATGGTACAGAAAAACAAGCTAGGAAGAAGAATCAGCCAAGTAGGAAGAGGGGCAGATTCATTTCAGAATATCACATTATGGGGGCACTTAAGAGCACACATCTACAGCAAAATCCCTCAATTTCCTCCCTGTGGGAGCCAGCCTTCAAGCTAGACCCACTGATCCGGGCCTCGGCCATTCTTGGCTTTGTGTAGTGCCCTACCTAGCACATTGTTTCAGGGTTGGTCTGTGTGACCAAAATGATATGGTAGAAGTGATGATACTCAGTACCCACACTAAGTCACAATAAGCATTGTGGCTTCCACTTTGCTCTCTCTTGGATCCCTCGTTCTAGGGGAAGTTAACTGCTGTGTCCTAAGGACACTCAAGCAGTCTGTGGAGAGGTGTTCTCATTGAGAAACCAAGGCTTCCCGCCAACAACCAGCACTAACTCACCAGCCACGTGAGTGAGCCACCTGGGAAGCAAATCCCCCCACCCCGGGAAAGTTTCTAGATGAATACAGCCTCAGCTGACTCTTGACTGACCTCATGAAAGATCATAAGCCAAAGCCCACCAGGCTAATTTTCTCCTGATTCCTTACCCACAGAAAGTGTGTGAGATAATAAACGTTTGTCATTTTAAATGACTAAGTTTTAGTGTAATTTATTACACAGCAATACCTAACTAATACACTCACTGTTTATTTTTCCTTTTCAGTAAAAGGTGGTCCTGCAAACTATCGTAAATCCTTTCATTAGAACTAGATGGGCAAGGGGCGCCTGGGTGGCGCAGTCGGTTAAGCATCCGACTTCAGCCAGGTCACGATCTCGCGGTCCGTGAATTCGAGCCCCGCATCAGGCTCTGGGCTGATGGCTCAGAGCCTGGAGCCTGTTTCCGATTCTGTGTCTCCCTCTCTCTCTGCCCCTCCCCCGTTCATGCTCTGTCTCTCTCTGTCCCAAAAATAAATAAACGTTGAAAAAAAAAATTTAAAAAAAAAAAAAAAAAAAGAACTAGATGGGCAGGGAATCGGGGAGGGGTGGGAGGGCTTGGGTAGCTCAGTTCGTTAAGTCTAATTCTTACATTTGCTTAGGCCATGATCTGATGGTTTGTGAGTTTGAGCCCTGCGGCAGGCTCTGTGCTGACAGCATGGAGACTACTTAGGATTTTCTCTCTCTCTCTCTCAAAATAAATAAGCATTAAAAAAAAAAAAAAAAAAAAAAAAAGAACCAGCTGGGGAGAAAAAAGGAAAGGAAGGAACAAAATTTGCCAGGCCCCAAAAAAAAGGACTGAAGGGAACAACACTTAGCCCTCTTCTTATTCCTTGTTTAAACTTCACACACTCTGAACATACCCCAAAAATCAAGCAGAGAAGCAGTCTCACCCCCACTCCATACCCCAGCAAGAAGGGTCAACTATACCACACATATTTTTTTGCTTTTAAACATATCCAGGGGCACCTGGGCAGCTCAGTCGGTTAAGCGTCCGACTTTGGCTCAGGTCATATCTTGCTGTTCGTGGGTTTGAGCCCCGCATCGGGCTCTGTGCTGACAACTCAGAGTCTGGAGCCTTCTTCAGATTCTGTGTCTCCCGCTCTCTCTCTCTCTCTCTCTCTCTGCCCCTGCCCCACTCACACTCTGTCTCAGTCTCTCTCAAAAATAAATAAACATTAAAAAAAAATTTTTTTTTTTTAATTTAAACATATCCAATGAAGAAAGTTACACAGAGAGTATAAACAAGAGAAAAATGCCAGCAAATTAACTTTTCCAACAATAAAATGCACTTTTCCTTATGCCACATCCCGGTCAAAAAACTACTGAAGTCCTCCATCCTACATACGACGTGAAAAGTCTGGGCCTTGGCCTGCCCAGGGGCCTTCTAGAGTCCGGAGCCATGTTTTTTTCTGTGCAACCTGACCTCCCATTCCTCCACTTAAAAGACTTGACACTCTTGCCAAAACAGACTGTTCACTGCTCCCTTCCCCCCGCCCACCCCCACACACACACTTCATTATGCTTTCTAACTCCATGACTTTGCTCATGTCTTATATCCTCTTCTGGAGGAAAAAAACACCCATTCTATTTCTCTCCTCCTATTCAATTCCCGCTCATTTTTCAAAGCCCATTCAAATCGCCAAAGAAGCTTTCCCAGACACTACCACCAACAGCAATCTTCCCTCCTTGATGACCTCACTTCACTTACTGATCTTACCACCCACACTTCCCCCTACTATTTAATTTCTTAAGAATCTCCATGTTTGCCGTATTTTATCTTGAGGGTAAAGACTGTGACTTACAGTTTTCTTCCATGTCCTCCATGGTAGTTGGCTGATGCACAGTAGTGGTCTGAAAAGAAATAACGTGTCCTCCTACTTGTTCAGGGCAGAGAAAGGTATCCTGAATTAACTTTACCTTCTGATTCAACGGAGATATAGTGTCAATGGCAGAATCAATAGGAAAAATCTGAATCCTCTGTTCTGTATAGGTGTGAAAGTTCAGTAGAGCCGTCACAAGATCTTGAACAAAAGCCAGGGCCTGCCCAGCAATGTCCCGCATCTTCAGCTTTTAAATGGAAAGTGTATAAAGTCAACTCTCCAATTACTATTCTCAAACAACTTTAGTAAGTCCCCTTTTAGAGAAAACACTTAAATTCTAGTATAATTATTCCTTAATTTAAATTTATTTGCTCCCACTTGGATTTTAATATTCCCTCCTAATTAGAATGCCACCAGTTTTAGAAAATAGACCTCTTCTGGGGCGCCTGGGTGGCGCAGTCGGTTAAGCGTCCGACTTCAGCCAGGTCACGATCTCGCGGTCCGTGAGTTCGAGCCCCGCGTCAGGCTCTGGGCTGATGGCTCAGAGCCTGGAGCCTGTCTCCGATTCTGTGTCTCCCTCTCTCTCTGCCCCTCCCCCGTTCATGCTCTGTCTCTCTCTGTCGCAAAAATAAATAAACGTTGAAAAAAAAAATTAAAAAAAAAAAAAAAAAGAAAATAGACCTCTTCCACTTAACCTAGACCATATAAGCACAAGTCCACCAACCTACAAGAAAAGTAGGACTCACAAAATTATTGCATCCCATAATTCCATTCTAAAGTTATCAGATGAGAGAGAACAAAAATCTGTATTATTTATGAATTCAATGAACAGCAGATTATGCAATTTTTTAAAAATGTATGACAAAGTGAAGCAAAAGTTAAACACATGGTTTAGTGCACTAAACAGAGGCCCAAACCGATAAATTCTTGTTTCTGAAAAGTCTGACATACACATCGCTGAAAATAAAAACATCATCATTACCTGATGTCTCCTATTGTGGAGTGGAACGTTCAGAGCGTTATACTGACTATATTCTACAAAACAAAAATGGATGCATGTTAATTCATTTTACATTTACAGAGAAGCTGCATAACTGAAAAATAAATGCTCTGCAGCAAAATCAGCTTTACATAAGAATTGTAAATGATCATAGTGTAAGAGAATAATGGAGTTTATATGGAATCAGTTGTTTCTCAGATAAAGTAAAACTTTTGATTTTTTTTAAGTATGCCTAACGTGGGGTGTGAACTCCTGACCCTGAGATCAAAAGACATATGCTCTATCCAGCCAAGCACCCCCAAATTTTTTTAACTGTAAGATAAACCCTGAGTTTCTAAGAAATATTTCCAAAACTTGAGGCCTATCAAGATTACTTAGGCCCATGATGTTCTTGCTATCTTCAGTCATGCTCCTTTCTAAAATAACCCTGCACACAGCTGCCACACCAATCATCCAAAAAATATCACTGTTTTCATGACAGTACGATATTTGACAGTCTACCACGGTCTGCTACTGCTGATCCCAACAACTCAATGCTAACTTTTCTGGGTTGGTCTCCTCATCTTTCTCACAGTCGTTGTCTCTATCCCAGACTCTGTTATCAACCTCTGTTAGCTTCACCTGGCTTCACACTTCAATCCCCGCCTCCATCTCTATGAATCTCTACAGCCACTCAAACCCTCCCTCCTCTGCCTGGTCCTTAATCAGAAAGATCTGGTGCCCAAATCCAACTCAGAAAGTCCCTATGCCGCTCTCATCCAGTTCTCTCTTACAGCCCCATTTCCACCAAGGGCTTGGTCTCCCATCCACAACTGGACTATTTCCCTATCAGTTCTCTTGGGGGCCTTGCCTGTTTTCCCTCCCAGCCTGGCCCATCATTTCCAACACTGCTCTTGCTAACATGAAAGGAGATCAGGGTCCATGACAACCTAATTTACCAAACTTAAGGGGGCCTCAGTGATACTCTGCAATCCATGACTTCATTGCTGTGTCCCTTCCCAAGGCATCTGTTCCAAACCTTTTCCATTTTAAGCCTCAAACACCATTCTCTGTCTCATCCTCTGCCCCACGGATGGGGTAGCCTCCCCCTACAACACCAGGAAGACCAGGGCCGAATACCAAAGGGTTCCTATGTTCCCTACCCTCCACCTCAGAGTCCATGGCATCACATATCCTGTCCTCAGCCAACCCTCCCCCTGGTTCCCCAGCAATAGCTCCTTCTGACTCCTCACGGCCTAGTCCATCAACCACCCCCTCTCCTCCCTACTTCTTCAAAATTACCTTCAAAAAAAGAATTTGTTGCAGCTTTTTAAACTCTATCCCCATAGTAACTTGTTCCCCTTTACCTCTATCATACTGAGTCCTCTGCCCTTACCCATCCCCTGCATACAACGCCTTCTCTTTTACTCCCAACATTTTCCATCTCCTTCATTCCCCCTGCTCAAAGTACAGCATGTCTTCCTCATGTCTGCCTATTTCCTCAGCACCCATTCACCTCTAACCCTCTGCCGGCCGTCTGGTATCCACCTCTATCCTGTGTAAAAACATTCTTCTCCAAGTCACCAAAGCAGCTGCCTTTACTGTCCATCACCCTCTATGAGCTCCCTGCCTTTACTGTCCATCACCCTCTCTGAGCTCCCTGCCTTTACTGTCCATCACCCTCTCTGAGCTCCCTACCTTTACTGTCCATCACCCTCTCTGAGCTCCCTGCAGCAATGCTACAACTTAGAACTGCTGCCCAGCACCACCAGGCTGAACACTCCCTTCCCCACCTCCCATGGCACCCCACTTCCCCAGTTTGCCATCATCTCCACTCCAGCCTCTCTCCTTCCTGATCACAGCTCTTCAAGGGTACTACACGGGCCTCTCTGCACTTTATACCCCTCATTCCCAACATTCTCAAAGCCCATTCATCCCCCCAGGGTCAACTTCAGTCTCTCTCCGAGGTCTGGGCTTTTATTAGAAATGCATACACCAATAGACAGCTAGACATACGCTGATCCGCCAGAATATTAAACAACAAAGTTAAGTTCGCCACCCCCCTCCTCCATAAACCTGCCTCTCACCTGCCTCTTTGATTTCTGTCAACAGTGCCACATCTTTCCCCCACACTGCTTCTTCACACTCCCCTGCCTGCCTGCATCTATCGCCCTGACAACTCAGGCCCCAGCCTCCATAACAGGACACCAAGACTAGCATCACAGTAGTCTTGGCCCCTTGCCCATTCCAGGGCAGTCTACACCCTTGCCAGACCAGCTCTGTGAGACCATGACATTCAAAAGCTTAAACACCTCCACTGTCTCATGAGTTACGTCCCAACTCCTTGGGTCCAGCCCCTCTCAGCCTTACAGAACTCACCCATCACTGCCCCCACCTCCCAGTCACACTTAACTAATTACTGCTCATCAGACTGCGACGGCACCTTTTATCCCACATACTACACTCCACTCAATCCCCTGGATGGTTCTCCTGCATTTCAGCCCAAAAAAACCTACTCAGGCCCAGTTCAAAGCACACTTCCTCCAAAAGACTTCCCCAAACAACCCTTTAGCAGTAATCTGTCCTTCCTCGGAAACCCCAAGAGTCTTTTCTATACATTTCTAGACACTTCTAGACATTTCTATACATTATCTCTCCCCTTCTGAACTACAAGTTCCTTCAGGGTACCCTCAGATTTCCTAGAGATTTTTGTATCCCCTGTGCTCCCTACCCACCTAGGCACTCAGCAAATGATCTCTAAATATTTCAGAACTCAAAGAAGTAACCCACAGTGACATGGTAAGGATCTAAAGTAGGTAGGGTGACAACTAGTATTGGAAAGGGAAAAATTTTAAAAAAGAGATCCAGAAGGAAATTATTAGAACCTGATGACAAATTGATACAAGGATTAAAGGGAAAATGAAATACCAAGATTTCAAGTCTAGGGGATCAAAGTATGCTAGCACTATTCACATTAATGTAGAAACTAGAAACAGGTGTTGTTTTCAGAGGACCTTAGGTTTCTGATATAATAATGACATACGCTGATTTTAGTGTTAGATCAAACTGCTGGGGTTTTTTGGTGTCTTTTGTTTCCTCTTTTCTTAGTTCTTCCAGAAGAAAAATTTAGGGGAAGTAAAAAATTTCAATCATGTAATTGTAAGAAGGGAAATCTGTACTTAATTGAATATGGGCTTCAAAATTCCAAGCAATTAAATAAAATATATTCTTCGTTTTCAAGGTTCTGATTTAATTATCTAAATGTTACAAAATTGGTACCTATTATACATGTAAGTTTTCTTTTTTTAAAAAAGTTATTTTTCTTGATATGGCTATGTAAATTACCAGACCATTCTCAGGATGAAGAGGAAGCAGGACTTACTCAACTCAGCTCTGCATCACTGAGCAGGAGATACGAGGCTGAGAAGATCCATCGCCCACTGCCCTTCCCCCACTCCCCCCACCACGAGCAACTTTTCTTACACAAATTTTCAGGTATTTTATGTGCAGGATGGTTTTTACCTTGGGATATGCTAAATATGTGCAATTAAAAAAATGTGGATTTGAGGTTTTTCCAAGAAGGCCAACTTTGGAGTCAGTCTCCCTATGAAACATGAGGGCCAAAGCTGATCAAAAAAAACAAAAAGAAAGCAATCTTGTGTTGAGCCAATGAAGTTTTTTGCCACATAGATTAAAAATGATTTTAATTCATTCATTACCAAAGACAGGTTCAAAGTTGTACATAAAGAAAAACTGTACATTAATACCTACTTGTATCATTAAAAGGTACTTTTTCACTGATGATTGATAAGGACTCCTCTAATCTACCTGACAAATCTTCATGAAGGTTCTTTAACTGTAATTGACTGAAAGAAAAAAAAAATACAAAACCACATTACTGCCAGTCAGACAGTGGATCCTCACTTCCTTGTTACCACAACAGCTGGTATCAGGCTTTCAGAGAATTGTGCCTGACACTGGGAAATGCTTGGTGGTAGACAGTTATTAAAAGATGAAGATAAGAAAAATACTAAGCCTCAATTCTGAAGCCCTTGAGACTTCTGTTGAATGACGTTGAAGACTGTCAGAATTTATCACAGTCCCAGTATCTAATAAAATCTTATCAGTTTATTTCCCCAAGTGCAAAGTAATCTTGGAGCCATTTCAAAATCACAAATTTTCTCTTTATGGCACATAAATGTTTGTTCAAGTATTACAGTAAAGTTCTTTTTTAAGTATTCTATCAGATTCGTCTTCCCCTTGGGCTCAAAATCTGATAATTTCTCTGGTTTTGATTCAATTATGAGTATAGGTATACATCTAAACCATGCATATAATTCCACCAATGCAACTAAATTGAAGAAATACACGTTGACTGATTCTGTAAAAACCTAAAATATTATGTCATTCATCAAATAAATACTGGAGTATGCTTTTACCACCCATCACTTCACCAAATTTTAAGATTTAGGTATCTCCAAATTAGATCATATAACCTCTCTTTTATTCAAAATGTACCATTAAAAGGTTGGCATAGTGATAAGGAGTCAGTTTTCCTCCCTGGGGTTATCAGAAGGCTCTCTCTTCAGCGCAGTCTGAAACAGAAAGCACCCAGTCCTCAGTACAGGAGCCCCAGAACGCGATCGGCCACGGCAGCAAACATCTGCACAGGCTGAGGACTAACGCACAAGCCACTCCACCGAGAGTGCATAAGGCCCCGGAGAGAACAGAACTGAGGAGGACCCCGGAGATGGCCTATTCCCAGCTCACTTCAAATGTGAGAAAATTGAGAGAGAAGAGTTGCTAAACCAAAACTCAGGTCTTCTGATTCTTACTTCAGGGCCCCTTGGAATTCACGTTTCCACATACCATTCTTCTGTTCGAAGCCGACATTCCTTGGCCTCCTTTTCTAGAGTCTGAGATTTTACCTGAATTTTAGAAGAAAAAGAAAAGCAGATGGCTCAGGCTATAGATGAGAGCACACTTAGGGGACACTGCAGACAAGCGCCTCCCCTTGAATGACTAACTCTGCGTTCCATCAAGTGCACAGATTAACAAGAGTCTTGACTATCTCTTAATGTGCTCTCACCAACAGTGGGGCTTACTTCTAGTTTGGCCTTGTCATTCTGCAGTTTCTCGATCGTTTCCATGTACTTCCGCGTCAGGCCATCAACCACGGCTTGGTGCTGGGCCGCCTCCATCTCCAGGGTGGCCAGTCGACTCCTCAGCTCTGCTTCCACATGCTTGTGCTGCTCATCAGCTTCAAAAAACTGAACAAAAAAGATCATTTTTATCTTTTCACGATACCCTAAATATGTACAAATGAAGAGGAAAATAACAGCAGTGACTATTCATGGAGCAATTTCCACCCGTTGCATATGCTCACTATGCAAAACCCACACAGGCAGGATCTCACAAGATCCTCACAGCAGGTCAGAGGTAGTGCTGTTATCTCTCCTTTACACTTGCGAGAACCAAAGCTTCAAGGGTCTACATAACTTGTCAAATGTAGAAACGAGATGTGAACACAGGAGATCCATGCCAAAGCCTATACCTCCTCCCTCTCAATCTCACGGATTTCTTTCAAACAACTTCTGGCACACAGAGAGAATTCAACTGACCAGGGTATAACTTTTCTGCTACGCTAACTTCCACAATTAAAAAATCCAAATTCAAATAGCTGCTATTCCTAAAACAGGTAAAACTCCTCTCCTTAATAAGATCAAAAGCTCATTTTGTTAACATTCGCAAAAAGACTGCAATAAACGCATATTTATTTTCCACCATTTCACTATGCTCACCATTTCACAAAAAATTCAGGAGGCACAGCTGGATATATTACAGTATGACTCTTAAAATATGCTGAATGTTGGGAGGCAAACACTGATTATTCAACATTCCATAAATATATGAGTGCCTGCCATGACAGAGAGAGACCCTGTCCTGGGGAAAGGCATAAAAAATGACATGGTGTGTACCGTAACAGACCTTACAGACCAACAGGTGAAGAGATACAAACCAACTAAATGGTAATAACTTAAAACAAACACTTCTTTTTGATAAGCCCTCATCTAAGTGATCCATCTCATCATTTTCTAGCTAAAATGAACAGTGCTTAGTACTGTACTGTCAAGTTATAAAGTTATTCTGCTGTCCTTCAAATAAATGCGTACTTCAAAGCACACATCAGATTAAGATATGAAAGAGATTTAAGAAGCGAATGAATGACAGTGACATATATACCTAACAACCACAGGAGACATTAAAATACATACACAAAACACTCTGTGCTGTCCTGCATTGGTTTTTCCACAGTCCAGATCATATGAGCCATCTTTTTTTTTAATTATGTTTATTTCGAGAGAGAGAGAGAGAGACAGGGTGTGAGTAAGGGAGGGGCAAAGAGAGAGGGAGACGCAGAATCCGAAGCAGGCCCCAGGCTCCGAGCTGTCAGCGCAGAACCAGACGCGGGGCTCAAACCCACAGGCCGTGAGATCATGACCTGAGCCAAAGTCAGACGCTCAACCGACTGAGCCAACCAGGCGCCCCATCATACGACCCATCTTTAAGTCATTGGAAAAACAGAAAGATTTTCTCACTTGTATATGTAACCGTTCATTCTCTTCTATCTTCTTTTGTAGATCTTCATCAAAGACACTCTTCTGCTCTTGACTCAACTGAGAAGAAGATTCTCCACTTTTCTGATGGAAAGAATAAATTATGTCCACATAACTTTCATCCTTTAGAGAAACATCCTAAGGTACACAGATTCTCTATCACCTTAGTAGCTTGTCTCTTCTATGTGTGCACCATTCTCAAACAATCCTGCAAAAGGTATACAATCCATCACTTAACTTTTCCTATTTGACACAAGTAGGAACTGCAAATATTGAAACAAGCTGAAGAGCTTAAAAAGGAGATAAAGGGAATAAAGAACAGATAAGGTTCACTATTCTTTGCAGATCAGTCTGGGAGTGGTTCTATTGGGAGACATAGCAGGCCCAGAAAGCTAGCAATAAAAACATGCTACAAAACATCATTTCGAGTTGATCTTTTGGTTTGGGAAATGACAGTTTTAATAATTGCATGAGTCTGAGTTGTTAAACTCCTTTAAGAAATTGTAATAAATCAGCATTCACAAGGACAAATTCATACAAAATTTCACATAAATATCTAATTTTTTAAAAAATATACAACCATATAAAATAAAGCTATTATAAATAAACGGAGGGAAAAAGCTCAAAAACACCTTCCTTTCCCTTTTTTACTAATGTTAACTTTTTCTACATAGAAGAATAGCACTATTTAAGAAAGCCAATAATGAACATTTGTTTTCATGGAATACAAGAGCTGAGACTATTCCAGGGATAGCCTAACAATGAAACTGTGTTCAGACATCAGTCACCACCCTTCTCTGCCTTTCTTATGCCCTCACTCCTCACTTAAAATGAAGTTACTTACTGATCCAATGTGAGCCAATGACTGGAAAGCCCTTTGAAAATGGAGTAGCTTTATTAAAAATAAAACATTAAATATCCATTATGTTGGGACACGAGAGCTGCACAAAGCAAGACTGCCGAATGACATATTCTGGGTCACAATGCTTCCCAAGTTGGAAAGCTTTAATTAACATTAATTCAGAATTGTTACACCCAAACCTCTGCGAAAACATCCCTGGGAGGGGATCTCGCCAACCTGGGGAGGCTGTTTGAACAACCAACATATGGTTGTTCCTTCCCCAAGGAATCTCCAGAGCATGCGTATCTTGACAAAATTTCCCAAGTGATTCTAATAGATACCTGCCTACACTCTCTCTGTTCTCCATTTATTTGAAAATTACCACTCTAGAGAATTCTTTCATGTAGAGGAAATGTGTATGGAAAGGTACTAACGTATAATTCTGTTGATTGCCTATCATATGGCAAAAACAGTTCTAGCCACCTTTACAGAATCCCATTTACTACTCAACAAACCTGAGAGTACCATCCCCACTTTGCTGATAAGAAAACTGAGGTTGCAAGACTAAAATGACAGATGAAGAATTCAAGCATGGGCTTAACTCCAAAGCCTGTGCCCTTCCCTCCACACCACACTGCTTCAGAGTTGCTATGTGCCTTCTTCTTCCCTCCCATCCTTCTACTCTTACTGCCTCAAGCCATACGTTTGCCAGGTGCCGCTCTACATACACACAAGACTTAAAGATTCAATCACTAGCCCCAACTCTTCAAAAAAAATGCAACTTCTTAGTCACAGAGTGCTCCAAAGTACCAGACCACCCATCTCATGGCAATGAGAATCTTGTCTCACTATACAAACCATAATGGAAAAAGTTTACTTTTACATGACCACACAAGAATCCTAAATTGGCCTCCTAAGAATAAATACTAAGAAATATCTGCAGCAAACTTACAAGCATAAGGAATGAGTATTTCGACTGCTACTTTCACATGAGCTGTTACACTTTAACACAGTCTCACATTTGATTTGCCCTACCTTGAGTTAATAGCGACTTAAGTGTAACTGAAAGCAGTAAATTTGACCAGTATATACATAAATATATATATAAACAGCAAATGTCTGCTTCCTTGACCCGACATCCAGCCATAATAATGGAAAATTAGGGAATGTGGAGATGAGGTGTTCTGTTAAAACCCAGATGGCCTGTAGATGTCTGTACCTCGCAGACAAGGTCTCACCAACTTGCTTGTATTTGACCTACCTTGTTTTTCTTGCCTCGGGGTTCACTTACAGCCAATTCATCTTGAAGTAGTTCTACCCTCTTGGCAAGCTGCAGATTTCGAAATGTCAAACTGTCCATTTCTTGCTGCAGTTTTCTCAATGACTGATCCTTCATTTTCAGTTGTTCCTACATCCAAGTGAAAACAGACCATTCCTTACAATTTCACCTTAAGGTTTAGAGATAATGAAATTATTTTTGTTTCACTAAAATATTAAAACCTCTTGCTGTAGGGAATTCACGTTGTATGTTTATCATGCCAGTTCCATGTTTTCAGCTATTTGGTGACAAAAATCACTTTTTTTGGCCAAACCAAGTTAAATTTAAAAATAAAAATAAAAATAAAGCATATATATTGAAGTAACAGACAGTCATCAACTTAAAGTAAAATACCTACAACTGTATGTTGTTCCATAATGTTGTTGCGTATGTGTCTGGCAGTGAGGAGGCACAAAGCCTGAGGCTACAATTTTATAAACTTGAAATGTGAGAGAGAACTTCATACTCACTGATGATGCCCTTCAGTAAGAATGGGAAGCAATTTATTTGCATTCATTTTTTTCCCCATAAATCCGCCCTGAATTTAAGTCAGCCAAAATGAAGTCTTTCCAACACACTGTGATTTCTCAGGTCAAAAATCAGTATTATCCTAACATGAGAATATTTTTAGATGCTGTTTGCCCTACATCAACTACTTTAAAGTTTTAAGTGAAAATAGAAACAAAATCTATATTTTAAACAACATATATTTCGCTGCCCATTCTGAACTGTTTATACTATAATGGGGTAAGAAAATGGAAAGCTAGGGAAATACTTAGCTTCACTCTATTTTTAAAAAAATATTATTCTCACTAACTTTACTTATGACATTCTGACAACTTTGTGTTCACTGGTTATCGAACACAGATGACCAAATACTACTGCATATTTCAAGATGTGTAGGTTTATTACTTTCACTGAAAAACCACTGCAATGCTAAGATGAGGTCAAGCTCAAATGATAAACTAATATAAGTATACTGCAACAGCAACCTAGAAACCAAAGTCTGGTATCTGCAACCTACTGACATTATTTGCATGTTGAGAGCAGCCAGAGTGATAGAATAATGTTTCCATTAAGTAGAGAAACAATTTTTCTTTTCTATTGATTGTTAGTAAGCCCTTAATTATTTTTTTAGGTAAACTATGCTCCATGTGGGGCTCAAACTCATGACCCTATGATCATGATATGGAACTCCTGACTGTGTGTATGCTCTACTAACTGATCCAGCCAAGCGCCCCTTACTCAGTAAGCCCTTAATTTTTGCTTGCGGTTTAATGCTAAACATAGACCTGCCCATATCCAAATTATCATATATTTCAAATTAAAGAAATCCAAATCAAGGAATGCTGACAGTATCTAACAACTCACTGAAGAGGCAAACCCAATATTATCAAAAGCATGCTGTAACAGAAGACATCCTAATATTCCCATTGAGCAAACCAGCAAATTGCCATTCTTACTATAACTATAATGACCACTACAATGAATAGTAAAACAGTTATTTCTTTACATCCTTACAATTAATCACCTCTGACTAATGCTTCAACTCCATTAACCAATCATCAATTTCAAAAGACAGCTATTTCAACCTCTCTGTACACCCTAGTTTCTGCAATGGGAGATGATGATAATGTTATCTGCCTTCACAGAGTTGTGTGAAGACTAAATGACAGAGCAGATGTAATGTGCTTGGCACGATGCCTGTTACACAGTGAGAATTCAATAGTCACCATCACCAATGTCACCACCACTGCCACCACTGTAGAGTTAACCAAACAACCAGCAATGGGATGCTGTCATATGCCACAGTGGGCTATTAAGACACTCCAGGAAATATCTTCCCCAGTTTTAAACATCATCAAGAGAGAGGCAGCCTGGGTGGCTCAGTCATTTAAGCGTCTTACTTCGGCTCAGGTCATGATCTCGTGGTTCATGAGTCTGAGCCCCACATCAGGCTCCTTACTGATGGGCACATCCTGCTTGGAATTCTCTCTCCTTCTCCCTCTCTCTTTGCTGCACTCTCTCTCTCTCAAAATAAATTTAAAAACCTAAAATAAATAAATAAACACCTTTAAGAGAGGTAATGATCACTTCTTCAATGATTTAGGCAAAATAATAACTTGACTAACAAATCCTAACTATAAAGCTCATGCTTACTAATCTTGGCTTGGGCGCAGACAGCTTCGGAAGTATGGGTACGGTGTTCTGAGCTGCCTCAGCACTGTCAACGGCACCTGAGGATGGGGCACTCTCAAGGCAGAATTCTCTAGGGTAGGGTCCAACACTATAAGTAAAAGTACATATTTCTGAGTTACCCACGTGGAACCACCCAGGATACGTCACTGGTTGGAGGCTACTCCAGGAAGAAATAAGAGTAAAGGGAATCCTAATTACCTTTTGTCTAAAAATCAGGCAAGGGAGTGAAGAATGACATAGACAGTATATTTAACTGAAACAGGCCATGAAGAAATCTATATTCTAGAATTAATTTATTCTAGATATTCTAATTAAAAATATCACTAATCAGGGGCCCCAGGGTGGCTCAGTTGGTTGAGCATCCAACTTTGGCTCAGGTCATGATCCTGCAATCTGTGAGTTCAAGCCCAAATCGGGCTCTGTGCTGACAGCTCAGAGCCTGGAGCCTGCTTCAGATTCTGTGTCTCCCTCTCTCTCTGCCCCTCCCCTGATCACACTCTGTCTCCCTATCTCTCTCAAAAATAAATAAACATTAAAAAATTAAAAAATATATATCACTAAGCAATATTTATGACATGCCTACTAGAATGAGGCAGAAACAAATTCCTTCATCTCCTATTATATTTCTCCCCTCAGTGAACAAAGATGCTGATGATAAAATGTATCACTCAGAGTAACCTGATTTACAGAGGTTATTACTATGAAATACCTCAACCCAAAAGCAAGATCAATGGACTAAATGGTTCACACTTTCAAATCCATTTATTAGGGGACAACCATCTGCTGAATGCTGGGCATATAAATGTGAATAGGACACAGACCCCCTCAGAGTGCTATCTAGTGATGAAGACATATAAGAAGCCCCATTAATTCAGATAAATTTAGCTAAAGAGAGGCCATGAGGTATAAGGGAAAGCATGAGATAAAGTCAAATGATACTTTTTTATACTTTTTAGCAAGGAAATCAAAGTGCATCACGTTCATTACCTAAGCAAGTAGGAAAGTTAAATACAAAAAACTATATTACCTTCTCCTATCCCTAGTGAATCAGTGTCATTGTTGAGACCTTAACCAGAAAACCAGCTGAATTCCTTGCATTGAGTATCGCCCAACAATGACTTACCCTCATAGTACAAATATGAAACAGGCTTCTTACCTTTAAAGCAGCAGAATTCGCTTGTTCATCCACAACACCTTTTTTCAGGACCTGATTCTGAGCCCGAAGCTGAAAACAGAGGAAGCAATAATTAATTTTTAATATAAAGCAATAGCAAGGAAATCATTTACCATTACTTCACAGGATCATTACACTGAGTAACTCTCTTCCCACATACATATGAAAATAGAAATATTTGCCCGGAAGAGGATAGTAGATATCATCATTCTGTCATTTCCTCAGATAAGGCACAGAGGCTGAGCTGCCCAATGATGTAATACTAATCAGTGGCAAAATTGAGACTAAAATCCAGTTCTCTTGACTTCCACCCAGTACATGGTTCTTTCTATAAAACCAAGTCGCTTCTTAAAAAAAAAACAACAAAAAAAAAACAATAAACTAAGTACTAATACAATAAACTAATATTAAAACTAATAGAAAGTAATACAATAAATAATAGGGTACTGTGTATGCCATTTTCCTTGAACCTCTGGCACACATTCATTTGTAAAATGCATACATTAGGACTACTTATGAAACCCCACAGAAAATCCAAGTGTAGGGCGTTAAAGATGCCCAGCAGGATACTGTGCCTAATATTAGTCATGCAAATATCATCACCCACAATAGGTACTCTTGCAATAAGGCACCAGCTAAGGTAGTATATGAAAGCAACTAAGAAGCAGACTCAATCCAGAAGTCAGTAATAGCAGCTAACATCTGAAAGTTCATTATATACCAGGCACTGTCCTAAATGCTTTACATGTATCACTTCATTAATCCTTACAACCTTATGAAGTAGGTACTATAATTATGTCCATTTTACAGATGAGCAAACTGAAGTACAGAGAAGTTAAGTAGCTATGCTGAAATACAGACCCCAGCAGTTTTTACTCCAGAATCATGATGCCATTAGACAATATTGGTTACCATTTTCTAAAGCTACATATAAATGAGAAAAGAAGTGGGCAGGAGAAGTTGGGGGAGTCTCTGAAGAGGTAGGACTTGGGCTTTATTTTTTTAATTGAAGTATAACTGTTTTTTTTTTTTTAATTTTTTTAATGTTTGTTTATTTTTGAGAGAGAGAGAGACAGAGTGCAAACAGGGGAGGGGTAGAAAGAGAGGGAGACACAGAATCTGAGGCAGGCTCCAGGCTCTGAGCTGTCAGCACAACTCAAATGTGGAGCTTGAACTCACAGACCATGAGATCATAACCTGAGCTGAAGTCAGGCGCTTAACCGACTGAGCCACCTGGGTGCCCCCAACTGTATTTTAAATAAAGCAAACCAATCAAGAATTATGCAGCTAAATGAATTTTCCTTATGTATACCTCTATATAACCACTACTTACAGGGTTTTAAAAGACAAAATCTCCTTCTATAGTAAACAGAAAGTTCTCAGCAAAGATAATGCTGAGCATATAGATATAAATACAGAAGGCCAATGTAGCCAAAGCAAAAGGTTTACAGACTAATAATCTAACGGTGCAGTAGGGAGACAATGGAAGACTTTCTCTGAGAAAAAGAATGCATGGGATGATTTTATCTGTGCGCTTAAAAAAAATCTACTTCTACATAACTCAGATCTGTCTCCTGAGAACAGAAGTGACCCTTCTCTGCGCCAAAAAAAAGGAATATCTGAATACTAAATCTTAAACTGAGTATGTGAAACTCATTAGAAAATTTAGCTAAGAATTCAAGAAGAAAAGCAGGAATACTACAGGATATTCAACAGCTTGAGCAAAATGCAGATTTAAAAAAATAAGCTTTTCTATTTTTAGAAAGTTAAAGATACAGTTCACTACCACGACAGAAAGAAGGCCCAAATCTTGCTCTGCCAAACAGTAGACAATACAAACTTGAAAAATTCACTTAACCATTCTGAATCTCAGTTAAATGGTCTATAACATGGGTGAATACAGCTACCCTATCTTCTTTCTTCTGACGTTGTTGTGAGAACCAGAAAAAGAAACTTACATGAAAACACTTTCTAAATCTTAAAAAGTCCCCACGAATGGAAACAGAACTTTTTTTTTTTTTAATGTTTACTTATTTTTTTTTTTTAATTTTTTTTTCAACGTGTATTTATTTTTGGGACAGAGAGAGACAGAGCATGAACGGGGGAGGGGCAGAGAGAGAGGGAGACACAGAATCGGAAACAGGTTCCAGGCTCTGAGCCATCAGCCCAGAGCCTGATGCGGGGCTCGAACCCACGGGCCGCGAGATCGTGACCTGGCTGAAGTCGGACGCTTAACCGACTGCGCCACCCAGGCGCCCCAATGTTTACTTATTTTTGAGAGAGTGCAAGCAGGGCAGGGGCAGAGAGAGAGGGAGACGCAGAATCTGCAGCAGGCTGCAGGCTCTGAGTCGTCAGCACAGAGCCCGACATGGAGCTCGAACCCACGAATCATGAGATCACAACCTGAGCCAAAGTCAGATATTTAACCGACTGAGCCACCCAAGAGCCCCAAAACAGAACTCTCATTACTAGAATGAATCAGAAGGATAACAGATAACATTTATGAAAGCTTGCCTGGTATAAGGCATTGTGCTAAATGATATGGTGGAAAGAAGTGGTCTGCAAAGAGCTTACAACTTAAAAGGCTCAATGAAAGATAACTAGCAGGACTTACTAGAACTTCACTTCCCTACAAGAAGGATTGGCAAGGGGCGCCTGGGTGGCGCAGTCGGTTAAGCATCCGACTTCAGCCAGGTCACGATCTCGCGGTCCGTGAGTTCGAGCCCCGCGTTGGGCTCTGGGCTGACAGCTCAGAGCCTGGAGCCTGTTTCGGATTCTGTGTCTCCCTCTCTCTCTGCCCCTCCCCCGTTCATGCTCTGTCTCTCTCTGTCCCAAAAATAAATAAATGTTGAAA
>NW_024412441.1:12171229-12282457 GCF_014898765.1 Herpailurus yagouaroundi
TGTGGGCCATACTGGCCTGCTACCTAATTTAAAGTTTTACTGGAACAGAAACACAATCGTTTGTGTATTGCCTATGGGTTACTTTTGAGCTACAATGACAGGGACGAGTAGTTGCAACAGAAAATGTATGGCCCTAAGCCTTATATAGTTACCATTAGTCTCTGTACAGAAAAAGTTGGGGCACCCTTGCACTAGAAGTTCAGAAAAAAGAGGTATGACTTTAATATTGACTTCCATCATGTAGTATTTTCCTTGTGCAGCAGTATCAACACACTCTTGGATATGTGCTACCTAGGTAACAGAATTCAATAAATACTCAAACCCACATAGCCAAAAGACGGCAATGACATCTCTTATTAAACTGCTCAGTTTTAATTTTACTTTTTAAAGTAGTAAATTTTACATTTACTAATTTATGTTTAACTTCTGTACTCATCTCCCAATTGTCACCAAACTATCATTCATGGTAGACTACAGCATACTTCCCTGTATTTCCTGCCTACAATGAAAGATCAATACCATGGATAGAGAAGGCAATCCATCAATTTTTAGTTAATTAATCAAATTAAATACTGTATACAAAAGGTGTTTGAATGTAATACATTATACAACTATAAAGCTGTCCTTATTTTAACAGTACGTCTCTGACAATTCTCCAAATGACTTGAACCATATGGTCCTACTGGACACCAAGAATCCTCAAAAGCCCTGAGCCTAACTCCCTAAACACCACTATGCAGACTACTCTATGTAACTCTGGTTCTGGAACAGCCCAGCTTCAGTCAGGCTTATCACAAAGCTATTTCTCTAGAGAGAGAGAGAGAGAAAGTGGTAGTAAGTCAACTATGATCTCTCTCCTGCCACTTTGACAATCTGGGATAGGATACCTGGCCCAAGGTTAGGGATTTACTATGTCCAAGAACAAACTGTTGGAAGAGTTTGTGGGGAAAGAGAGATGAATCACACATACACATTTTCTCATCTAATCCTCAACAATCTCCTGTGTTAGAATCACTTAATTATTTCATACCAGGAACATTTTGACATTTTACATGTTTTACAACCCTATAAAACTAATAAACATATAGCTTTCCTTCATTACAAAGTAATGTTGCAACATACAACCCTAAGCCCATCCCTAAGCCTCACCAAAACCTGGATTCAAAACTTCAAAATACTGAAGTCACCTGCAGACCCCAGCTTCAGAATCTTTGATCTGGATGATCCCTAAAATTCCTTCCAGTCCCAACATTTTAAGTATTCCAAAGTGCTGGCAATCTCACTTGGTCTACCTACTTACTTGTTCTTCCCCCTTGGAAGGGGATAAAATACCTGTAGGCTATACAATACCAGGTAGTGGTGGCTGGAGTTATTGTCACTGAGGCAGGAAAAAAACCTTCTTCTCTCAGACTTGCCCTCAAGTGGAACCCTTCTGCTCCTGCCCCTATGCAAGGAAACTCATTAGAACAAATCCCACCCCTAAATCCTGCGATCTAGCTGCCTCACCAGTGACTAGAAAAGTAAATCAGTTGGACTAAAAAGGAAGAGTAAGACACCCCTGGCTTTTCTAAGTCCTTACTATTCAAAATGTGGTCTGCAGACAGTTACAATAGCATCACTTGGGAGCAGATTCTTAGGCCCCGCCCCAGACCTACTGAACCAGAATCTGGAGTTCAACAAGGTCTTCAGGTGAGTCAGAGACATTCTGTGTTTGTGATGCACTCATCTAGGGGTTAAACTAGCACTTTCTCACAAGGTGGCCAAAAGCCACATGTGCCTAATTGAATTTAAATAAAATCTAACAGGGGCACCTCAGTGGCTTAGCTGGTTAAGTATCCAACTCTTGAATTCAGCTTAGGTCACGATCCCAGGGTCTCAGGATTGAGTACCACGTTGGGCTCTGCACTGAGTGTGGAGTCTGCTTATGATTCTCTCTTTCAGGGCACCTGGGTGGCTCAGGTATCCAACTCTTAATATTAGCTCAGGTCTCACGATGGTTTGTGAGATCAAGCTCCACGTCAGGCTCTGAGCTGACAGCACGGAGCCTGCTTGGGATCCTACCTCTCTCCCTCAAAATAAATACTTAAAAAAGTAATAATAAATAAATAAAACCTCCTAACATTCTGTTCCTTAGTTGTACTAGCCACATTGAAAATGTTTAATAGCCCCATATGGCTAGCGGTTACCCTACTGGACAGCATAAATACAGAACATTTCATTCTTATAGTAAGTTCCATTAGATAGCACTGAACAATGCTATTTTCCAGTCAAACTTCACTAGTGAACCCTACACATGAGGGCAAAAAACAAAAACAAAAAAAATAAAACTGATACTAGATTTTAATCCAAATATACTCATTTTTAATCCAGCTCCTGAGTTGATTTCTCTTACAGCAAGGGGCAATTAATCAGGTTCCACCAAGCTCCGACCAAACATGCCAAATCAAAACTGACCCTTCACCAATATGAATAGCTCTCTCCTAAAAGTGTAAATCTAAAAAGCTCCCAAAGGCAATCTCTTTCATAACTAAAAGTAGCACCAACAGCAAAGTAAACTGTTAAGAGAAATCATGGATGTCTGACTTTCCCAATGGTTTTTACTGCCTCAAAAAGAGCTTCAAAAACATTAACTGAGGAAGAGCTAATACTGATACCATTCCTTGAGCAATGGTTCTCAAACTTTGGTGTGCATCAACATCATTGCACAGGTTTTTACCCACAGATTGCTGGGTTTAACCACCAGTTTTAGATTCAGTAAGTCCCAGGTGGACCTGAGAATTTATAATTCTAACTCATTCCCAGACGCTGATGATGCTGGGGCCACAATCTGAAAGACACTGACCCAGAGTGAAACATACATTGAGAAAACAGAACTTGAAACATGCTTATACACCTAACATGATGCCAGGCAGGGATACAGGAGCTCCTACAAAGAAAGCAGGCTGAAACCAACAGAGCCAGGACTCAGTGCTCTAAGCCTCTCTTCTCTATGAGGTATACCTGAGCATCAGAAGCAGACCAGGCCAGGGCACCTGGGTGGCTCACTCAGTTAATTGTCCAACTCCTGATTTTAGCTCAGGTCATGATCTCACAACTCATGAGTTCAAGTCTCGAGTTGGGCTCTGCACTGACAGTGTGGAGCCTGCTTGGGATTCTCTCTCTCCCATGCTCTCTCTCTCTGCCCATCCCCTGCTTACACTCTAAATCTCTCAAAATAAATAAATAAACGTTAAAAAAAAAAAAAAAAAAGAAGAAGAATGGGGCACCTGGGTGACTCAGTCAGTTAAGCACCCGACTTCAGCTCAGGTCATGATCTCATGATTCGTGAGTTTGAGCCCCACATAGGGCTCTGTGTTGATGGTTCGGAGCCTGGAGCCTGCTTCGGATTCTGTCTCCCCCTCTCTCTCTGCCCCTCCCCTGCTAGCACTCTGTCTCTCTCTCAAAAATAAATAATAAAACATTAAAAAAAAAAAAAAAAGCAGCAGCAGACCAAGCTGTGGAAGAGACACCATGTAAGAAATGATCTTTGATTCTTAATCTACAGTGTAGTAACTGAGGCCTTGATTAGCTTTCCCTCACATCTTAAAGAAGTAGCTTGTTATCTCTTACCAATTAACTCCATAAACCTCTAAAATTCAGTTACCTACACCTTTTCCCTCCCCTGAACTTTATTAAACCTGAAATTTCAAAAGCCTCCAATGACCTCCTAATTGCCCAAACAACTAGGGTCTTAATCTCTACATTCACTGCCCTTTCCATTAACACTCAATATTTTAGCAATCAGCCTCAGAAATTATCATCTGCTTTGGCCTCCCATGGTCCATCTTTTATCTAACTAAACTTTCAGTTTCCTTAATGGGAGCTCCTCAGACCACTTTTTTCCTTCTTGGGAGGGAAAAATATATGACCGCAGTTCCCAGAAAGAAATGGGCCCCTTCCTGGAAAACAGGCTGAGATCTGCATTAAATCAAAACAAAGAGATTCTGCAAATGTCCTTGGTTTAGGGATCATGCTTGCTCTCTTGCTTTGTAGCCTCCTTCTACTGTTTATGAGGAAATCTTTTGTCTTCGTATCCTAAATAAGGAAAAAGACATAACTGGATTTCAACATTAGCCCACAATGTCTGCACCCGAGAAGGTAATAAAAGGCAGAAAGCCCCTTCCACAGGCTCAGAGCTGAAGGTGGCATAGATCTTACCTAGGAATTGCTTGGCACTAGAATTGACAGAGAATAAAAACACATGCAATCTTTTGACCAACCTCTGTTCTCTTACGTTCTGAAATTTCCATCACATTGCAATTAA
The DNA here is from genome assembly GCF_014898765.1 of Herpailurus yagouaroundi. Lineage (NCBI taxonomy): Eukaryota > Metazoa > Chordata > Mammalia > Carnivora > Felidae > Herpailurus > Herpailurus yagouaroundi. The sequence continues at coordinate 12,175,533 of NW_024412441.1, forward strand.
AAAGATGAAAAATGGTCTAGCCTAATTGGGGAGATAAATAGCCTCAAGTCTGGCAGACCTCCTTAGAGTCTCCTTAGCATCCCCTCCTTCTTTCACATGCTTCCCACCCATGTTCCCCAAAGAGTCTACCTAAAGTGTTCCACCCTGATTAACTCTTGCAGTTCAACTATTGTCTTCATAAGAACTATTCCAGAAGCTCTGGCCATTGTCCTGACTTTTAGCCAGTCCATCTCCACTAGAAATTTTCAGCAGTTACTCCAACAACACCTCAAGCTCCTATGTGAACAAGAGAACTTTAATGTGCCTGCAGACCTTAAAATTCTATAATTGCATCTAACCTTTAATACACCCCTTTACTCCAAACTGCCTCAACTTCCTGCCAGTGGCATCTGTCAGTAGCAGTCATATACCCTCACCTCTGAACAGCAGGGTCAACTCTCAGTCTCCCCTCACTCACCACATCCCACAGAATCAATGAGACACCACGATGAGTGCCTCCTACACTCTACATTCTTCATAAATTTAGTGCTATGTACCAACAAAGCACTAAAAAAAAAATCTAAGTGAAAAGGTACTTTAATCATAATTCCTAAATCTAGGTCCTCCTCTCCACCTCAACAGTCACTAGTTTGATTCAAGCCTGTATTACACTCCTCAAAACTATTCCAACAGCCTACAGTCTGGTCTTTTCACCACTCTTTCCCTTTCAATTCATCCTCCACATAGTTACCAGTTCCCCTCCTAAAAGTAACATCATTACCCTGATTAAAAACCTTTGACATTACTCAAAAGATAAAGTTCAAACATATTTAACATCCACAACCCTTTATGATCAGGTCCAAATTAACTCTCCAACTATATTTCACCAGTCTTGCCATGTATCTTAATGTGCTTTCATGTCTGCAAACATAGCCCTTTCCCTTTGCCTGGGATGCTACCAACCCTCCCTCTTCCCTACTTCCCAGTTAACTTCTTCAACCCTTACCCTCCATCTCTTCTGTGCTCCCACTGAACCAACACTTGTCATACTATATCATAAAGATGTACAATGTTTGAACATCCTATTAAAGGGTGCTCCTTAAACTGGAACTCTGCCTCACTCAACAGACCATGGTGGGCTGTTCACAGAAAGCACATAATAAATGTCTGTTAAATGAAAGAGCATCTATATCCAAACAAATAAAATCTTCCAAGTTCGTAATACTTTGGGGAGGCTATGTAATTATTTCGGCAATGCAGTCACTGCTTAAGACATTTTTAGAACTCTCTTTTGCCATCTGGAATTGTCTTCTGAGATTGTTTACTCCCTGGAGAAGAAAATCAGTCCCCTTACTTTATATTCATAAAACATTTTCACCCACAAATAGTAGAGCCAAGTTTGAGTACCCTTCTTCACCGACCTTCTTCATCATATGGATGTTTCAAACAACTTCTGACCCTTTCAAACAAGAAAATATTCCCTCAAAGGTTGAAAACTTGCCATCACTGACATTGTGCTACAGGCTCTTAAGACCAATTCAAATGGAAATGCAAGAAGTTTTGCCCGAGGCAGCATCGATGAATAAGTATCGTATCTCAAAAGACTCCCATTTGATGGTGAAAAGAGGTAAGTGTGTATGTTTAGGCAACAGCTTTTATTTTTCAAACAATATTTCATTTCACCTTGCTGAGAACTTGTTAAATGAAATCCTAAGGATATAATGCGTCCGTTTCTCCAAACTGTAAACAGGGGGCTAAGTCTTCCCATTGCCCCCATGATAAAAGGTCACAGAAAACTAAGCTTAAAGAATGCTAAGTCAATTTTTGAAGATGTGAGATTCTTTTATAACTTCATTAGAATATTCTTAGGGCAGCAACACCTTAGAAGCAGCACCACCCTTTTCCAAGGAAAGGGTTCCATCATTTAAAGACGGGTGCCATAAATACGACAAAGGGGCAGGTCCCTAGTTTGCTTAATTCAGCATGTATTGAGCACCCGGGTGCTCTGCCCCACTCCAGGTGACCGAGGGAAAAGAAAGAAAAAAGGACACAGCCCTACCACTCAAGCTTTCAAAATCATCTCCAGACAACATCTTGCCAATGCACTGAATACATTCGTAACCACCCATCCCCAGTGAGACAGTTTACACGAATGGCTCTTTTCACCCTCCCGAATTGAGTGGGGACACATAAATCTCTTTTATCTTCATCTCATCTCTGTGAGAAGGAAGAAAGCTTGATCTTTCCCATCACTGGGCTGGGAAGATTGAGGAAGCAGCAGTGGAGGGGTTGGTCCTTACCCTTCCCTTCCCCTCCCGACTAGCACCAAAGGCAGAAGCCAGGAATCTGACACCCCAGTCCCAAGCCCGCTAGTTTGGTGAGAAGCAAAAATCAAACTCGTGCTCCTTCCCGCAGAAACGCACACGGACCGAGACGCGGCCCGGCCCCATCTCCTGGGAGCTGCAGGTGGAGGCATGGTAATGGTGGACAGAGAAGCCAGAGGAGAGGAGGGGCAAGCGAGCGTGTCCCCTTCGCCGTTCCCCTCCGTCCCGACGAGTAGCTGCCAAGGCAACCCGAGGCCGCAGGGCCGGGGACCCCCTACTCCCCGCCCACGATGGATACCTTCGAGTACTCCTGAGCCAGCTTCTGGTACTTCCCCTGCAACTCTGCGGAGGCCATGGCCTCCCCCGCCCCGTCCGGGCCTGGCTGCCCAGGCCGCTCAGCCCCGCCCCCCGCCCCCAACCCAGACACGCTCCCCAGTTGGGCTCCGCCAGCGCCTGCCCGTTCGGCCACCGCCGCCGCGCCTCCTCCTCCACTTCCGGGTTCGCCGGGTGGGAGGAAGGCGGATGGGGACCAGGGGCGGGGCGACTACTGGGGGCGGGGCAGCGTCTGGGCGTCCCCGCCCCACCCTCCAGCGCCTGAGCACGTGCGTGCGCAGGCTCGCTGGCGCGCCAGGGCTCTGCCTCTACGACCAGGGGGCGCCATCTTGTCGCATGGCCCAAGATGGCGACCTAGAATGGAGAAGGAAAGAATCAAAAAAGGAAGAGAATGACGGGAGCCCACAGAATGGGCGGGGGACCGAGGAGAGAGGCGGTGGTTGCCAAGAGCAAAGGACCGGAAGAAGAAACATTCTAAGTGCATCAAGAATTCTGGCGGATCTTCTCTCCCCCCTCCCCCTGCTGGTTCTCATGGCAACCGTGTGGCGTTTGATGGTTATAGCTTTCAGAACGTACTTGGAGAGAAAGACCTTTATGTTCCTTTATCTCCTTTTCCGGACATGGTAGCACCAGACATGCTTTGCATTGTAAACTGTCAGACCTCCCCCAGACTTATAACGCTTGCTGCGGCCACCCTCTCCTGTTCCAGCCCAGACAAACCATTGGCTTATATTTTGACATTGAAGTTTCTTTGTGAACACTCTCTACCCACTGTATCCGCTCACCCCGTCCCCATGATCACACCACATCAGAGTCTTTTTCAGTGAATTGGGTAAAAAGGCATTAGGAAATTTTAGGGAATGACTCCAGCCATTCCTGCAGATAGGGTGGATGATAACGACAAATAACTGGAGAACTGAAGCAAAAAATAGTCTGCGTGAGGTATTTTTTGCCGCTTTTCTTTAATTAAAAGCTTGCCTCCATTAATCTAATGGAGGAGCTATATATATTCGATATTGTTCTAGGCATTGCATTTATTGCAATATTAAAATGTTAATTGATAGAGGAATAAATAAGTGTGTCATGAATTACTACACAGCAGTTAAAACTAATGACCTAGATCTGTTTATGTCTGTATAAATCTGTATGTCAACATGACCAAATACTGTGTTAGCAAATTGCATTATACTGTAACATGAAAAGATACGTTTAAAAATAGAAAACATTTGTATTGTGCATGAACACGTGAAATGTAGGAAAAATAGGAAAACAAGAACTGGGATGGTACACATCAAATTTGGATAGTGGGTCGGTCACCTCTAGTGAGAAAAAGAGAAAAGGAAATGAAACAGGAGAACAAAGGAGCATAAACTTTAATTTTTTTAAAGTAAATATGACAGGATGCTAACATTATCTATGTAGTAGATACAGAGATCTTAGTTATATTGGCATTTTAGGATACTTGAAAATTTCCATGATTAAAAAAACTATTTGTGCCATCCTGGTTTCTTGTTCGGCTATCAGTAAACCTGGGATTTTATAGTGAAAGACTGAGCCTATATGAATTTTTTAGCCATTGCAATGTATAAGAGGATTACAAACTTTAAAAAAAAATGTGTTTTTTAATTTGCTAATAGCCAAGTCCTACTGTCCAGCAAACTTTCAGAACAATCCTTTTAAATCATTATTATTAGTTTTCCATGACACCACCAAGCGGCAGAATTAAATATTATAAGTATATTTTTCTGGCTTCTAATGTAATGGAATTTTCAATCGTTTAAACATAAACTGCCATCTCAGAAACAACATTCCAATGAAAGAATGTACAACTTTGTCTAGAGAGCATGTGTGAGTTCATTTTATTGAAATGAGAAATTTACTTTCCACTGTTTGGTCTAGTTATTCTGTCAGATGCAGATGTAGTGTTTTCAAATCCCAATTGCTAAGTCTGAATTAATTCTCTCCCTCAAAAAATACCTTTAAGTGAGTGAAAAGGCAAGCCACAGAGTGGAAGAAGATGCTGGCAACATATATATCCAACAGAGGGCTCTTGGTCTCTTATTCAAATATATAAAGAACTCTTAAAAATCAATAAAAAGAAACGCAATCAAAAACAAAAACAGGCAAGAGACTTCAACCGGCATTTCACAAAAGAAGATATACAAAAGTCCATTAAACATGCAAAATGGCATTCAGTTTTCATTAGCTATCAGGAGGAAGTGAAATTAAAACCACAGTGAGATACCATTTGCACCCACACAAATTGCTAAAGTTAAAAAGACTGTGTTAGGATACAGAGCAGGATAAACTCTCATAAAATGCTGGTAGGAATATAAACTGGAAAAATCATTTAGGAAAAGATTTTGGTATTATTTACTCACCTGAAAAGGTACATATTCATGATCTAGCAATTTAACTCTTAGGTATACAGTAAAAAAAAAATGCATTTATTCACCAAGAATATTCATGCCAATATTATTAATAAAAGCCAAAAAATTATCTATTAACAGAATAGACAAATGACTGTACATTCATATGATGGAATACTAAACAGCAATTTTTGAAAAACAACTATAGGGGCACCTGGGTGGCTTAGTCGGTTGAGTGTCCCACTTTGACTCAGGTCATGATCTCACGGTTCATCCTCAGTCTCCTCTCTCAGCCCCTCCCTTGCTCATGCTCTCTCTCTCAAAAATAAAGTTAAAAAAAATTAAAAAATAATAATAAAGTAAAAAAGCTGAACTATAGCTACAGCTAACTACTGGATGAATCTCAAAATACAATTCAGAACAGAAGAATACAGATCCCCCCAAAAAGTTATATTGCATTACTTCATTTATATAATGTTCAAAAAAATGGCAGAATTCAATTTTAAGGTTCAGGGATGTGTGCTTGGGTAATAAAACTAGGGGGAAAAATAAGGAAGTGAAAACCATAAAGTGAGAAACCTGATTGGAAGGGAGCATGAGATTGGACTTTGGGGGTGTTAGTGTTGTTTCTGTGTGAAAATTACACAGCTGTTAACTTTGTGATAACTCTTCATCAGGTACATTTCTGATTTGTGTACTTTTTTGTATGAGTGTTACATTTCATAATAGCAATTTTTTAAGTCTCAATTATCTCATATGCTTGCCAATAATAGTGCCCAGCCTGTAAACATTGTATAATGATGGAGAATAGTGTAAATGAAGGTTGCTTGGAATTACTGTAAATATGCAAGTGCTATGATGATCACTAAATCATTTAAAAATCATAATTGTTTGAGGATTTTTGTTTTCAGCTACAGGTATGAGAAACTGAACTCAAACTAGCTTGGACCCAAAGGGGGAATTTACTAGAAAGATGTGTGAATAGCTCATAGAAAAAACAGGAAAAAAAAAAAAAAAGGAGCACAGGATCTCAAGTATAACTTAGATCAAGGATCTGACTCTCACACTCTCAATTATGTGCTCCTTTCCTCAGGTCTTCCTTTACTTCCTCGAAGTAGCAAAACAAAGTGGCCCACTAGCCCTGAGCCTCCTGAAAGAGACTAGGCTGCTTAGCTCCAGTTTGAAAAATCCTAGGGAAGATCTCTGACTGGTCCAGCTTGGGTGAGATGCCCATCCTTGGCGCCATCAGCTCTGGCATGAATTCTCAGTCACAGAAGGACAGGCAGGTCAGCTGGGAAACCCCTAGGTCCTGACCAAGCTGAGAGAGACTAGATAACTCTTTCCCCAAATGACTTCTATGGCAGATGTCACCAGGGTAAGCAAGGGACACGCCACCACAGGGGCCAGTAGGGGCCAGAAAGCAATACCAGGACCCCTTGATGCAGACCCAAGGTTGCCTGCCCCACCTTCAAGGGTACAGTGTACTCTTCACACACCTGGAAGCCACCTTGGGAGGTAAGAGAGAGGGGTCAAAACTCAGAATAAATGAGCTTTTCCTGAAAGGAGGGACTATTGTAAACTAAACTAACTAAATAAACAAACAAACCAACAAACAGTTTTGACTGAAGAGACTAGGAAATTATTAATAATTTATAATAATTATCATATAATTATTATGAATTAGGCTTTCCTCTTCCAACGAAGAAGACATTGTAAGAGACCAGATCTGCCATAGAGAAAGGAAAGGCTCCATTTCTCTGCGCATCTAAGCATACTATGAGCCAATTATAGTCACACAGCATGAGTAAGAAAAAGTTTTGGTTTGTGCTATTCAAAGTCCATCCTGAACGATAAAAGATCTGGCATAAAACAAAACGTGAGGACTTCTTCATGCATCACAAAAGGATAATGATGGAGAACAGAGCTGTTGGCCATTAGTTTAATGCTGAGGAATAGACAATATATATTAAATAAGATGTCTTGAAAAACACACACACACACAAAGTTATTCATTGATGAAAATGTTGTGACCAGAGGTTTGCAGAAACCTAACCCTGTATTTTTTAACCTTGTTAATTGCTAATTCAGTGTTTATGGCAATTTTAGAATGTAACTATTTCAAAGTAATGGGAATCAAATGTAATGTACATACATTGAGAACAGTGTGGAACTTCCTGTGGTCACACAGTAACCAATTATGCCGTGGGGTTACTTAGAAGATATTGTCAATCTCTGGGTGCACATTATTTCTTGGTACAAAAAGCCATATGTTTTCCATCTTAGCATACATTTGAAAATCAAGAACTTCTTTCAAGCTTCAAAGCTCTATCTTTTGAAATCCTACATTCTATTCATAATAACCTGCTGTATGTAGCAGCTCCCACAACATTGAAAAACCAGCTAACCCCACCCACATTTCCCCACACAGACGTTAAGATAACTAAGTAACGATTTTCTCTGGTCTAGTTTCACAATTCCCATGGCTCCTCACCCACCACACCTACTACTAAGATAATGAACAACCAAGAGACTTTGCATGGGTGAATGTAAGGAAAGGACTAAAGAAGGTGACCTTTGGGCCTTTTGTTACAGCATGTTGTCCTTGTGTTTTCTATGTTTTTAATCCAGTAGGAAAATGCATATCACTGTACAGTGAAATTAAAGAAGTGGGGGAGAAAGAAAAGAACTTTCTTCCACTTAATTTTCTCTTGAGCAGCTAGCTCCAAAGTTCAGGTTTTGTAATGAGCACTCAGTGAGGCAAAATCTGAACAGAATCTGATGATTTGCAACTTTGAGGAGCTCTATTAAAAATAGGAATTCTGGGGCGCCTGGGTGGCGCAGTCGGTTAAGCGTCCGACTTCAGCCAGGTCACGATCTCGCGGTCCGTGAGTTCGAGCCCCGCATCGGGCTCTGGGCTGATGGCTCAGAGCCTGGAGCCTGTTTCCGACTCTGTGTCTCCCTCTCTCTCTGCCCCTCCCGCGTTCATGCTCTGTCTCTCTCTGTCCCCCCCCCCAAAAAAAAAATATATGAATTCTGGACTTGAAGTTTTGCAAGTCTTTCCTTTGGTGGTGCCCTAAGGCTTTGCCTCCCTCAGTCACAGTAAGACAGAAGAAAGACAGAATAAACACAGAACCCTGTGACGTAGCTTGTCCAAAGTTACATGGCAGGCACTGGTAGAATCATGACTAGAATCCAGGCCCTTTGCCTCTATTACAGGCTGTATTTTCTGTAAGGTTAAGTGAGACATATCTTTTACTATTTACCTTAAACAATCAGAAGGTGAATGAGTCCTAAATTAGGTGTGAGGATGCCAAAGGGTGCATTATACTCCTTCCTTGGTATTTATTTGGACTTGTGCCTTCATGAAATAGATACCATTGGAGCTCTTTAAAGGGAAGGGGCAGAGGTTGGTCTAAGAATACAGGGGTTTGCACAATAAGAACCACCTCACATCTGTCAGAATGGCTAAAATTAACATCTCAGGTAACAACAGATGTTGGCAGGGATGTATAGAAAGAGGAACCCTTTTGCACTGCAGGTGGGAATGCAAACTTGTGCAGCCACTCTGGAAAACAGGGTGGAAGGTCCTCAAAAAATTAAAAATAGAACTATCCTATCATCCAGAAATTATACTACTAGGTATTTATCCAAAGGATACAAAAATGATAATACAAAGGGGCACATGCACCCCAATGTTTATAGCACTGCTATCAACAATAGCCAAAGTATACAAAGAGACCAAATGTCCATTAATCGATGACTGGATAAAGAAGATATGTGGTATATATACAATGTAATATTACTCAGTGATGAAAAAGAATGAAATCTTGCCATTTGCAACAACGTGAATGGAACTAGAGTGTATTATGCTATGTAAAATAAGCCAGTCAGAGAAAGACAAAAATATTATTTCACTCATCTGTGGAATTTAAGAAACAAAACAGATGAACATAGCTGAGGGGAAGCAAAAACAAGATAAAAACAGAGAGGGAGACAAACCATAAGAGACTCTTAAATACAGAAAACTGAGGGTTGCTGGAGGGGTGTTGGGAAGGGGGATGGGCTAAATGGGGGATGGGCATTAAGGAGGGCACTTGTTGGGATGAGCACTGGGTGTTTCATGTCAGTGATGAATCATTAAATTCGACTCCTGAAACCATTACTACACTATACGTTAACTAACTTGGATTTAAATTTTAAAAATTAATTTAAAAAATAATAAAGAAGAAGAAAGAGACAACCTCTGCTCTTAGAATTAAATTCTTAATTATGTAAAAAAAATAATAATAATGCAGGGGTTTGTTTCATAATCCAAGGACAAAGTCTGGGGGCAGGGAGGGTAGCAGAAACATTTTACTTCTCATTGCTTATATCACCCCTGCTCCCCTGTATCTTGGCTTCATTATTGTTTTTTCCCTTCTCTTTTTTTTTTTAATTTTTTTTTTTACGTTTATTCATTTTTGAAAGAGACACGGTGCGAGCAAGGGAGGGGCAGAGAGAGAGGGAGACACAGAATCTGAAGCAGGCTCCAGGCTCTGAGCTGTCAGCACAGAGCCCAACACGGGGCTCAAACCCACAAACTGTGAGATCATGACCTGAGCCAAAGCCAGATGCTTAACCTACTGAGCCACCTAGGCACCCCTTTCCCTTCTGTTAAGACTGGTTTTCTCTGTGTCCAAGTCTGATGGGAGGAAATGGTCACAAACACCCAGATTTCTATAAATTAACCTACTACATCTTTTTTAAGTTCGTGACTTTTTATTATGGACAGTTTTACAAACACATACGAAAGAAGAGAGGATAATATAATGAGCTCCCATGTATCTATAACATAGCTTTAACAATGATCGACTCTGGCCTACAACCCCATCCATGTTCTCCCACCCCACTTGATTAACTTGAAACAAATCCTATTCATCGTATTATTTATGCCTAATGTTTCATTATGTACCTCTAAAAGACTCCTTAGTTTACATTATTATTAACGAAAGTGCGTACTTTATTAGTATTCTTAGTCTTTACTAATGTTCTGTTTTTGTTTGTTTGTTTGGGGTTCATATTATAACTTTTTATTTACTCTTCCAGATGGAGAGTTTTCAAATTCAAACACAAATCTTTTTTTTTTTTTCATTGAAGTATAGGTGACACAATGTTACATTACTTTCAGGTGTAGGACATACTGACTCAGCAAGTCTACGCATCCTGCTGTGCTCCCACCAAGAGTAGCTTCCATCTCCTGACGTCCATTTTCTGGTCCTCTTGGCTGTAACAGTTTCTTGGGCTTTCCTTGTTTTTGATGACCTGGACGGTTTTGAGTAGTACTCCTCAGGTATTTTGTAGAGTGTGCCTCAATTGGGATTTATCTAATGTTTTCTCATAATTAGACTGGAGTTGGCTAGGTTTTTGGAAAGAAGACCAAAGAGGTAAAGTGCCATTCTTAGTGCCATATCATAGATCACATCAAGGGCAATACAAGCAACATGGTAATCTTGATCATCATGATAACCTACTAGGTGTTAATCTCAATCATCTATTAGACTTTGGTATTAGGGAGTTCCATTTACTTAAGCAAGGAGCCTCTTCTTTCTCCATTCTTCTGCCTTTAAATTCTGATTTTGCTCTTTCTCTGGAGTGTTGGCCCATACACTGGCTGTAAAACAAAGGATATATGTTGAGGGACAATAGGTGATAAAACCAGATATGGGAAAGCAGGATGTACTGACCTTTTTCATTTTGTTTTTTGAGTAACTTCTATGCCCAACTTGGGGCTCGAACTCATGACCCTGAGATCAAGAGTTGCATGCTCTACCATCTGAGCCAGCCAAGTGCCTCACATATTAGCTCTAAAAAGTTTGTCCTTTTGGCAAGGGATGGAGGGGAGGTAGAAGAGATGGAGAGTAAAGATTTAGCTTTTACGTTTTTCGAAGTCCACTCCTGAATTCAGTAGTATGGGCATGCTCAGTGTGTGTGTGTGTGTGTGTGTGTGTGTGTGTGTGGTGGTGGCCATGGTGGTGGTGGTAGTAGAGTAGAACACAAATCACATAAAATTTATAATTTTAACCATTTTTAGGTGCACATTCAGTGGCATTAAATATACTCATATTTTTGTGCAACACCATCCAGCTCCAGAACTTTTTCATCTTTCCAAACTGAAATTCCATATTGTTAAACCCTAACCCCACACTTCCTTCTCCTCCCAGGCACTGGCAACCACCAGGCTATTTTCTTTTCCTATGAATTTGACTACTATAACATCTCGTGTATATGGAATTCTACAACCCTTGTCCTTTTGTGCCTGGCTTATTTTACTTAGCATATGATCATGTTTCATCTATGTTGGAGCATGTGTCCAAATTTCATTCCATTTTAAGACTGAATAATACACTACATCCTATTTATCCATTCATGCATAAATAAACATTTTTTAATTAATAGCCATCCTAATGGGCATCAAGCAGTATCTCACTGCGGTTTTGATTTGCATTTTCCTAATGATTGTGATGCTGAATATCCTTTCATGTGCTTATTGGCATCCTTAATTTTTAAAGATGCTTTACCCTTGCCTATTGTTTATTTGCATACTGCACTGCAAATTTCACCATCTTGCTCCTTGCCAGTGTCACACAGAGGGGCAGAGTAAGGACACAAGCCTCTCTGACTCTGTAAGTGGCCCTTTGGGGACAGATTTGAACTGCCTTTCTCTACAGCTCTACAAATAGTACCAATCGGCAGGCCTCAGCTGAAGCAACGGGCTACCTAAAAATGGCCTCCAAACTGTCCTCTCTGACTCTAGCCCACCCTCCTTGTTGCCATAGATTGCTAGCTTCACAGATTAGGAATGGTTTCTTATTCCCATAGGAAAACACCTAATCCTTAGGCCCTGCCCTTTCCCACACTGCTTCACTGCTCGTGATTTTCTTTTCTCTTCTTTTCTTTCTTTCTTTCTTTCTTTCTTTCTTTCTTTCTTTCTTTCTTTCTCTCTTTCTTTAGTGTTTATTTTAGTTTTGAGAGTGAGAGACAGAGTATGAGCAGGGGAGGAGCAGAGAGAGAGGGAGACACAGAATCTGAGGCAGGCTCCAGGCTCTGAGCTGTCAGCACAGAGCCCGACTTGGGGCTTGAACTATGAATCATGACCTGAGCTGAAGTGGGATGCTTAACTGACTGAGCCACCAAATTCCCTTCAATGCTTGTGATTTTCAATCTGCCTCCTCAACACCCTTCCGCCTGTGTGTGCACCCCTTCTCTTGCTCTAAATGGCTTCCCTGCTCCCCGCCATCTGGACAAATACTTCACCATAGTAACTTCTCCTCCTTCTCAGTTATCCTTTCTCTGAAGTCCTTTAGCACTTTAAAAATCTGGACTATTATTGGCATTTCTTTTCTTTACATTATTATTATACCACGTTTTAAGACATGTGCCCTCAACTAAACTGCAAAGCTTTAGGACAAGAACTGTATCTTACTCAGAATTTTACATTCAGTGATGCCTGGAAATAAACACATGTCCAGGTTTGCCCCCAGATGTGCCTGCAGCACCTGGAGGGGTGTGGGGGGCAGTCCATCATCAGAGGGAAAGCAGTCTCATCATGCTCCCACAAACACAAAATGCCTCCTTACTCTCCCCATTGCATTTCTCCCGGTTAGACTTGTCTTGGATGGGTTCCCAGTTTTGTCCTCCTGCTCTGAGCCGTCTTCTTCTCCTCTCCTTCCTCCACCGCTCCTCCTCCACATTTCCACACTTTCTCCTCTGCACAGCTCTTGGTTCCATGACAGAGGTCCATCCTCCATTCCATGAGCTCAGTGGAGTCTTTTGGCCTGTCAGAATCTTCAGAGCAGAGTACATACAAGGCAATCTATTTTTTCTTTATTTAAGAAAAAATTGCTTATGTTGAATGCATCCCAAAACATAACTTGAGTGCTTGTTGGGCTACCAAGTCTCTGTCTCTTTTCTTTTCCTTGCCAAGAATTCCCCCTCTCCACCAATGGCACAGGAAAAAAAAAAAAAAAAAAAAAAAAAAAAACAAAAAAACCCTGACTTGCCACATACAGAGTACACATATTTATATAGCCTTGCATTTCAAGAAAAAAGATTATTATACGCTATGTCCTTTCCAAGCCAATCCGTTAGCAGGACCCCAATCTCTCCACTATTTCCCATCTCCATTGCTGTCATCTCTTGTCTAGATGCCTGAAAAAGCTTCCCAGCTGGTCTTCCTGCTTCCATTCTTGCCCAACTACAATCTTTTCTCCACACAGCTTCCAGAATGATCTTTTATTTATTTTTTTAATTGTTTTTAACGTTTAGTTGTTATTGAGAGACAGAGAGAGACAGAGCATGAGCATGGGAGGGGCAGAGAGAGGGGGAGACACAGAATGTGAAGCAAGCTCCAGGCTCTGAGCTGTCAGCACAGAGCCTGATGTGGGGCTCGCACTCACAAACTGTGAGATTGTGACCTGAGCCGAAGTTGGATGCTTGACTGGCTGAGCCACCCAGGAGCCCCTGGAGTGACCTTTTAAAACATACCACTCTTCTGGGGCGCCTGGGTGGCTTGGTTGGTTGAGCGTCCGACTTCGGCTCAGGTCATGATCTCATGGTCCGTGAATTTGAGCCCCGCGTCAGGCTCTGTGCTGACAGCTCAGAGCCTGGAGCCTGTTTCGGATTCTGTGTCCCCCTTTCTCTCTGCCCCTCCCCTGTTCATGCTCTGTCTCTCTCTGTCTCAAAAATAAATAAATGTTAAAAAAAAATTTTTTTTTAAATAAAACATACCACTCTAATTAAAACCCTCATGATTTCCCAGAGCACTTAGAACAAAATTCAAATTCCTTACCATGCTAATAAGCCTTTATGTGATCTTGTTCCTGTGACTTCCCCATTTCATGTAACAGTTATCCATTGCTGCATAACACAACACCTCAAAACTTGGTGACTTAAAACAGTAATGCTTTATTATTTCTCATGAGTCTGTAGGTTTTTCTGCTGGTCTCTCCTAAGACCACAGTTGCAGTCACATTGATGGTGCAATCGTGGCCAGTGGGTCCAAATGCCTCATTTACCTGTCAGGAAAGTGATGTTTACTATTGACTGGGCTCCTCAGTTCTCCCGTTGTGGCCTCTTAGTAAGCTAGTAAGCTTAGTGAGCTTCTTCACAGCACAGAAAGCTTCCAAGAGCATGATGGCAAAGCCTCAAGTCTCCTTAAGGTCCAGGCTCTAGAATTTGTACATCACTTTTGCCATAAGCTATTGATCAAAGTAAGTTACACAACCAGAGCATACTCATGGGGTGGAGAAAGACACAGTACCTCTCGATGGAAGGAACAGGAACATTCATTGCAAAGGAACGTGGACAAAGGGAAGCCTGATCCACTGGGGGCCAATATTAGAGCAATCTACTGCCCCTCCTACACTGCTCTCTTTCTGTTTCTCAAAACATGCCAATCTTCAGAAACTTTTACTTTTTTTTTCAGTGGCATGCCATGTCTCTGTAGGAAGAATGTATGAGGATAGATGTGGTTGAAAGAGGGAACTGGATAGGAGACTGAGTTGAGTCTGAACAAGTTGAGTCTGAACAGTGAACGCATTGTATTTATTTGGGATGGTTTGAGTATGCTAACCCCCGATCCCCCACCAGCTCTTCCTTGGTTCTGCTGTTCATTGTACATGGCCAGCCTTTCCCAGATCTGGGCACGGTGGCCTCCTTCTCATCATTCAGGTCTTAGCCCCATACTTTACCTTTTCAGAGAGACATTCTATGACCACCTACTAAAATACCTGCCTTCATCTCTCTCTGCTTTATTGTTATATTTCCTTTATAACACTTCCTGCCACCTGAAATTACTGGAAGCAAATTAGTAGCTTTCATGAAATCCACCTTGTATCTCACCTTCTAGGGCTCTAAGCACCTTCTCCAGTGGGCCTCTAGGGCTGCAATCTGTTCAGAGCTAGCTGCCAATATCTCTCAACATCCCTGTGCTAGACAGAATAATGGCCCCCCAGATGTCCACATTCTAGTTTCTGGCACTTATGTATACGTTGGGTTACATAGCAAAGGAAAATTGAGGCTGCTAATCAGCTAGCCAAAGACAGAACCAGAAAGATGGCAGTGTGACAAGGCACTGGCCCAACACTGCTGACTTTGCAGATGGAGGAAGGTGGTCACAAACCAGGGAATGCAGGTGGCCTCTAGAAGCTGGAGAAAGGAGAAAAAAGATTCTCCTTGGGGCCTCCAAAAGGAACACAGCTCAGGGTGCCTGGGTGGCTCAGTCGGTTGAGTGTCCGACTTCAGCTTAGGTCATGATCTCAAGGCTCATGGGTCTGAGCCCTGCGTCTGTCTCTGTGCTGACAGCTTGGAGCCTGGAGCCTTCAGATTCTGGATCTCCCTCTCTCTGCCCCTCCCCTGCTCGCACTCTGTCTCTCTCTTTCTAAAAAATAAATAAACATTAAAAAATTAAAAATAAAAAGGAACACAGTTCTGCTAAACCATTGAATTTAGTTCAGTGAGACCCCTTTCTGACTTCTGACCTCCAGAACAGTGAGATAATAAATTTGTGTTATTTTAAACCACTTAGCTTGGAGTAATTTGTTATACCAGTAACAGGAAATGAAATAACCCCCACTGCTGAGATAAGGAAAGAACTCATAATGCTACACCTAGTTCCTTTCTTGTCCTGTGCCCTGAGTCCATTGACCATCCCAGGCTCAGAGCATCATCAAAGCCATATCATTCCAAGTCCCCAGGCACATATTGTATATCACAATGTCTACACTGCAGTATTACAAAGGGTGAAACAGTGGTGTGCTAGAGCAGGCTCACACTAACTTGTCAGAGCCGGCTGTTAAATGTTCAGAAATTGTGCAAGCCAGTTATTAAACACAGCCATTATTAAAAATTAAATTATATAAACATATAATTAAATAAGTTATATTACAAAGATAAATACTTAAAACTCATCACTTCTTTATTTCACTGTATTTAACCAGTGTCTGTGCTTTTGAAATTATTTACTCTCATTGTATCTGTATGATGAAGATACCGTATAATGGTGTACAAGGCATAGGTTTGTAAATTCTGCATTCAGCGACCTCATGCAGGTAGCTTGAAACTGGCCACTATGGGAGTATTTACCGTTTATGATGGGAAACAGGCAAATACTACTAATCCGGGCTTCCCCCTGACACCAGAGCCAGTTATACATTTGCCACCTGTGCATAGGGGCAGGTGGTGTCTGACTTTAGGGTGTCGCCTCCAACTTCAGCGTTTTCCTTGTACTCATCACAAAGTCTGTTAACGTCTGTGCAAGACAAGTCCAGGGAACCACTGAGGCAAAATTCATCTGCTAGGCCCTTTGAGACCTCATGGCATCAGGGTCTAATTTATTTTTGTTTTCCTAAAGGAGTGGGGGCTTAGTAAATGCCAACTGAACACAGAAATCAATCCATGGTTTTGTCAGGGTTAAAAAGTGAAACCTAGAGAGGCCTGGGTGGCTCAGTCAGTTGAGAGCCCTACTCTGGATTTCGGCTCAGGTCACGATCCCAGATCCCAGGGGCGTGGGATGGAGCCCCATATTGGGCTGGGCGCTAGGCATAGAGCCTGCTTAGGATTCTGTCTCTCTTTCCCTCTGCCCCTCTCCCTTCCTCCCTCTCTTTCTCTCTCTCTCTCTCTCTCTTTCTCTCAAAAAAGTGAAACGTAACTAGAATAAGGCCCCTTGGGTTGCACAATGACTGGCACTATTATTTTCGGTGTAACTATTTACTTCTTATGAAAATGAGTTAAATTTCATTATTAGTTCATGAACTTAAATCAATAGGAAATGTTCCTTAAATGTTAGTAACTGTTATCACTACCATTATTACCCTTTAGCCCACAATCTCTCCAAGTCCATTAACACGTGAGTGTTCCTGTATATCAGGTTTCTGTTTCTCTAAGCAAGGTGAGGGGATTCTTATTTGTATGCTTGGAGTAGTATTTGACTGGGAGAACTTTTCTTGTCTCAGGCTTTTTAGAAGTTTCTAACAATCAATAAGCCAAACTAAAAATTTTCACTAGAAAATTAGAGACAAATAGTTAAGTATTTTTCCTGCCTGTCCTATACAACTGTGAGATAACGTTGTTAAAGGAAGTCTCTTTTTACAGAAGAATTCCATGCAATAAATGTGGAGGGTTGATAGAATTTTTTTAAAAAGCAACATTCTGCAATTCCTAACAAAAAATCAAGGCAAAGATCATTTGAAACCATTAGATGAAGGGCTAATGGGGAGGATCAGGCCACCACCCTCCTGGATCTACTGATCAGTCTTTTTTTTTTTTTTTTAATGTTTATTTATATTTGAGAGAGAGAGAGAGAGAGAGAGAGCGAGAATGAGTGGGGGAGGGGCAGAGAGAGGAAGACACAGAATCTGAAGCCAGT
This sequence comes from Herpailurus yagouaroundi, assembly GCF_014898765.1. NCBI lineage: Eukaryota > Metazoa > Chordata > Mammalia > Carnivora > Felidae > Herpailurus > Herpailurus yagouaroundi. The sequence goes on from NW_024412441.1 coordinate 12,192,941, forward strand.
TCCAGGCTCTGTGCTGCAAGCTGTCAGCACAGAACCCAACATGCGGCTGGAACCCACAAACAGGGAGATCATGACCTGAGCCAAAGTCAGATGCTCAACCGACCTAGCCACCCAGGCACCCCTCTACTGATCAGCTTTAATGTCTTAATTAAGAGTGCCTTCCAATGAGATGTAAGATGGAGCACACAGTGCCAAATATGAAGCATTCAGTATTTAAACTGAATCTCATCCAGCTTTTAGACCAAACGTCTAGTTTATAGGCAACCCAGGGGTGAGAGGGACAAGTTAAGTGACACCTTAGGGAAGCTGCTGGGCATATGCAGAATGCAGAACTACTACTACTGGAATGTGGTGAAAAAGGGAGTGCTCAGGGGAAGAGACTGGGTTTTCTTACAAAGTTAAACATACACATTCATTGTGACAAGTTATTCTACTCCAGGGAAGTTACCCAAGAGAAATGGAAACTTATGTCCACAGAAAGATTGATGCAAACATATTCATAGCAGCTTTTTTTCACAGTAGCTCAGGTTGGAAACAATTCCAATGTCCAGCAACAGGAGTGTGCATAAGCAAATTGTGGTGCATGTGTACAAGGGATGATGAAGTTTTAAGATATGATAATGATATGTGGTTATGAAACAAAATGCCCAGTTTCTAGAAGTGCATACTGAAATATTTAGAGTAACATGATATCTGGGGCAAAAAGCAACTAGAAAAAATTAATGGAATCTATAAAGTGAGTATGACAAAACCTTGATAGCTCCAGAACCTGGGTAATGAGCATATGGGGATTTATTGCTCTTTTCTCTCTATTTTTGTGGATATCTGAAATTTTTTATAATACAAAATTGAGTTGTTCTAAGTAAATAGAGAGTAGAATGCCCACAATGTAAAAGCAGAGAGTTAAAAAAAAAAGCAGAAAATATATGGAAGCCCTCAAAGTTATGTTCTCTTTTGTTAGCAGGCCAGAGATCACTATTTCCCTCTTTTTTGCCTTGGCAGATTTTTTTGCTTTGATTAAAATTCACACCTTCGAAGATCACAATTATGAATAGATTATACTAATCACATTTATTTCATATTTCAATCAATAAATAGCTATTGAGAAATAACATTAATATGCCCTGCTGAGAACATTCCAAAGGCAGCACCTAAGCCCAGCTGTTCTCCTACCCAAGGAAGGGGAAGGAGTCACTTGCCACCCAGAATGATTCTTCTGCCTGGCATAATCGCATGTTACCACCAGGAGGCGCGCCCTCACCGAATTTCCTTCAGGAGAGAGAAAATCAGACCAACAGTCTGAGTAGCTGGTTAGCAGTCCTTTGGCACACCCATGACCAGTGTTTGTAATTGTTTAGGCATGTCTCTGGTGACCTCATCCCACTACACCTGAGCCTTTTTGAGGAAACAATTAGCCTGTTTGAACAGAACAGGTAAGGCAAATTAGTAACTGGAAAATTACTAAGTTGTTCTACAGGACGTGTTGGGACTTCCTGTACTCCCTTGAGGCTTCGAGTTAGGGTGTGGACCCTTCTTCCCCACTTGATGGCTGGGAAAGGAAGAAAATCACTCCTCTCCGCACAGCATAGGCCCTTCATTGTCCTGGAGAGGCTGGGCCAGCAGAGCAGAAATTGAGCCGGACTTTATGGCCAGGGGCTTCACAGAGACAGAGAAGCCTTCCTCCCCACCCCTCCTAGGCTCCCAGCTCTTGAAGGCCAGACATGCAAGTTTCAGAAGCCTCTGCCTGGGGAAGACCCCAGGCTGGAAATTGCTCTAAACTGCCATGTGCTCTACAAATCCTGGGAGCTGAGTCTCCTGGGCCCTTGGTTCTGTCTATCCATTTGTGGAGAAACCAGTGGGTTCTAGGCCACTTCACTTATATTCGGAATCCAAAAATCAAAACCCTAAACTCATGAAAAAGAGATCAGAGTTGTGGTTAACAGGAGGTGGGGTAATAGGGTGGTTGGAGAAGGTGGTCAAAACGTACAAACTTGTAGTTATAAGATAAATTAATACTGGGGATATAAATTATGGCATGATGATTATGGATAACACTGTGATATATGTTTGAAAGTTGTTCAGAGAATAAATCCTGAGAGTTCTCATCACAAGAAAAAAACATTTTTTCTTTTATCTTTTTTGGTATCTATATGAGATTATGGATTTTAACTAATTGTGGTGATCATTTCATAATATATGTAAGTCAATTCATTAGGCTGTACATCTTAAACCTATTCAGTGCTGTATATCAAGTATATCTCAATAAAATGGCAAGAAAAAGAAAAAAAGAAAAAGACCCAAGGAAAGTGGCACCAGAGTGAAGCAAGTATTTGGGAACAAGCCACTGCAGTGGCCCATCATTGCTTTGGACAGTTTTGAGCAGAGGTATGACAGGATCTGACTTTTGTTTCAAGAAGGTCATTCTAGGGGGGTATCTGGGTGGTTCAGTCAGTTAAGCATCCAGATTCTTGATTTTGGTTCAGGTCACGATCTCACGGTCATGGGATCGAGCCTGGGATCGGACTCTGTGCTGACATCTTGGAGCCTGCTTGGGATCCCCTCTCTCCCTCTCTCTGCCCCTCTCCCACGCTCTCTCTCTCTTGCTCTCAAAAATAAACATTAAAAAAAAGAAGAAGGTGACTCTTGCTGTGTTGAGAGCAGGCTGTGGGTGGGTGGGAGGGCAAGGACAGAAGCCAGGGAGAAATTTAGGAAGTTAGTATCATGTTCAAGGTGAGAGACAGTCTCAGAGATTAGCAGTAGTGGAGACAGTAAGTCCTAGACAGATTCTGGGAGTATTCTGAAATAGATATATTGAAATCTTGGCAGAGTGGATGCGGGGTGTGAGAGAAAGAAAGCAGTACAGAATGGCTCTGAGGTTTAGTGGAAGATTTGCAAGAGAATATGAGGAAAGGCATTCCAGGCATAGAGAACAGCATGTGAAAACCATGTATGTAAGCACACACTGTATTTAGGACAAAGAAAAAAGGTCATGTGGCCAGGGAGGCAGTTATGTGGGCGGAGGCAGCAAACAGGGCTGGAAAAGAGGCTCCTAGCCAGGTGTACCATGGAGAGGGGCCAGGACCCAGGCTGTGGCCATTGGAGAGCCATTAATGGGATTTTAGCAAAGAAGTATGTGATTAGGTTCATAATGTGGAGAAGCTGGAGGCAATGAGACCAGCCAGGAAGCTGTATCACTGGTCTAGGAGAGACATCAAGAGTCTCATTGGGACAGTGGTGGTGAGGCTAGAGAGAAGAGGAAGAGGTGAGTCTAAGGGTCATGGCAGGTCATGGCACCAGTTCCAAGGCCAGCCTTGCACCTGGATCATGGAACACAGCAGACACACTGTCCATGTTTTTTTCAATAACTAATCATCCAATTGATGGGAGTCTTGTCCTTAGAGACCTCTTCCCATCCCCCTACTTATCTCCCAATGTGAAATGTCTTTTCCAGAGGACAAATACATTTATTATATAAAAATATGGTTCAAATCCTCATGCCAATGTGAAGGTCCTGGAAGTGTTCTTACTTCTCAGTCTAGGGGGGTGTTTGCATGGGTGTACCCATGCAAAGTTTCTTCAAGTTGCACAGCATGCACTAGTGTACCTCACTGGATGTATGTACATACCTATCGACTGGCCATATTGATTCACTTTACCATGTAAATGACAGAGCACAGAGCCCTTCCTTAGTCCAAGCCCTCATTTCTAGGTAGAGGAAGAGGCCTGAAGAAAAAGGAAAGGTGAATAGACAGAAAACAACAATCTGTAAACTTTACCCACCAGTTTGCTGTTGAAAATCCACGTGGCTAGGGGTTATCTGTAACATCCAACCTTTTAACTTAAGTAACACCTTAAAGTTTACGTGATGGGAGTAGGAGGAACCCCATGTTGGTGGCTGGCCAACACAAGACTCACAAATTTTTCTCTTACCAAAGCAATGCAGGACCATCCCAAGACACCATGTTTTATAACACCATATACCTCTGTCATCAGCCACCTGGTCCTTCTCTCCCAGAGGAAGCTGACTTTTTTTTTGTCCTTTAAATTGCTTCTGATCTCATGAGTGGCTTCTCTTCTCCCCCAAGGCCAGAGCACATGTGTACCTCTTCACAAATCCTTTCTTCACTTGTAGCACAGACCCATAGACTGTTCCAAATGGATCATGAAGTCCAAACTCCAACTACCCTGCAAAATCCAGTTGTCATTCAAATGCAATCTTGGATTGTTGTTCACACTTACGAAGTTTGTGTCCCAAGTTAGCCTGGAAGTGTGAGTTCAGGAGCTGACCTAGGCAGGGCTGGACTCTCAGGGGCACTCAGGGATATTTACTCATCTCACATAATGGACACACCTCAAAGGCAAAAAATAGAAGACTACCTGTTGTGCTCACACTCTGAAGAGAGTATCCATCCATCTCTACCAGTCGGACTGTCTATAAAAGAATCAGAAGAGTGTCTGTGTGAGTGTGTGTGCGCGTGCATGCATGTGTGCCTGTTTATAGCTGTATTCTGTTTTTGAGGGTATAAACATATTAATAAGTATCATTTATTAGATGCCTATTGGGCACCAATAACTTGATACTCTTATTGAACCATCACAACAGCCCGGTGAGGAAAATGTTATTATGGATTCTCTGGTGAACAAATCTGTTACAGGTTAGTGATGGGAATAACATGAAACTTTCTGATTCATTTTCTCTTTGTAGCTATTTGATGATTTTTGCAGTGAGGCCATATTATTTTTTACACTTTACCACTTTTATGAGATTACAGTGTGTATAATTCAGACTAAATTATGTGTGATGACCAAGCTTAATAAGAAAAATACTAATGCATTTCTGAATTTAAACATTTTTAATGAATGGTAATAATATTCATGAATAGCTCTAGGTCAAATGATTTCACTGAAAGAAAATGCTTACTTATATAACTGTTAAATATGAGAAAGAAATTTTGAGCAAAAAGCAAAATAATAAAAATAATAATGTCTGTTACAAATGGGTATCCGAGGTGCTTTGGTAAGTTGTCTGCAAATTTCCTTTAAGAATACAAATTATTAAATGCCTCATTTGCTACAGTGATACTCAGGGAAGTGAAGAGACTCACCCAAGGTAACTCAAGCTCAGTGTCTTGACTGCCTTTGTCTACCACTTATGGGAAAGAAAAAGTCAGGCAAGAAATGCAGCTGTCTCTGTCTTCAATGTGGGAGTGAACTGGGGCCTGGCTCCTTGCTATTCAGGTTGGAAATCCCCAGGAAACAGTCATCCTAAACCAGCACTAAGCCAGGAGCAAAATGAGGACAAATCTTGTGAAAGGAAATGCTGTTCTAGAGTTCACACTGGCCAGTGTTACTGACCGACCCTCCCTCCCTTTCTGGACCTAAGCACGTTTCACGACAAAGGGTTTTCTAAGAATGAAGATTCCAAAAAGTAGCCAGAAAAGAGGACTGAGAATCACGGGATGGTCATCAGGTGAATACCTCACTTACCACATCCTCAGAACTGATGACACCTTCAACAGTGTTTGCTTTCTGTTGTCCTGGCAGCAGCCCTCTCTAACCAGTCCCTATCCTGGGCGCTTCTGAAAAAAGACTGGTCAAGGGCTGGGTCAGGAGGTTTGACCAAGATATCTCCCAGCCTGAAGTAAAATTAGGTTGAGATATCTGGGGAGAAGGTAAAGATAAGAACTGCACCTCACCGCCCCCCGCCAAGGATTGTTCATGTTTGTGTCACACCCCCCCTACTCCTGCGGGTGGGTGAGTGGAGGGTGTGGAGGAAGCAGGCACAGCCCCAGGAACAATTCTACCCATGAGAGGAAGCATTCAAGCTGCATCTGTGGATCGGATGGGACTGAGTGACAGGATTTTAAGGGGGACTTTTATTTCCTCAGTTGTTTCACAGATGAGGAAACAGACACAGAGAGGTTAAATTCCTTGCCCAGAGTCACAAAGCAGCCTAATCACTGAGCCCAGTCCTACAGCTCCTGACTGTCATCTGCTCCAAGCGATCTTCCCAGGAAGATCCCATTCACCCTCTGGTTTGCACAGGGCTCTCTGTCCCCCAGCTTTGCCTGGGCCAAGCTCCACAGGAGACACTGCCGCTTTGTGTCGCCCTCCTTGGCACAAGATGAAATCAGGTGGTCCCTATTCTTCCTGTTCCACTCTGCCAAATCCAACCGCACACACTTCCTGTGCACAAAGCCAGCTCGCCAATTATCTGCTCCAATTAAGGAGTGTGAGATGTAGTTAATTCAGTCACTCCAGAGCAGTGACCACGGCCAACGGTGGGCTGCCCATGCTGGCTGCAGGTCCCCTCAGTGGTCCTGGCCGTGCTGTTTCTCCTGGCACTCTTCCCCTACCCCCAGATGGCCACTGTGCTTTCTTTACCTCTCCTCTCTCTCCTCTCTGAGTCCCTGGAGTTCTAGAACTGTATCTTGCTCTCCCTCCCTTTCTGTCAACAGAGAGTTCTGTCCTAATTCTGTGTCTTCTGATATACTAATGTGTACAGAGTTGTTGGTGGTGGATCATGGATTAACACTCAACTTTCTCAGAGATAATTGGCTCTCAAATGGCAATGTTGCATGATACATCTTCTGCACTTATGCCTAAAGCCAGGCTTGTCACAGACAAATGTAAAACACATGCCTGTTTCGCTTGACGTGCAGACCCCAAACACTCAGCTCTCTGCTGCCGGTTCTTTCTGCTTCTTCACGCTAAAGCAAAGAAGGCAGATGGAGGCTGAGTGTGTAGGAGTCTCATCAGTGAGGACAACAAGCACTGTCAAGACCAGTTCCCTCCTCCCCACTTATTAGAACGCACCTTATGATCCTGATGTGAAATGTATAGATACTATGACCTTCTCAAAAGTAAAATTGGCATAATGCGTTGACTGGAAAGTTTCAAAGGGAAATAAAAAGGAGGTTATTTGTAATAAATTAATATGCATTTCAGCATGGAAATGCTTGGGCCCAACTACTTTAGAAGATAAAACAAAGGAGCCAGTACTGTAATTATTCGTACATTCACCATGAATGGGACAACTATAAACTTAGATCAATATCATGTGTTACATTGCATGCAATGAGTGTTGCTATTGGTGATGTAATTTTGCAAATAGTGAACAAATCTTTGTAAAGTTCAAAAAACCAGTACAAAACTCTTATTTTACATGGCAGTTGCATTCCTGGAAAATTGGGCATGTCAGAAACCATGCCAAAAATACATTTTATTTATTTGTAAAATATAATTATGTTTAAGGTGCAGGTAATTATAAACATTTTATTGTTGTTGTTTTAAATCTACATGAATACCTGGGACAAGATATGTCAAGCTCTTGTCTACTAAATACAAGTAGTGCCATTTATTGTGACAATAAAAAATATATCCCCAAATTTCCAAAACACTCCTATGGGGTACTACTGTGCCCTTCACCCCATAGAAAGTCATTCCACTGACAATTACCTTTGGCCTCTAGTGAAGAGTCCTCAAGTGACAGTATCGGGGTTCGCTTCTCTCTAAAGTAAAATAAATTTGGAAGCAGGCAGTCTTGGGCTGGTCTGTTCAAGTCTCCTACCCTTTCTGCTTTAACATCCTCAAGCAAAATGGCTGCTGGAGCTCCAGTAATTGTGTCTGTGATCTGGGTATGAAGAAGAAAGAAGGGAGGAAGTCAGGAAGATGGATAAGTCTCCTTTAGGAATGTTGCTAGAAGTCCCACCCAGCAACTCCCTTTATATCTCACTGGCTACCCTTGTCCTCAAAGCAGGCCTGGAAATGTAGTTTTTTAGCTAGGTGCTTTGCTGTCTCCAATAATATTGGGTTCTACAGTAGAAAGCAGGAGTGAATAAACATTGGGTAGGCAGCCAGCCGTTTCTACCATATTGCTTTACCCATTGACAGTATCCAGGGAACCTACCAAATGCACATTCAACACACAGGTCCTAGGAGAGGTATTCAACCTTTTGATTTGTTTGGCTCAAGGTCTCAAGCTTTTAATGGCTTCAATTTTTGTTTGCTATTTCACACAAGGGAGCAGAGTGAAGCTTCATTACGATGATCAGTTCTGACTAGACCCTGGTACTGAACAAATCTGGGGACAGCAGATCAATCTGAGAAAGGGCTCAGAACCCAAAATCTGCCTGAGCTTCTAGTATGAGAGCTCAAGATGACAGTGGTTTAGCGTCTCACATTTGATATTAGTTATTGAAGTGTATGTGTGTAAGTTTGTTTTCCAAAGTTTGTGCCAATCCCTCTAGAATTTTCCTAGAAGAGTTTTGTTCAGTCTCACAAACATGTACTGCATCTACTGCCTTTCTCCTGCTGTGTGCCAGGGATGCAAGATGAAGTCAACAAACATTCTTCCCAGGAGAGCTTATAGTCCAGGCATGGGGGACGGTGGGAGGGGACAGGAGGGTGGCAGAGCCAGGCCACTGCACTCCAAAGTGGTCAGTGCAGTGCCATACTTAGTAGGTGCTCAATAAATAGTTGTATTTTGACTTGTAATTCTTCACTGTGATGCTTGGAGACGAATCTGTTCTCTTCCAAGCTGAGGCTTCCTGGGCTGAGGAGTTACTCACCACGCTTCTATTGGCAAATGCTCTGTTTTTCCTTCCATTTCACTCAGTCAACTATGCCCTAGAATAAGTTCCTGAAATATGTTTTTATTTTCAACCTTGAAGAAACTCTTCTTGTGTTGAAGCCATGCCAAAACTCTTGGAACTGGGAAATATCCAGAGATATGCAAAGATTAAAAAAAAAAAAAATCTCTGTACTTGGAAATTCTTAGTTCTTCCTTAGCCTCAAAATCCCTCCAGAGGGCAATTTGGCAACAATTTTCAAAGTTTTAATGAAACATTTATACCCTTTGACCCTGTAATTCCTCTTCTAAGAATTTATACCAAGAAAATAAGTAAGGATCTACACAAAGATACAAAACTAAGGATATTTGTGAGAGGCTAGTTTATAACCATGAAAGACTGGAAAATACCTAGATGTGGTCATTTCCAATGTTTTCTAACCAATAATAAAAGATCAGTAACTATAGTACATTCCATGCAACAACACTGCAGAAACTTGAAATAATTCATTTAGCAATTATGTATTGATTATTTGCTATGTGCCAGGCACTGTTGTAAATAGAAGGATACATTAGTGAATAAACAGACAATGCAGATCTCGCAGTCTGGTAATTGTATTTATTGATGTGAAAATATATTTAGGATACCATTAAATGAAAAAAGGAAGGTTAAAAATCACTATTATTAATAATAATAGATAATACATTAATGCATTTATTATGTACTAGGAGCTCTACATGTATTAGTCATTTTATTTATATAAGAACCCAATAAGATCCAATGATTATTTAAAAATGATTTTTAGGGGTACCTGGGTGGCTCAGTCAATTAAGCGTCCAACTCTTGATTTTAGCTCAGGTCATGATCTCATGGGTTTGTGGGTTTGAGCCCCATGCTGACAGTGCAGAGCCTGCTTAGAATTCTCTCCCTCTGCCCCTCACCCACTTGCACTCTATCTCTCACAATAAATAAATAAATAAATAAATAAATAAATAAATAAATAAACTTAAAAAATAATTTTCATGTTCATTACTATTTTGTTGAACAACATGGGCACAAGTGCAATAATAAAGCAACTGTGTTCTTTCTCCCACATTTACTTCAAACCTGCTCTCTGGATTTGTCCTTTTGTGGCCCATGGATGAAATTTCATGGAGGTCTCAAAGTTTTTCTGGGTCCTTTCAGTCAGTTGGGCAGTCTTACTTCAGTAATTAAAGCATCCAGTGCAATCTGAACTTCTCTCTAGTGGAAGGGAAACTTCTCCAGGCAGAGCTGCTGTGAGCTTGGAATTCTGGAAGGGTTAGTCGTGTCTTCCTTCTCATAGCCGCTCCTCTTCCCTTTGCCTTCCACCCCTCCAAGGCTGAGCCCCTGGGATGGGACTGTGGAAAGGGCAGTCCTCAATGGCAGGCACAGTCCTGGACCGACACTGGCTCCTGTGGGTGTGCCACATGCACCTTTGCAGCTCTTTCTCTGGCAGGTGCTTTTGCAGGCTGTTCCCAAGATTCTTTGTGGAGCATGCCACCTCTCTCGCAGCTGGAAGCTTCCAGTTCTTCCCTCAGCCCATGTGGTCTCCAGCAGCTAACTAGCCATGCTAACTTTCTCCTTTGGACCCTTTTCCCTCCCACTCAGGAGTCCCGTGGTGTTGTTCCCTTTTAAAACAACCCAGGCCAGCTCCCTCCTCACATTCCATGGCGCCTGGTGATGCTCACATATCTTTGCCTGCTACTGAGGAAGGGCAGTCCTTTCTCCTTTCTGTTGGGCAGACTTAGGCTTAGCTACAAGCTATAATCTCTTACCTATGGGCATCTCTTGGTAAAAGGCAGATACCAGTCCCTAAACTCTAAGAGGCACACATTTAGCTCTCTGAGTTCTCTGAGTGGGTCTCCAGAAGGGTCTTTCACTTGGCTTGGGATGAAGGGATGCACTCCTCTCCCCCTGGGAGGGGTGGCATGGGACCCAGGCCACCAACAAGGCTCTCCATGGAATTTTCTCTCACTGCCGTTCAGCCCTCACTGTTACAAGCTAGTAGAGTGATTGCTCAATCTGGCAGAACCTGCTTCATAATCTCTCTGTCTACCCTGTATCAGTTGAATAGGAGTCACAGCATCTCAGTTAGGATATTTGGGATATGTGGTCCTTGGGCGTCTATTGTATTGTTACCAGCATTTAGGGCTTCAGCCAAAAGTAAGTACAAAGAGCCCCATTTTAACATCCTGTTACATTCATACATGTGCGCACATGTCTGAAGGTTTCACTTCAAAATGGTATCAGTTATCTTCAGATATTTCTTCTTTTGCTTATCTATACTTCATCTGTACCTTCATTGAACATATAAAACTATCTTAAAAGGAAAATATTTTCCACATGCAAAACACACACACACACCAAAAAACCCTAGAAATAGATAACATGCTTTTCACAAAAATTAACTCAAAATGGGTCACAGGCCCAAATGTAAAACACAAAGCTGTAAAACTCCTAGAAGAAAACACAGGAGAAAACCTGGATGGCCTTGGGTACAGTGATGACTTTTAGATACAACCCCATGAAAGAAATCATTAACAAGCTGAACTTCATTAAAATTAACACCTTCTGTTCTGCAAAAGACAGTGTTAAAAAGAATGAGAAGACAAGCTACAGACAGGGAGAAAATAGGCAAACGATATATCTGATAAAGGATTGTTATCCAAAATATACAGAAAACTCCAGCCAAGATGGCGGAACAGCATGGAAGTTTTTTGTTTTTTGTTTTTGTTTTTGTTTTTGTTTTTGCCTCTCTGGTCTCTGAAATGCAGCCAGATCAACACTAAACCATCTTGCACACCAAGAAAACTGATTTGAGGATTAACACCACAATCTGCACAACCTGAACCACAGAACTCATCAGGTACATGGCACAGAGAGGGAAAGTGGAGGAGAGAGGAGCCATGGAGGGCAGGGAGCTGTTTTTGTATGTGGAGAGAAGATGGAGACAGGGGGTTAGTACGGGAAAAACACCCCCCGCCAAAAAAAAAAAAAAAAGCAGCTGGAGAGAAAGTGGAAAAGTGGAAACAGACACAGGAACTGAACAAAAAAGGGAGAAAGGAGAAAGGAGAGGGTTTAAATTCCATTAAGACTCTATAAACAGGTGGAGCACAGAGTCTGAAACTCTGCAGCTCGATACCTGGTGGTTCTCTGGTGGGAAGGGTGAATCCCCAAGAGCAGAGATTGAGGTCTGAGGGATCCAAGGGCCACACGGGGAGAGGCAGTTCTCTGCTGGGAGTACATTTGGAGGAGGCTGTGCAGCCACCCCATAGGCAAAGGTCCCAGCAGACCCTGGAAAACAACCACATTCACTGGTGCTGGAACAAGGATGTGAAGAGGGAAGCCTGGTGCCGGATGTGTGTTGTGATTTTCCATAAACCCTGGAATGCTGCTGGTACAAGATCATGTGAACTTTTTCTGGGCGGGCTGGCACCCAGCTGCTGTCTCTGGGCATCAACAGCAGCACAGTCTGGTGAACTGTTCTTGGTGCTGGGCCAGCACCTGACCATTGCTCAGCAAGACCCTCCCCAAGAGGGTCTGAATGGGTCAAAAACATGGTCCCTCAGAAGTGAGGGGTTGGGAAACAGCCACATCTGAGATAAAACTCAGGAGGAAGGTGCCGCCTAATGGCTTGGTCACAGACAGTGTAGAAGTGGGGAGTGGACGGAAGCTGGAGACAAAGGAGGGGTGCTTGAGTGCCAGTCGTGGAGAGCACAGAGTTCCGATACTAGAGACTGGGTAACTGGGTGATGCCATTTTCACTTGTCCCACCCACGTGCATACATGCCTACATGTGCCACAGCAATCCACCCCAGTAAGCTAAGCAGCACCACCTAGTGGCGAACAGAGTGTTACACTAGGCTCTGCCCAACTGTGCCAATAACACTCTTGACAAACACAAGTCTCTCCACCTGCTTAGTTTACAGACTAAAATGCTTCATATTTTGACTTCTATGGGAAGCCAGACGTAATTTCAATCATACTTCATTCTGTTTTCTCCCCTTTTTATCCAAATTTTCTTCTTTTTTTTTCTTTTCTTATTCTTGAATGCAGAAAGAAAAAAATCTATTTTTATTTTCCATTTTTATTAAAAAGATTTTTCTTTAATTTTTTTCTACTGTATTTTTTCTTTTTTGTAAATTTCTAAAATCCTATTTTACTTTCATCATTTCATTTTATTCTATTTTATTGTATTCATTTTTTCAAATTTTCAAATGTTTTCCCTTTTTTTCTTTTTCTTTTCTTATCTTTCCCTTTTTTCTCTAATCTGTCAAGCTTCTTTCAACAACCACACCAAAACACACCTAGGATCTAGTATATTTTATTTTATTTCCTTGTGTTGTTTTTAATTTTTTAATTAAAAAAAATTTTTGTTTTACTTTATTAATTCCTTTTCTTCCTCTAAAAGGATGAAACAAAGGAATTTTCCCCAAAAGAGAGAACAAGAAGAAATGACAGCCAGGGACTTAATCAACACAGATATAAGCAAGATGTCTGAACCAGAATTTAGAATTATGATAATAAGAATCACAGCTGGGTTGAAAATAGATTAGAATCCCTTTTTGTGGAGATAAAAGAAGTAAAACTTAGTCTGGATGAAATAAAAAATGGTATAACTGAGCTGCAATCTTGAATGGATGCCATAGCAGCAAGGATGCATAAGGCAGAGCAGCGAATCAGTGATATAGAGGACAAACTTAGGCGGAATAATGAAGCAGAAAAAAAGAGGGAGACTAAGGCAAAAGAGCATGAAATAAATATCAGAGAACTCAGTGACTCATTAAAAAGGAATAACATCAGAATCATAGGGGTCCCAGAAGATGAAGAGAGAGAAAAAGGGGTAGAAAATTTATATGAGGAAATTATAGCAGAAAACTTTCCTAACCTGGAGAAAGACACAGACATCATACTCCAGGAAGCACAGAGGACTCCCATTAGATTCAACAAAAACCAACAATCAACAAGGCATATCATAGTCAAATTCACAAAATACTCAGGCAAGGAAAGAATCATGAAAGCAGCAAGGGAAAAAAAGTCCTTAACCTATAAGGGAAGACAGATCAGGTTTGCAGCAGACCTATCTACAGAAACTTGTCAGGTCAGAAAAAAGCGAAGGATATATTCAATGTGCTGAATCAGAAAACTATGCAGCCAAGAATTCTTTATCCAGCAAGGCTGTCATTCAAAATAGAAGGAGCGATAAAAAGTTTCCCAGACAAATAAAAATTAAAGGACTTCATGAGCACTAGACAAGCCCTGCAAGAAATTATAAGGGGGACTCTCTGAGGGGAGAAAAGATGGAAAAAAAAAACCCCAAAACCTAAAAAGACTAAGCACAACAAAGACTAGAAAGGACCAGATAACACCAGCAGAAACTCCAACTCTACAGGCAACATAATGGCAATAAGTTCGTATCTTTCAGTACTCACTCTAAACGTCAATGGTCTAAACACTCTAATCAAAAGACATAAGGTAACAGAATGGATAAGAAAATGCTGTTTACAAGAGACCCATTTTAGACCTAAAGACACCTTCAGATTGAAAATAAGGGGATGGAGAACCATCTATCAAGCTAATGGTTGCCAAAAGAAAGCCAGAGTAGCCACACTTATAACAAACAATCTAGATTTTAAAATAAAGACTGTAACAAGAGATGAAGAAGGGCATTATATCATAATTAAAAGGTCTATCCACGAAGAAGACCTAACAATTAAAGACACTTATGATCCAAACGTGGTACACCCAAATATATAAATCAATTAATCACAAACATAAATAAAGTCATTGATAACAATACCATAATAGTAGGGGACTACAACACACCACTTACAACAATGGACAGATCATCTAATCAAAAAATCAACAAGGAAACAATGGCTTTGAATGACACACTGGACCGAATGGAATTAACAGATATATTCAGGACATTTCACCCTAAAGCAGCAGTATACACGTTCTTCTCGAGTGCACATGGAACATTCTCCAGAATAGATCACATACTGGGACACAAATCAGCCATCAACAACTACAAAAAGATCAAGATCATACTGTGCATATTTTCAGACCACAACACTATGAAACTCCAAGTCAACCACAAGAAAAAATTTGGAAAGATAACAAATACTTGGAGACTAAAGAACATCCCACTAAAGAATGAATGGGCTAACCAAAAAGTCAAAGAGGAAATTAAAAAGTACATGGATAACACCACAGCCCAAAACCTTTGGGATGCACCAAAGATGGTCATAAGAGGGAAGTATATAGAAATCCAGGCCTTCCTAAAGAAGGAAGAAAGGTCTCAGATACACAACTTAATCTTAGACCTCAAAGAACTAGAAAAAAGAACAGCAAATAAAACCCAAAACTAGCAGAAGACAGGAAATAATAAAGAATAGAGCAAAAACCAATGCTATCAAAACTAAACAAACAGTAGAACAGATCAATGAAACTAGAAGCTGATTCTTTGAAAGAATTAGCAAAACTGATAAACCCCTAGCCAGTTTGATCAAAAGAAAAAGGAAAGGACCCAAATAAATAAAATCAATGATGAAAGAGGAGAGATCACAACCAACTCAGCAAAAATAATAAAAGAACATTATGAGCAATTATACACCAATAAAATGGGCAATCTGGAAGAAATGGACAAATTCCTAGAAACATATGAACTATCAAAACTGAAACAATGAGAAATAGAAAATTTGAACAGACCCATAACCAGTAAAGAAATTGAATTAGTAATCCAAAATCTCCCCAAAACAAGAGCCCAGGACCAGATGGTTTTACAGGGGAATTCTACCAAACATTTAAAACAGAGATAACACCTATTCTCTTGAAGCTGTTCCATAAAATAGAAATGGAAGAAAAACTTCCAAACTCTTTCTATGAAGCCAGCATTACCTTGCTTCCAAAACCAGACAAAGACCCCACTAAAAAGGAGAACTATAGACCAATTTCCCTGATGAACACACATGCAAAAATCCTCAACAAGATACTAGCCAACTGGATTCAACAGTACATTAAAAAAATTATTCACCACGGCCTAGTGGGATTTATATCTGGGATGCAGGGCTGGTTCAATATACACAAAACAATTAATGTGATTCATCACATCAATAAAAGAAAGGACAAGAACCACATGATCCTCTCAATAGATGCAGAGAAAACATTTGATAAAATACAGCATCCTTTCTTGATAAAAACCCTCAAGAAATTAGTATAGAAGGATCGTACCTCAAGATCATAAAAGCCATATATGAAAGACCCACTGCTAATATCATCCCTCAATGGGGAAAAACTGAGAACTTTCTCCCTAAGGTCAGGAACATGACAGGGATGTCCACTCTTGCCACTGTTATTCAACATAGTATTGGAAGTCTTAGCCTCAGCAATCAGATAACACAAAGGAATAAAAGGCATCCAAATCAGCCAGGAGGAAGTCATACTTCCACTCTTTGCAAATGACATGATACTCTACGTGGAAAATCCAAAAGATTCCACCAAAAAACTGCTAGAACTGATTTATGAATTCAGCAAAGTCACAGAATATAAAATCAATACACAGAAATTGGTTGCATTCCTATACACTAATAATGAAGCAACAGAAAGAGAAATCAAGGAATCGATCCCATTTACAATTGCACCAAAAACCATAAAATACCTAGGAGTAAACATAACCAAAGAGGTGAAAAATCTATACACTGAGAACTATAGAAAGCTTATGAAAGAAATTGAAGAAGACACAAAAAAATGGAAAAATATTCCATGCTCCTGAATAGGAAGAACAAATATTATTAAAATGTCAATACTACCCAAAGCAATCTACATATTCAATGCAATCCCTATCAAAATAATGCCAGCATTCTTCACAGAGCTAGAACAAACAATCCTAAAATTTGTATGGAGTCAGAAAAGACCCCGAATAACCAAAGCAATCCTGAAAAACAAAACTGAAGCTGGAGGCATCACAATCCCGTGCTTCAAGATATATTACAAAGCTGTAATCATCAAGACAGTATGGTACAAGCACAAGAACAGACACTCAAATCAATGGAACAGAATGAAGAACCCAGAAATGGACCCACAGACGTATGGCCAACTAATTTGACAAAGCAGGAAAGAATATCCAATGGAAAAAAGACAGTCTCTTCACTAAATGGTGCTGGGAAAACTGGACAGTGACATGCAGAAAAAAGAACCTAGACCACTTTCTTACACCATACACAAAAATAAACTCAAAATGGATGAAAGATCTAAATGTAAGACAGGAAGCCATCAAAATCCTAGAGGAGAAAGCAGGAAAAAACCTCTTTGAACTTGGCTGCTGCAACTTCTTACTCAACACGTCTCCAGAGGCAAGGGAAACAAAAGCAAAAATGAACTACTGGGACCTCATCAAAATAAAAAACTTCTGCACAGCGAAGGAACAGTCAGCAAAACTAAAAGGCAATCGACAGAATGAGAGAAGATATTTGCAAATGACATATCAGATAAAGGGTTAGTATCCAAAATCTACAAAGAACTTATCAAACTCAACACCCAAAAAACAAATAATCCAGTGAAGGAATGGACAAAAGACATGAATAGACACTTCTCCAAAGAAGACATCCAGATGGCCAACTGACACATGAAAAAATGCTCCATATCACTCATCATCGGGGAAATACAAATCAAAACCACGTTGAGGTACCTCCTCACACTTGTCAGAATGATAACATTAACAACTCAGGCAACAACAGAACAGATGTTGGTGAGGATGTGGAGAAAGAGGATCTCTTTCACACTGCTGGTGGGAATGCAAACTGGTGCAGTCACTCTTGAAAACAGTATGGAGGTTCCTTAAAAAATTACAAATAGAACTACCCTATGACCCAGCAATTGCACTACTAGGTATTTATCCAAGGGGTACAGGTGTGCTGTTTCAAAGGGGCACATGCACCCCAATGTTTATAGTAGCACTATCAACAATAGTCAAAATATGGAAAGAGCCCAAATGTCCATCGACAGATGAATGGATAAAGAAGATGTGGTACATATATATACAATGAAGTATTACTTGGCAATCAAAAAGAATGAAATCTTGCCATTTGCAACTATGTGGATGGAACTAGAGGGTATTAGGCTAAGTGAAATTAGTCGGAGAAAGACAAATATCATATGACTTCACTCGTGAGGAATTTAAGATACAAAACAGATGAACACAAGGGAAGGGAAGCAAAAATAATATAAAAACAGGGAGGGGGACAAAACATAAAAGACTTTTAAATATAGAGAACAAAGGGTTGCTGGAGGTGTTGTTGGGGGGGGGGATGGGCTAAATGGGTAAGGGGAATTAAGGAATCTACTCCTGAAATCATTGTTGCACCATATGCCAACTAACTTGGATGTAAATTAAACAATAAACAAATTAAAAATAAATAAATAAATAAAAATAAAAATATGTCAATAGTAGGCCAATAGATATTATCTCATATTGTCTTAAACAGGTGGATAAAACATTAACTTTTAATCAAAATATAAATAATGTGCAAAAAAATACAGAGAAAACTCTTAAAATTTAATAAGAATGCAAACAACTTATTAAAAAAATGGGCCAAAGACCTTAACAGCCGCCTCCTCCAAGAAGATTGCAAATAAGTATATGAAAAGAGGCTCAACATCATGTGACATCAGGAAATGCAAATTAAAACAGTGAGATACTGGCAGCCCTGAGCTGATTCCAGTGTGGCACTAGGGTGCTGCCCTCCGTGCCCAGTGGAGGTGGTTGCGGTGGTGGCCATGGCCATGTGGTGGCTGCTGCCTTTTGCCCGGGCGCCATTCATGTGAGCACCACTGTCAGATTCTTGAGCAGCTCCGCCTGCCTGTGCTGGCCTAAAGACCCTGCTCCTGGTGCCAACTTTTAAGGATGTTTCCATTCCTGAAAAGCTCATGCTTAGATTTGTTGAAAGGGCACCCCTGTGCCAAAAATGAGAAGAGAACCCAAATACTCGAGTGACATATGGGGACCTTCTATTGAAGCTACTGAATTCACAGAAGGCATTTTTGCAATCTTGGCACTGGGTGGTGGTTACCTCCACTGGGGGCATTTTGAAATGATGCACCTGACAATCAACCACTCTCTGGACCCCAAGAACAGTTTGCCTTATAGAGAGTACCAGCCCCTTTCAAGCCCACCACCCACAAGGGTATGGGACAGTGCATGGGGGGATCACTACATGACTCTGTGAAGGCTGGCCGTCTCACAGTAGAAATGGGTGGGTGTTGTGGATTCAAAGAGGTACAAGCTTTCCTCAACCAGGTTGGCCACAAGCTGCCCTTCCCAGCACAGGCCATGAGCCATGAGACTCTAGAGAGGATCCAAAAAGATCAAGAGGAACCAGAACAGAACTAAAACCCAGGGACCTTTGAGCACATAGCCACTGCCAGCATGCAGGGGAGACAGAAAGGCCTGAGCCCAGATGACTTGATCCAGAAGAGGCAGTACTGGGGCAAGGCTTATAGGCCTGAATGTGTAGGAAGAATGGGAGAAATGAATGTAAAAAGGCTACTGAGAGAGAAAGAATCTACCTTTTTTCCCCTTCAGTCTACCCTTAAAGTTTTTGGGTAGTTCTGAAATCTAACCGAGGAGCAGCATATGAGTAAATGATTTCTGAAAAATTGTACAGTATCTTGATTTTTTAAAGTACATTATATTTACATTAAAGTTTGAGTATTACCTGTAAAATAAAACAAAACAAAACCAAAAACAATGAGATACCACTACCCCCTTATTAGAATGACCAAATCTGGAACACTGACAACAGCAAATGCTGGTGAGGATGTGGAACAGGAACTCTCATACATTGCTGGTGGGAATACAAAATGGGACAGCAACTTCAGAAGACAGGGGGTTTCTTACCAAACTAAACATACTTGCCCCATATGATCTTACACTTGAGCTCCTTGGTATTTACCCATAGAAGATAGAAACTTATATCCACACAAAAAACCTGCATATGAATGTTAATAGCAGCTTTACTTATGATTGCCAAAACTTGGAAGCAACCAAGATGTCCTTCAGCAGGTGAATGGGTGAGTAAACAATGGAATATTATTCAGCACCAAAAAGAATGATCTGTCAACCCTTGAAAAGACATGGAAGACGCTTAAATGTGATTAGCAAGGGAAAGGAGCACAGAAAAAGCTATATACTGTATGATTCCAACAACAGTACATTCTGGAAAAGGCAAAACTATGGACACAGTAAAAAGATCAAAGGTTTCCAGGGATTAGGTGGGAGAGAGGGATTAATAAGCAGGGCACAGAGGATTTGGGGAGGCAGTGAAGATACTCTGCATGATACTATAATGATGGCAACATGTCGTCATGAACTTATCCAAACCTATAGAAGGTAACCAAGAGGGAGCCCTAATGTAAACTATGGACTTTGGGTGTTTGTGACGTATTAATGTAGGTCAACAGTTGTCACAAATGTCTGCTGCTGGGGGTTTGGTGATAATGGGGGAGGCTGTGCATGTGTGGGGGCAGAGAGCATATGGGAAATCTCTGGCACTTCCTCTCAATTCTGCTGTGAACCTAAAACTGCTCTAACAAAATACTCTTTCAGAAAAAATGTTTATGTACACACACATATTTTCTATTTTCTACTTGAGTCAGTTTCAGTAATTTTTGTCTTTCTAGGGAAGTTTCCATGTCATCTAAGTTACCTAATTTATTGGCATACATTGTTCAAATATTTCCTTATAATTCTTTTAATTGCTGTGAGGTTGGTAGCGATGTTCCTATTTCATTCCTGATTTCAGTCATTTCTGTCTTCTCTCTTTTTTTTCTTGGTCAAGGTAAAAGTTTGTCTATTTTCTTGATGTTTTCATAGAAACAATTTTTCACTTTGTTACATTTTTCTATTGGCTTTCTATATTATTTTCACTCTTATCTTTATTATTCCATTTCTCCCACTTCCTTTGGGTTTAGTTCATTTTTCCTTTTCTAGTTTCTTAAGGTGGAAGTTAAGTAATTGATTTGATCTTTCTTCTTTTCTAATATAGGCATTTAGCTATAAATTTCCCCTTTGGCAGTCCTACCCTGCTGTGATATTTTGACTGTCCAGGCTCCCCTTGGGATTGGTTTAAACACTGGGTGCGGTTTGACACCACACAAATTGGACAATTGGTCAGTTACTTTCCATATAATATCCAAGGGTGAAAAGTTTCATTTAGACATTTTCATAAGTAATCTCAACATTACACAGCTATACAAAGGATATCACATTCAGACTCATTGGTACACTAATTTACAATAGTTAAATGCAAACAATGGGGCCTATGCAGCAGAAAACAGGCCACTATGTCACAGTGTGATAGTGCCATGTCAGGGTGTTAAGGGAGCACACAAGAGGGACACCTAGTAGAGTTCTGGGGTCAGAGAGGAAATGACATCTATTAAGATCTGAATGTTGCTTACAAGTCAGCTCCTGGAAGAGGCCACGGGTATGCAGAATCCTCCCACATACCACAAGAAGTGTCACCCAGAGACAGAGCTCAGTTCAGCAACTAGACTTATCTAGGAAATACAGATGCTATTTGAGAAGCTCACACAATTGAACACATTTAAGACCCTGACCTTACAGTACTGCTACCCTTACCTCATAATCTCTGGAACTCCTGCCTACAGGTTCATCTGCACTATGTACTCTGGAGCCACCATCCAAAGGCCAAGACAAGGTGAGCAGGAGCCCTGGGTCTGACTGATTCAATGTGAAGTAGGCCTGGAAGGTTTCTTTTCTTTAATTCTGTACTCCATGTTTCCTTGTGACCTAGTTCTTGTCTGATAAATGCTGTATCGTACAGCTTTTCAGCCCCAGCTCTGCAATAATCCCTTGTAAAATCCAGTTCCTGATTCATGCTAGCAGGTTCTTCCAGATGTTTTTAGCACTCAGATCTTGGCTAATTGCTTGCCTATTGATCCTCTAACAACCACTGATCCTGATTCTGCTACGGCAGACTGTCAGTCCTTATCTGGACCTGCACCTTTTTGTGGAGATGAGCACAGGAAGAGCCATGACCTTCAACAAAAGATAGTCCTTAGAGGACAGTTTGGATGATTCCTGTATCTTGTTAATCCTATCTGTAAGTCAACTGATTACTAATTTCATTTGGGTGAATTGACAGACACATTGCCACATGTCTGTCCATGTCTCAACTAACTATCCCTGCATGTCTGTCTAGATTCCCAGTCTTCACCTTCTCCATTCTGACCCACCCTCCCAACCCTCTACCCTGGTTCTGACAGGTCCTGCATCATCTAACAGGAGCCAGTTTTACCACAGGATCCCAAGAGCCCGCTTGGGATTCTCTCTCCCTCTCTCTCTCTCTCTCTCTCTCTCTCCCACTCCTCCACTTGCACACTCTCTCTCCCTTTCTCAAAATAAAAATAAATAAATATTTAAAAAATGAAAGAAAGAGAGGCACCTGGATAGGTCAGTAGGGCAAGTGTCCATCTTTGGCTCAGGTCATGATCTCACAGTGCATACATTCGAGCTCCACATCAGACTCTGTGCTGACAGCTCAGAGCCTGAAGCCTGCTTCGGATTCTGTGTCCCTCTCTCTCTGCCCCTCCCCTGCCCACGCTCTGTCTCTCTCTCTGAAAAACAAATCAATGTTAAAATTTTTTTTTAAAAAAGGAAAGAAAGAGACCAGTGTTTCTGAAGTTTCCATTTGTGTCCATCTGGATGCAAAGGAAAGTGAAAGTACTCATGTCCCAGGAGAATTTGGGGGACATAGTGTGAAGTAGTCCCCATACAATAATGATCTTTGAGTTTCTTATTTTATTTCGAAAATGGAGACAGATCTTATATTCTGCTAAATTGACATTTATTTTAAATGCAAAAAGTTTTGAATTACTTGGGCAGAGGCAGAAAACAATTCTTACTTTTGCCTTCATATTATTTTGTTGTTCTTTCTACCTTCTTTATTTCAACATTTCGTGTTTATTAATAAAAACATTTAATTTTATGAATTTCCTGTGAATACATCTTTTACTGTGTATTTTCATGTATTAATGTCTAAATTATAATATCAGTTTTGATTTCCTCTTTCATTTAAATTTGCATGAATATTTTGGGGCACCTGGGTGGCTCAGTCGACTAAGTGTCCGACTTTGACTCAGGTCATGATCTCGCAGTCCATGAGTTCAAGCCCAGTGTTGGGCTCTGTGCTGACAGCTCCAAGCCTGGAGCCTGCTTCAGATTTTGTGTCTCCCTCGCTCTCAGCCCCTCCCCCACTCTCACTCTGTCTCTTTCTCTCTCTTTTTGTCTCAAAAATAAACATTAAAAAAAATTTAATTTGTATGAATATTTGTAAGTAATTTAATTTGATGGGAGGAAAGTTTTTTCTTCTTAATTTCTTGTTTTATTTCACTGTGGTCAGAAACTGACAGTGTAATTTTTACCTTTCAAATCTCTACTTGACAAGAATAGAGGTTTTCGTTGCATACAAAGTCCTACGTGTATCTATTAATTCAAGCTTTCTAACTATATGTAATCCAAACTTCATCTCATTTTGTTCTTTGTATTGTATAAATACAGAAGAATATTAAAATGTCCATTATAAGTGCAGTTTTGTCAAATTCTTTATGTATTTCTAACAATTTTTGCTTTATATATTTTGTCCACAAATATTTATAACCTATTATAACATCTTGGTGGACTATACATTTGTAAAAATAAAATATCCCTCTTTATCCTACCTTTTTGCCTCAAATTCTGTCTTCTCTGATACTTATCTTATCACCTTACTTCTTTTTTGTTTTTGTTTTTTTGTTTTTTGTTTGTTTGTTTGTTTGATATGTTTGCCCAGCTCTTTATTTTTAGTGTTTTTATTTTTATTTAAGGATGTCTTGTTAGGGTGTCTGGCTGGCTCAGTCAGTAGAGCATATGATTCTCAATTTTAGGGCCATGAGTTCAAGCCCCACATTAGGCATGAAACCTACTTAATAAATAAATAAATAAATAAATAAATAAATGAATAAATAACGGATGTCTTGTTAACAACCTATGTAAAAAAAACTATCAATGTAATTTTGCTCTTTTCAAAAAGTCACTTGAAAGTCTTCAATAAGGAATTGAATATGTTCACAGTTACTGTGGTCATTGTTTATACTACATTATAGGGATCTCCCTGCACACAGGGGTCTTCTAACTGAAGAGATGAATAAATAATGCAGATGATTTTAGCTCATAGAATGTTCACCTTCAGAATTTATCTAATCCAATGTGCTCTAGGACAGGTGAGGAAACACAGCCGGGCAAGTTACACTGTTTAGTAACAAAGATCAGATCAGTGGCTAAATATGAACACAAGACTGTAATATCTAATATAATTCATGGGGGGGGTGGTTATTAGAATCAGATGAACTCAGCTGCAGTCAGCAGTGACTTTTCTCCTTTTGGACAATCCATAGCATTGTTTAGAGCTTTCCTATATTTAATATCTTTGCCCATCTAAAAACATGTAATGTTAAAAAAAAAAACATGTAATATTTTCCAAAGAGTGGTACAACTATCACTGAAGTCTTGATATAATTTTAGGTGGCACACAGATAAATATTTTTTCTATTTAAATAGTTACATATTTATTTTAATGTAAATTAGGAAAAATACATATCTAATATACCCTTTAATCTCATGGATATGTTAGAATAATACTAAGATTAAAAAGTGGAGTCAGGCACTGGGCTGGCTCAGTTGGAAAAGTATGCAGATCCAGACCTCGGGGCATGAGTTCAAGCCCCACATTGGGTGTAGAGATTACTAAAAAATATAAATAAATGAACTTAAAAAAAAAAACCCTGAGGACAATTTGAAGAAAAATGTCAAAAAAATCGTAGTACAGGTGACACTCAGATATGAAAAATATGAATGACTAATGTTCAGGAAATAATGATTTTAGGATAAGAAAAGTTTTGATAGTCAGATAACAGTGGGTTCATATCCTGGATCTGCCTCTTGTGAAGATTAAACAAGATAAGATTTATAAGACACTTGGCTTAGTAAATCTTTGGCTGTGTTATTTCTCTAATTTATCATGTTTTAGGCCTGTCTCCTTAATTAGATTGTAAAAGCCTTCAGTGACAAAAAAACAAACAAACAAACAAACAAACAAACAAACCCAAACACTTGGCAAAGTGAAAAAGCTGATACTAGATAAAGCATATAGTAAGGTCAATGAAAATGATATTTTTTCTCTACATATTTATAATCTAAATTAGTCTCCAGTGAACCATAAGAGACTCTTAAATATACAGAACAAACTGAGGGTTGACAGAGGGGAGGTGGGTGGGGGGATGGGCTAAATGGATGATGGGCATTAAGGAGGGCACTTGTTAGGATGAGCACTGGGTGTTATATGTAAGTGATGAATCACTAAATTCTACTCCTGAAATCATTACTATTAGTTAATATATGTTAATTAGTCTTCAC
This sequence comes from Herpailurus yagouaroundi, assembly GCF_014898765.1. Lineage (NCBI taxonomy): Eukaryota > Metazoa > Chordata > Mammalia > Carnivora > Felidae > Herpailurus > Herpailurus yagouaroundi. Next base: position 12,218,006 of record NW_024412441.1, read on the forward strand.
ATTGACCTAATTATAGAGAAACCTGGCTATGCTTTTAGCTAGATATGTTAATTGATTAGTTATTTGGATCTCAATTTCCTTAACTGCAAAATACGTGTTGTACTAGATAATGTGTAAGGTGTCTGACACCTTAATTTTAACATATATAACTCTCCTGTTGGATTTCCCCCAAGTGAATATCATTAACTAATTAATCAATTAAACAATTCATTCATTCATGCAAAGGTATATGTGCATTTACTATGTGCCAGACACTGTTAGAGAAAACATGGTACCTGCTGTCCTCTAGAAGCTCGCTTAAAAAGTGTCTGCTGTACCTTTTGTTCCTGTGACTTCCCCATTCCATAATGGGACGCCTGTGTATCCCAGTCCCTTCACCCATCTGGGCCATGTCCCCACCACCTCCCCTCTGGCACAGGAATAAAAGACACAGCATAGGAATATAGTGAATGGTATCATAATAGCCTTGTATGGTGACAGATGGTAGCTACACTTGTGGTGAGTATAGCATAGTGTATAGAATTGTTGAATTACTATGTTGTATACCTGAAACAGATGTAACATTGTGTGTCAACTATACGAAAAAAAAACCCTCAAAAAAAAAACAAAACAACTATACTCAAAAACAAAACACAAAAGGTGCAATAATAAACTATAGTCAAAAACCAACCAAACAAACAAACCAAACACTTTCTAATTGATTTATTATCTGGCTAAAAGAAAAAGAAAAAAAAAAGGATCTCTCTTCTCGAGGAAATCATTATACTACATAACTGTTGGGGTACAGAAAATATATGAAACTATTATCTTTCAAATCAATACAAAATTATCTTTATGATAAAAAATTATAATTTTTCTCAAACAAACCAAAACAATCATCTGAGGGAGATGATAATGGAAATCCAGTTTGGAAACAATACCACCAGGCTACACATGGGTCTGTCCAGCCCTGTGCTAAATTGTCTAGCAGGGTCAAGTGAAAGAGGGACAATCCTACAGAGCTTTCTGACTGGTTGGAACAATACTATGGTACTTGTAGGCAACCCCCAAGAGCTCATACAGCAACTTGGTGCAATTTGGCAAAAGCAACCCATCTAGGCAGACAAATTACAGCACGGTGCCCCCATCAAGGCAACAAATCTGGAAAAAAAAAAACCAAAAAACCTTTCCGGATCCGGCCCGAAGAAGAGTGCATCTTGGCGAATGGAGCACAGGCTGATTTGAGCTCCACTCCACGCTCCCCCTGTCCCTCTCACCCCACCCTCCCCCGTAGTATGACTGTGCAGGGCACAGACTACACATGTGTGTGACAGTCCAGCTTATGGGGAGCAATCCAATAACAGGTCTAAACACACTGAGGAGACCATCATGTGGCTTCAACTGTAACCATTGTGAAAAAGATTAAAAATTTCTAAGTTTAGCAGCCTTTCAAACTGAATAATGTCCATAGTCTAAACAGGAAGTGTCCCTGCATTGCCTCTAGAAACACAGCTTTAGAAAAAAAAAAAAAGCTGTATTATTCATATTAGGCCTTTTGTCCAGAGATTACTGCCACATCAGCAACAAAAAGCCCTGACAGCGTGAGGGTTAAATGTTTTAAAATTCTCTTCCACTGAAGACTGGATCTTGTTGCCTAGTGACTGCTGCGTTGCTCGCTGCTGTCACTCACCTTGTCTCCAGAGAGTTATCCCCCACTCTCATAAGGAAGGTTATGATTGGACAAAGGTGACATCATAACACATAGAGGAACGGCATCTCTTTGTCAAGACAGCACCAATAAGATGACTCAAGAGTTGGTAGCAAAGTGTTGTGGTTCCTTTGTTTTGTTTCTTTAATACAGAGCTAACGCATTTGATGAAACATCATCTTCATTCTTCATTTCTTGCAGAGCCAATTTTGCAAGGGTTAGTAGGGGATTTTTGCCCATAAAAATATTCTTTGATAATATGAATTAACTGCAAGTCCATTTAATCAACGCCAGCCCAGCCAAAGCCTTTTCCCTCCTAGCACTTGGTCAGCACTTGAGAAGCTGAATGGATTACAGGCAGAAAATGACTATCCTGCAGCTCATTCTCACACCATTGGGTGCAGAATGGAATTTCACACAAGGCAGATTCTTCTTGGTGTTTATCTGAGAAGTACCTAAAGGGGTTCCAAAACACCAGTTTCCAAGAAGGTCCTATAATAAGACTTTGGGACACCTACATAAGGCGTCAAAAGAGTTAAAAAAGATTGATTGAAGTTGAAAGTATATCTACTTCTAAAATCAAGCAGTCGGAGAAATCTCACACTTTGTACGTAACGCACGAACATGAGTTCTTTGATTACTTTTCAAATTCACATCACACGTTTGCTGTGTTGAAAATCAAGCCTGATAGTCTTTATTTTTCACACTGACTTGAGCTACTTGTGTACACTCTTGACTATTTCAGCCACGGAAGACATTAGCTATGTGATTGAAGTGTCAGTTGCAGATTCATTATGCCAGGCTGCTATATTAAATCATCTGTTAAATGCGTTCTTTTCTTGGTAAATATTCAGTCTACAGCATAGTCACAGCTGGTATAATTGGATAGTTGCTTTCAGCTAATGCTCTATTTTGAAAGCTACAACTCCTATAAAGCTTATAGTGGAGTTGTAACAAAGGCAATCCCCCTTGGGAAACAGGAGAGAGCAAATTCCTTCCTGCAATTCTACTGGAAAGCAATTAGAGAGAGAGAGTACTCATAAATTATATATGGCCCTGCTTTTTACCTCCACTGACAAAGAACCTGTAGTATGTCAGCCGAAATGTGTAAGTACAACACTGCTTCTTCTAAGAGCTGGCTGTATGTATTTGCATATTGTAATTTCTCATTTGAATAATCAATATTGTTCTTAAAGTGAACTAAAGTGACCATACATTTCCTGGGGAAAATTCATCTCAAAGAAGGGAAAGATAGTGTTTACACAGAATTAAGTTACAAGGAAACACTTATTCTCATAATAATCATCAAACGCATTCAGGAAATACCAATTTCATAAATAATTTCCTTTACGAACTGAGATCGGTGTGCAAGTGAAAGCAGACAGTGGGTGTGAGTTCCTTTAAATGAAATCTTGATACACGGGAGGGGAAGGTTCTGTTGCTGACATGGTTCTTGTTCATTTGACAAGAAAATACCAAACATGTGGGTTCTTAAAGGGTTTGCTTGCTAGCAGTAAATTATGGTGAGGTACAATTGATAGTAGTATAATCTGATCAAGATTCAGTTTTATATTTTCTTTTACTCTATCTATTAAGAGATTTAATGCTATAAACAAGATCTTAAGGGAATGCTCCAATTACTTAATGAAACCTGTCAGCGGTTAATTATAAAATTATTCTTGTCTATTCCCTTCATGCCCTAAAAAACTTGGATGGCTTAGGTCCAATTACATGTAAAAGTAATAAATATGTATTTTAATAGACTTTTCAATAATGCAGGCTGACCTTTACACTTAAGAAGAAAAGGTAAGATTTTTTACCCTATGAAACAACTTGTACCAGTTTAGAGAAACAACCCCTCCTTTCCTAACTTCCTGGATTATTACATTTCTTGGGTTTGGAGGATTTGGAATTGGCCACAGTGTGCAGGATGTAGTATTTTGTGAGAAGGTATTTGATTATGAACGCGTATTTAGGATTTGCATGAACAATCCCCAAGTGTCAAGGTGGATTGGTGATCCTTTGAAAATGTACATTTGATTCCATTACCCCCCACTCTTACTCAGTTCTTACCATGGCACTCGCAGAGCCTGCCTGACATGGGCCCCGGCATGTTGACACTTCTCAGATTATATCCTCCAGCCCTCCCTTTGCACACGATGTTACAGGCACAGTAGTGATTCCTCTTGCTGAGGCTGTAAAAACATCGCAGGGTTACAGCGTCTACCTTCTCTGCAGCCTTCCCTGTTCCCTGCCTGGAAGGCCCTTCCTCTGGGTATTTGTAGGTCTCACTCCTGCAGTCAGTCTAATCCCTGCTCAAGGCCACCTGGATGAATGTTCCTCCCTGTCCACCCTTTCTAAAGTAGTGACTGTCACCCCTCTCCTTTCCCTTCCTCACTTTAGTTTTCTTCATAGCACTTACACTTCTGAAATTTAATTTCAAATTTTTATTTTGTTAGCCTTCTCCCACGAGAACGTAAGGTCCTCGAGGGCAGAGACTTTGTCTGTTTCGTCCACTGCCAAACCACCAGGGCCTAGCCCAGTGATGGGCCTTTCACAAGTGCTCAGTGAAGATTTGTGGAATAAATGAATAAAAGGTTAAACTTTCTTCTTGTGCCTGCATATTCCTGTAACCTAAAGGTACTAGAGCCTGGGAATGCAGGCACACATTTAGGACTCAGACTTGTTTTTTGACCATTTACTAGCTCATGTAAATACAGGCAATCTAAGCTCATCTAGTGTGGATTTCTTCATCTATAAATGTAACATTTACCTCATTAACCTCAAAGAATTGATGTGAAGATTAAGTAAGATAACAACATCTAAATGCTTGGCTTAGTGCTCACCATGCTGTCAGGTAGAAAATCATCAATAAGTAGTAGGTAGAATATTCCAGATGAGACCCATCACAGATTACTAAATCAGCATCAGGTTGTTCGTCATGTAATTTGTTTATTTTTTATTTTTATTTTATTTTATTTTATTTTATTTTTTTAATTTTTTTTCAACGTTTTTATTTCATGTAATTTTTTTAAAAAGCCATTGAACTTCTAGTAACTGGTCCCTCACACCCACCCAACCCTCCCCAGAAACTGTTTTAATATTTCTTTCTCCCCAGTCCATCTCAGAGTCTACGTGGGAGCCATCTGTCTGACTTCAAGGTTTTTCATTCAACTCTCACAAGCTGTTGAATGTATTTCAACTTCTCATCTGTTGCTTACTAACACATTTTTATTATCTCCCTCTTTCTGCAGTTCAAACATGACAAATTATTTTTGTTATGAAAAAAAGAAATTAGAATACCAAGGAGCTTTTCTCTCCTCTGTATTTGTATGGTTCTTAGCCCTCACCCACCTCCACACACACACACACACACACACACACCTCCCACACCTGGGCAGTCAACTGATCTGCCTTCTGTTCCTATAGATTCGGTCGGTATGTCTTTTCCAAAATTTCATGTAAGTGGAATCACATGGTGTGTATTCTTTAAAGACTGGTTTCATTTCAGGGCTCCTGGGTGGCTCAGTCAGCTAAGCGTCCGACTTCTGCTCAGGTCATGATCTTGTGGTTTGTGAGTTTGAACGCCCCATCGGGCTCTGTGCTGGCAGCTCAGAGCCTGGAGCCTGCTTTCAGATTCTGTGTCTCCCTCTCTCTCTGCCCCTCCCATACTCTCTCCTGTTCTCTCCCTCAAAAATAAATAAACATTAAAAACATTTTTTTAGAGACTGGTTTCTTATACGTTGTTACTAGTATCAGCAGTATGTTTCATTTTATTTCCTGAGTAGTGCTCAATTCTATGAATTTACCTGCAATGCATTTATTCACCTGTTGATAGGCATTTAAATTGTTTCAATTTTGGAGCCATCTTGAATATTACTGCTATGAACATTCGGAAACAAATCTTTCATTTCTCCTGGTAAATACCTAAGAGGGAAATTGCTGGGTGTTATGGGCTGATCTGTAAACCCCCTCTCCCAAATTTGTATCTTGAAGGCATAAGCCCCACTATCTCAGAATGTGACTGTATTTGGAGATAGGAGCTTTTAAGAGGAAATTAAGTTAAAATGAGGCCATTTGGAGTGGGTCCTAATCCAATGTGACCTGTGTCCTTGTTAGAAGCGCAAACTTGGACAAAAAAAGAGGCACAAGAGAGATGTCAGGGATGCACATACACAAAGGAAGGCCACGTGAGGGCACAGCAAGACAGCCTCCTGCAAGCCAAAGAGAGAAGTCTCAGGAGAAACCGAAACCTGCCAACACCTTGATCTTGAGCTTCTAGACTCCAGAACTGTGAGAAAAGTCACTATGTGTAGCCTCCACTTAGGACAAGGAAAGTCAAGTTCCCCCTCCTTTAGGGTGGAGTATCTGAACAATTTATTTGGAATTCTTCTGTATGGGACATTGGTCTCTTCTCCCTCGTTTATTTATTTATTCAATCACTATGTATAGCAATGTGTACTCGTGGCGATTTATTTTGTACTTTGGGTTGTAAGCCAATACTATTTTATTTTGTTGCTTACATTGTTCCAGCTTTGGCCCCAGGAGTTCTGACACTTGGCAGTTTTCTTGTTTTGTTTTTTGTTTTTTTTTTTTTTTTGTTTTGTTTTTAATTAAGAGACTTTACTTTTTAGAGCAGTTTTAGGTTAGAGAGAAGTTAAGCAGAAAGTACAGAGAGTCCTGATACACTTGCTTTCAGCCCTATTTTCCCCTACCCCAAGTTTCTTCTACTACGGACATCTTACATTAGGGTGGTACATTTATCACGACTGCTGACATTAATATGTCATTATTAACTAAAATCCATAATTCGCATTAAGGGGTCACTCTTTACCTTGTACATTCTGTGGATTTTGGTACATGTATGATGACATGCATCCACCATTACAGTAACATACAGAGTAGTTTCACTGCCCTAAAAATCCTCTGTGCTCCACCTATTCGTCTCTGCCTCCCTCTGAAACCCTGGCAACCACTGGTCTTATCACTGTCTCCATAATTTTACTTTTTCCAGGAATCACAGTATGTTGCTTTTTCAGATTGGCTTCTTTTTACCTAGCAATATGCATTTAATATTATTCCATGTCTGTGTGTGGCTTGATAGCTCATTTCTTCTTCTTTTTTTGTTTCTAGTTGTAATAAGTATGTTCGCGTTGTTGTGCAACCACTCTCTAGAACTCTTTTCATCTCGCAAAACTCAAACTCCATGTTCGTTAAACAACAACTCCCCATTTCCCTCTTCCTACAGCCCCTGGCAACCACCTTTTCACTTTCTATCATTAGATGACTGCAGGTAACTCACTGGAGTGGAATCATATAGTATGTGTTTTCTTATGACTTGTTTATTTCACTTAGCATAATATCCTCAAGGTTCATCTGTGTATTAACATGTGTCAAAACTTCCTTTTTAAGACTGAATAGTATGTCATTGTATGTGTAATGCCACATTTTATTTAGCCATTCATCTGTCAGTGGACTCCTGAGTTGTTTCCCTTTTTTCTATTGTGAATAATGCTGTGATGAAGAACATGGATGTACAAATATGTTGAGACCTTGCTTTTAATTCTTTCAGGTATATGCCTGGAAACACAATTGCTGGATCATATGGTAATTATATTTTTAATTTCTTTAGGAACTTCCGTATACTTTCCATAGCAGCTGCACCATTTTATTTCTACCAACAGTGTACAAGGTGTTCAATTTTTCCATGGCCTTGTCAACACTTGTTACTTTTTTCTTTTAATTTTTAAGTTTTAATTTTAGAGACAGAACGTGAGGAGAGGGGAGAAGGGAGAGGGAAAGGGAGAAGGAGAGGAAGAAGGAGGGGGAGGGGGGAGAGGGGAAGAGGGAGAGGGAGAGGGAGAGGGAGAGGGAGAGGGAGAGGGAGAGGGAGAGGGAGAGAGAGAGAGACTGACAGAGAGAGAATCCTAAGCAGGCCCCACACTCAGCACAGAGCCAGATGCAGGGCTCAACCCCATGACTGTGAGATAATAACCTGAGCCGAAATCAAGAGTCAGCCACTCAACCGACTGAACCTCCCAGGTGCCCATTTTTTAAAAATAGTAACCATCCTAATGAGTGTGAGGTGGTATCTCATTGTGGTTTTGATTTGAATTTACCTAATAATTAGTGATGTTTAGCACCTTTTCATGTGCTTGTTGTCCATTTTATATCTTCTTTGGAGAAATGTTAATAGCTCATTTCTTTTTATGGCTGAATAATATTCCATTGTATGGATATTACTATTGTTTATATAGATATATGGAGATATACTACAGTTTATCCATTCACAAATTGAAGGAATTCTGAGTTGCTTCTAAGTTTTGATAATTATGAATAAGTTTTACATAAGAATTGCACACAGGTTTTTGTGTGGACGTGTTTTCAGCTCATTTGGGTAAATACCAAGGAGCATGCTTGCTGGCTCATACATAAGAATATGTTTAGTTTGTAAGAAACCACCAACCTTTCTTCCATAGTGTCACTACTTTGCATTCCCAGCAGCAATGAGTGAGACTTGCTCCACATTCTTGCCAGCATTTGGTGGTGCCAGTGTTTTGGATTTTAGCCATCTTCATAGGTGTGCAGTGGTATCTTAATGTCCTAATTTCCGTTTCCCTAATGACATGATGTTGAGAGTCTTTGCATATGCTTATATGCCATCTGTTTATCTTCTTTGATAAAGTGTCTGGATATTTTGCTCATTTTTAAATTGGTTTTTTCTTATTACTGATTTTTAAGAGTTTTTTTTTTTGTATGTATTTTTGACACCAGTTCTTTATATGTTTTGCAAATATTTTCTCCCAGTCTGTGACTTGTCTTTCCATTCTCCTAACAGTAACCTTCACAGAGCATAAATTTTTAATTTCAGCCAAGTCCGACTTACCAGTTCTTCTCTTTCACAGGTTGTGCTTTTGGAATTGCATCTTGTTGTAAGGCTTTAATTACTAATAGTTATTAATTCAATTACAAATAGGCACAAAGTTATTCAGATTTCTACTTCTTCTTGATTTAAGTTTTTATTTATTTTTTTTTCAACGTTTATTTATTTTTGGGACAGAGAGAGACAGAGCATGAACAGGGGAGGGGCAGAGAGAGAGGGAGACACAGAATCGGAAACAGGCTCCAGGCTCTGAGCCATCAGCCCAGAGCCCGACGCGGGGCACGAACTCACGGACCGCGAGATTGTGACCTGGCTGAAGTCGGACGCTTAACCGACTGCGCCACCCAGGCGCCCCTTGATTTAAGTTTTTAAATTTCATCTCAATTGGCGAATTTACTGGCATAAAGTTCTTAGATGTTCTTTTGTTTTTGTTTTGTTATTATCTATAGGATCTGTCCTTATGTCTCATTTCATTTCTGATTTTGCTGATTTGGGTCCTCCTTTTTTCCCATTAGTTAATCTGGCTAGAGATGTATCACTCTTACTGGTCTTGTCAAAAAATGTTTCATGTATTTTGTCCAGTTTTCTAGTTGCTTACAGAAGAGCTTAAGTGTGGACCTGTATCTCAATTATGGCTGCAAGTCAAAGTATCAGGGTAATTTCTTCTTTAAGAATGACTTCCCTTAGGTCTTTTTTTTTTTTAATGTTTACTTATTTTTGAGAAAAAGAGAATGAGAGACAGAGAGAGAAAGAGAGTGCATGCGCATGAGTGGGGCAGGGGTGGAGAGGGAGGCAGAGGATCCAAAGAGGGCTCTGCGCTGACAGCAGTGAGCTGGATGCTGGACTCAAACTCACGAACCCCCTGAGTTAATGACCTGAGCTGACTGAGCCACCCAGGCACCCCTTCCCTACAATTGTTAAAAGCCCAAATCCTTGACATACATGGCTTTGCAAGACCTGGCACCAACTGTTTTGCTTTGTAGCCACACAAGCCTTTTAGTTCACCCAAAATTTCATGTTTTCTATCACAGGGATTTGTGACTGCTGTTGCCCTTGCCGAGAACAATATGCTATGCTTTCAGTCCCAATACCTGTTTCTTTCAGATCTCAGCTTAAATCATGTTCTTCAGAGTAGCCTCCCCTAAAACACCAGATTAAATATTATGTTTTCATAGCCCCCTAGCCTTTTCTTTCATGGCAATTATCTCAATTCACAATTGCATTCACATTTTTGAGAGGGATTATCTATTTTTCTTTCTTAGTGCATATTGTATATCCAACACTTAAAGCTCAGTGCTCAGGATTAATGCACTGATAAATCTAAGTGGAGTTTTTTTTTTTTTTTCAGTTCCTTTCCTGATATACAAGATTATCATATACATTTAGCTAAACTGCAGAGCAGAGTACTTTATGCTGGCTGCAGTCTCTACTTAAGAATTCTCAACCATTAGGCAACAATTTTGCTTTGGGTTCTAACATCTTCCTTAATATTCTCTACAATATCTCCTTTCTGTCCAATTCCTAGTTTCCATTTTTATTAAAATTTCTCCACTAGATTGATTTATAAGTATTTACTTGTGCCTAAATCTCAAGGTTGTGGAATATCTATAATGGAAGTAAATCCACTTACACAAACATTTTGTGTAAGAATCACTTTGTTAAGAAGGGATTGTTGTTTATCCATTACATTATGAAGTAAATAAGCCTTCATAACTTGCCTGCAGTTCACTTAAAAACACCTCTACTTTTCCAAGAATATATTTGTAAAGAAACTTTTGGAACACAAACTATTCTTAAACACAAGTGTTACATTCTCTGTGCAGCACATGGCTATTTTAATTTTCAGGTGACAGCTTCTAAACAGTCGTCTATTTAAAATTTCATGAAGCAGGTACACCTGGTTAGCTCAGTTGGTTAAGAGCCCAACTTTTGATTTTGGCTCAGATCATGATCAATTTGTGAGATCAAGCCTCATGCTGGGCTCTAAGAGGCTGACAGGGAGGAGCCTGCTTGGGATTCGCTCTCTCTCTGCCCTTCCCCCACTCACCTGTGCATACACATGCACTCTTTCTCAAAATAAATATACTTTTAAAAAATTCATGAATAACGCTATTACTAAGATTAATAATTATTTTCATTCTTAAAGATTTTCAACAGTTTCACATCTAAGTTTTTGCACAACTTTTGCAACCTCTATTTCCAATTAAAAAATTAGTATGTCCCGAAGTTCTTGAGGAAAAGACTAAATGTGTTTTAACCCATATTTTAGGAAGTTATTTTTCTAAAAATGGTGTGTAAATATTTCTTCCCCCTTCAGAACTACTATGAGCTCAAAGATTAATGCAACAGTGAGAATAAAGGTCTTAGGGAATAAATACTTGGCTCCCAAATGGCTATGCTTTGTAAGTGATTTTGTGTATCAGAGATGCTTTGAAAGGAGAGAGGGCTTAGAGATCATGGTAGTTTAAAATCAATATGGCTGTCTCAACTCATTTTAAATAAAAAACTCTACATAGATAATACCATTTAAATTACTAGCACAGAACTTCAAAGGGAAGCAGGGGTTAGGGGGATTAAAATTAAGATGTTGGTTGTAGATTGCTTCATTTTATAATGGATGCCCAATTTTTAAACACATGGCATTACTGGGTATTGTTGAAGTTAACACTACTGTATTTATATATTTTTTAATGTTTTATTTAGTTTTGAGAGAGAGAGAGTCGGGAAGTGGCTGAGAGAGGGAGACAGAGCAGACAGCAGAGAGCCTGATGCAGGGCTTGACCTCACGAACTGTGAGATCGTGATCTGAGCCGAAGTCGGATGCTTAACTGAATGAGCCACCCAGGCACTCCATAACACTACTGGATTTAGAAATAATCTTAGTAATTTCACATTCTATTCAATTTTTCCTGTTTTTCAAACTATCTCATACATATGCATATGTACAGGAAAAGAAGTTCAATTTCAGGAAGTGAATAATTTTTTTTAAGTTTATTTATTTTTGAGAGAGTATGTGTATGTGCCAGAGTGGGGGAGGGGTAGAGAGAGAATCCAAAGCAGGGTCTGAGCTAAGGGCTCTATCTCACAAACCTTGAGATCACGATCTGAGCTGAAATCAAGTGTCAGGTGCTTAACCTAAACCGACTGAGCCACCCAGGCACCCCAGGGAGGGAATAATTTAATTAACACTATTTTAGCTTTCAAAATGATTAAGATGGCCTGTAAACACTAGAAAAAAAAAGACTTAAACATTCTGAATTTGAAATTTTATTTTTCATTTGTATGACCTTCAACTTTATAACACCAAAATGGAAAGGGTGTGTGTATGCAGAAGTATGACCACTTACAACTACACTACCCACCCCTAAAGAACAGAGAAAGCAAAAATGTTATAAAACAAGGTTTATTCTGCAATACTTTATCATAATGAATTGCATCTCTTTGGTAAAAATAAACTTTATAAACATTTTAATAATCAGAGATTAGATACAAAAACTAAACATCTGTTAAGTTGCTTTTAATATGAGCAAAGACTGGCAACTGAGAAGTGGTTCATTTGTGACTGGTCATCTACTGGCAGTTATAACTCAAACTCAGGGCAATTTTTATGCTACATTAGAAAAGAGGATAAGGAAATCAGTTCAATAACTCAAATTTCTTGAATGAGAAAGCATTCTTATACTTTCATTGAAAAATAAATAATAGTTACACTGAATTGGCAATTATACATTTTTATACACTATAGGATGGCAACATAATACTTTAAAATTAAGCACTTAGTTTAATAAGAAATGTACAACAATTTTAAAAACAAATTTGATAATGGCACTGGCAGTTAAATGCAAAAAAAAATGTGCTTTAAGAAAAAGATGGCAGGTAGAACATTAAAATACTCTAAATATGTCTTTCAATAAATATTTTGAGTACATCATTAACATAGTGAAGTAAACTTTGTTTAAATCAAAGCTTACACATTTTCAACTAACAACAACAACAAAATAAACTATAAAGTACATGTAAACCAGAAAGCCTCAAAGTTTCTGAATTAAATGCTGTAGTCTTCACAAAAGGTTGTTAACTTACTGTAGTATTTAAGACAAAAGTCTTTACAGCTTTGTGAAGTATTCACATCTGTTGCTTAAATTGCTGGGAAAGGCCTCCTGATCTACCAAGACACACACATTCCCTCCTTAACACTTTCTCTAGCTTTGAATTCGTCCTAACATATGTTTAACTGACCGCCTCCTATGAACCCTTTACATAATGCCTCAGAAAGTAGCAGAAGAAAATTTATATTCTAAACCTTATTATATACAAGGGGATCTAAGTTAAGAGAAGTCATGCTGGCTATAGGGAGGAAAGGAAAGGCTCAAAGGTGGAACAAAGAGATGATCCACCAATAATTCTTTCCATGAATACAAGTAATGTTTTCTTTCTCTGAATCTGAAAGGTAAAATAAAATATTAATGAATTTAATAATATATTGCACAAATAAATTTCAAAAATCTATATTCAAGAAACACTGATTCTATTTGGGATGTGAAGGATGAAGATTAATTGTGCTGAGTCAAAACTTTTACTAGAAATCTATTATAAATGGGAATTGGTTGTAACAATTTATATCAATATAAGGCAAATTATGTTAGCTTAATTCACAGTCTTAAAGTATGCTGGAATATATATAACCTCTCTGAAATTGCCAAATTTTTGCTATTACAGTAAAATTTCTTATGAATATATTAGAAATATAATTTCTAGTACATAGGACTGGAAATTACTTTCTTTAATTGGGTGGTGATTAGCCATGTTTTTACCTCAACACATCTGAGGAATGGGATCATAATACCTATGAAAGTAATAATGGGAGAACCATAATTAAAAAGGTACTTTCTCTTTAAAATAACTGTCTTGGTAAATCAGCAAATGGAGTGATGCAATGAATTCTGTTTAAGAATTAAGTGTAAAATATTGTGTGACTTCTTCCTATTCACTTGTAGTACAAAAGTGTTTATTGTCCTTGCTAGTAAAGTTAAATTTAACCTTTAAATTTGCAGGAAGAGCACATGAAGAGGGAGAGAAAATCAAGTTTAAAGTATTACTGTTATTTATATTAAACCAAAATAATTCTGAAGATCCCTCTTAAAGTAGGGACAACTCAACTCTCCCCCTCCTTAGATCATTTTCCTCTGCTTTCGAAGAGTAATTACAAATGGACAGGAACCAGAGAGATTATCTGTGGTACAGAATTTCAGTAGGACACAATAAACTGGAACCAGATCACTGAAACACTGTTACTAAGGTCTATGCAGAACAGTTTCAAGATATTGTTAGAATGATATTGATAATCTGTGTACTATTTATACTGTGTAAAGCATTTTTTGTGTTATATTCATTGTCTACAGTAAAAGGTGGTAACTTGAATTAGCCATTTTCTGTAGATGTGACATATATGAAGAACAAAAACTGCAAATATCTCATCCTGCATACTTGAGGACTATTTTTTTGTTATCAACAAATTAAAAAATTACTATATTTCAACAGCACCAATTCTATTAATGTGGCTATCCAGGTTCAATTACAATTAACATGGAAACAGGACAGATAATAGTAATGTTGTTATCCCTGGCTTAAAGTTTTGCCAACTGAAAAAGATGTTTTCATTAGGCTTCTCACTTGACAGTTTTGCCCAAATAAAACTTACAAGTCAAAATAAAAATATTTGTCTTTTAAAACACACACACACACACACACACACACACACACACACACACACACACTCCAAGAAAATGCTTCAGTCATAGAAACAGCTGAAAGTAACCATCCCAAATCATGAGCCTATGCGTGTACGTATGTTATGTATGTGTGTGTGTGTGTGTGTGTGTGTACGTACATGTATATGAAATTATCAGAAAGTGAAAACAAGGTCATTGTTATAAAACAGAATGTATGTATCATGAGATAAATTGAACTTTTGGAAAGTTGCTTCCACCACTGTAAAAAAATATATATAATAAAGTTTAGTTTTATTAGTATCTTGTGTTCTTTCTAAATAATATATAAACTATAAAAATGATATGAAAAAAATGTCTTGTAGAAGCAGATTTGATCAAATACTTAAAATGCCTTAGTCAATGCACATTTGGAACAGCAATATAAAATCTTTTAGCATGGAATAAATGGCACATAATATGTATTATACGGTCTCCCCCAAAAGGTGTACTGTATAAGATTAATTTTGTATAAATTTTAAAACCCCTGAATGTACACTGTCTGTACAGTTTTGTTAAATCCTTTCAATTACGAATACATACAAATTTAATTCATACAAACCCTGGAGAGAAGTTTTTTCCTAAAGGATCTACTACCTTTATTTATGACGACATATGTAGTAATTATTCAAAATGTTTTTATTAGATTACACTCCATTCCTACTACAAAATTCTCAGAATGCACTCCACTTAACAAGCAAATAAAAGATACTCTTATTGCAAAAAGTGTGTCAAAATGAGTGTTAACTCCATAACACACTTTATGGCTATATCCTCTGATTGGACTGTTTCTACTCAACAAATATAGCTAGTGGCTAAAATTCAAACAATGGTTACAAAGCACTTTGGGAACAAACAAAAGGCCCCAATAAATGTTATGCAATATTTGAGAAGTAAAAAAAATAAATCAAAGATAACACTGTAATAGGAATTGGAGTGTTCTTAGATGAAATTATGCCACAAACCTGCCTTTTCTAAATCTCAGAACTCTTTGCTGTACTTTCTGCCTATGTAAACAAAAGGAACTTTCTAGACATCTAGGACCTTTTCCAATTTATACTCAACTTTGTCCATGCTTCAACAAAAAGTAATTAAAAACCAAAATTAAGACAAAAAAAAATCCAAATCTCATTCTACTGGACTGCATGTGTCCAGAGAGAAGTACATGAGAAAGATATCAGCAAAAATTTTAGCTGGATCAGCAACTACAGTTAATTACAGATTGGAAAAGAAAATGAAAAAAAGTCACAGAGTTGCCAATTCTTCCACTTTAACATATTAACAAAATAAAAGATTTTTCCTTCAAGTTTTAAGACAGAGGTTGTGGATTTTCTTATACAAAAATTTCCAAATCTTAGAGACACTTATCACAAAAATTATGCTTTTAGGACTTGGCATCGTATCTATGATTGGGCATGTTCCTAACAGCAATTATTTAATAGAAATTAAAACAAACATTTTGAAATAAACAATTAGCACCCCTCCCAACCCTCAAACAAAAGAAGTCCATTATGGCTTTGATATCCCTTATAAAGAATTAAGTAGATGAGTATTGCCACACTTTAAAATAATTTCACACTAATAAGTATTTCTATTTCCTCCGCTGCTTTTGATTTTGTGTCTTTGCAGTACTTATTAGGGAACCCAGACAGGTACGAATTCCAGCAAGGTGGAGCAGAGATCCAGCTGCCTCTTTGAGCTCCTCATCAATTTCTTGACATAACTGTTTACGCATCTTTTTGCCTGGCTGCCCTTTATCAGAGGTATCAGCACAAGCCTGTGACGCATAGCCACTGTCTCCAAGAGGATCATCTTCATAATCAACATCTGTATCTTCTTCACTGTGAAATCCTTCACTGCCATCACTTCCCACATGGTTACTCTTTGGGATAAATTCATATGACTCATCCACAGAGGACAGAGAAGACACGCTAGACCTGGATGCACAGCGCTGTGCTGCCATGCTACTTGCACTGTAATTGTGGTCTTCTTTTGGATCAATGCTTGTAGCTAACGAATGACTCTCTTGCAGTCGCATAGTACTGGGATGACCGAATGCATTGCTGTAACTCCTCTTTTTTTGCATTGCTGTTTTAAGAGGAAGAGGCTTCTCACCTGTTGTAAAGAAAACATCTATCGATATAGGTCAAATGCATTTGATTGCAAGAACAGGCCATTTAAACTACTGTATCATTCCTGAATAGTAAGTGCTTTATGTTAGTAATGTTTTATAGGTTTTTGTTTGCTTGTTTCTTTTTTTATGCAGACCATATCATCCTGTAGGTATTAAGTTGAAACATTTATTTTATACAATTTTTTAATATTTATTTTTAAGAGATAGAGCGAGAGCAAGAGCATGAGCGGGGTGGGGAGCGCACACACACAGACACACACACACACAGAGAGAGAGAGAGAGACAGAGAGAGACAGAGAGAGAGAGAGGGGGGGGGAGAGAGGGGGGAGAGAGAGAGAGAGAGACAGAGAGAGAGAGACACAGAGAGAGAGAGAGATGCAGATTCAGAAGCAGGCTCCAGGCTCTGAGCTGTCAGCACAGAGCCCAATGCAGGGCTCGAACTCATGAACTGGGAGATCATGACCTGAGACGAAGTCAGATGTTTAACCGACTGAGCCACCCAGGTGCCCCTAATTTGAAACATTTTAAAATCACTTAATGAAATGTCTTGACCTTTCCATCAAAAATATAATTATTTTGAGCTGCTTGTACAGAATGCCTCAATAAGAATGTATCACACTGTTTAGCTAACCATTTCCTTATTGATATTTAGGTTTTCCCAATTTTTCACCACTATGAAGAACTGCAATGAAAATCCTTCTGATGCTTTTTCTTACACGTATGCAAATATTTTTCTAGGATACTAAGAAACAGAACTGTTAAGTAAGAGAATACACACATTTCAAGTTATTATTAGTATTTTTTTAATTGAAGTTATTATAGTTGACACACAATATTAGTTTTAGGAGTACAACATAGTGATTTGACAATTCTATACATTCCGTAATGCTCACTGTAAGTGTAGTCACCTATAGAAAGTTAATACATTATTGACTATATTCTCTATGCTGTACTTTTCACTCCCCTCTTATTTATTTTATAACTGGAAATTTGAAACTTCTTAACTCCCTCAATTAATTTCATCCATCCCCCCACACTCCTTCTCTCTGGCAACCAGCAGTTTGTTCTCTGTATTTATAAGTGTGTTTGTTTTTTGTTTGTTCATTTGTTTGTTTTTTAGATTCCACATATAAGTGAAATCATATGGAATCTGTCTTTCTGTCTGGCTTATTTCACTTACATAAAGCCCTCTAGGTTCCTTTAGGTTGTCAAGAATGGCAAGATTTCATTCTTTTTTATAGGTGGGTAACATTTCATTGTATATATCTATCACATCTTTATCCATTCTTGTATCGATGGACACAAGTTGCTTCCTTATTTTGGCTATGAAAATAATGCTACAATAAACACAGGGATGCATGTATCTTTTAGAATTAGCATTTTTGTTTTCTTTGGGTAAATACCCAGAAGTGGAATTACTGGATAGTATGGTTTTAGTTTTTTGGTTTTTTTTAGTGTTTATTTATTTATTTTGAGAGACCAAGAGAGTCCAGGGAAGGGACAGAGAGAGAGAATCCAAGGCAGGCTCTACACAGCACAGAGTCCGACGCAGGGCTCAATCTCAGGAACTGCATGATCATGACCTTAGCTGAAATCAAGAGTGGAACGCTCAGCCAACTGGGCCACCTAAGCACCCCTACTTTTAGGTCTTTGAGGAACCTCCATACCGTTTTCCATAGTGGTTGTACCAATTTGCATTCCCACCAACAGTAGGTTCCCTTTTCTCTACATTCTCATCAATACTTGTTCTTATCTTTTTGGTACTAGACATTCTGGTATGAGATCTCACTGTGGTTTTGATTGGCATTTGTGATTGGTATTTTCAAACTGTCCTCTAAAATGGTTTTACGAATTTACATCCTACAGTGTGTGACAATATTCAGTTCCTACAATTAACACCTGATATTATCATGGACAAGAAAGTAGTATACCAATATTGTTGCATTTTGCATTTCCCTGACTTTTAGACAAGTTGCTTATCTTTTGAAATGTGTATTGTCCACTTTATTTCCCTCTTTGAGACTTACCTAATTCATATTATTTTCTTGGCTTTTCTGTTGGGCTTTTTACTTCTTACTTGTAGGATCCTTTTATATACATATACTCAATATTAACCCTTTGTTATATACATAGTAAAAAAAAAATGTTCTCTCAGTGTTTTGCTTGGGTGACTTTTCTTACAGCTATCTTTTGTTGTCAGAACTTCAATTTTTTTTTTAATTTTTTTTTTTTAACATTTATTCATTTTTGAAAGACAGAGAGAGACAGAGCGCAAATGGGGGAGGGCTAGAAAGGGAGTCACAGAATGCAAAGCAGGCTCCAGGCTCCGAGCTGTCAGCACAGAGGCTGACGCGGGGCTCGAACTCATGGACCGCGAGATCATGACCGGAGCCAAAGTTGGCTGCTTAACCGACTGAGCCACCCAGGAGCCCCATTCAAAATTTTGACATTTAGTTAAATTTACTCACATTTTCTTTTATGGATTTTGCACTTGTATCTCAAGGGTTTTCTTATTCTAGGTTATAAACATACCTTCCTATATTTTCTTATCTATGGCTTTCATTTTTACTTTTAAATCCTCAAGTTTAATTTTTATACATGCTATTAATTTCTTCATTTCTTGGTCCATGTAAAAAAGATCTATCACAATATGAAACTCAATCTCATAATTTGCTCACATAAATTAAAATATGATAAGACAGAAAGTAATTCAGATGAAAACATAATTTAGTTGGAAAAAAACAATTTTGCCTATAACATTTAAATACTTTGCATTCTAAATTACATTTGAAAAAGCACTCACAAAAATGTATTTTAAGAAGAAAAACAGGATTGCTTACATTCTAAAATTCCTTGTTCTATAGAAGTATTTAAAAGCATCATTGCAGTGGCAGCATCAATATCAGATTCTGAAAAAGGAAACCAGTAACAATATTAATGTTCTTTATAAAAGAGAAGCTATTTTAAGTATTTGCAAAGGTAACCAAAATTCAGATGTGTTGCATATTCTTTTCCTTAAATACACACACACATACACATACACATTAAACAAAATGAGACACATTATTCTGCAATTTGTTTTTGTTCACTTAAAATTATGAACAGTTTTATGAACAGTATTGAGTGAAGGAAAACTGCAAGGTACTAGAGATCATAAAATTCTTTATGATTTTAATAACTTTTTCTTTCCTCTAGCTTACTTTACTATAAGACAGTAATAACTCATAACACACAAAATACGTGTTCATCGACTGCTTATGTTATCAGTAAGGCTTCCAGTCAACAGTAGACTATTAGTAGTTAAATTTTTAGGAAATCAAGTTATACATGGATTTTTCAACTGCATAGAGGAAGGAGGCAGGGGTCAGCACCCCTAATCTCCACATTTTCAAAGGCCAACTGTAATTAACTAAAAATGTACACAAAGACATTACTTTTTAGCATTTAAAAAATATCCTTACCTGTGCATATGTGTGTGCAGTTATGAAGTAATGCATTAATTGCATGCTAGTTACAGGAGTTAAAAGTATATGTACTTGGTCAGTCTAGATCATGTGAATCTACAAATGCTAAATGAATAATTATTGCTGGCACAAAAGTATTAGTAATGTTTTTAATCATTATATATGAGCCTACAAGTACTATAGATTTGTATAATACATATGAGGGCAAAAATAATTATAGATATTCCATAAGAAAAATAGGCTTTAAAAGGTTGAGAAAATCAGCAGATCTACTCCAGATAAAGTCATTATGCTCTCATATCTACTTTTCTACTGAAAGTTCCTCTCCATCTTGGTGATCTATTATTCTGAATAACTATAATTAAATAAAAGTGAAATGATACAATCTAAACGTGAAGAAAAAGTTAGAAAATATTTAGAAATTTTAAATTATAAAGGATGTTTAAAATAAGATTTGGATTTGAAACTTCCCATTTCTACCTCAAAGTCAGAAAACTTCTGTTAACCCAAAGTTTTCCATTTTATTTGTAATATCTAATTATAGAGTTATTCTAGATAATAAGGTCATAAAGGTATTGACTTGTCTTCTCCCCAACCTGACTATAAACTTAGTGAAGGCAGAAAAGGTTATTGTTATGGACTTTACCAAACAGACTTAGGTAAATCAGAAGATGGTTGTTACAAGGGAGCACACAATACTGTAGTTCTTTCCCCTTGAATAAACTGTGACTTTGTGAAACACAAGTCTCTATATGAACGCCTCCCCAGTTAGACTGCCAGCTTAAGGTAGGAACCCATCTTACCCTCTATGTTCCACAATGCCTGTAACAATAGTAGGTCCTTGATAAATGTGTAAATAATAAAGTATAAGACCTCTTTATCCTCCTTTCTTTAGATTAAGCTACTACCTACCACCAAATTACTAACTAACGTTATCAATGGGCTTAGCATGCTCTAGGCATTAGTAACTCCTCTAATTCTCACAACTTTATAATGTGGGCACTATTAGTATATTTCCATCTTAAAAATGAAAAAAAAAAAAAAAGAAAAAGACACAGAGGGGTTCTAGGAATGATAGAGATGGGACTTGAACCTCAATAGTCTATTTCTAGAATCCAGGCCTTCAATCTGTACTCTATCATCAATCCTTAATACTTACTAAGTATCCATGACTAGAGTAGGATTCTGCAGAAATTTACAGAAGATACTGGAAATTCTCTATTCTGTTACTCACTCAATAAGTTGAGTGCCCTGTTATGAGCCAGACATCATTCCAGGTTGTGGGAACACAGCAAAAAAAACAAAACAGGAAAATCCCTAACCTCTCAGAACACAAAGGAATAATTAAAACACAGTATGTCACAGGTGATAAACACTAGGGAGAAAAATTAAGAGGAAAGGGAGATAGAGAGTGTTGAGAAAGGTGGTTGCAATTTTAAAAACAGAGGTTAGAGAAGGTCTCAACAAGAGACAACAGTTGAGCAAAGACCTCTGGGAGATGAGAAAAAGAAGCCATTTAGATATCTGAGGGAAAAGTATTTCAAGACAGAAAAAACACTAAGTAAAAAAAAATTTTAATCATATCATAGCCAAAAGGATAGCAAAACAAAGATCTCTCAATTCTCGTCTTTTAAAATGAGACCTGACTACAATTTGATAGAGCTCAGTATTCTAACATGTCCCTGAAGGAAAAAAAGTGCAGACTCTAGCCCATATTGTATCTCTGTGTGAACTGGAAAAAAGCAACTCTGCCTCCAGGTGAATGCTTCCCTGTATGAAGGCACACAGCTTGAAGACTGGAGTGTGGGTTGAATTTCAGACCCCACTTACTGTCTCAGCCAGATGTCCTTGGGCAGGGCACATCTTGAATGGCACTATGTAAAAGCCCTACAGAGAGATTCCTGCTACATGAAATAATTTTTCTTTTAATAAAAAAAAGGTCTATCTCGTTTCCAATTTTATTAAAAAGAGGCGGGGAAGGGGGAGGTGGTGGTGAGGGAGAATCTAGCACTGAAATACATTATGATGAGGAAACAATTTCAGGACATTTATAATCTTATAAATGAAGTACCTGTAAAATCTTATCAAAAAAAATTAGTGTATCTCTAGCTTAACCTCCCATAGTAAACTTCCATTAGAATTCAAGGAGTCATATTTCTGAAATATAATACCTAAAATAAAGAAAATTGATGAGGCTTATCCTGACAACATAAGAAAATTGCATGAACACCACATTTCTTTTCTCAATTTCCAAATATTTAAAAATGATAACAAAACTAGGTATTATTTCTGTACAGTAGGACAGGAAATGTGTTCCTTAAATACATTTATTTCTTGTATAAATTAAAGCCAAATTAATTTGAACTCTCCCACATGAAATTAACTTTATGAAACCAAAAACTTCTTTGCAAAAGGATTTTATCTGTATCTGGTTTGGTTTAGAACATTTGTAAGTGTGCTTACCATAATGCCTTGCCAATTAATTCTGGAAAAAAAAGTCTAACTGCAAGAGAAATGACCCAAAACACGCAGTAATCAAGAATACCTGATTATCAATGATTTGTCCAAGGTACATTCTTGGAACAAAAACAACAAAAACACTTTACAAATTTTACAAAAACTTTACAATTTTAATTTAGAGTACCCAATCTGTTTTGCTATTAACATTAGACTGAAGACTTACTTATTGTCACAATTAAAAACACTTCACAATGTTACTTTTTCACTGACAATACTTCACACCATTTAAAAGGTAGCTGTGTTTTTAAAAAACATACTATTAGCTAGGTTATCTAACATGTCCAGTTCATAAAGAATAAAAATCTGGTGCTCCTATGAGGTCTTTTGTTTATATTTTCTGGCACTATTTAGATTAAGCAAATAATTAACTTCTAGTTGAAAGTCATTTGTCATTAGTCATGAGAGCTATCCAAATAGTGATTAAAAAAAAAAAAAAAAAAACTTAGTTCAAAGTCTTATTATTTCTTTTTTCCTTCATAGCTCTGACTGGAGTTCAAAACCTGCTACTGATTTAACAACTGGTTCAAATAAATTTCCATCATAAGTGTTAATTTGTATGTCCTGGCTTATATTTCATTAGGTTTGATGCTGGGAAATTATGAATGATCATTCAGAAAAAAATTAAAAGACACTAGGTTCAGCTATGTGAAAGTGAGGGTTTTTGAGAGAGAGGCAGAGAGAGAATCCCAAGCAGACTCCACACCGCGAGTGCAGAGCCCAACGTGGCGCTCAAACTCATGAACCAGGAGATCATGACCTGAGCTGAAACCAAGAGTCGGACGCTTAACCGACTGAGCCACCAACATGCCCCGAAGTGAGGGTTATAACACATTTCTGTTCTAACAGACTAACACATTTCTGTTATCTGATTCTCAATTCATTTGCTTAAGGAATGCTATGAGAACAAAAGAGGCAGAATTTAAATATTTACAAGCTCAGTAATAACTATAAGGACTTATTGGCTCTATCAAAACTAATATACACATTTAAAGAGCATCCAGAGAAGTTGTCTCTTGTGATTCTTTAATAGAGGAGAGCAATTTTGATAAATTGCTGATACTTTAAGCTGCTTGGGCCACTGGTTTACTTTCATTTCTATTAAGATACAAATTATGCTGATTTGCGACCTTAAATTTGCCCTTAGATTTGCACTTAGCCCATAATATCATCATTAACTGCCTAAAGTTTGTATTTTCTTGTAGTATACTAGTGCTTAAGTAGAAATACTAAAACTTACTAACTAGAATGTGAGTTCCATTTCTGTCGTCTTTGTTCACTAATGTATCCTTGGTACCTAGTACATAAGTGTGCTCAATATTTAAGTGGATGAATTTATTCCAAACCCACACCAAACCAAATACTGAGAAAAACAGGTTTTGAGATCTCAGTATGAGATTCTTATGTCTCCTGCCGCGTTATACAATCCTGTAAACATAAATATTGGCACATAAAATTAGTCATTGAAAGGTGAGCAAGAGATACTTTAAACAAACTGCTGCATCTACTCTGGATGACAGTGACTGTTTCTCAAATTCCTATGCCTAAATAAGTTCTTCTGTTGCTCTTACATATTTTAAAGGTAGCTATAATATAATTATTAGTAAAGATGATTCTATGAAGTGATAGATGAATATAATATTGGATTCTAATACTGGAACTCAATGATACCAAAGTGATCTTTACAAAACACAATACTGACAATGTTGCCTCATTCTTTAAAGCCCTTCAGCAGCAACTCAGGCACCTCATACATGGTAGGAGTGCAGGTTCTGAAATCAGAGTTTCTGAGTTCTTAGTATGCCATTTACTAGTTGTGTGGCCTTGAGAAAGTTACTTACTCTCTTCAAACTTCAATCTCTGTATTTGTAAAAGGAAGTAACAATACCTCAAAGAGTTGGAAGGATTAAATGAGATGACACATTCAAAGCATCATAGTAAGAAACTCAGTGCTAACTAATGTTATAATTATAGGAAGGAGTTCAAACTCCTTACTCTAAGTAAGTTCTCCTTGATTTGGCTAATGCTTGCTTAAACTTCTTCATTTGCTTTGCCCATGCTAAGTGATCACATCTACAGCTACTGGACCAAGGCTATCCAATCCTCTTTTATACTCCTAGGCTTCAGCCAAACTCATCAGCCTGTGGTTCCCAGCAGATACCCTCCAACAAGGTCAAGTATTCCCCCAACTTTTCAGGTCTGGCTCAAGCACCACACTTTGTTTTCTAAGAGGCCTTTCCTAACCTACCTCTAAGCTTAATTTGCCACTCACTTCCTTTTTGTCCCAGTGTACTCTGCATAATTCTTATCAACCTTCTTCAATTAAACTGTATGGTTTTTCAGAGCAGGGCGTGGGTCTCTTTCAACTCTGCATATCTCAAAGCACCCATACATTGCTTGGCACCATGTGGGAATTCCACAATTACTTATAGAATAAACAGTTGAATGTTTAGTCCCTTTACCACTGTGTTTTTTCAAACTTTTCCCTAAAAATGATATCAAGATAGAAAAAAATGCAAATTTCCTCAACAGTCTATCAAACTACCCTAAAGCAACCTGATTTATATATGAATTTTCTCAAGTTTTTGTTTGGTCTTATGTTTTCCTCTTAAAACTCATAAGAACTGTACATTCTATTCCAGGACAGACCTGCACTTGTTTCAACCTAGAACACCAAGCACCCTTCCCACCAAGTCCATTATTACCAGGCCTAAGACTCACCAGTATAGAAATGGAGGGAAGTAAGCTGTTAGCAGCACTGAAGAGATGATGAACCATATGCATAAGTCGTTAGACGAAGGAGAAGTGCCTATGCTCCAGTTATGAAAAACTGGCTAAAACTAAGCAAGAGAAAATTGTGGAAGTGTCTGCTCCCCAAAGGAAGAAGCAGAGTTAGGATGGGATGGCATAAGAGCAAGAAGAGATTCTAAATAAACCCAGAATTCACAAAGAAAATGTTCTCAAAATTTGCATATGAACTGAGCTTGAAAGACTAAAGGTCAGAACTTATTGAGATAATAAAAAGATGCAGTTTTAGCAATGCCTACATGTAAAGAGAAAGCACATTTGTCCATGCAGGGAATGAGAAAACAGATACTTGCCTTATGTTAAGTCAGAACATTATCTGAAGCAAACATGTAACTTCCTTGCAGAGTTCTCTTGAGCTTTTTCATACTCTTTCCCTTCCTTATTTTTACAGACCATCTTCACACTGCTTCCTAGGCTTGGTTTAGTGTAGTTCCAAAGAGCCAAAATGTGTCTGATACACAGAAGGGCTTTTGGTCTGAGGATTTCTGTTTTTGAATGTCATAGAAATGTCTCTAGGCCCCAAAGCAACAATGCTAGAAAACCTTATGTTAATACATCACTAATTTATAATATTAACTATGAGAACAGGAAAAAACTACTACCTCAGAATTTTGATATACTTCTAAACAGTCATCTACAAAATTCTGAAAATTAACTTGTTACCTTCTTAAAGTTCTTTCCATTTAACCTATAAACGAAAAATTTTGAACTATATTCTAATCCAGGGGTTGGCAAACTTTTTCTGTAAAGGGTAATCAAATAAATAATTTAGGTTTTGCCAGCAAAGAGGAAAAACCAAGGATACAATACAGAGATCTCTGTGGCAACTATTTAACTCTGCTCGTGACAAATTTTCATATGCCTTGAAATATTATTTTTATTATTTTTCAATTACTTACAAATATAAACTCAGAGGTTATACCTAAATAGGTGGTGGGCCAGATAGGGCGCAAAGGCCAAGGGCCCGAAGGCCAAAGGCCACCTCTTTTGAAGTCTAAGACAGACCTGAAAATACTGATAGTATGACTAAGAAACATTTTCTTTTTTTTTTTAATGCTTATTTTTTGAGAGAGAAAGAGAGAGCGAGAAAGGGAGGAGGGGAGAGGCAGAGAGAGAGGGAGACACAGGATCTGAAACAGGCTCTAGGCTCTGAGCTGTCAGCACAGAGCCCAACAGGGGATTCAAACCCACGGACCTTGAGATCATGACCTGATCCAAAATCAGACACTTGATTGATGGAGACACTCAGGCACCCTGCAAAGTATTTTCGTATTTCCTTCCTTCCTTCCTTCCTTCCTTCCTTCCTTCCTTCCTTCCTTCCTTCCTTCCTCCCTCCCTCCCTCCCTCCCTCCCTCCCTCCCTCCTTTCTTTCTTTCTCTTTCTTTCTTTCTTTCTTTCTTTCTTTCTTTCTTTCTTTCTTTCTTTCTTCTTTCTTTCTTTTCTTCCTTCCCTTCTTTAATATGAAATTTATTGGCATATTGGTTTCCATACAACATCCAGTGCTTATCCTATCTTCCTATTTTCAAGAAAAAATATACATAAAAGGAAATGAAAAAAAGAGATATACAACAGTATACACAGTATGAGCCTAGCATTTGGAGAAAAAGTATGTGTGTATGTGTGTGCATGCATACATATATATCTACTCATACATAAGGGCAAACAAAGAACCAAAATAATTAAAACAAAATGTTGACTACAGAATAAAGAGTAAGTGTTAGTTTCTTTTTTATAAGTGTTTTTATTTTCCAAAAATTCTACAACAAGCATATAATATACTTTTATGGTTAGAAAAAAAAAAATCCTTATTTTTGACCTGTTTTTCGGATTTAAAATAATGTTCTTTCACATACCTTTGAGGGTTCGCACCTGGTTCTGCTTGAGTACAGAGCTTAAGAAGTGAGGTGATAAAGAGCCACTGAAAAATAGAGATAAGACAAATATGCTTATAAAAATCTTTATTTCACTTTTTATAGAACTTAGTCACAAATACAACTAATTTATACAATAAAAAACACAAACTATTTTTACCTTGTTTTCTTTGCTAATACTATTCAGTTTAGGAAGAATCTGCCAAAGCAGAAAGAGCATTAGATCCAAGATTAAATCACAACTATTTGGATGTTCTTAGGCAAAATAATTAATTTCTTAGTTTCTTCATCTGTAAAATAGGAATAATTAAACCTCCCACACAGGGTTGCTGTGATGATTAAATAATAATAATGCATTTAAAATGCCTGTAACAATAGATAATACATAATAGTTACTATTTGGTTTTGTATTGGATGCTTAAGTTTGATGATATTAATATAGGTGTTACCACAGAAATGAAAGCATTTATCAAAACAAATGTGTAAATAGAACTGTATGGTTCCTGATTTTATTAATAAATATCAATATCAAACTAATCTTGCTATATTCATAAAAACACCAGCAGTTTGGGCTTTTTTAATTCCAAAAATTAAAGCATTTTGGGGACACACTATTCCTGTTCTTTGGAATTTGTGATAGCATAAAAAAAATCTGTTTTGCTGGGGTGCCTGGGTGGCTCACTTGGTTAAGTGTCCAACTCCTGATTTTGGCTCAGGTCAAGATCTCACTGTTATGAGTTTGAGCCCTACATTAGACTCTGTATGTAGCCTGCTTCTCTCTCTCTCTCTCTTCCTCCCTCTCTCAAAAAAAATACCTGTTTTGCTAAATAAATTATAAGTCTATTTTCTACTCACAGTTTCACATACACTTTATTTCATTGTCTTCCTCAACTCACCAATTATGACATGAAAGGGCTACACAAAGGCGTATCAGATGGAACCATCATTTTGCCAACAATGAAAAAGAAAATGTTTCTAAAAATATTAAGATAATGTTTTAAAGTAAAAAATTAGAATCTTTATGGTGTCATTTATGTGTTTTTAAACCACAAATCATTTTTATTTAACATCTAAACATATGATAAAGCTAAAAAGTACAAACATGAAAATGCAACATATCAAAGGCACAGTAAAGTGCATATTTAATGGTAGAGTGTCAATTCTCTCATTTAATCTTTAATTTAAAAAAAAGCAGAGCTAAATAACACACACAAATGACCAAAAGCAGAACTTACCATTAGTTTCCAAATTAATTTTTTTAACTAGTATACCTCATAAGCACCAACATTAACTAATAAAGAGAAGATACTAAGTCCCAAATAAGCACCAACATTAACTAATAAAGAAGATACCAAGTTCCAAACAAGGCTATAAACTCTGATGACTTCTTTTCTAGGTTTCATTTCATACAGACAAACTACTCAATAATTCTTGTGACAATAATGCTTCTAATCTACTAGTATAGTAAATAAACTTAAAATCTCAATGAGTATATAAATATATTACTGATTGCAACTTTAGCCTTACTAATTTTTTTACTGTATTTTGGGTACAACAAGGTCTCTAAGTTAATTAATAATAGTTCAAGAAATTAAACATTGCATTAAATACTGATTAATTGTAGCTTTCTCCCTCCTTTTGTGTATGTTTGAAATTTTCCATTTAGTCTTTTATTAAAAAGCCTCTAAAATTTTCCAAAAAAGAAATTAACCATTGTTAGGCTACCCTCAAAAGTAACTCAACGAAGTCTGGTATTTTCAATTCAAATGAATGTACATAATAGAATTAAAAAAAACAGATTCTTTAGGAAAAGGAAACAAAACCAGATTTGAGGTACCATTTTCAGCTTTGACTTAAATGGGAAAGCTATAAGATCAATAGGAGTCACTGAGTTTGAAAACAAAACCCAAGGAAATACATTACAATTATATTCACCAGCAAAAACGAAATGAATAAAAAAACTCAAAGCACTATTCGGCTTGTCAGACATTTTAAAATTTGAGACTCTGAACATAATTTTCAAAATAGTAAATGTGGTGTCAAAGAAAACCAAACTTAAAATAGAAAAGAAATATAAATATACATATAAAACTGTTACAGTGACAAACCATTAATCACCTTACTTTAGAAAGTTTATATATACTTTTAATTTGTCTTTAGTATGCATTTGTATTGCAGACAATTAAAATAATTTAAACCTTTTGTACCTAGAATCATATTATAACTTTCTTTACATACCCAGTAGGGTGTATTTTCCAGAATTTATGTTCTTACCTATCAAATATCCTATTTCCTAATAACAAAAAGTTAGATATAAGTGAAAATGCCTTAGGCTAATGTCTTACCCCATATATTGGTCTCCATACAATAAAAAAAACCACACAGAAAACCTTACAACTTTGTTAAGTTTTTGTATCTCACACAATGAAATCTTATAAATCACCATTGACACTTTTATGGAAGATCCTGTACCTTTGTGGAGATGCAGGAGGGGTGTAGAATGTTAATGCTGAGGAAAAAGGTTGCTTCTTCAGTGCCTGCATAAGGTTGGGTTTATATTCTGGATCAACACACCATAAGGAACCTTTCCCATTAACCTAAAATAAAATACACAAGAATTATTTACCTGGAATCTTTAAGACCTACACAATCAGTGCCTGGATGTTTTTACTAAATGTGTGGGGCAAAAAACCCTACAGTACCTTTTGAGTAGAATGTAAAGGTTGAAATAAGCTTGCTATAAATGCATTGTGTGATTAAAAGCCCTAGAGGCAGATCTCCAGCTCTGCCATTTACCTGCTACGTGACCTTAGGAAAGTTAACCAACTCCTATCTCTCCAAGACACTCTCCATTCCTTCATTTGGAAGGTAGGGATGATAACACGACCTACTTTATAGGACTGTTATGGATTAAATTATGCATAAGGGGCAGTACACAGTGCCTGGCACAGAGAGCCACAGGACATGCCAATCACTTCATTGCCTGTGAGAATGGTACAACCCCAAGAAGTACAGTGAAGAGCACGAAGGACTATACAATGTGGTCCTCCACATGCTAAGTTGTAACAAATGGAAGCCATTATAGGAAAAACAGAAAGAAAAGGAAAAATTAAGCTTTCTATGCAGCATCATTTCCCCAAAAGTAATAAGCAGTATATTAAATGATACATCAAAAAATAATTCTCATTTTTAATGGTATTAACAGTAATATTTAAGTTAGCATTTAAAGTAAAATTTAGGGGCGCCTGGGTGGCTCAGTCGGTTAAGCATCTGACTTCAGCTCAGGTCATGAGCTCATGAGTTTGAGTGAGTTTGAGCCCCATGTCAGGCTCTGTGCTGGCAGCTCAGAGCCTGGAGCCTGGATTCTGTGTCTCCCTCCCTCTCTCTGCCCCTCCCTTGCTCGCACTCTGTCTTTTTCTCTTTCTCAAAAATAAACATAAAAAAATAAAGTTAAATTTAAAATGCAAATGATTTAATGAAAAGCACAGTAGAAGCCTCAGGGTGGCAAATCAACAACTGAGTATGGAAAAGACTCCTATAAAAGATAATGAAGAGGAAGGAAGCATTATTAGCCCTTAGAGGATTTAAGTTACAACATTTGAGGGACTTTTAGATAATATGGCAATGAACATATGAACCCAGATGCCACTGAAATAATCAACAGAATCTAAAAATTATGTAATTTGTATGATTACTAGAAACTGAAGAAACCATAAACAAAAGTGCCTGTTAACTTTCAAACGGGAGCTGCCTGAAGGAAGGGCTTGAGTGATCCACAGTTGGCCCCATGTGAAGGACCAGCTTAGAGGAAGGTAGGTGGACCTGATACCTGAAAAACCTCACTAATATTATCTAACATACAGAGAAAAGGCTAGGCTATGGGATAATTCCTTCAAATAGGTTTGAAAAATACTACACATTTTACTTCTCTCCTTCTTAGAAGGTCACACTACATATTAGCAGGTTAAGCGATCTAAATATTTCTGTCATTAAGCCAGTTTTATATGGTTTCCTAAAATTATCCAACACAGAACTTCCTTCTCTCAGGTAATATTTGAGGAAGCTTGTGTTCTGTGGAACACCTATGAGAAAAATTGATGTAATTAGTGAATCTTTATAGACTACACTTTCAAAATATTAATGGAAAAAACTATAAACATTGATTAGGCCATTAAGAATAATAAATTTCCTTTTAAAGATCACAATTTTAGGAGCACCTGGGTGGCTAAGTGAGTTAAGTGTCTGATTCTTGATTTGGGCTCAGGTTATGATCTCATGTTTTGTGAGATGGAGCCCTGCATTGGGCTCTGTGCTGATGGCATGGAGCCTGCTTGGGATTCTTTCTCCCTCTCTCTGTCCCTCCCCTGCCCATGTGCACTCTTTGTCTCAAAATAAATTGAAATATCTGAAACCAGCTTTTATCATATCTGGGGAGAGGGGTATTATTATAATGTTATATAATATAAATAATGAAAATAAAATTGATAAATTGATAACTAAAAATTAGGAAAATAAGGGAACTGACAAATCAACAGAGTATTCTAAAAAACCATCAAAATATTATACATCCTAGTTGAGGTAGTCAAAGGAAATAAATGAAGGACTTTAGGAGCCGTGAGATCACCTGCTAACTCTTCCTTCAGGATAAATCTTTACTACTTCCTTTTTTTTTTTAATTTTTTTCTTTTTTTTTTTTTTTTTTGAGACAGAGAGAGAGAGAGAGAGAGAGAGAGAGAGAGAGAGAGAGACACAAAGCACAAGCGGAAGAGAGGCAGGAAGAGAGGGAGACACAATAAGAAGCAGGCTCTGTGCTATCAGCAGAGAGCCCGACACAGGGCTCAAACCCACAAACTGTTGAGATCACGACCTGAGCCAAAGTTGGACACCCAACCAACTGAGCCATCGGCGCCCCTATCCTTTCCTATTTCCTTAGCTGAACATCCCTAACTGCACATCCTGAACAGTAGCTAGATGATAAATATATCCATACACATGTACCACATCCACACATAGCCTTTACACAAAACTCCACAGCCATGCAAGAAGAAGATCCAAATTCAATCTCATCCCACTTCCCCAGAGCTAAACACTACTTGTACAGTGGTTAAGAGTGTAAGCCTTGGAACCATTTTGCCTCCTTTGGAATCCTGGTTTTGTCACTTAAGAGCTGTGTAATCTTCAGAAAAATGTCTATGTTCAAAATATAACTATATAAAACATAGTACCTATTTCAAGAATTACTGTATTGTAAGAGTTAATTCACATAAAGTGCTTAGAACACTGTCAGACAATAAGTACTCATTAAACATTGGCTACTGCTATTGATATATGTTCATTTTCTTTGTAGTATTTAAAATTTTTTTTAAATGTTTATTATTTTTGAGAGAGAGACAGGGCGTGAGTAGGGGAGGGGCAGAGAGAGAGGGAGACACAGAATCCAAAGCAGACTCCAGGCTCTGAGCTGTCAGCACAGAGCGTAGCGCAGGGCTTGAACTCACGGACTGCAAGATCATGACCTGAGGGTGGTTGGATGCTTAACCAACAGAGCCACCCAGACACCACTCTCTTTGTAGTTTTAAAAACTGTTCCTGTTTCCTCTAGTCTAATAGCATGCAAGTTTGTTTTTCTGTTTCTATTCCAGTAGGTATTGGCATTAAATTTTAATAAATATTTTTGAGGATTTTTTTCTCTACAAGTGTTGAAAATCAACCATAAGGTATATAATCTTCTCTTCTCCCACCATGTGGCGTTCAAAACTTCCTTAGAACTCATAAGATTAGTGAGTTTCAAACTGTTAAATTTTTTTTCATATTATACCTTTCTATTTCAAAAGCCCTTTGTTAAAATTTGAATTACACTTCATAATTAAATTAACAATTACTTGGACAACAATAAAATTTATGCGTGTTCTAGTCCCCTGTCTCCTTTTTGTTTATACAAAATCCTATATGATAGAAGCTGTTATGATTGCTGAAGATTTTACATGATGAATTCCAGAGTGTTTCCATGTCCCAAATTCTTTGTCAAGATAATATTCTATTACTGAGGCTCTTTTATCTTCTGAACATCATGTCATAATTATTAGAGTAGAATGGCATAATATAAGAACACTGTTCCACAGGTATAAATAGTAAGGTCTTAATCATTGCTTATTGATTGGCAATGTGATATTGGACAAAACATTTAATCTCCAAGAGTCAGTCGTCTTACTCATATTTTATTCATAAAATAAAAAACCAGGCCACTTTACTGAGTTGTGAGGAGATTCGAATAAGGTAATTTATATGTGACACAGAGCTGGAAAATAAGTGAATACTTATTTCTAGGGGTTATTCTGAAATTGGCATAAAGAGTTTATATGGTTTAGTAACAGTATATTCCTCTAAGAGGGAGTTAAAAAAATCAACAAGAACAAAAATCAATTAGTTCTGAGTAAGACAGTAAAGGTAGTAAAGAACAAGGAATAAACTAAATTTAGAAGGGAAAATAGTTCTTGTCTTAGAAAAACTATAAGTGTTAGGCAGTTTTTAACATCCTAGCAACCTAGATGTATAGGAAAAGAAAAACCATGGGTGTCATACCATACTGTAATAGAGAAAGAAACATACCATACTATTAGATGAAACTTTTCCTGGTCATCAGCAGCAAAATACCACATGGACTATACATTAAGTATTTGAACTCTTGATTTGTTTTTCAAAGGAAGTCAAATTTTATATATGCATTTTTGGATTAAGTGACGGAATTTCTTAAATTAAATATATTTTCAGTCACTTGGCCCAAATTATAAATATGTTTCAATGATAGGGAAATAAAACTTTAAAACATTAGCACCCACAACATCCTTTGCCCCAACCCACTTCAGTTTCATATAGAAAAGATATGTCTGGATTATTTTTCATATATTGACTAAGACAATTATGTTAAGAATGTTAGTCATGTTCTATCTTGGTATTCCTGAGATTACACTCTTAGAAACTGTTTTGTTCAATAATCTACTTTTCAAATTCAATCGTGAGAATTACAAAATGTTTTGAACATAGCAGAATTGCTATTTCCTTGAAATAGTAAATTAGAAGAACTGGTACTGAAAACCTGCAGTTCAGGGCAGTTAAGTATCTTGAGTAAGGTCTCCAAATAACAGTCTGGTTTATGTTACCATGGCAGCATTTCCTTTCACTGGGTCTGTTCACAAACTATCAGTAACAAGAGATAAAACTATGTATTTGCTAACATTATGTTTTAAGATCTTCAGGAAAGAAAAATTTATTTTAAACTCTTACTTAAAAACCTTGCCCTTTTATTACTGTGCTTAGAAGACAGAACACAAATAATAAAGAGTTTCAGATGTTAAGTATTATTTTAAACTAAATTTGCCTATAACAAAATAAATCTTCTGTGCAATGGAAACAGGAAATGTGCATTCTCTCATTTACTATTTTGCATTGTGGAACTCTAAGGCGTCTGGACTTACTTGTTAAAGAACCACTGAAGGTGCTGAAGACATAAGGAAAATACTAAGAAATGAACTTCAAAAAGATCTAAATGTTAGTTGTAACGAAGAGTTTGGGAGAAAAGGCAATGTTCACTATTTCTGAAATGTTTTTATGTACTTGCCCTGTGCATTTTAATAGACTCCCCTCAACTACCTTTTCTGTGGTAAAAAAAAAAAAAAAAAGAATTAAAAAGAATTAACTAATTAAAAAGGGCATTCATAACTCTTGTTTATAGCTTCTAGTATGAACTTTTACAGTGGTTGGCATGACTTCTTTCCTGGAATTCAGCTATTGAAGGGAGTTATCACTATGCAAATCTACAGACTAAAATTGTACTAAACCAGACAAAATTTCTAACTTCATGTTTCCCAGCTAAAATTCCAGTTACAGTATTTTAGTTTGGCTTTATAAAAATTTAGGAAAGTAGATATAAGACCTAGATATTTAAATATTTAAAACATGAAACCTAAACCCAAGCAAAAAAAAATGTATCACGTTTAACTTTTATAAATACTGAAGCAGATAAATACCAAGCCAAGATTTTTAGACCTCTCTATTGAGAGCAGTAACTATGGTATGGATGTCAGTGAAGGAAAGCTAATCAGCAGCTATCCAGCTGGTTGAGTATCATTTCCACTTTGTAGTTTGACCCAGACCTTGCCATCTTGCCTTTTTTCTGAGATTATCATCTATAGATAAGAGATATTCATCAGAAAAGTGCTGTCAAGGTCGCCAAATTCAATTCCAACATTTACTGGAAGTAAGTATAATTTACTTGCCTTCTGCATATTACAAGAGAAACACAGTCATTTTGAAACACTAATTCAAGAAGTATTTCATACATTAAAAAAAAAAAAATCCACAAGCATTCCCAATCCTACTTGAATGTATCACACTTTCTGTCCAAATTTCAGACATTTAAGCAGGCTACTGATTTTTGAGAAGACCATCACCTGCCTTTCTCTCCTCTCACCCTGACCTCAGTTGTGACAGCTTGCTAATTTTTGTCCCAATATATTACAATTTCTCTATTTATCCTCATATTCTTTATTATCTCATAAGATAATTTATTTCTCTTTGTCACACTCTCCTTGTACTCTGTAATACTCTTCTTTCTTTCTTTCTCTGAGCACTCAAAAATGTTCAGGCTAATTATGTAAATAACACACACATTTACAAATTATGGTCAAGAACAAGTCCCTTTTGATCACTACCACAAATCAAACCACACTGGACATATTATTTTGCAACTTTTATTACAAACAATACCATAGTGAATATCATATACTCCTTGCATGCAAGTATGAATGTTACTCTAGGGAAGAAATCAGAATCTAATCCACTACATCAAAATATATGCACATTTCTAATTTTAATAATTGTAGTCAACTTGACCACAAAAATGGTCATACTCATTTATACTCATATCAGTAGTGTGAAAATATTATTGTTTCCCCTATCCTTATCTAATTTGATATTACCAAACGTTTAAAATTTTTGCATTCTAATGGGTATAAATTACTTTTGGGGTTATTTTAGTTTGTATGTCCCTGACAACTTGTGAGGATGAATATCTTTGCCTGCTTATTGACCATTTATATTTCCTCCTCTGTTAATTGCCTGTTCATATTCTTGTCCATTTTCCTATTAGTTTTTTTTTTCTTATTGAATTAGATGAGTTGGTTACACACAGTGGTGTGCTGTTCACTGTAAACATCTCCCATCAACATCACATTTAATGACATAATACTGGTAACTTGAAACTGGCCATGATGGAAATATTTATACCATGAAAATTTAGAGAACCTACATCCCCACCTACTCAATCCTTCAACATTTACCAGCACGCCATATTTTGAATCCTAATCTGTTGGCTGCTACTTGTCTCAATCACATCTTAGCAATCATTTTCAAGTTTTTGCAACATTCGATATTGTTGCTCATTCACACTTAAACTTAACCTCTTTAGATTCCATTACAACACACTTTTCCTAGATTTTTCTATTGAAAATCATTGCTGCTGATGACTTCAAAACTTAGAGCTTCAATCCCACATTACCACTATTCCTGTACCATACTTCTAAGTACCAAGTAGACATTTCCCCTTTTATGTCCCACCATAAGTATAAACACAGTAGGTCTAAAACTAGTAAATAATTAAGTGATACAATTCAAAATAAAATCTAACAATGCACGTTGGAACGAACATATCCAACATTTCTAAAACTTTTAGTCATCTGAAAGGAAAGTTTGACTGAGAACTGGGGGAATTTGCCTCCAAGATGGCTCACTCACATGGCTGTTGGCAAGAGGCTGCTTAAATGTTATGATATGGCAGCTGGATTCCCCCACAGCTTGTTATCCAAGAGTACAAGATGGAAGCCATAGTGGCATTTATGACCTAGCCTCAAAAGGCATGCTCCAGCATTTCCACAATATCCTCTTAGTTACACAACTCAGCCCTATTCATTATTGGCAGGAACTCTACCAGGGCATGAATACTGGAAGGTAGGGCTCATTTGGGGTTCTCTATGACAGAGATTGATCCTTTGAAATTACTGAAGCTTCCTCAATGGCCTAACACATAGTTGGTCTTCATAAATATTCCATATGTAGATGTGTTAGATAGCAACATGTTACAAAAGATAACTAATACAACCTCCTTTAAGTTAGCTGTAAGATGATGATGTGTCCTGATGTCTTGCTACTCATGGACTAATGGCACCAGGATCAACGGGGAACTAAGGGTACAAGACAAGTGAAAGAACTGAACTCTAAAGTATGACAAAGTCCTATGAGGAGATATTGAACATATGCAATGTTTTATCTTTGGGAGAGCACAAATAAAGTGGTGGTCATAAAATAAGGTTAAAAAATAAAACTACTCAAATTTTAACAAATTCTTTTTTTAAAAAAAAAATTTATTTTGAGAAAGAGAGAAAGAGACAGTGTGAGAGAGCAGGGGAGGGGAAGAGAGAGAGAGAGAGAGAGAGAGACAGACAGACAGACACCCAAGCAGGTTCTGTATGTACAGCATGGAGCCTGTTGCAGGGCTTGATCTAATGAACTGTGATATCATGACCCGAGATGGATGCTTAACCAACTGAGCCATTCAGGCACCCCGATTTTAACAAATTCTTTTTGACAAGAGTTGGACGCTTAACCAACTGAGCCATTCAGGCACCCTGATTTTAACAAATTCTTAAAAGCCAAGAATGAGCTAGCAAGATAACTGAGCATCCTGGGATATCTACTCGCCAGAATTTTTCTATGAGTCTCCATCCAGTGCTCCAGAGGAAGACTGGAAGCAGTGAGAAATACCCTTGGAGATGATGATGGGATGTGCAGAACATACTAAGGTTTAAGCCTGGAGCAAGAATATCAGGCAAAGCTCATCCATGTTCCAGGCCCTAAATGAGCACAAGATGAGATGAGGTGTCACTGTGGGACAGGCACAAAAACTGGACAAAACTCCACTATGAAGCCAAAGCTGCCTGCCACTAAGAGAGAGGCAAAACACCCTTTTCATCCCAGTCCCAGACAAAGGATGACTGCTGCTGGGAGAGAAATACAAAACTCAGCTATCCTCACACTTTACTGACACTAGGCAATGGCCATGTGTCATTAGGTAATGGGCAGGAAATCTGCTCATGCCCAGATGATACAAAGCAGAGATATACTTCCACTGAGAAAGGAAATGGTCACTCACTTATACCCAGGACCGTCCACTGATAGTAGGCAGAGTTTATTTACCATGATAGGAATGAGCAGGAAATTAGCCTGAGCTCTGAACAGTGCTATCCAATAGGACTTTCTACAGTGACAGAAATATCATATATCTGTACTGTCCAATATGCCAACCACTAGCCACATGTAGATAACTGGCTACTGATAAAGTGCGGCCCTAGACTCTTCTCTGAGTAGATGGGAGAGACTGTCTGCTCCCAGGGGAGGCAAGCAAAGTCCTACTTGTGAGACAGGCATAAGAGCCTGCTTAATACTAAAACTAGAACAGAAGAATCAAGAAACTCATGTTCCCACCCCAAGAGCCTCATACCAAGTAACAAGCAATTGTTATGGGAGGGAAAAGAGCAGAGACAGAAATAACTAACTCTCCTCCTGCCCCCAAACGTATCACAAGCTGAAAGATGAAGGTAGAGCAAAAATGCTAAGGGACATCATCTAACACTCCAGGACTTTCACTAAGCACAAAGTATTAGCAGTCCATTTCTACATGAATTTGAAGACTGCGGTATTCTAAAGGTAATTATGACAAC
Organism: Herpailurus yagouaroundi; assembly: GCF_014898765.1. Lineage (NCBI taxonomy): Eukaryota > Metazoa > Chordata > Mammalia > Carnivora > Felidae > Herpailurus > Herpailurus yagouaroundi. The sequence continues at coordinate 12,256,911 of NW_024412441.1, forward strand.
CACAAAACCCAAACCCAGCCCAATTATTTACAAAGACTGACCAACACCTGTTTCACACTAACAGACAAAAGTAGAGGCATGTCTATTTCTGAATAGAAAGATTATTTGCCTCAGTTTCTACCATTCTTTTATAAATAATGTTTGACATTTAATCCAAAATTAGGAAACACACACAGAAACAGGAGATAAAACACTCAACAAAACCAAACACAGAGATGGATGAGATAATGAAGTTATCAGACACCATGTCTATAATTAATATTTTATGGATCTAGTGGGAAATTTTAGCAGAAAGATGGAGACTAATTTTATTGTTATTTTTTAAATGCTTATTTATTTTTCAGATAGCACAAGCAGCATAGGGGCAGAGAGAGAGAGAGAGAGAGAGAGAGAGAGAGAGAGAGAGAGAATCCCAAGCAGGCTCCATAGTATCAGTGCACAGTCCAACATAGAGCTCGAACTCATGAACTTTGAGATCACGACCTGAGCTAAAATCAAGTTGGCTGCTTAACTGACTGAGCCACCCAGGTGCTCCAAGATGGAGACTACTTTTAAAAAGGCAAATAGAAGGGGGCACCTGGGTGGCTCAGTCAGTTGGGCATCGGACTTTGGTTCAGGTCATGATCTCACAGTTCATGAGTTCAAGCCCTGCATTGGGCTCTGTGCCAACTGCTCAGAGCCTGGAGACTGCTTTGGATTCTGCATCTCCCTTTTTCTCCACCCCTCCCCCACTCGTGCTGTCTCTTCCTCTCTCTAAAAAAAAAAAAAAAAAAAATTAAAAAAATTAAAAATAAAAAAATAATAAGGCAAATAGAAATGCTAGAAATGAAAAATATGCACAAGTCCTTTATCAGGCTTATCGACAGAATGAACACAACAGAGGGAAGACAGAATCTACAGAAAGATAAAAATTATCCAAACTGAAACAAAGAGAGAAGAGTAGGAACTGGGGCAAAGTAACCAAGAGGTAAGAAAGAGCAAATGGTCTAATATATTTTTACTTGGAAGCCCAGAAGTGGGAAGTGAGCCACAAGAAATATTTATATATAATGAACAAAACTTTCATAAATTTAATAAATGACAGATCTGATAACGACAATATCCAATAACAAATCACAGATCCAAGAACCTTTGAAAAACCAAAGGCAGGATACAAAAAAAACCAAACAAAACAAAAACCACACCTAGGTGCATCATAGTCAAACAGTGATATAAAGAAAAAAGTCCTTGTGGGAGGGGAGATGGACTAAATGGGTAAGGGGTATTAAGGAATTTACTACTGAAATCATTGTTGCACCATGTGCTAACTAACTTGGATGTAAATTATAAAAAAAAAAAAAAAGAAAAGAAAAGAACTATTACAAAGGAACAAAGAATGGCAGCAGACTTCCCATCAGAAACTATATAAGCCAGAAGATAGGAGAGTAACATCTTTAGAGTACTTAAAGAAAACAAAAAAACAAACACACCTGTTAACCTAGAATACCCATCTTCCACAAAAAGATTTTTATAAATTCAATGCTATAAGAAATGTTAAATAAACTTCTCCAGGAAAAAAGAACTAATCCAGATAAGCATCAGGATTGGTCAACTTCTCTGTGAAAGGCCAGATATTAAGTGGTATAATGGTAATATGATTTGAAGGTAGACTGTGATAAATTAAAGACACATACTGATAAGTGTGTAACAACCCACCCCTAAAAAAAGAATAGCTGATAAGCCAATAGTAGAGATAAAACTGAATCATAAAAAAAATACTCAATCCTTAAAAAAAACAGGAAAAATGGGGGGGGGGGGAAGAACAGAGCAAATAGAAAACAAACAGCCTGATCGTAGATTTAAATCCAACCATATCAATTACATTAATGTAAATAGTCTACATTACAATTATAAGGCAGAGACTGCCGTATTGAATAAATTAAGAGTAATATACTGATACAGTTGACAGGAACAGTATAGAAACTAAGAATAGAAAATTAGAATATTAGAAAACTGATTTATGTACATATAGTAGACTGAAATTCTGTTAGATTTATATAAATATTTAAGAAATTTAAAAACATCTCAAATGAAAGCAAATGAATATAATTAAGCTCAAATGGAAGTAATCATGAGTTGACTATTTTTTGCCTTCCTTTAATTTCCCCATATTTTAAGGTCTCTATGTTAATTTTCCCCCACCTGCCCAAATACAGCAATGTTCATAAACACTGACCTTGCCATGGCTTCTTTCCACTTTCTGAAAACATTTATTCAGGGACAGATTATGTCGAACAGAATTCTTCCAGCCTGTTGGTGCAGTGGCAAAATATGGGAAGCGGTCCAAAATCCAGCTATAAATTTCTTTGACAGGCAAACATTTATTTGGAGAGTGTTCAATAGCCATGTAAATGAGAAGACTAAAGGAATATGGGGGCTTTGAAGTTGCTGATTTTTTTTCTGGGTTCGGATAGCAAGATGGTCCTAAGGATGGCACATCATCTCCCTCTATGTCATACAATGGACTAACAATTGGAAGACCCTCACTTCCGAAGCTGAAGTTTGTTAGAAGATTAGTACTTTCATGAAGCCAGTTCAAGTTTGTGAGTTCATCATCTGCTGACTCACTGTCCACTAGAGTGGCCTTAGGCCTGGCAGCATCAACAGCTTCAGGCAAGCTTCCCATTTTGTAAATCTGGCTTAATCCTGCAACCTTTTCAGCTCCTGGAGTTTCAGCTCTCTTTTCTGGAGTCATTCCAATTACTGGACCCATTTACTCTTACAGTTCTGCAATAAAGGAAACAATTGTCAATCAATATAATACTTAAGATTTTTAAGCTCATGGAAAAAGAAAATACATATTTAAATATCACCAAAATCAGAAATTTTTCAATTATACCACATAATATTTAAGCAAAATATTTGTGTAACAAAGACATTAAGGTTACAATACAAGGAACAGAGCTTATTTCATGGTATTAGAAATGACTGTAAATAAAATATAGTATTAAAACACCATATGTATGAGTGACATTAAGAAAATTAAATAATTGTGAATACTTACTAAAGTCCCTAGCCCACAGTTATAGCCTAATGGTAATGCTTATTATTAAAAATGAGCAGACTTTCTTTGAATTGTAAGACTTTATAATCTATGCATTTTAAGGATCTATGACCTATTGTAATAGTCATACATATGGCTCAATACAGAAAATAACCAAATTTAAAACATTGCTTAAATAATAATTCCAAATAAACCCTTTCCTCAAATATGAAATATTTATTATAAAGAGATAAACAGTTTCTAATATTTTTATAGTATATCATACTAAAAAGATAACATTTCTTATTCACTAAATTCATTATCACCAAAATTAAATTTACTATAAATTTATTATTTCTTCCGTACATTCTAACATTTTTAATTGAATTCTGTATCATCTCATCAAGTACTGACACCGAAAGGCTGACATTCTTGAAGTAAAATTTGAATTGTAACTATTTTCAAGGAGAAGAAAGAAAGGTATTTCTAAACTACCCTTTTTTATTTCTATTTTCTCAAATGTCTTTTGTTTTGCTTTTGGAACATACTTCAATACAAAAAACTTATGATGGGAGAATAACTGATCAAAGAGAAAAGTAATAGACCTAAGGTGCTATTTAATTCATTTTCAATGGTTCATAAAAGTACCCTACTTACGAATTCAGTGAAAAACCTTCCATGTCTTCCTAGTCTATCTACTTATGTTTATACAACTGAAATAAGAGAAGTATCTCCAGAGTTTTACTTTACTTAGAACAAAACTGGCAGGTTACGCTAAGAATTATGAAAAAGATTTTATATGTATAACACTCCTATCTGGATTCTGGTAGCTACTAATAGATGTAGTCTCAAAGCACTTAATTATCAACAGCATCAGCTAATATTTTGGGGGCCAGATGTTGTGCTAAACACCACAAACTATATCTCAATTAACCATCAATTAAACTCTCTATATAAAGTAGGCACAATTATTAACCCAATTTTATAAATGAGGAAAATGACTCAGAGGTTAAGCATCCTGTTTTAGCTTACCTGATCAGTAAATGGAAACAACAGAATTTAAACCCAGAAAGACTGAGTTCTGAACCAAAATCAACTACTACATTATCCTGGTATCAATGCATACACATCACCTGTGAATACCAATGACTCAATCCTATCCATCTTAAATCTCATTATTGTTCTCTCCATATCAAGTTCCTATCTTTCTTACTTACACCTGTATCTATAACTTGACATATTAAGACACTTTAAAAACAAAAAGATCAAACTGTAACAAATATGGTTTCTATTTCAATCAACTATGCAAACCACACATTCATAAACATACACACATCTGTGCATACATGCACACACTATATTTCAGATGACATTCTGTCCAATGTAGCTGACCAAATTATTCACTTTACCACCTAAGTTTCTCTACCCATAGAGAATTCCAAAAAGTGAATGAGAATTCAATGGCTGAAGAATGTCTTGCTTCCTTAAACAAACAAAAAAACTCTCAGCGCTCAACGTTCAAAGAAAAGAATGACTAATTTCCAATGTTCTAACTTTTACCTCTCACCTATATCTCCATTTATTTTCATTTACATATAGAAATCAGAGAGTAGCACGTATCAGTAGCTAACATTTACTGAGATTTTACTATACTACAGATACTATGCTATGGACTTTATAATCTCTACTTACTCTGCATGGCTATTCAGTTCTGTGTATGGCCCTTTCAGCCATGAATTCTGTAATATGTAATTTTTTTACTTTTGTATTCCTAATGAATCTTAACAAAATGTTCAGCATGAATAGGCATTCAAATTATAATTATTTCAAACTGAAATGAACATATAGTCAACATATATGTTTATTCTGTATTTGCCTTTAAGACTTATTTTATTTTAGGAAGAACAAATATTGTTAAAATGTTAATACTACCCAAAGCAATCTACTTATTCAATGCAATACATATCAAAATAACACCAGCATTCTTCACAGAATGAGCAAACAATCCTAAAATTTGTATGGAACCAGAAAAGACCCTGAATAGCCAAAGCAATCTTGAAAAAGAAAACCAAAACAGGAGGCATCACAATCCCGACTTCAAGTTGTATTACAAAGCTGTAATCATCCAGACAGTATGGTACTGACACAAAAACAGATATTCAGATCAACAGAACAGAATAGAGAACCCAGAAATGGACCCACAAACGTATGGCCAACTAATCTTTGACAAAGCACGAAAGAACATCCAATGGAATAAAGACAGTCTCTTCGGCAAGTGGTGCTGGGAAAACCGGACAGCAACATGCAGAAAAATGAACCTGGACCACTCTCTTACACCATACACAAAAATAAACTCAAAATGGATGAAAGACCTAAACATAAGACAGGAAGCCATCAAAATCCTAGAGGAGAAAGCAGGAAAAAACCTCTTTGACCTCAACCACAGCAACTTCTTACTCAACATGTCTCCAGAGGCAAGGGAAACAAAAGCAAAAATGAACTACTGGGACCTCATCAAAATAAAAAACTTCTGCACAGCGAAGGAAACAATCAGCAAAACTAAAAGGCAATCGACAGAATGGGAGAAGATATTTGCAAATGACATATCAGATATAGGGTTAATATCCAAAATCTATAAAGAACTTATCAAACTCAACACCCAAAAAGCAAATAATCCAGTGAAGAAACGGGCAAAAGACATGAATAGACACTTCTCCAAAGAAGACATCCAGATGGCCAACCGACACATGAAAATATGCCCAACATCACTCACCATCAGGGAAATACAAATCAAAACCACAATGAGCTACCACCTCACACCTGTCAGAATGGCTAACATTAACAACTCAGGCAACAACAGATGTTGGCGAGGATGTGGAGAAAGAGGATCCCTTTTGCACTGCTGGTGGGAATGCAAACTGGTGCAGCCACTCCGGAAAACACTATAGAGGTTCCTCAAAAAATTAAAAATAGAACTACCCTATGACTCAGCAATTGCACTACTGGATATTTATCCAAGGGATACAGGTATGCTGTTTTTAAGGGACACATGCACCCCAATGTTTATAGAAGCACTATCGACAATAGCCAAAGTATGGAAAGAGCCCAAATGTCCATCAATAGATGAATGGGTAAAGAAGATGTGGCATATATATACAATGGAGTATTACTCGGCAATCAAAAAGAATGAAATCTTACCATTTGCAACTACGTGGATGGAACTAGAGGGTACTATGCTAAGTGAAATTAGTCAGAGAAAGACAAATATCATATGACTTCACTCATATGAGGACTTTAAGAGACAAAACAGATGAACAAAAGGGAAGGGAAGCAAAAATAACATAAAAATAGGGAGGGGGACAAAATATAAGAGACTCTTAAATATGGAGAACAAACAGAGGGTTACTGGAGGGGTTGTGGGAGAGGGGATGGGCTAAATGGGTAAGGGGCATTAAGGAATCTACTCCTGAGATCATTGTTGCACTATATGATAATTAACTTGAATGTAAATTTAAAAAATAAATTAAATTAAAAAAAAAAAGAATTATTTATTTTACAGGTGCCTGGGTGGCTCAGTTGGTTAAGCAAAAGACTTCAGCTCAGGTTATGATCTCACAGTTCGTGGGTTCTAGCCCCACATCAGGCTCTGTGCTCACAGCTCGGAGACTGGAGCCTGCTTCAGATTCTGTGTCTCCCTCTCTCTCTGCCCCTCCCCCGCTCACACTCTGTCTCTCAAAAATAAATGAATGTTAAAAAATTTTAAGAATTATTTTATTTTAGAAGAAATCCTTAATGCTAGAAAACATCGTAACTAGTAACAATCATAAAACTGAAATTCACTGTTACTATTAAGGAAATGGGAGTGAGGTAAGCCATTTGCCTAAGGTTCTAAAACTAGTAAACAGTAAAGCCAAAATCATAAACTGGGCTAAGTTCAATATTCAAGTTTTTTGTCTAGTAGAGTACACTCAATCTCTTAAGGAACTTACATTTTTAGCAGTACTACTTAAAACAAATACTGTTGACAGAATAAGATATATATTCCCCTCTGAAACTAATTCAAATGTTTGCAAATATATGTTATTCCTCTGAATTACAAGTTTAGAATAAAGTCTCATTACTTTAAGATGTAAAGCAATATTATGACAGCATATATGCCAAAGATTACACAAACTGTACAGCCAAGCAAAGTTAAAAAATCAAGTACTGACTGAAAGGTTGACATTCTCTTCATAACGTTTCAACGGTGACTGTATTTTCAAGGAGGGAAAAAGAGCTGTTTCTGAACTATCCTTTTAGAATACTTCAGGACATCATCCATTTAGAATACTAAGTCCTGGGGCGCCTGGGTGGCTCAGTCGGTTAAGCATCTGACTTTGGCTCAGGTCATGATCTTGCAGTTCATGAGTTTGAGCCCCGCATCGGGCTCTGTGCTGACAGCTCGGAGCCTGGAGCCTGCTTCAGATTCTGTGTCTCCCTCTCTCGGCCCCTTCCCCGCTCATACTCTGTCTCTCTCTGACTCTCAAAAATGAATAAAATCGTTAAAAAAAATTAAAAAAAAAAACAAAGAATACTAAGTCCACCACAAAAACAGACAAAGGATCTTTTCCCACAAGTCAAATAAAGATATAACTATAAATAGCAAACATATTAGAAAATACCAAACTTTGCCAATAAAGAAACACAAAGCAATTGATAACACATATGGTATGATAACGTATTTAGCACAATGGTTGGTATACAGTAAGCACAAACATTAGACATAAAAATAACAATATCAACTTTTGCCCAAATTGGCAATGGTTTAAAAAAATATTTAATACATGATTTTGGGCAAGGACCTAGTGCATTTTAGAATGCTAAATATTAGTGTGTACCAAGAATCATTTAAAATGTAATACTCTTTGACCCAGTAATTCATAGATTAATGGAACAGAATTGAGAACCCAGCAATAAACTCACAAATATATGGTCAATTAATCTAAGATAAAGGAGACAAGAACAACGAGGAAAAGACAGCCTCTTCGACAAATGGTGCTGGGAAAACTGGACAGCTACAAGCAAAAGAATGAAACTGGACCACTTTCTTAAAGCATTCACAAAAATAAACTCAAAATGGATTAAAAACGTAAATGTTAAGACCTGAAACCAGAAAACTAAAAGAAAAAGTCAGCAATCTCTTGGACAGCAACTACAGCAATATTTTTCTAGATCTGTCTCCTCAGGCAAGGGAAACAGAAGCAAAAACAAACAACTGGTACTGTACCAACCTAAAAAGCTTTTGCACACAAAGGAAACCATAAACAAGATGAAAAGGCAATCCACTGAAAGGAAGAAAATATTTGCAAATGATATATACATTAAGGGGTTAAATATCCAAAATCTATAAAGAACTCTTACAACTCAACACCAAAAAACCTCTAAATAATCCAATTAAAAATGGGCAGATGACCTGAACATTTTTCCAAAGACATACAGATGGACAACAGACACATGAAAAAATGCCCAACATCACTAACCAAAAGGAAAATGCAAATCAGAACCAGAATGAGAGGGGCACCTGGTGGCTCAGTCAGTTAAGCATCAGACTTCAGCTCAGGTCATGATCTCACAGTTTGTGAGTTCAAGCCCCACATCAGGCTCTCTGCTGTCAGGGCAGAGCCTGCTTTGGGTCCTCTGTCTCCCTCTCTGTCTGCCCCTCCCCGGCTTGTGCACTCTCTCTCAGAAATAAACATTAAAAAAAGAGAGAGAGAGAGAAAGAGAGAGAGAGAGAGAGAGAGAACCAGAATGAGGTATCACCTTATACCACCCAGAATGGCTAGTATCAGAAAGATAAGAAACAACAAGTATTGGTGAGGACATGGAGAAAAGGGAACAGGGAACTCTCATGAACTACTGATGAAATATATGAATATTTTCCACAGTGGAAAATAGTATGGATATTTCTCAAAAAATTAAAAATAGAAGTATCATACAATGGATAAATAAACAAATAAATAAATAAGATATGGTATATATATGCAATATTGCTCAGCCATAAAAAGGAATGAAATCTTGCCATTTGTGACAACATGAATGGACCTAGAGGATATTACGCTAAGTGAAATAAGCCAGACAAAGACAAATACCATGTGATTTTACTTACATGTGGAATCTAAAAAAACAAAACAAACAACATCAATAAAGAGAGAAGCAGACTCACAAATATGAAGAATTGGTAGTATTAAAGGGAAGAGTATGGGAGGGATGGGTAAAATGTGTAAAAGGGATGAAAAAATACAAACTTCCAATTATAAAATAAATAAGTCACAGAGATGAAAAGTACAGCACAGGGAATATAGTCAATAATATTGAAATCTACTTATTGTGATGAGCATTTTATAATGTATCACTTGAATCACCGTGTTGTATACCTGAAACTAGCTTAATATTATATGTTAACTATACTTCAATGAAAAAAAGTCATACTTTGACCCAATAATTCCACTTATGAGTCATTTCAGTGAAATAATCCCACATAGGAAAAAAAGATTCTCTCCCTCTCCTCCTCCTCTTACACACACACACACACACACACACACACACACACACGCGTACACACGTTCACTGAAGAACTATTAAAGACAATAGAAAAGTATAAACAACTTACACATTTTATTATAAAGAAATAGCTACACTGAAATACATCTACTCAATCTAATATTTCGTCATTAAAAACGATTTTCTTGAAGGCTATGAAGTAAAACAAAAAAACTTATTAAAAACATGAAAAAGTAAAAATACATAAAAAGCTAACTAACAGTGGTTTGTAGTAGTAACTCGGTAATTGTTTTCTTTTTTCCAGTTTTTTAAATGCGTTTATTACTTTTATATTAAAAATTAAAATATACTCAAAGGGGAAAAGGTTGGGCTAGATTATTTTTAGTTATAGTATTTCTACTTCACAAAGAATCAAATCACAAAAAGGTCACAGACATATCAAAGGCTTCAAGTCAAAAACAGAAGTTACCTCTTAAATTCAGTACAGCCTATTCTATTGCCAAGCTTTTCTGTAAAACAAATTAGCTCACTGGTAAATAGGGGAAAGATTTTAGTACAATGTGAAAATCACACTGGTTTGTAAGTGATCTTTTACAAGCCTATGATTTTGCAGTACTAAGAAATAACAGCTGAACCCAAAATAGGCTAACATAGTGGAAAGCTGCAAACTGCTGAGAATGCAGTATTGTACACAATTCTCATTCAACCCATGTTTTTCCTCCCAGCACAGTTTGGCCACATGCATTTTCTTGGAAGTGTTAACGAGCTCCTCTCTCCAAATTTTTATGCATTTTACCCTGGCCTCCATAACCCTGTAGCTTCCACCCTTCCTTGCATGCCTTTCCATCAGGCTATTTTCATCTTTTTTTTTTTTTAATCCTATTTTGTAGTGTTTATTTGTAGTAAGTTTAATATATCTTTAAAAATATCTAACATACTTATTAAGATTTATTTTTGTTAGTGTTATGATTATAAAACTTCACACTTTTAGGTGAATTGGCACAATATTTAGTGTTTTCACAAATTCATAGTATATAATATTACAACAGAAAGACCTATGTATTTCACACCCAAAATTTTTTTTAAAGCTTTTAGTTTTGTTTGGATAATTCTAGTTTTATGAGAAAGTGCTTCTTAAAATGAACTGAAACCATTCAGTAACAGGTCATTAATAATGAGCATGGAAGTTTGCTTTTTAAAGCAGAACAAGTAAAGAAATACAAGGAAATCTGGGCTAGTGATGTAACGATTCCTTTTATTAATAAAAATAATACCTCAACAAACCACACATAACTGTTACACATAATACATGTCACTCAAAAAAGCATTTAGGGGGGCATCTGGGTGGCTCAGTCGGTTAAGTGTCTGACTTCAGCTCAGGTCATGATCCCACGGATCATGGGTTTGAGCCCCACATCAGGCTCTGTGCTGACAGCTCAGAGCCTGCAGCCTGCTTCAGATTCTCTGTCTCCCTCTCTCTCTGCCCCTCCCCTGCTTGTGCTCTGTCTCTCTCTCTCTCTCAAAAATAAATAAACATTAAAAAAAGCAATTTAGGGCCAAGAGACCAAGATGTGGGGTTTGAAAAATGTACTCTAATTTCTCAGGACTGTAACTAGCATAACCCAAGTAATAAATACATCCACTAATAAACCAATTCCTAAAAGACACTGCTACAAAAAAAGTAGGTAAATGTACAAGACAATTTTGCAAATTACACATTTGTATTAAGACTCCAAATCTTCTACGTTTCAGGAAAAAATTGCGTATCTTTAGCGAAGAATTTAAAAGTGGAGTTCAAACAAGCCCATTATAATCACTCTGCAACCTCTGCCTAAAGGTTCACTGTGTAAGGCCATGGCAGGATCTCAAGAAGAGGGCTCAGGATTAAAAGGTATAATTTTTTCACATTGTACAGTTCATGCATTTCTCAAAGATAACTAATAAATATCTATATGTTTCCATGTTATGTTCAATATTACAGTGATATTCTACTCTGAAACAAGAAAAATAAAACTCCATATTGGAATTCTTGGATCATTTCCCAAAAGGTTAGAGGAGAGCACTTTTTTTTAGGTCAGTATTAACAATGGTCTGAGAGAAAAGGCTTGACAGAGCCTAGAGAAGGGAAATTAAGGTACAGAATTTTGAGTATTACCCTGGTATTAGGGGTGCTATACTGACAGCTCTTTTGCCCAAAATAACTAAGAAACCTCCTAAATACAAAATGTTAGTTATTATCATACAGCTTTTTTTGATATTTGTCCATGTTTTTAATTGACTGTATCACAGACTAGGCAAACAAAAACATTTTTTTTCATAGTTTTACCATGTTAGGATCCCTAAATATTATTTTAGCCCTCTATGTTCTTTAAACATCATGTAAAACTTAATTGTACTGAAACTTGTTCCCCCCACCACCACCAAATTCATTAACCTTATAGCAGCAGTAATTCATTTTTACAGATGACTGGTATTCTACTTTATGAATATACCAAAATTTATTATACTCTTGAGGACAATTATTTATGTTTGAGGCTATTACAAGTAGCATTGCTATGGATATCCTTGTTCACATCTCCTGGAATACAACTGCCAAGAACTTTTCTGGGGTACACAACTAAAAGCAGAATATATTGAGTAGAATTATTGGGTTACAGAATATTCTTCTCTTCAACTTTCACTGGTCACGACAAATTGCTACCAGCAAGATAGGTGTACTCTGCTCCATACACCCATTAAAAATTTTTTTTGCCAACCTGATGACTATGAAATTTCATCTCCTTGTGTTTTAATTTGCATTTCCCAGATTAATAATGGAAGCTGAATATGCAGGTATTCCTCGCTTTTCAAAATTCTTATTCCACCACTTTGATTCTACAAAAGACCTACATTAGTACCTGTCAAAGAGGACTTTCGCTTTTAGGAAAAGGCAAAAAGTGAAAACAGCATTCAGTGTTTGTTTTGAAGTGTGCATTAGAGAGATGGCCCACACCTCCAGCATGGAGAGTGGTACTGGCAAGCTGCTTCCCTAGGGGAAGGAACTATACTTAGCACCTGAGCATCAAGCTGCCATAGCTTTGAAATGTACCTGTAGGCTTCTGTGCTTTCTCTGGATTTATTTTGTGCATCCCTTGGCAATATGTGTCCTAAGGCATCAAAAAAGCCTACGAGAGGGGCGCCTGGGTGGCGCAGTCGGTTAAGCGTCCGACTTCAGCCAGGTCACGATCTCGCGGTCTGTGAGTTCGAGCCCCGCGTCAGGCTCTGGGCTGATGGCTCAGAGCCTGGAGCCTGTTTCCGATTCTGTGTCTCCCTCTCTCTCTCTGCCCCTCCCCCATTCATGCTCTGTCTCTCTCTGTCCCAAAAATAAATAAATGTTGAAAAAAAAATTAAAAAAAAAAAGCCTACAAGAGGTTATTTTTGGGGTTTAGGAATGTTCAAAATTTTTCCATATAAATTAATGGTAATTGCTTCTTCACTTTACACCATTTTGGCTTCCTTTCTTATAACTGTTGTACTTGGTAGCAAGAGAAACCTGTATGTAAGAAACTTCTACTAATTGTCTAACTCATTTATACTGTTTGTGCACTAATCCTTATGTGTGATGCTAATATCTTTCCTTAGTAGATGGTTTGTCTTTTTAGTCTATTTATTAGTTGTCTATAAACGAAAAAGTTCTTTAATATGGTAGAATTTATTAACCCTTTCCTTTATGGTTACAGTTTCTCATTTAAGAACTCCTTCCCTACATTAAATTCATGTAAGTTTTATCCTATATTGTCTTCTAAAAGTTTTATAGTTTTTGCCTTTCACATTTAAGTCTTCAATTCACCCAAAATGTATCTCTGTATTTTTATTCAACTTTTACATATGGATACACAATTGTTCCAAGTATAATTTATTAAAAAATTTTATCCTTCCTGTTGGGGCAACCAATCTGGCATTGGCATCCCTGAACATTTTTACTGGATATGTGGAGAATGAAAGGTCTTAAGTGGGCCATTTCTCAGGGTTTGTGTTTGCTACAAGCACACTTGAGGGATGACCTAACATCTCCCAAAGAGCAGTTCAAATTCTACTAACATTTCTTCTTTCATTCATGAGTTATTTAGAAGATTGTTTCTTAACTGCCATATGATTTTTTTCTCTTACTGATTTCTAACTTAAATGGACTTTAGGATACTAATCCTTTGAAATTTGTTGAAACTCGTTTGGCCCAGGATGTGGTTGATTTTTATAATGATTTGGCTGATGTTTCCAGTGATTAGATGAAAGAGATGTCCACTGGATTAAGCTTGTTAATTACTTGTTAAATTTTTCTATATTTGTACCAATTGGGGTGGTGGGGGGCTGCTTTCTTTATCAAATACGAAGGAAGATATATTACAATATCCCATTATGCTGGTGAAATTACCCATTTTTCCTGGTAGTTCTGTTAATTTAGCTTTTTTTGTGGTTACAGTTATTAATTAGTTGCATACAAATTTAAAGCTATTATTCTTGCAAAAATGAAACATTTACCATTTCACATCAATTATTTTCCTTTAGTAATTCTACTAGTTTTAACATCTATTTCAAATGATATGCCAGCTTTCTTTCCACTAGGATTTACCTGGTATATCTTTTTCCATCATTTTACTTCCAACATTTTTTTCCTTTTGTTTCCTTGTAGTCTGTTTTAAACCCCACAGAGCTGAACATTTTAAATATAAGGTGTAGATATACTTGTATTTACTTCTAACACCTTATTTAGTGTTCTCTAGGTTTCTCTCTCTTTTTTTTTTTTTTTTTGCTTTATTTTTTTCCCTGGTTCTACTTTTTACCATCTTTTAGTTTGGAAGTTATATATTTATTTCTATTACTAAATTGTTACCTTAAAATTTTTACCATGAACACTTACCAAAATCCAGTCACCTTTAATTTTCTTCTGAGTAATAAAATGATCTTTTGAATACTATCTTTAATCACCTCCTCCTGGTTTATAAAATAACTGGTATTTAGTAAGTAACTAAAATAACTGATACTTTAGTTCTAGTTTTTATTATTTATAGTCAATAATACTGATAAATTATATTACTTATAATTTTTATTAATTTACCCATATACTTACCACTCTCTTTGATTATTCCTTCCTGAATCTCATACTTGCTATGACCATTTTCCTTTTATGTAAAAAGTGGTCTGCTTTTGAACTTTCGTATTTTATTTATCTGAGCATGTCTTTATTTTGTCCTTGTTTAAGAATTCTAGGTCATAGTTGTTAGATTTATTTAAACTGAGTATATCATTTCATGGCCTTCTGCTTCCATTATTATTATTATTGAAACCTGATATTCCTTTAAAGGTGTTCTGTTTTCTCTTAAAAATTTGCCCTTTATTAACCTCTTCTATATTTTCCATTTTCTTATCTCTCTGTTGCATCCTGGATTTCTTCAGATGCATATCTTTCATTGTATCAATTTTTCTTCAATGGGATCTCCTTACTCTATCTTTTGAATTTTAATTTCAATTACTACATATTTTTATTTCTAGAGCCAGTGATTCTTTACAAAATGTTTGCTCTTTTCCTCATTTAACCTGTCATTGGACACATTAAATGTACTAATTTTATATTTTACATCCAATAATTCCAAGCTGTGAGCTACTAACAAGTCTGATTTTATATTACACTTTGTTTCCTTAGATGGTTTGTAAATTTTTATTAAAAGCCACTCATTTTCATTAGAACTTCATCAAAAGCAACTCTTTGATGATGATGACTTGTGTTGCTTCTGTCCGATTCCTGGGAATAGTAACAATACAGTATCATTTAAAATTCTTAGCTTGAGATTTAGTGTGCATTCAGGCTGCAAACCCGTGTGATAGCTAGTTTGTGGTTACCAAATTTTCAGTAGAGATATTATTTTCCTGTTAGCATCAACACTCTAGAAAATAATTATCTTTGTCGTCTCTAACGACACGAAGGGAAAGAATCCCTAGACCACTTTTGCATTTGGAGGGTATAGCCCTTTGGGGCTCCACAGTAATGGAGAACACTGTTTCCTCCTAGGTGTTTTAACTTGGCTGGATCTGGCTTTGCTTCCACAAGGGTAAGAAAACATAAAGTCACTTGATTTGGTAAATACCCCCAAGGCAATAGCCAACTTCAGCACTCAGCTTACCTCACTAGGTTTCCAATTAGCGCTCAGTCTAAAAATTCTTTACTTTTGTGCCAGAGCACCGATGCATTTTAGCCAGCATTTTAAGTTGTCAGCAGAAAGGCTGGTCCCCTGGACTTACTTTGCCCCCAACCTTATTTTGCCATGCCAAGGTCCCCAACCTTACTTTGCCATGCTGTTGGAAACAGAGGTTTCTATTAGTTCCTGATGGCAATATCACTAAACTACATTATCCTGTATCTTAGAGCACTGTTTTAAATTCCTTCTGCCTCAACACACTTGAAGAATCTGACTCACTCTTCTATCAATAAGAATTGCTCCCTGTGACAGTGATTCCCTTCTAGAAGTAAGTAGAAGACATTTCCCAGGAGGTGGAAGGTAGTTATCAAAAACTGTGCACTTTTTTTTTTTTTTTTTTTTTTTTTTGGAGGGTGGTTCTTCTCATCCCTTTTAAAAATCATATTCTTTAAAGACAGGATGCAGTGCCTAGGTAGCTCAGTTGGTTGATCATCTGACTCTTTATTCTGGCTCAGGTCATGATCACATGGCTGTGGGATTGAGCTCCATGTTGGCCTCTGTGCTGAGTGTGGAGCCTACTTGGGATTCTTTCTCTCTCCCTCTGCTCCTCTCCCCTAGTCACACACACACTCTCTCTAAAAAATAAAAATAAGTAAAAAATAAAATAAAAATAAATATAGGAAAGATATCTTAATCCTTTAACTATGATTCAGGTTCATCATTATAAACAGACTTGGTAAAGAATATTTATAGGGCTGTTCAAGTACATAGGACTATTTGCCACTTTATCAGTGTTTCTCAAATCAAGGTGTCCGATGGATATATTCCAGGGGCCCAAAGTTTTGCAAATTTTCATTCTGTGCTTTTATTTCAGAGTATAAAAATGTATTTTAACCATTTTCAAAGGGAAAAATGAAAGACTTATTTAAAAAAAACTACTTCAGGAAATGATGTCAGTGATTCTTAAAATAGGATCTATAATTTTTTCTTTAAGGGATCCACATATTAGTCAATTTGAGAAACACTGCTCCACACTAAAAGGCTTCACCTTGCTATGCTTGAGTTACTAGATTAATCTTCTTAGTTCTATATCCTCGTTCTCATTTGTACTACACATACTGTACCTGATTGATCTCTTATCTAAAATCCTTGAGGGCAGATATATTTGAGAATTCAGAATATTTTGGAGTTTAGAAAGGAACTACAATGCAAATATGATATGTTGTATGATGTGTCAGTGAGGTCTGAGGCAGTACCCCATAACAAACATGTGGATATTTCTGTAGCAAAACGTAGATTCACATTGAGAGTAAATAAAGACTATCAGTAGTCTTACATCAGTTCACATCAGGTTTTGCTACTAAATGGGCCAAGAGAAAACTTTGGTTTTCAAAGCATTTTGGATTTCCTAAATCATTAATATGGAATTATAGTACCATTGTCAACTATAGACTAGAAAGCCAAAATATTCTTTTTAATTTAATTTAATTTTTTTTTTACATTTATTCATTTTTGAGAGACAGAGAGAATAAAACATGAGCAGGGGAGGGGCAAAGAGAGGGAGACAGAATCCAAAGCAGGTTCCAGGCTCTGAGCTGTCAGCACAGAACCCAACGTGGGGCTCGAACTCATTGACTGCGAGATCATGACCTGAGCCAAAGTCAGACACTCAACTGACTGAGCCACCCAGGCGCCCCCAAAATATTTTTATTACAATTTCATATAAGATCACAGTAAGATCAATAAGTGTAAAGAGTTCACCATAAAGTGCATGAATTTAATGCATAAACTTTGTAATTTTCCCCCCAACTATTTAAGAATCACTTTTTGTCTATTTGTGGTTTAATAGTTGAGGATACAAAATAAGTAACTTCCTGTTAACAGGAAATATATATATTACGAATTGTAAAATGTCAGAAGTACCTAATCATATATAGGAATTTAAATACATTCCAAAGCTAATGTATTAGCTATACTGGATTATAATTACAAGATCTCTACATCTAGCAATGTGGATAAAAGGAAGAGAAAGAGAACTGTAAGATACACGGTATTCAGAATAACCTCTCCTGGTCCTTTTTGAAGAAGTTTTAAAAAGGAAAACAAAAACAAAACAAAACAAAACAAAACAAAACCCTTTTACTCCTACTATATTCACAGCTCTGTTGCCATAGTTGTTCACTATTTTACTGTAGAATCTAACAACCATGGCACAAGTGTAAAATGAAAGACTTCTTCCTTGAGAAAGGAATTAATACATGTAATACTAGGAAATATTTAACCAAAACTTGAGGTGGCAGCATATCTGAAGTTAAAATTGTGAAGGATAAGCAATTTCATATTCTAAAAAAATAGTAAAATCTAAATCACTATATTATTCTTGATATTATAATCACATCTGGCAGTAAAGCAGAGTTAAGAGCATAAGCTGTGAAGAGATACTGTCTTGGTTCAAATCCCAGCTCTGTCACTCCATAGGATACAAATCACATGAAAATATAAAAAGAACATAAAAGAGAATATATTTTATATATAAAATATAAAAAAGAATATAAAACATACAAACATATAAGTACACAATGAATACTAGCTACAGAGATGGTAAGTATTGTTACTGTTGTTAATTTTTTAAATTATTATTAGTTTTCTTTCTAGGGTAGATTTATAAATGGTACTCTTTCAAATACAAAAAAATAGGGTACAAAATCAGTAACAATACTTTATGTTTTGAAATTTGGAAATAAAAAAAAAACATGCTAATATTACAGAGGGCTCTCCTACCACTCACTGGACTTCTCAGAAGAGTGCTGCAATAAGTTTCATCATGTTCTTTTGCGACTTTCACTTCCTTATTCTATTTGTATCCTTGCACTTCATATGTTATATCAGTATTTTACCAACTGTGCTACATGACAAAACTCTTCTTCAAATCTTTCTAGTTTAAATAATCTAAAAGATCCTAAACTATGTAAACTTTTAGAACACTTTAGTATTTGTTATTAATGGCCTCCAAAACCTCTTAAGTTCCTTTAGTAACAGCTCTGCCTGATGCTAACATTTTCGCACACCAAAAAAAGAATTAAAAAATAATAACTACACTACCTTTGAAGTAAAAAAAAAAAAAAAAAAAGTTGAGTTTTCACTAGTAATGATGTTCTCAAAACAAAATGAAAAAATAGTGGCAAAGATGCTATAATCAAAGCAAAACAGAAATATAAATATCTACATATATAGTACATTCATTTGTATCCAACTACTTCAGAATCTACTATCCTGTTACAGAATTCTTATCAAGTTAAAATATTCAAAATAATCTCTTCTTTGAAGATTATTACTTACAGAATTATGATTTTAGCATATTTATAATCCTTTAAAAATATGGGTTCATAAAAAGTGTGTTCATGAATATATTTACTCAAAACCCCCAAAATCAATCTCGCAGTCCAGCAATTCTCATGAATATGAAAGTTTTTTTAGTGTATACCTTAGTAATACAGATCTACAATAAGGAATAATTGCAGTTAACAGAGTTCTATTAATGATGTGCTTAATACTTCTAAAAAAGTGCTTTTCTTTTTTTTTTTTTAAGTTTTATTTATTTATTTTGGGGGATAGGATGGGGAAAGACAGACAGGCAGAGGGAGAGAATCCCAAACAGGCTCCATGCTGTGAGCACGGAGCCAGATGCAGGGTTCCATTTCACTAACTGTGAGATCATGACCTGAGCCAAAATCAAGAGTCAGAGGCTTAATCTGCCACCCAGACAGCCCAAAAGTGCTTTTCAATTATATTATTGAATCTCCTCATGTTACATTTTTTTATTTTAATTTTTTATTTTATATATACTATAGTTCTTCAAGCCCTAAATCTAAGATACTATTTGCAAAATAATTTATTAATTACTAAGATTTATTTTTAATCCATTATATTACCTAGGAATTCTCATTAGGAAATAAAGAAAAGCACCAAAATATACTCAGATCAAAATAAAATATGATAGTCAATTCTTGATATCCCAAAGCAAATGTATTCTGATTTTTTTCCTTGCACACCCCCCCAGCTGATCATTGAATATTTCTTTTCCTAGCATATTTCCTAGATTTATTCAACAGCATAGTAAGATTATAACAAGATCAACATAAAATATTTTAGCAGTTTACAAATACTAATTACTTTCTAAATCTCAAGAGTTTCTCATTTTAAAAAAAGGAAAACCCAAAAAGGGTAATGAGGAAAATCAATTTTGCTATTAAAAGCTTTTACTCTACTAGAGTGAGAAGGGGAACCATGCCATCTGTTAACTGGGAAGAAGATGAAACCAACACTTGAGCAATTGTACAGAGAAACCCTGATGAAGACTTGCAGTCAGTCCTATGCTTAAAACAAGCGTCTGGCCTACAGATAAAGTTGTTTCTCACCATTTTCACTCTTCTAGTCTAGCTTCCTACTTAAAATCAGTCTCATTATAAACACTTTAAACATGTGAATTCATAAGGCATGTGGCAAATGAATATCATTTTTAAGTTATATTTAATTAAATGCATAATTTCTAATTCTCTTTTTACATGGCCTTAAATACATTTGGAAACTTTATTATTATTGACTTGCCTTCTTTCTTCCAACCAGTAACTTAATGTCATCAGTAAATCTAACACTCTTGCAAATGTCAAAAGAGCAATCAAAGAGTAAGCCCCATCTTAGATCTGTGGCTTTCTCATCCAATCACTTTAAAGTAACAATATAAAAAAAATATTTGATTTGAGCTAAGACAACAACCCTAGCAAAGGGAAATGAAAACAAATCTACCACAGAGATATGCCATAGCATAGAATACAAAATGTTTGTGATTTTATTAGCATGTCCTGGCAATGACCTCAATTTTTCACTGTAACTTAAACTTTGTCTCTGATGAAGATAAATACATAAAAAAAAGTTTGATTCCATTTCCTTTTCCTTTCCTCACCTCCAATGTCCTTGGGAGTAAACTACTGCCATTAATTAATTGTAATAAAATAACTTTTCTCAATGTTGTAAGTCATACCATTATATTTCCTGGATTTATTCAACAGTATAATAAGACTATAATAAGCTCAATATAAACTATTTTAGTGGCTTACAGATACTAATTATTTCCTAAATCCTAAGAGTTCTTCATTTTTAAAAAAGGAAAACAATTTTATTCCTGTTCATTTATCACATTGGGAGCAAAAATTAAGTGTAACATTTATTGAGCACATACTATTTGAGCACATGTAACAAATAACAAACACTAGAATTTTAACGACATTCCATTAACTCAAAATACCTGATAACATTGGTAACCCTCAGGTAAGAAAAAAATTAGACATATAAAAGGAAGGAACTCACAATCCTTCCTATTAAATAATAAAACCTTCATTTTGAATAAGATTCTCTATTATAAATACTGTCCATCCCATAAAATCCAATACTGAGATTAAAAGGTAGATTAAAATACCAAATGTACTGCAAAAAAGATGTGTGTTTGATTATAATGCTACATGATGTCATGTATCCAGGACAACTGAAGCATTATGGTCTCTCAGGGATAAAACTGCCTCTTGGTCATAGATTTAGGTGACACAGCATGTGATCCATTGTCTCTACACAAAAAATGTGTGCAGCTGCATTTTCCAGTCAAGAAAGAGCAGGAAGGGGGGAGGGAGGGGGGTTGGATACAGAATACAAAAGGGTCAAAGATTTGTCTCATGGGGAAACTGTTTTTCAAATAGGGGTAAAAAAATAAAATTGAGTGGAGGAAAAGACCTTCCTCCAACTCATGCAGAAAGGAGAAAACACTAAAATCTGGCGGAACAAATTCTGTTGTAACCTTCCACTGAATCCACTCTTCTTCCCTAACTTGCCCAGGTACACAGTGTAACCCATGGTTTAAATACAATTTCTATCTAAATAATTTTATGCTATTTGTACTCAGTATATAAAATTGTCCTACACATTGTTGCAGTACTTGTCTCTTCAAGTGTCTGTTGTTCATCAGTTTCTTGGGGAAGTTAAAATGAAGCAATTGCTTTATAAGAAAAAAAAAACACACACACACACACACACAACACATTTGCTTCTAACCAATAAACAAACCTGGTATTTTCCATATAAAGAACAAACATTTTTCTTTAAAAAATGAATGCTAGTACCTAACCCTACCTTTCACACACAGAAATGCTGATCCAAAAAGCAGTACCACAAAAGATCTAAATTCAGTGAAAATTGTTTTCTCTGATAAGGAAAATGGCTGGTTCTCGTAAACATTTTTTTAAAAAGTTGATAACATGGGGCGCCTGGGTGGCTCAGTTGGTTGAGCATCCCACTTTGGCTCAGGTCATGATTTCACAGGTTCCTAGGTTTGAGCCCCATGTTGGGCTCTGTGCTGACAGCTCAGAGCCTGGAGCCGGCTTTGGATTCTGTGTCTCCCTCTCTCTCTGCCCCTCCCTCCCTCACACTATCCCTCTCAAAAATAAATAAAATGTAAAAAAAAAAGTTGATAACAAAATGACATGAAAAACTTCTATTACTATCTAAAACATACCACTAATTTAATTTACATGTTACTGAATATGATAGGGAAATTTAAAAATGCAGTACTAGCTCTTAGAGTAAATCTAGCTTAGAAAACCCATCTTTTCTCAACCTTTGGTACTACAATCAATGTGGTGTCCAAGGAAAATATGTTAAAGGCTGGAAAACACTAACAACACATAAATAAAAAAATAAAAGTAATCACTAAAGGAGGGGAATATCCTTGCCATATAGAATTAGAAGTAATATCACCTATGTTACAAACTATATAGTGACCAGTTAGCCAAACAGCACTTTCGTTCTTTGACAGTCCTGTACTGACAGCACTGAAAAAGTAACGTTGACAGGAACAAAGCTACAGAAACCTGAAAGTCAACAGATCTAATGTCCTAAAGGACCAGGGTAAATTTGGTTGGCATTTGAATACAAACAGCAAATATACTGTCATCAAAATTTACTTATGTAGAAATGATTTTCAATGCCTCAGTCATGCAATAAATCTACTACAGCCAAGTAAATGGTTCCACTGAAAATAAGCATTTTTTAAAAGTACATCCATGATCAGAAATAAATTTAATACAGGCAGAAAATATCTTATCTTACTAATAGCCCCTTATGTCAAGTTTGGAAAGCAAAACTTAGGACTCTATACCTAATAAATTTAATATACTGATTTGAAAAAATTTTTTAATGTTTTATTTTATTTTTGAGAGAGAAAGAAAGCGAGGGAGGGGCCGAGAGAGAGAGAGAGAGAGAGGGAGGCACAGAATCCAAAGCAGGCTCCAGGCTTTGAGTTGCCAGCACAGAGCCTGACGCGGGGCTTGAACCCACAAACGTGGTATCATGACCTGAGCCGAAGTTGGACGCTCAACTGACTGAGCCACCCAGGCGCCCCTAATATACTGATTTGATAGGTCATTCTAAAAACAACACAAAAGTATGATTAATTAAAAGTAGTTTTTTTTTAATGTTTATTTATTTTTGAGAGAGAGAGAGAGAAAGAGCATGAGCAGGGGAGGGGCAGAGAGAGAGGGAGACACAGAATCTGAAGCAGGCTCCAGCGCTGCAAGTGCTGATGCTCAGAGCCTGACTCGGGGCTCAAACTGTGAGATCACGACCTGAGCTGAAGTCTGACTCAATCAACTGAGCCACTCAGGGGCCCCTAGAAGTAAGTACATTTTAAGTAAGACTCAACTAACCCTCTGGGGCACCTGGATGGCACCTGGGCTCACTGCTGTCAGTGCAGAGCCTGCTTGGGATCCTTTGTCCCTCCTCTCTACCCCTCTCCTGCTTGTACTCTCTCAAAAATAAATTTAAAAAAGGTTAACAAAAGACTCAACTAACCCTCTATGTGTAATTACTGAAATAAAATATATTTATGCTAAAAATTATTAAAGATATCTTGGGGCGCCTGGGTGGCTCAGTCGTTAAGCGTCCGACTTCGGCTCAGGTCATGATCTCGTGGTCTGTGAGTTCGAGCCCCGCGTCGGGCTCTGTGCTGACAGCTCAGAGCCTGAAGCCTGCTTCAGATTCTGTGTCTCCCTCTCTCTCTGACCCTCCCCCGTTCATGCTCTGTCTCTCTCTGTCTCAAAAATAAATAAACATTAAAAAAAAAATTAAAAAAAAAAGATATCTATGTTATTAAATAGACTATCTCCAGGACATTTTAGAAAGTAACACTTAACCTAATAAACATTCAAGTTCCTAAATAAGCTTACATGGAATATAACCTAAATTCTCAATAGCCAAATCAACTGTAGCTATACATAGCTAAGAAGTCTAGATGTCATTACTAGTAGATAGGATCAGCCACTGAATGGATGTTAGTTCCATTTGATAATACAGAGAATATTGACAGCAAAGTGGCTGCTTTTCTTCTTGGAGGCAGATCAGTGTTTGTGGTGGTGGTGGTGGTGTGTGTGTGTGTTTGTTTTGACCTGTTGCATTTGGCTTGTGAGATATTCAAATAGAATGGTCATTTGGGATATATGTGATCTGAAGTTCAGAAGAGAGATCTGGTCTGGGGATAGGTTTTGGAGAAATAGTTAAATCTGAAATCTGCCCATCTTTCTCCACCTTCATAGTCACGACAGTAGTGCGGAGCAATATTTCATTTCTCATCTAGGTTACTATAACAGTAATCTATATGAATGGTACCCCTCATAACTGTGTTCTGCACAAATATATGCAGTGGCTCTGACAATATGTTTTTATTTTATTTTTGTTTTATTTTAGAAAGAGAGAGCTCGAGTGAGGGAGAGGGGCAAAGGGAGAGAGAGAATCTCCAGCAGGTTCCATGCCCAGTGCAGAGCCCTACACGGGTGGGGCTCAATCCCACAATCATGACTTGAGTCAAAATCAAGAGTCAGACACTCGGGGCGCCTGGGTGGCGCAGTCGGTTAAGCGTCCGACTTCAGCCAGGTCACGACCTCGCGGTCCGTGAGTTCGGGCCCCGCGTCAGGCTCTGGGCTGATGGCTCGGAGCCTGGAGCCTGTTTCCGATTCTGTGTCTCCCTCTCTCTCTGCCCCTCCCCCGTTCATGCTCTGTCTCTCTCTGTCCCCAAAATAAATAAACGTTGAAAAAAAAAAAAAAAAAAAAAGAGTCAGACACTCAACTGATTGAGCCACCCAGGCATCCAGACAATATCCTTATAATTAGTCTCCCCGCATCTATGCCTGATCCTCTCTTAATCTGCTCTTATAACAGTAATCTTATAAAATGCAAACCTGACAAGGTCTCTTTCTTGCTTTATCCATCAATGGGGCTCTTAAATCCAAATGCAAAGTCCTTTACATGGTATATAAGATCTGGCATGACAGCCCCTATCTAACTTCTTTGACCACATCTTTAGCCACTCTTTCCCTGGTTCTCCCCACTTTAGATGTCTAAATAGGCCATGCTTTCTCCTCCCTCAGGACCTTTACAAACGTTACTTCTTTTGCCTGATATACTCTTCATTTCACCTAGCCCTGGCTGCTATTTATCATTCACAGTTCAGCTTTAAAATCTTAAGGGAGGGGCGCCTGGGTGGTTCAGGCAATTTGAGCATTCTAGCCTCAGACTCTTGATTTTGGCTCAGGTCATGATCTCACAGTTGGGAGATGGGAGTTCCATGTTGGGCTCCGTGCTGGGCATGGAGCATGCTTGGGATTCTCTTCCCCTCCCAGCCCCCCCCCACCCTCACTGCATACGTGCTCTCATCAAATAAAATGAAATAGAATAGAATAGAATAGAATAGAATAGAATAGAATAGAATAGAA
>NW_024412441.1:12282467-12294415 GCF_014898765.1 Herpailurus yagouaroundi
AATAGAATAGAATAGAATAGAATAGAATAGAATAGAATAGAATAGAATAAAATAAAATAAAATAAAATAAAATAAAATAAAATAAAATAAAATTATAAGGGAAACCTTCTCCACATCCCAAACTAGAGGGGGCCTTAAGTTCTGTCTTTCCATAATATCCTATACTTTTTGATAACATTTATCTTGAGATGGCTTAATACATATCTTTCCTAAATGACTGAAAGCTGCATAATGGCAGAGCTGGTTGTCTGGTTTGTTTAATGCTCAAATATTTGTTGTCTGTCAGATCTGGGTTCTAGCTCTGCAACCACTTAACTTGGACATCTACAAAATGAGACGGTTGGATTTTTGTTCTATACTAATCTAAATGTTATTAAAAACGGAAATTCAAGTATTAATAGCTTTCCTGTAGATACATACATGGTAAGACCTATATATATATATATATATATATATATATATCCTACCCATATGTATACTTCCTATGTGTGTTTGTATAAATCACGTACACATGATTTATGTAAATGAGAGCTAATACTTTCTTATATGAAAACATTTACTGAATGTTTATGATACCAGGAATTGTTTTATTTATTTATTTATTAAAAAAAATTTTTTTTTCAACGTTTTTTATTTATTTTTGGGACAGAGAGAGGAGCATGAACGGGGGAGGGGCAGAGAGAGAGGGAGACACAGAATTGGAAACAGGCTCCAGGCTCTGAGCCATCAGTCCAGAGCCCAACGCGGGGCTCGAACCCACGGACCACGAGATCGTGACCTGGCTGAAGTCGGACGCTTAACCGACTGCGCCCCCCAGGAATTGTTTTAAACTTCACAACAACTCTACCAGGCAGATTAGTGTCCATTTTATATAATACAGAAACATATAGAGATAAAAGGTATGTCCATAATCACAAACTCTGAAGGGAGTATGGCTCCAGAGCTCATACTCTTCACTACTTCACTAGCTGCCACACTGCCCAGACTGCTCCATTAACTACAAAAGATTTTTTAAAAAGTACATACTGTCATCAATATATCTGACTCAATATCTATACCCTCAAGCTTATTCTTCTCTCCTGGAAGTTAGTCCAAACTAGACTATTCCTGCCCAAATACTTTCTGTGCATTTCTCTATTTAGATTATTGCTTCAGCTATTCTAACACCTGGATTGTCTAGCTTCCCTAACACCATTCAGCCAAAACCCTAATGACAATTCCTCCATGTAATTACCACCTGAACTACTTTTAAAGATGTTTCTCTCTCCTATGTTCCAACTGCATTTATTCCTCCTTTTTTTACTATGGTTATTTCTGTCAGTAGCTCAAAGCAAACAACAGAAATGAAACCACTTTATAAACACTAAAGTTCTATACCTTATAAAGGACTTAAGGCTAAAACAAACAAACAAGCCCAAAAAGAATAGAAAACAATGGGCACAACAACCCTAAGTAATTTAAGCAAGTATAACCTGGCTGTCACTTGCTGCCAACCACATTAGACATGCAAAGCCCAAATTATACCATATTATTCATTTTTTCAACTAAACAAAGGAGACATTTTTATCAAACTATACGGAACAAAAATTTGAAAGGTGAAATATGATATTCATTAAAAAATATTTACTGAGCAATCGACAATCAAGCACAGAAAACAATGCGAGATACCATGTTTTCCATTCTGCTTGGCGAGACTTTCACTTAAATTTTAGTTCTCCACTTAGGAAGTATTTGCAAAACAGTATCAGAAAACTTTTTAAGCATTAATTATTCTAATTCCATCTGAACAACATGCTATTTTGAGGCAGTAAATGAAGGAAGTCTATAGTAAAACTATTTATATGAAGCACTGCTAACAGAAAAGTTTACAAAAACAAATAGAGATAATGAGTTTATTAACAGTAATGATACACCATTAATAAACTTCCATTGTAACTAAAAAATTCACCTCACCTAATCCCACTGCTTGGGGAAAGTTGGTTCCTAATCTCTGTGTTTCCACAGTACTCTTGAATCTATGTCTAGAAGGGTATGTCTCACACTGTAATTATTTACTTACACACATCTGATTCCTAATGTACATTAAGCATTTGCTAATTATTAAATGAGTATCTTCAGCTTGCACAAATTATTTAAATCTTTTTGTTCTTCTAAACATCAAGGAATATCCCATTAAGCTTTCTGATTATTTCATATTTCTGAATTACTATCTTTATATAAAGGAACATCAACAAGTAAGTTCTCAAAACTAACCATTTTTTTCTCCATAACATAAGAACGCCCTAGGTACAAATAATGTAGGTTAGCTTTTAAATATTGGAAGGAGCTAAAGCATTAAATGTCAAAGCACTAACACTTGTGTATTTGCAACAGAAAGATAGTCTCATGACCCTTTCACAATTTCCCAAAGGATCTTTAAGAGACTTTTAAATGCTCTCTCAACTAAGAAGAAATAATCAGGGCAAAACAACAGGTTCAGAGTGCTATGACACGTAAAATCAGTGGACAGCATCATGTGGCAACAATTTTAGAAGTTAAGTTTTTTGCCAAAATTTTAGGGGGGTAAAATATATAACCACTCCCCAAATTACAATTATCAGGAAGAGGATTATGGAAAATGGCAGCTGTGGTGGCAGCAAATTTTTAAGTCCTTCTGAATCTTTACATAAAACACAGAGCAACTAGAGAGCAAACCCAAAAACCATGGGTAATTTTTACAAGAAAACTATTTGATAGTCTCACCTCAAACCCTATAATACAAAAGACTGAAACAAACCACCAACAGCCCCAACCTTCTTTCCCCCCACTCTGCTCCCAATCTGTTTTCTACTGGTGTCTAAGTGAAAGAAAGCAGAGGGAAGCAATGAAGTATCTGAGGAACTTGAGAACAGAAGCACAAAATAGCCAAAAGGTATTCAGTGGCAAGCACGGAGAGACAATTTGTGAGAAGCTAAAATTACTCTAGCATTGAGTAGGTGCAAGTGGTTCACAGTAAGGCCTATAGGCCTACAGCAGTCTAGTCCCCTTAGGTTATTTGAAACTGACACTTGGGGCTGTCTTCCAAGACAGACCTTACCCTTAAGAGAAAGTCCTGGGAATGAAAACAAAATTGAGCAGGTTAAGGACAAACAAGATAAAGAAAAGAGAAGGTCCAAATAGAAGTGTCAGAGCAGAACAGAGCCAGGAAATCTCAGAAAGCCGTCTACCATTCTTTATAACAATGCACAAAAACAATAAAAGAGAACTCTGAAGTTAGAAGAACTAAGCCTCCTCCTAAAACTTCAAGAAAACTATTTTCATATAAAGAAACAAGTCAAAGTATTGAGGTTGAATATCATACAAAGTTACAATAAGAAAAAAGAAACAGGAAAATAGTTAAACTCAGAAGCAAGGGAGAGGGGGGAAATGGGAGTTGTTCAATGGATATAAAGTTTCCATCATGCAAGATGAGTAAGTCCTAGAGATCTGTTGTACAACATAGTGCCTTCAGTTAACAATATTGTATTGTACACTTAAAAATTTTTTAACAGGGCAGATCTCATGTTAAGTGTACTTACCATACCACACACAAAAAGTAATAAATAAAAGAAAAAAGGGAATAAAATAACATCCTACAGACAATGAAAGCATGCCAGAGATGCTCACAGAAGAGATAAAAATGAGCTTCTATTTCAAAATGAACTTAAAAAATTATGTAAGACAGGAAAGAAAAAATATATATCAAAATTTAAAAAGCTCAGGAAAAAATGACAAAATTCAGGAAAGAATCCGAAATAAAAGGGAAAAATCATTTCAGGAATGAAGACTTAAGTTCAAGAAATATAAGAAAAAATAAACATACAGATAAAGTCTTAAGAAAAACAGAAGGTGAAAAGAAAACAAAAAAAATCAAAAAGGAGGAAGGGTGCATGCAAGCTTAAGTATAGTGTCTAAGGAAACATAGTAATAAAACAAAAAAGAAATTCAATTAAGCAGTTTCCAAAAAAATCAGGTTATTAGTTATTTTTTGAAGGAAAGGAGTTATGTTTGGGAAAAGGCATACATGGAAGGGCTTCTTTTTTTTTTTTTTAATTTTTTTTTCAACGTTTTCATTTATTTTTGGGACAGAGAGAGACAGAGCATGAACGGGGGAGGGGCAGAGAGAGGGAGACACAGAATCGGAAACAGGCTCCAGGCTCCGAGCCATCAGCCCAGAGCCTGACGCGGGGCTCGAACTCACGGACCGCGCGAGATCGTGACCTGGCTGAAGTCGGACGCTTAACCGACTGCGCCACCCAGGCGCCCCAATGGAAGGGCTTCTAAGGTAGCTGGCAAAATTCTCTCCCTTTACCTGGAAGATGGTTACATGGGTGTCGGTCTCATAATTCACTAAATTACACATTTGTTTTCTCTTCTACATTTTATTTTACAGTAAAAAAGGATAAAAAAAGGAATTTAGGAAAATCAAAAACCACAGATACTAATTTAAAACTACTTCTACATATCAATGGAAAACAGTAACAAAAGCTTTTGGAATAATCTTCAAACCAACGTAATAGAATTATGCAGCAAACCGAGAGACCAATTTTCCCACAATATTTCGCCCTTATATTTGGCAAACAGGATGATGAATTAAAAGTCTACTATCTTAAGGGCACCTGGGTGGCCCAATCCATTAAGCATCCGACTCTTGATTTCAGCTGAGGTGATGATCTCATGATTTGTGCAATAGAACCTTGTCTCTGGCTCTACACTGACAGCACCAGAGCCTGTTTAAGGTTCTTTATCTCCCTCACTCTCTGCCCCTCCCCCGGCTCCTGCCTTCTGTCTCCCTCTCTCAAAACAAATAAACGTTAGAAAAATATAAAACTCTATCTTATTATAAAGTACCTACCTGTTCTGTTTCTCACATACTTTAAAACGTATTTGACACTTACTGATTCTTAGAATAAACTGCAATATTTAAAATGCATAAAAGATTTTTTTCAGTAGAGATACTCTAAAACTGCCAAGAAAATTCATCTTTGTGACAAATATGGTAGTCTTCAAAATAAATATAATTAAATTCAACAAGCACTTATCCAGCACATATTTTCTATGAGGTATTTACACTTTAGACTGAAGAGATAATTAACAACTATAATAGAAAGCTATATACAGTAAATGCTTTGAGAACGGTACAAGGTACTGCAGGTTCGGAAGAAAAAAAGGGCATTTCACCTGCCCTATTGCATTAAAATTCTAACCACACCCTTCTCATATTCCTTCAATCTGTATTCTCCAGTATGGCAGAATGATCTTTCAAACACCAAAATCCCCCTTTAAAAACTCTTTACAAAGTACAGTACAGAGGCAATTTAAATGCCTTACAAGGACAAGGTAGACAACAAGTGGGTGAAGCTGGTTTGATGTAAGACAACAAAGAATGATGGAAACTACCAGCAAGAAGGAAGCTACTCACAAGCTTTAGGCAATTACCACCATGTAGGAACATGAAACCAATGTTGCTGTAATGTTCAATTTTTTCAAGAGATGACAGAACTCTAGTCATTTCATGTGAAATGTACCAATATTTAAATGTTGGCAAATAATTCAAAATGTAAAAAAACCAAACCAAACCAAACAAACAAACAAACAAAAAAAAACCAAAAACCCACAAGCCAAACAAAAAAACAGCTGTAGGTAAAGTTTGCCAACTCTGCCTTCAGAAATGTGCCTGATATTAATATTCCAGTAGCTGGCTCCTGAGTGTCCTCAGAACTGAAAAAAGACTGTCTTCCTAATTCAAAGCAAAGGGAACAACTTTCTCTCTTATAACGTTTTTCTCTTAAAATTTTCGGACCTGCTACCATTAGTATGCCAGCAAAAGCCAGCAGTTGACAAAACACAAGAAAAAATAGAAAAGTAACATTTATTTGATAGTCACCTCAAAGTTGCTTAACCAATTTTTGGTTGTTACTGTTTTTATGAACAGTTATGTTCATGGTCACCATTTTACACTACATACACGTTATATGGTCAAATTTTCTATTGCTAAAACTGTTTCTAGATTATATGATACAATCAAATGTATCCATGTATTTTTTGTTCTTTAACAAAAGAACACCATGAGACTCCAGAAAACCATTGGCCTAGTAAGCTCCCTGAACAATCTGGCTCCTGTGTGCCACTGCTTCACACCACTTCAAGTTTCCTGAATATACTACACTCTTTCACTCCTTTCGGTTTTTAGATGTATTTAAGGCTCTCTACCCCATTTGTCAGAACTGCTCAGAGTCAGTAAAGCCTTAGTAGTAGTAGTCAGAAGAGACTTCCTTGAATTACTTTTTTTCCCATCCTGCTTGCTTAGCATCCTATATAGAACCTTACTATAGAACTTACTTGCTATTTATGACATTTTTGTAGAGATCCATGATATACATATATAACTGAAACAAAGTGAAATCATACTTTTACACTTAACCACATATAACACACTGAAATTTTCTATTCAATTTTTTATTTTAAAAAATATTTTTAATGTTTATTTATTTTTGAGAGAAAGAGCGTGAGTGGGGGAGGAGCAGAGAGAGAGAGAGAAATCCAAAGCAGGCTCCAGGCTCTGAGCTGTCAGCTCAGAGCCCGTTGTGGGGCTTGAACCCACAAGCTGTAAGATCATGAACTGAGCAGAAGTCGGATGCTCAACTTACCGAGCCACCCAGGTACCTCTTCTATTCAATCTTTTAAAAGAAATGCTGATTACAATTTACCACATAGGTTCTATCATCCACTTAAGAAATACTGCACTAGAATATAAATCCTTGCAAGCAGCACTCAATATATTCATTTTCATGCTGTAGTACAGACCACTTAGTAAGCTAATATTTAAATAAAAGAATAAATATAGCAGTACCCTGTACTAGAAAAGTCAAAGAGCAAGGCAGACCCATCAGCCAACAAACTTCTATATATACAACCTCTGACAAATGACTTAACCTCCTTGAATCCCAAGGAGTTAACACCATTTACTTAACTCATTATAACAATAAAGTAGTAGCACTGCTGCCACAGATTAGGCATTCTATAAATGAGGCATCAAATGAGGGAAGATGGTCTGGAAATATCAGTTTCTTCTCCCTACCATGTATTTTTCCCTACTCCTTCCAGGAGACAAATCAAGATTCAAGTGTCTCATCCTGGCAAATACCCATTTCTTAAAGACTTTAGGTCACAGTACAAAGAGTATGCATTTTGAAAATTTTAACGACTTGGTTTCAAATACCCAGCACTGCATTTACATAACTTCTCATTATCTTTCTCTATCAATAAGAAAAAAATACTTCCTGTAGGGTTAAGAGGAATTAATATATACTATATTATACTCTATATATCATATAACTACATGTCCAGTATAATACCATGCCAGAATATAGTAGGTGATCAATAAAAGATAGTGATTATTGCTAGGACTACTACTGAATGTTGTTCAATCAGCATACAACAGGTAGCATTTAAACTGAACTTTTAAGGATGGAGGAGCTGGACAAAGGCGTGGGACGAACAAGAGGAACAGCAAAATCTTAACTTACAAGAAATCTCTTCTTTTTCTGTTATTTCCTCTTTTAAGATAAAGAAACCATAAGGATGTAAGTTTATCAATTTCCTCAATTCTCTACCTCTAAGGTTATGAATAAAACTCAAAAGTACTATGTTAACTCTGTCTCAAAATTCTAACTTAAGGGGCGCCTGGGTGGCTCAATTGGTTAAGCCTCTGACTTCAGCTCAGGTCATGATCTCGTGGTTCGTAAGTTCAAGCCCCACATCGGGCTCTCTGCTCTCAGCACAGAGCCTGCTTCAAATCCTGCCTCCCTCTCTCTCTGCTCCTCTCCCATTCTCTCTCTAAAAAACAAAAATAAACATGAAAAAAATTCTAACTTAAATATTAAATTATGCTCAGTGGGCTGTAAAATATAGTGTGAAAGGTATAAATGTATTAAATACATTTTAGAAAAAATTTCAGTTAAGAGTTCAAAGAGCACTTTGTAGTTAACCTAGTTAACTAGAAGAAATTAACTGAAATGTTCATTCAAGAAGACTTTAAACAAAAATTTTATTGTCCAATAAAACTGACACTGTTTTATTAATAATATTCTCAATAACATTCCCAATGTTACAATGGCATCACTCTTCTACTAAGTATACAGTGTCTTCCCTCCAACAAAGTTCATCATCACTTTCAAAACTTTAATGTTTATTTTCTTCAACTGCATTTTCTTTTCCATAAATAAATAATTATAGCCTCTCACAAAGAGGAAAGCACAGGGTCTGTTCTTTTCCCAGTATCTTTTCCCCAATATATCTTTCGGACCACTTCTAAGTGGCAAAAGCACCAAATAACTATTAAATTACAATCAAGAAGCCAAGAATTTTCTGGGGCACCTGGGTGGCTCAGTGGGTTAAGCACCCAATTGTTGATTTCAGCTCAGGCCATGATCTTTCAGTTTGTGAGTTCCAGCCTTGTCTTCAGCTCTGCTCAGACAGTGCAGAGCCTGCTTGGGATTCTCTCTCTCTGCCCCTCCCCCCGTGTACGCACGTCTCTCAAAATAAATATTTAAAGAAAAAAAAAAAGCCAAGAATTTTCTTATACAACCTGTAGACTTTACAGGATCTGAGGATAATTAATGGTAATTAAACTATCCTGGTAATTTAACAGGAATACATCTATTTGGGGAGAATCAAAGTAATTTTTTGTTACCTGTGTTGGTACAAAAGGCAGTTAACCTTTATGATAATAAGCATATCTTCTACATGACTACTTAAGTAAAGAGATTTATTTAGCCTTTTAGGCCATAGTAATATTATGTTTATAACCTTCAGTGAAAACAAGATCTATGTGAGGGGATAAATTCCATTTTACATTTATAACAGGCAGATTCTAGGAAAGTAGAATTCTCTTGCTCACCACTATATTCTTAGCACATAAATACAGTAGATGCTCAATAAATATCTATCCAACTTTAAATATTTATAGAAAAGCAAATTAGGTTGAGGGAAATAAAAAAATATATGAATCAAAATTAGGTTAAGGCTTTGAGCATGGGATATGCTTTGCAACTTGCTTTCAAAGAGTAGAGTATGGAAGGAAAGGGGGTGGAAACCTGGCAAACAAAGTCCTCAAAGAGTGATCAAGATTATCATCAATTTTATCATATTGTTATTATGTGCCCTCAGAGTAATGTGATGAGAATGGCACTTCACCTCTGTTGTCTTCCTTCCTAAAACCTATATGACTCCAGTCTAATCATTAAGAATCATTTATCCCCTCACATATTAGGCAAATCTCAACCGAGGGACATTCTCTAATATCTCTGACTAGTACTCCCAAAAACTGTCACAGTCATCAAAAACAAGAAAAGTTTCAGAATTTGCAATTCTGGAATAGAAAAAGAACACTAGGGAAAAACTAGTGAAATCTGAAGAAAGTGCATAGTTATTAGAAATGTAGCAATTTCGTTTCCTTAGTTATATAAGCAGTTCACAATAATGAAAACTGAGTGAGGTATACTCTGTGTACTACCTTGCAACTTTTCTGTAAATGTAAAACTATTCTAAAATAAAAAGGTTACTTAAATGAAAACAGAGTAAGGAAAATAAGGAATACAAGAATCAAAATCCCTTGGAAACAAATGATGATAAACCTTCTTTTCGTCCCTCTATGTTTGGTAGTAAGACAAAGATAGTATTCTCCTATAGTGGAAATAAAGTTATTAATAAACAATACTGTAGGCATTGTACAAGTCTATAGTATTAATTATGAAGTTACATATGATCAAAGCAAATCCCTTTGAATTTTAGTTTCCCAAAGTATCATTCTTCATCCTCAACATTTCATTAACTGTGACAAAAATTCATAACATTTGCTGTCACTTCTATATTGAAGTGATTATCCCACATCTTTAATCTTTAGTCACTAAAGGTCATATTCCCCTTGCTTTCTCCCACGCATCTTACACTCAACTAAACTCACCATTTTCTTGATGATGCTTCCCTTCCAAACTTCCCTCTCAAAGTTATTAATTTTTTTTCAGTAGATCTCTCGCCTTCCCATGCCTCCCATTCCCGCAGTTAATAATTACTATTAACACTGCTGTCAAATGAACCTTCCTCAAATAAGGAGTTTATTATATTCCTAGGTTCAAATGTCATCTCTTTTTTTTGTACTAAACCATATTTAAATTCAGAAGTGATACCTTTAAGGCCATCCATAATTGGTTATGTTTTTGTACCCTTCACTTGTAAAGATCTTTCCGTCCATCTTTCTACCTCATTCCATAAGTCTTGCCTTTCCTTTATTCAGAAAATAATTCAATCCTCACAAAGCATATCACATATACACAGGAAAATAAGACTCTTCTGGGTGGTCAAAGACTTTATAATTTTCTTAGGGTGATAAAACCTAAAAAGATGAGGGGTGCCTGGGTGGCTCAGTCAGTTAAGTGACTGACTTCGGCTCAGGTCATGATCTCATGGTCTGTGAGTTCGAGCTCCGCGTCAGGCTATGCGCTGACAGCTCAGAGCCTGGAGCCTGCTTCAGATTTTGTGCCCCCCACTCTCTCTCTGCCCCTCTCCGGCTCATGCTCTGCCTCATTCTGTCTCTCAAAAATAAATAACTGTGAAAAAAAATTAAAAAAAAAAAACTAAAAAAATGACTAAAAAAGAACATTGGAGGGACACCTGGGTGGCTCAGCTCAGGATCTCACAATCTCACATTTTGTAAAATCAAGCCCTGCATCACACTCTGCGCACACAGTGGAGAGCCTACCTGGGATTCTCTCTCTTTTCCTCTCTCTCTCTCTCAAAATAAATAAATAAACATTAAAAAAAAAAAAGAACATAGGAATCTTATTCAAAGCTGTATCCTTAGTTCCTATAACATGAAAAGGGCTCAAAAAGTGTTTTTTTTAACTTTTTCTTAATGTTTATTTATTTTTGAGACAGAGAGAGACAGAGCATGAATGGGGGAGGGTCAGAGAGAGAGGGAGACACAGAATCTGAAACAGGACCAGGCTCTGAGCTGTCAGCACAGTGCCCGACACAGGGCTTGAACTCAGGGACTGCGAGATCATGACCTGAGTCGAAGTCAGACGCTTAACTGACTGAGCCACCCAGGCGCCCCCCAAAAAGTATTTATTAAGTGAAAACAAGGCAGCATAGAATGCTACAGCCAAAAGAATTACATGCTATTCAAAAAGGTAAAGAATTTTCAGTTGGGGAGGTGAAGGCACGTCTAAAATTCTATGATTCTAAGGCTCTCAGGGCAGTTGAGACTCAAGCCTGAGTATTTCTTCAGCGGTTAAGAAGATGTGTGCAGGTATATTTCCAACAGAAAAATGCCACACCAGCAAAGATAAGTAAAATTGTTATACCACATTGAAGTAGTGAATAAAGAACAGTTCCTGAAGGTTAGTGGAAGATAAGATGGGATTAAACAAGGACCAAAGTTTGAAAAGTCCTGAGAAGAAATTTGGTATTCATACTTGACCTAAGGGTAATACAATTCATGCTTGACATGAGAGTGGTACAATTTTCAGAAAGATTAACCCAATGGGAGTAACATGTTAAACTTTAGAAATCAAGAGCCTTATTTCTTGAAGAAGCCTCCCCTAACTACTTAAACCCTCTAGGTTCCTTCTCCTTTTAAGCCTTATACCACTTGCCTGCAGTATACAATTTAACTCCTAATTACATCTTCTCACACAGTAAATTCTTAAATTTTCACTGGTGTTAATCTAGTCTCTTCAATCAAAGAATAAGGATCAAATCAAAGATCTCCATTTCTTCCTAAGAAATCAGCAAAGCATTAGGCCCTTAAAACTTTATTTTTGGAGGACTTTTTGCATTTATGTAAAACCTACTTACTAAAAAGACAACAATCTAAAAGCGACACACACACACACACACACACACACACACACACACACACACACACA
>NW_024412441.1:12294425-12361470 GCF_014898765.1 Herpailurus yagouaroundi
CACACACACACACACACACACACACACACACACACACACACACACACTGATAGCTAAGCAATAAGCTACCACAAGAACAAGTCCTGTTTGGATGGCACTTCTTAAAGTTTCATTCGATAGATCCCATAACTAATAATGTCGTTATCTTACAGCATATGTTTTCAGTACTTCCTGTTTTATATAGGCATTTCATCACCACATTTACTTTTCTTTCTCAACTAAGCATTGCTCTCAGTGGTCAGCACATAATAGTCATTTCTCAATCTCATTATCTTTTCGGCACTGAAGCCTTTCCAATCTTTTTATCTATTAACTTCATTGATTGAGAACCACTGTTATGGCATAATTAAATTCTAATAAATAGTGCTGCTATAACTTCTCTACATAATTCTTTTACACATTTTAAATGCTTCCTGTGGTTTAGCAATATTCAAGTAAAACTGATTCAAATAAAAACATGTTACAGGACTAATTCAAATCCACCAAAGCATTCACAAAATGATGTTAGTATCCATGGATTACACTTAAATTCTAAAATTTTCCAAATTCTACAAAAATTTGATTTTTTTTAATCTTTTTTTTCAACTTTTATTTATTTTTGGGACAGAGAGAGACAGAGCATGAACGGGGGAGGGGCAGAGAGAGAGGGAGACACAGAATCGGAAACAGGCTCCAGGCTCTGAGCCATCAGCCCAGAGCCCGACACGGGGCTCGAACCCACGGACCGCGAGATCGTGACCTGGCTGAAGTCGGACGCTTAACCGACTGCGCAACCCAGGCGCCCCAAAAATTTGGATTTTTAAATGTTCAACCTTTTGACCCTTTACTTTCATATATTCTCAAAATTAATTTCACTCATTAAAATAAAATCTGTTCATGTTAACATTCACATTAAGCGTTCATACTTTTCCAAAAAGAGCTTAAGAAAGTACACATACGAGTACTTATTTCATCCCTAAACAAGTATTTTCACTCATAATTTATCTATATCCTTTCAGGTCACATTTTCATATAAAAAGAAAAAAATAAGACTTTCTAAAACTCAAAAAGAAATACTCCAGAATGTGATTATTTCTGATTGCTTTAGAACCTCTCACTAATGGTTCTTAAATACAAACGATGTTTTTCCAGAGTTGGGAAACTCCATAATGTACTATTCTATTCCCCACCACTCCTTCATTGGTACCTAACACTGCTGAGATTTTACAGATGAATCATCAAACAGCAGAGGAAGGCAAAAACGTCAATATATACCCTACAAGGACTTCAAGGAAACAGAGATAAGTCTTACAATTCGGATGGAAGAGATAGACGAGATAGACGTGAACAGTTCAGCTTTTTTCCACTTCCTCATCTCAGAAAACACAAAAACAAATGTGGATGCAAGGCTACAGCACGATTACAAAGCCCCTGCCTACCAGTGAAGCCACAGACCTAGTGGCGCTAGGGCACTCTATTACAGTCAGCCGGCCACGTGGCTGTCACAATCAGAAGGAAGACAGGAGAAACAGCACAAACTAACCTGGAAATAAATAACCGCCCTCCGCCTCGGAGTTGGGGTAGACCGTGCCGTTTTTTTGCACGCTAAGACTTTTTTCCTGTAAGGTGAGAACGGAGTACAGGGGCTGCTTTTAAGGAGACTTTAAAGCAGAAATCAGGTCCAAGAAGACCCCGAGAGTGGTACCCCATTGAACTCGCTACTCTCACTCCCGCGAGCTAAGGTGGAAACAGGCATTCTGCAAAGGGGTAAAAGGGGCGGAGTTGAATAAGTGGAGGATGAAGGACTACTCAGAGGGGCCTCCTTCCCCTGACTGCCCCCGTCCTCCGGGGTTTTCAGACTCGCCGCTGTTTTGGTGGGGCGAACCAAGAAGGCTGAAGAGCCTCGCACAGGCCCTCAGTACCTCTCACCCACCCCACCCCCCTCCCCGACAAAAGATACAAGGACAGAGATAACCACGGGCCCGAGAGAAGCAGCCAAAAGGAAGTGTCCATATTGCAGCGCTGAAAACCCTAGAACTCCCACCCCACCAAGACAGCGTCCCCGAGAGGCCCCCAGGGCGCCCGCTGGAGGAGGGGCCAGAGAGTGCCGGGGTCGGCCACCCCTACATCCGGGACCCGCCCCTGTCCCCCGAACGCCCGGCAATCCTGGGGCTTGAAGTTCACTCCAGGCAGCGTCAGGCGCCTCCCCGGGCACTACTTGGCTGGGCCCAGCCAGTCCGTCTGGGGCCGGACCAGGACTCCACGCCCGGCACGTCTCGTTCCACTTCGAGGCGGGGTAGGGGGCGCCGCACACACTCCCGAGGGGCTTGGGGCACTTCCTCTAACAGCAGATGCGCCCTGAGTTGAGCCCTAAGCGTGCCCGGGGCCACCTCCGAACCTTCCCGGAGAGCCAGCACCCCTCGCAGCGGTTTCCGCCAGACGACACCCGTTCCCAGGCGGTCATTACCTCTCACGAAAAACTCCTAACTCGACCCTCATGGAGCCGCGCTCCCCTCAGTTCGACACCCCCCGGGAACCCACACAGGACTCAAGCCGCGCGCAGGGGAGAACCCCGTGCCGGCGCCAATTCCTCACAGGACAAAAATGTCCGGGCGCGTCACGGGACAGCCGCCTCCGCGCCCCACGCCGGGAGCCGGACGCACGCGCTGCCTCCGCGCCCGG
This sequence comes from Herpailurus yagouaroundi, assembly GCF_014898765.1. NCBI lineage: Eukaryota > Metazoa > Chordata > Mammalia > Carnivora > Felidae > Herpailurus > Herpailurus yagouaroundi. The sequence continues at coordinate 12,297,087 of NW_024412441.1, forward strand.
GAGCACTGCCGCGGGCCGGGGCGGGGAGCGCGGACGCCCGGCAGCGCCCGCCCAGGAGGGCGCTACTCCGCGGGTACTCACCGTCTGCTCTGCAGCCGCAGCGGGGAGGCAAGGAACGGGCAGGGGAAGACACAATATGGCAGAGCACCACAGCTGCTCCCGGCGGCTTCCAGCAGCCGCCTCCGGGAAGACGCGGCAAAGAGCAGGCAGCGGCAGCTGCGGTGGCGGCCGCGGCAGCACCACATCCCCCTCCCGTTCGCTTCCTCCCCCTCCCTGCACCCTCCCCCGCTGCCATGGCAACGCGGCGCCAAGGAGATTAGCCCCGCCCTTCCTCCGGTCCCCGCCTCTCGCGGCCACCTCCGGAGGGGGCTCGGCCCGCCTCCCGGTATCTCCTCCCACCTCCTACCTAAGGGCGGGCCCCGGACCTCTCAGGCCTTGCTGAACTGCGGGTGGGAAGGAAGGGAGATGCGGTGTCCGGAAGGGCGGGGTTCGCACGGAAGGCAGGGCGGAGACGTGGTGGGCCAGTGCTGGTTTCGGGCTGAGGAGGGGCTGGGAAGGCGGGAAAAATGGAAAGGCCTCGCCTGTCCCGGCAGGACCTATAGGAGTGTGGCGGAGCGCGGCGCGGCCGCTGAGTGGCCAAGAAAGCGCGGGGGCGGGGCCAGGGTGGCCTTCATGGCTGGTCGGCTGGAGAAGCCTGTGCTGAGACTGCAGCGACGACCCCCAACAGCCCGAGCTTCTGTGGGTTTCCCCAAGAGCTTTCCGCCATGGGTCGGGCTTTGAAAGCGCTGTAGGAAGCGGTAAAGCATTAATATGAACTTAAAGTGATATCACACTCGCTTCACTGAAATTTTAAGTGGAAACTGAGCTCAGCGTGTTTGTGGTGAAAAAAAGGACTTTGGAATCAGATCCAAAATTTAATAAGCATCGCATTTCCTGAGCCCTCATTAAGTGCTAGGGACTGAGGTAAGTTCTTTACATGCATTGTCATAACCATAATGCTAAGATACTGTTGCCAAATAAAATATACAGGAGTGCCCAAAGTCAGAATTTCAGGTAAATGTAGAATAATTTTTTAATAAAAGAATGTTCCATTTGGGAACTTCCTGATTTTTGTTTTGTTTTTTGCTAAATTTACAAACCCTGTCCTAACTCTTAGAAATTCCCACTTTACAGAGAAGGAAGCCAAGGCTTAGAAAAATAATCTGACAGAAATAAGAGGCAGAATTAAGGCTCCATTTTACTAAAATTATGATCCTGATCACTAAATTTCTAAATATCTTTATCCACATCTTTAAAAAGTAGAGTAGTGATACCTATATCACAAATGTGCTGAACAGATTAAAAGTAAACGTGTGTGAAAGAGACCTGCGCAGGGACTGATGCATACAAAGTTCATTTTTTTTTCCTGAACAATGAATGTTAACTGGATGTTCACTGTGTGCGGGCTGTGAGTCAAGTAAGCTGAGCATGAAACAAGCTGCCTACTGACAATAAAGCAAGTCAAGCTCTGGGGATGACAGAGACACAGAATTAATTATAGGCATCATTCCGCAGATGAAAATACTGTGTCTATATGATTTGTCCAAAATCCTCTGCTAGTTCCATTTGTTTCTCATTACACTGTCTGAAAGGCCTCATAACTGCACTTAGATTAAGTGGCCACAAGCCAAATGTACTATATGCTTTATAGAAGCAGGAGTCGCTTCATTTTCTCCCTTCAGAGCAATCACTGTTGCCCCCTCATGTGGACAAATTGAAGGAAGTTCCTGGAGGAAGAATGCAGTAGAACGGGAACAAAGAAGGAAGGGAAGATTAAGAGGAGGTGGCTTCTGGAAAGCCATAGTCTCCTCATACCTTTGTCTTATTTTATATCTGCTGACCATGGTGATCACTAATATAATATGGGTCTTCATCTCCCTACAGATTATTGTAATAGTATCTTATTTGATATATTGAACTTTAGTTTCTAGTTTTCCTTCTCATCTATTTTAAACTCAGGTGACCAAACAGTCCTCCTCAACTCTAGAAGAATCACAGAATTTGAGAGTTGGCATTAATACATACTTTCAAGACATGTCATCTAGGAGCCCAGTTTATCATAGATACAAAAGCAAATCCAGAACAGCTATGTAACTTGTATAAGGTCAAATAATGAAAATACTGCATTGGCATCCACTAACATCTCTCTACTGGTCCTGTCTATGACTGATTCAGTAGACAGGCTGGGCACATTTAAGTAATCTCTGCAGGTAAGGCTCAGGTCTCTTAGGAAGTCTATCACACTTAGTTCAGAGTCCAGGGATACTTGTATACTTAAAGGCTATTTTAGAGGACTTTGAACACCTCTCAAGAAAAAGCTGTGATTAAAACTAATGATGATTCAGAGTGAGTAGCTTTACCCAGGAGTTTACAAGAGTAAAAAGGCTGTGAAACCAGAGCTTAACTCTTTAGGAAAAAGAGGATCCTGGCATTTAAGATCTCCTGTGAAGTTTGTATTGTTCATTCTCCAAAATACTTAAAAAAAATTTTTTTTTTAGTTTGTTTATTTTGAGAGAGAGAGAGAGAGAGAACCAGTGGGGGAGGGGCAAAGAGAGAAGGGGACAGAAGATCAGAAGAGAGCTCTGTGCAGACAGCAGAGAGCCCAATGCAGGGCTCTAACTCACAGACCATGAGATCATGACCTAAGCCAAAGTCAGACAGTCAACCAACTGGGCCACCCAGGCACCCCTCTCCAAAATACTTTTGTACTTTAAACTTTACTGGAAGACAAATACATTAGAAAACATATTGTTTGAAATGCCCTCATATTTAGACAGAAAAGTGATAGGAACTCAAATATACACATTTACATTTTAAATGTATTTATTATTGTATTACATATATTTAACAAAGACTCTTTGATCATGACTTGATGATTCTAAAAATAACCAGTTTGCCAATAAAGAATGTAGACTTCAAGACCCTTGAAGTCAATGCCCATATCTCTTTCATTCTTATAGTCTAATTGCTTAGAACAGTTTTGGGACCGAGGTGATGGCCAATAATATTTGTTAACGGGGCACCCAGGTGGCTCAGTCAGTTGAGTGCCTGACTCTTGATCTTGGCTCAGGTCATGTGAGATCAAGTTTGTGAGATCAAGCCCCACATTGGGCTTTGTGCTGACAGCATGGAACCTGCTTGGGATTCTGTCTCTCCCTCTCTCTCTGCCCCTCCCCTGCTTGCTTACTCTCATTCTCTTGCTCTCCAAGTAAATAAATATTTTAAAAATAATAATAATGTAGGGGTGCCTGGGTGGCTCAGTTGGTTGGGTGTCCAACTTCAGCTCAGGTCATGATCTCATAGCCCATGAGTTGGAGCCCCACATTGGCCTTTGTCTGACAGCTCAGAGCCTGGAGCCTGCTTTGGATTCTTGTGTCTCCTTCTCTCTCTGCCCCTCCCCTACTCATGCTCTCTCTCTCTCTCTCTCTCTCTCTCATTCTCCCCCCCCTTCAAAAATAAATAAATATTTAAAAAGTTAAAGAAAATAATGTTTGTTGATAAAAGAAGTAACTTTTCTCAAATCACAAGATACCGGAACTAAGATACAACAGCCTTATAAGTACTGGTCTGTTACTTGGGGCTAAAAAGATGGAACTGCAGATGATAGTCTAGTCTTGTTTTGTTTTTTCCTTTGAGGATCTTTTTCAATGTACCTCTAAGAACAACTAGGTATATTTAATAGTACCTACATTTCTGTAAGTCCTGGTATTGGCAATAATTTGGACCAATCCTTCTACTAACGACACTGGAAGAACTTAACAAAATATTAAAATTATCAGCTCAAAGATATTAGAGAGCTAACAAGATAGAAATTACCAACCCAAGATCTGAGGGTTGCTGAGAGTATGAATAGGAATGGGGGATAGTGAAAAAATTAAAAAAAAAAAAAAAGGGGGCGCCTGGGTGGTGCAGTCGGTTAAGCGTCCGACTTCAGCCAGGTCACGATCTCGCAGTCCGCGAGTTCGAGCCCCGCGTCGGGCTCTGGGCTGATGGCTCAGAGCCTGGAGCCTGTTTCCGATTCTGTGTCTCCCTCTCTCTCTGCCCCTCCCCCGTTCATGCTCTCTCTCTGTCCCAAAAATAAATAAACGTTGAAAAAAAAATTTTTAAAAAAGGAATGGGGGATAGTGATTAGAGTTCAGAATGTTCAAAGGGGGAAGGAGGATGACTTGGTTGAACTTGCTTTAGACAGGGAATCCAAATGGCTACCTCCTAGATGTAAAAGGTCATCATCTCCATTTCAAATCATCTCAACCCTAAGATTGGATTAGGGTAGTTCCTTTAAGTCAATGCCCCCAAAACCCTTGGCAGAAGCAAACTGAAATTTTCTTTGGAGTAAAGTAATATTATTCTACGCCTCAAATCATTTGTATAATTTTGCAAAAACTATGTCTAGTACACAATCAAAAATAATCAGTCACACAAAGAAATAAGAAAAACAACAGAAACAACAAATAACAAAAAACGGAACTAAAGGGGTTCAGAAAGTGAAATTATCAGACACAGATTTAAAAATAACAGTGCTTTCAGGGAGCCTAGGTGGCTCAGTCAGTTAAGCATCCGACTTCGGCTCAGGTCATGATCTCACCGTGGGTTCGAGCCCCGCATCCTGCTCTGTGCTGACAGCTCACAGCCTGGAGCCTGCTTTAGATTCTGTGTCTCCCTCTCTGCCCCTCCTCTGCTTGAGCTCTGTCTCTCTGTCTCTCAAAAATAAAATAAAAATAAAATAAAATAAATAAAAATAACAATGATTTCTATGTATAAGTAAATAGAACAAGATTAAAATTTAGACAGATAACTAGAAACTTGAAAATAAGGATCAGGGGGCGCCTGGGTGGCGCAGTCGGTTAAGCGTCCGACTTTAGCCAGGTCACGATCTCGCGGTCCGTGAGTTCGAGCCCCGCATCGGGCTCTGGGCTGATGGCTCAGAGCCTGGAGCCTGTTTCCGATTCTGTGTCTCCCTCTCTCTCTGCCCCTCCCCCGTTCATGCTCTGTCTCTCTCTGTCCCAAAAATAAATAAACGTTGAAAAAAAAATTAAAAAAAAAAAGAAAATAAGGATCAGATGAAAATTTTAGAACCAAAAAATTCACTACCTGAAAATAAGGACTATTGGCTATAACAGCCATAACTGAAAATAAGGACTGATGGCTATAACAGCATATTAGACACAGATAAAGATAGAATTTGTGAACTAGATGATAAGTGAGAAGAAATTATGCAAAATGAGTCAGAAGAAAAAGGGTGGAAAATATAGAACACAGGGAAGGCACATAGAAGATACAATGATAAAGTTTAATATGCACATAGATGGAATTTCAGAATGAAAGGAAAGACAGTATTGGGCAGAAATAATATGTGAATTAATGAACCCCTGGAGGATTCATGTATATATACATATATATATTTCTAATCCATACAGTTGACACATCAATACGTCTTGAAAAAATTGCTAAAACCCAAAGACGAAGAGAAAAATATTAAGAATAACTAGAGAAAACAAGAGTTGATCTTTAAAGAAACAATAATCAGGGACGCCTGGGTGGCGCAGTCGGTTAAGCGTCCGACTTCAGCCAGGTCACGATCTCGCGGTCTGTGAGTTCGAGCCCCGCGTCGGGCTCTGGGCTGATGGCTCAGAGCCTGGAGCCTGTTTCCGATTCTGTGTCTCCCTCTCTCTCTGCCCCTCCCCCGTTCATGCTCTGTCTCTCTCTGTCCCAAAAATAAATAAACGTTGAAAAAAAAAATTTAAAGAAACAATAATCAGACTTACGACTGACTTTATAAAGAATAGTTTGAAGCCAAAAAATGGTGGCTCAATAACTTAAAAAATTTTTTTTGTTAACGTTTATTTATATTGAAAAACAGAGAGAGACGGAGCATGAGCATGGGAGGGGCAGAGAGGAGGGGAGACATAGAATCCCAAGCACGGACTGGGCTCTGAGCTGTTAGCACAGAGCCCAATGCCAGACTTGAACTCAGAAACCACGAGATCTATACCTGAGCCGAAGTCAGATGCTTAACTGACTGAGCCACCCAGGCGCCCCATGGCTCAATAACTTTAAAAGATCAAAAGCAAATATTTTAAGAATGAAGGTGAAATTAATACGTTTTTAGTCGCTGGGGCACCTGGGTGGCTCAGTTGGTTAAGTGTCTGACTTCGGCTCAGGTCATGATCTAGCGGTTTGTGAGTTTGAGCCCCTCATTGGGCTCTGTGCTGACAGCTCAGAGCCTGGAGCCTGCTTAGGATTCTGTGTCACTCCATCTCTCGGCCCCTCCCCTGCTCATGCTCTGTGTCTCTCAATAATAAATAAATGTTAAAAAAATTTTTTTTTAAAAAAGAAATTTTCAAACAAACAAAATAGAGTATTTGTCACCAGCAGATTCACACTGGCATTCTTTGAGCAGAAGGAAAATGATCCCAGTTGTAATAAGGTTAGAGATACATGAGGAAATTAAGATCAATTAAAATGACAAATTTGTGGGTAATGAGGTGCCTGGGTGGCTCAGTTGGCTAGGTGTCTCAGTTGGTTAGGTGGTTAGGTGTCTTAATCTCAGCTGAGGTCTTGAACTCAGGGTCATGAGTTCAAGCCCCGTGTTGGGCTGTGCTGAGTGTGAAGCATACTTAAGAAAAAAAGATAAATAATGTGGGTAAATCTAAATGAATATTGACATTGATTATATAGTCCAATAATAGTAATGTCTTTTGTATTTAAAAATGTATGATAATGGTATATATGTTAGGAGAAGGTAAATGGAATCATGTATTCTAAAATCTGTTCATCATCTACGAGGATGGAAAAAAGTTACAATTAATAGTAGACTCTGATAAGTCAAGAATGTATCTTGTGATCTCTAGAATAATCACTAAGAGAATAGTATGACTATGGTTATTGGTCAAGGTTCTCCAGAGGAACAGCACCAACAGGATGTATACACACACACACACACACACACACACACACACACACACACACACAAAGAGAGAGACACTTTTTTAAGAAATTAGCTCAAGTGATTGTGGAGCCTTGATAAATCCAAAATCTGAAGGATAGACTTGCAGGTTAACCTAGGGTAGAGTTCCAGTTCAAGATCAAAGGCAGTCTGCTGGTAGAATTCTTTCTTGCTCAGGGAAGGTCAATCTTTGTTCTCCTAAGGCCTTCAACTGATTGAATGAGCCCACTCACATTATGGAGTGGCTTACACAAACTGCTTTACACAGAGTTCACCAGTTAAATTGTAGATTTCATCCAAAAGCACCTTCACAGAAACATCTAGAATAATGTTTGAACAAATATCTGGACACTGTGGCTTAGCCAAATTGACACATAAAATTAACCATCACACTATGCAGTAAAAAAAATTCTAATTTAATGAAAAAATTTGTTTTAGTTGCCTATTGCTATTTAACAATCTACCCCTAATTTAGTAACTTTAAACTATGACCATTTTATTATATATTATGATTCCGTGGGTCAGGAATTTGGGTAGGGTCCAAAGGGAATGGCTCATCTCATCTCTGGGTGATGTCTGCTGGGGCTGAAACATTCCAGATAGCTGCTTCACTCTCATGGCTGGCACCTCAGCTAGGATGGCTCCAATAGCTGGAGATTAGCTGGACCAGCTTTACTGAGCTCATATGTATGGGGCCTTGGTTCTCACTGTTAATTGAATTCTTTGGTTTTTGTGTAAGTAGTTCCATGACTTCTTCCTCTCCACATAGTCTCTCCAGGGGAATAGGCAAACTTCTTATGCACAAGCTTGAGTCTTCCAGAAGGATTAGACTTGGAACTAGCATATTGTCACTTCTGCCACATTCTTTTGAATAAAGCAAATTATAAGCCAATCCCAGAGTCAAGGGGAGGGAACTACAGAAGAATGTAAGTATTAGTAGCTGTTGATAAATCTGGGGCCACCAGTTGATGTAACAAGCTAGCATAGATTGTCATACTGGACAAAAAAATAAAAAACTACATGCTGTTTACAAAGGATATATCTAGAATATAAAAATGCAGAAAGGTTGAAAGAAAAGGGATAGAAACAAACTAAACCATACAATACTTGAAAGAAAACTTGAATAGCTATATTAATATCAGATTAAGTAGACTATAACACAAAAAGCAATAATAGAGATAAAGGGAGACTTCATAATGATAATGATTTAATTTGCCAGGAAGATTTTTAAAAATCTAAGTTATATTCCCCTAATAACATAATGTCATAGCACATACAGCAATAATTACAGAACTATAAGGAAGAATAAAAAGGTCAACAATTTTAGTGGGAGATGTTAACATATTCAGCTGCTGATAAAATAGACAAAAAAAATTCAGTGAGAACATATGTTTGAACAATACTATTAGCAAAGTTGAGTACAAAAGCATATTGAGTATATTTCTACAGTCTTTTACATCTTAATAAATTTATCAGTTTATATTATTTCTCTTTTGGCTCATGAAGCTGGAAGGGGTATCTGAGGATCCTGAGCCTTCAGGGTGTTTAGAACCTATCCCTGTGTTAGAGATATATTTACCATTGTGTACCTTTATGTCTGTATTAAGTTCTTGCTATGTACCAGGCCCTGTACCTAGCATAGAGATGAAAGCTATAGTTATAACTATAGACAAGCAAATCAGAAAATGTAATGTGGCATTAAAAGTGCAGTGATAGAGTTTTACATAAGGAGCAATGGGAACCAAGTCCTAATTCAGCCACAGGCGATAATGCCTGAGCAAAATGTGCAGAAAGAAAAATACATGGAGAAGTGAGAGTGTTGGGGTGGGGAGTGGAACCACACCTCGCAAACCCTCAGTTGTGTGAAAGCATGACTGTTCATGTCAGAGAACTATCTGTCATTTGGAATGTCTGGAGTATAAAAGGTTGCTCGACTTAGGGGTTATCTGGTTGCAAGAAACAGAAACTCATACCAGCTGGCTAAAGTAAAGGAGGAACAAATATAAAAATAGGCAGGGATTATATGAGACAAAACTGTGGGAAGCACAGCCAACATTACAAGAACTTTCCTTCACCCTTTCTCATCTTCTGGTCTCTAGTCTGAGCTTTTCTTTGTATGTCTGCTTCATTTCCCCTGCAAACTGGCTTCTCTGCTTACTTGTCTGCCAGCACGTTATGATGGCTGCCCCAAATAGTGGCCCCAGCTCTTCATCTCTGGGCTCCACCCAGTTTGCCCAACTTTCCTGCTTAGCAACTCATAGTTATTACTTAACTCAGTTTCCCAGTCCCAATTCCAAATTCCCAGGAGCTGTAATCTGACTGGCTCAGTTTCAACTTGCATGTAGATCAGGGGTCAGCAAACTTGTAGCCTTGGAGGTGGGGGAGGGGGTGGGTGGCAAATCTGGCCTGCCTTCCACTTTTGTAAATAAAGTTTTAACAGAACACAGCCACACACATTCATTTACATATTGTCTTTGGCTGCTTTGACATTACAGGGAAGAGTTGAGTAGTTGCAACAGAGAACCTATGGACCACAGAGCTGAAAATATTTACTATCTAGACCTTTAAGAGAAAGATTGCTGACCCCTGCGTTGGATAGTTGGATGTGGAGACATAGGGCTATGTAGAGGGTTAGGGAAAGACAGCTCTGGTAATCGAAGCTCTTCCCCCTCTGCAGAAAAAGGATAATGTGGGGAAAAGCCAGCTGAGGAAGTATTTTGAGAAAGGAAATGTTTGAAGTCTCTAACACAGGAAAGAAAATAGTCAGTCTCAAGTATGTACTAAATTTTTCACACAAAGGGTGGAAGAGTGCAAGACAGTTACTCCTTAATCTGGAGAAGTTCATTAAGATGCTAAATTTAGAAGAGAATGTCACCATAACTACCTTTAAATAACTCACTTGTGGCAAATTTCCCAGACCATCCATAGTTAGCTCTTGCTGAGATGAACGGGCTGAGGCACAATGTTCACTGTATGTAGAAAGATATTTAAATGTGTGTCCAAAAAGTTAAATATTTACCTTTCAAAAGAGAGAGAGAAGAGAAGCATTGAGATAATGAGACAGATATTTAGAAAGACAAAGTCAGGCAGACTAAAACTTGGGGAGTAGGAGAAGATGAAATCTAGAATTTACCATTTTGGTAAACTTAAGATCATACTGAGGAAAATAAGCAAGGAGTCTTTTTGGTTGAGTAGAGTTTTTAAAGCTCTAGAGATCATTTTGGTCCTTGCTATATTCAGGCCCAGCATACTGGCAGCATTGGCATCACCAGGAGTTAGAAATGCAGAATCCCTGGCCCTACCCCAGACTCACTGAATAAGAATCTGCATTTTTTAATGTTTATTTTTATTTTTTAGAGAGAGAGAGAGAGTGGGTGTGTGTATGTGAGAGAGAGAGAGAGAGAGAGAGCAGGGGAGGGACAGAGAGAGAGGGAGACAGAATCTGAAGCAGGCTTCAGGCTCTGAGCTGTCAGCCCAGAGCTCACTGCGGAGCTGGAATTTACAAACCACGAGATCATGACCTGAGCCGAAGTTAGAGGCTTGACTGACTGAACCACCCAGGCACCCCAGACTCTGCATTTTTAAAGATCCCAAAGTGGTTCATATACACATTAAAGTATAAGAAACAATTAGAATGGCAGTTTCAGACAACTCAAAGTAGAACTGTGCGGTTTTGTTTTATTTGAATGAAATCTTAACATGGAACCCAACTCTATAAAATAGATCAGAGTGAACTTATTCTGGTTGAAAATGGGCTGATGGGGACTCCGTGAGTCTCAGTGAGTGAGTGAGTGACTCACTGAGTGAGTCTCAGTGGCTCAGTTGGTTAAGCATCTGCCTCTTGATATTGACTCACGATCTCGTCGTGAGTTCAAGCCCTGCATCAGGCTCTGTGCTGACAGCTTAGAGCTGGAGCCTGCTTGGGATTCTCTCTCCCTCTCTCTCTGCCCTTACCCCACTCGTACTCTCTCTCAAAATAAATAAATAAACTTAAAAAAGAAAGAAGAAAAGAAAATGGGCTGATGCTGATAAACAGAGAAGTACTGGAAAAGCCCAGGCATTTTCATCCAGCGTTCCTCTGGGAACACAGTTTGAAAACCACTGATCTAGTGGAAGGAGCAGAAGTACTATCAGAACCTTTAGGGCCAGGCTCTGCCAAACTTCCAGGCTCTCTTTAACTTCTACCTCATTGAGAACTTCTACAAGGAATCCCTGATAGTGATAGCATATGTCTTGCCTTGAGAGAGTTGAAATTTTTAAAGACCTGGAAATCCTCAGTCTAGATCCCTTACCTCAAAGATGGGGAAACTAAGGCTTAGAATGTGACCAATGAAATTCAGTTAAAACATAGGCATATTGAAAACTATACTGATCACTAACAAAAGAGGCTGCTATAGATTGTTATATCCCCCTTAATGCCCAGTATGGTGGTATTAGGATGTGGGACTTTGGGATATGATTAGGTTGTGATAGTGAAGCCCAATGGAATAGGATTAGTGCCTTTACAAAAGAGAGGCCACCAGACTTCCTTACCCCTTCCATCATAGGAAGTTACAGTGAGAAGATGGGTGACTACGAACCAGGAATTGGGTTCTCACAAGACACCAAATGGTGGAACTTCCCAGCCTCTACAATCGTGAGAAATAGATATTTGTTATTTACAAGCCATGTAGCCTTTGGTATTTTGTTACAACAGCCCGAATAGACTAAGATAGAGGAAACCCTAAAGCTTTAATAATTCTTAGGGACAAAATAGTGCTGCAATTCCATACCCCTTCTCTGGTCCCTCCCTACATAACAGTCAGGTAGACAGTTTGTACAGTTTTTAAAAGCTCTAGTCTAGACTTGGGTTAGAATCCTGGCTCTGTGACTAACTAGCCCAGGCAAAATATTTCAACATTTTCTTAACCTCTCCATGTCTAAAATGAAAAAAGTAATTCCAGCCTCAGAGGGGTGCTGTGAGGCCAATGTATGTGAAACAATTTAGTGCATGGCCTGGTGAATAAGTGCTCAGTAAATGCTAGCTGCTGTTAATGTTATTTTTTAAATGAACAACATCTAAAAAGTCAACCTACTTCAATTTTTGAAATTGCCCAAAAGGATTGCACAAGAGAAGCTAGAGAAGCCTGTTTCCTTCTCCACTGCTAAAACAATAAAACAAATGATAATCTGTAGCAATAGGCCATTTAGCAAATAGAGTTTATTCAAAATTAAACACTACAGTCGTGAAACTGACTTCTGATAAATAAGGTAAGTGTTTAGGGAAGGCAGTATTAAGGAGATTCCAAATTATTTTATAGCAAATACAAATTTTTGTTCTACAGTAGTATTGCATTTAGAGTCAGGCATTTTTAGTAACTATGGTCAATTGCTTCACTCTGTCTTTTTTATTGTGCAAGCCCCAAACCTTGGAGTCACCTTTGGCTTCCTTTGTTCCTACCTTTAAAATATGGCTAGGAGTGCCTGGGTGGCTCAGTCGATTAAGTGTGTGACTTTTGATCTCGGCTTAGGTTACGATCTCATGGGGTTCGTGAGTTTGAGCCCCACAGTGGGTTCTAGCTGACAGCATGGAGCCTGCTTGGAATTCTCTGTCTCCTTCTCTCTCTGCCCCTCCCCTGCTCATGCTTGGTCTCTCTCTCTCTCTCTCTCTCTCTCTCTCTCTCTCTCTCTCTCTTTCAAAAATAAATAAACATTAAAAAAAAAATATGGGGGTGCCTGGGTGGCTCAGTTGAATGTCCAACTTCGGCTCAGGTTATGATCTCACAGTTGGTGATTTCGAGCCCCGCATTGGGCCCTTTGCTGACAGCTCGGAGCCTGGAGCCTGCTTCGGATTCTGTGTCTCCTTCTTTCTCTGCCCCTCCCCAGCTGGCATTCTCTCTCTGTCTCTCTCTCAAAAAGAAATAAACGTTAAAAAATACAAATTAAAAAAAATTAAAAAATAAAAAATATGTCTAGAATCTGACTCCTTCTCCCCACATCTACTGCCACCACCCTGCTCAAAGCCAGGGTCCTGTCTCTCACCTAAATGACTTTAATACTTCCTAATTCCCTGCTTCTCCTCCTTCCCCCAGGCAGTATTTCCTTACCACAGCAGCCGGGATTGATCTTAAAATCTGTCGGTTCATGTTACTCCTCATCTCAAAACTCTTGAATGGCTTCCCCATTTCACTCAAAGCAACACCAAAGTCCTTATAATAACCCACAGCATTTTATAAGATCTAACCCCACCACCACCATCACTGGCCTCCTTGCTCTTTCTTAACAGTGCCAGGCACACCCAGCCCTGTGACCTTTGCTTTCTGCCTGGAATGTTCGTCCAGATATCTGCTTAGCTAACTCTCTCACTTCCTTTAAGTCTATGCTTAAATTTTACTTTCACAATGAGGCTTGCCTTGACCTCCTTATTTAATACTGCAAATTACCCCCAATCATGTCCCAAGAATCCTAATCCCCTTTCCCTATTGTATTTTATCTTTCCCATAGCAATCATTGCCTTTTAACACACTAGGTAGCTTATTTATTATGTTTTGGTTAAATCTGTCCCCCTGACCAGAATGTAAACTTCACAGAAATAGCAATCTTTCTTTTGTTCTCTGCTGTGTGCTAAGCATCTAGAACACTGCCTGGCATATATCTCAAAAGATATTTGTCAATTGATTAGTTTTGTGGTTGCTAGTTGTATGTGTGTTTGTTACACACTATTATTTGGACAAAGATTAAACAAATTCACAGTAATTTAACAAAGCCAATGATTACATGAGTTGGGGGTTTTCCATTTTCTTTGTACTTCTCTTTGCTTCAATTTCTTCTTCGTGCTATGCTAAAACCCCCAAATGTCCTAAATACAACTCTACTTTAAGCTGATGTGTACATTTCCTCAGCTAAGAGTCAATGCTGCCCATGTTGCCATTTCCCATCCCCTGCTAGTCCTCAGCCATACCCAATCTGTTCACAGAGCACAACTTTTATGTCTAACTAGCCATTATTTTTAGGACTGCCTGGTCTTAGAAACTGGCTAAGAGACACTCCTCAGGTTGTAGTTCAGGTTGGGACTAATGCAGTAAAGGGAAGAATAGTACTGATGCACAGAAGATTTGGGAGTTGGCTTCTCTATGGAAAATGATGAATCTTTGTTACTCCTCCCACCATGGAACAAGAGAAAGAAGACAAATTAGAGGAGGGCATTAATAAAGTTGTGTGCTATTCACTGTGGTTTATAAAATCTTCCCTTGGCTCTTTTACAAAATCTTCTGTAGAATCTACATTGCCTATAAATATTTGATGGGTAGATTTTCTTTTGAAGGGATTGGAATATGTTCAAATTTTTTCTTCAAGGTTGACACGGGGCAACATTTTAGGTGTGGAGATGACAGTCTTGCCTATCTGCCATGGGTTAGGGTGATGAGCCATGCAAAGGGAGGTTGACTTCCTGCCCCTGACCAGGGCACAGCACATAGGTCCTGCCGCTAGCGAGAGGTGACCCTGGAAGCTGGTGGATGGTGAGTGTACACAGTCATGGAATGGGGCCCTGAGGTGCCTGTGAGCAGCTGCCCTCACCCTGAAAATATCCCTGTGCAAGGGATTTAAGTAGCAAATTAAACACACCAAGAAGAGTTGAGAGAAGAAAGACAACGGTTTTATATTTTAGTATCTTTTTAGCATTGCCCTGCATTGGCACTTTTTCTGCCTTTTGAACAAGGCACCATATTTTCATTTTTCACTGGACCCTGCAAATAATGTGGTCGGTCCTGTCTGTAGGCATTCTACTTCTTTTTTCCAAGTAACAGACTATAACATCTGAGTGGTGATGTGTCTTCCATTAGTGAAAATAAGCCAATTTTTACAACACATAGTATTATTAATCTTCAGTTACCTTTGATGGGTTTAGCAAAGGGGAAGCAATTTTTTCCTATGCCCATAAGAATCACTCTATCATTAAATTCACTTTATAATATGATTTAAAATGAATAAGCAGGGAAGAAAATTTAGTACTTGTCAGTAAAATTCCATTTTAAATTGCAGTAATTTCTTTTCTGGATGTTCTTGATATCCAGCAATCATGATATAAAATGTTGCTTATGTATAGATATTATATTACATAGGATAATTTATTTTCAGTTCAGAGCCAGTCAAGTCGACTAAGAATAAAATAAGCATTA
The DNA here is from genome assembly GCF_014898765.1 of Herpailurus yagouaroundi. Lineage (NCBI taxonomy): Eukaryota > Metazoa > Chordata > Mammalia > Carnivora > Felidae > Herpailurus > Herpailurus yagouaroundi. The sequence continues at coordinate 12,312,231 of NW_024412441.1, forward strand.
AAAATAATTGAAACTTTGAAATATGCATTTCTTACTCATATGATTGCTATCTCTTCTCATATTAGGGAAGTGGTATTGCTTGGTAGAAAGAACTCAGAATTCTGAATTAGAAGAAGAAAATGGGCAAGTTATTTAATTTTTCTAGCCCCCAGTTTTATCTTTATTAAAGAAAAACCTTCAACTAACTAGAAAATTTCTCAGTTTTCTTCCAAGCCTGGAGTTTAATGGTATTTGAATCATGCTTTAAACACATACACACATATTCTCTGTATTTTTCCTAATGAATACTACTACTATTAAAGCATCTTTAATAACTATGAGTCTTGGAACATGTTTGCATGAAAGGAATAGAAACCTACTGAATTGCTCAAGTAAAAATTATTTTTCCCTTTTGAGAAATTGTGTCTTATAGAACAAGAATGTATAAAATACACATATATCAATATGAAAAAATAAGTATAAAGTAACCATCAGCCAGTCTAAGAAATAGAATATTTCCATACCTTAGAAGACCTTTGTTTTCCCCTCTCTGCAAACATCTCCCTCACTCCACTTTAGAGGTAACTGTCATGCCGCTTTTTTGGAAATAATCATTTTTTTGTTATTCTTTATAGATTTTTCCATCTATATGGTTATCATTAAGAATGTTATTTTTAAGGAGTTGCATTATAGGAGCACATGGGTGGCTCATTGGAGTAAGCTTCTGACTCTAGGTTTTGGCTCAGGTCAACAAGATCTCACTGGTTTGTGGGATCAAGCACTGCCTCAGGCTCTGTGCTGAAAGCGCAGAGCCTGCTTGGAATTTGCTCTCTTCCTCTCTGTCTGCCTCTCCCCAACTTGTGCTCTCTCTCTCCCTCTCTCTTTCAAGATAAATAAATAAACATTTTAAAAAATCATTTAGGGGTGCCTGGGTGGCTCAGTCGGCTAAGCATCAGACTTCTGCTCAGGTCATGATTTCACAGCTGGTGCATTCAAGCCCTGCATCAGGCTCTCTGCTGTCAGCACTAAGCCCACTTCGGTTCCTGTCTCCCTCTCTTTGTCTGCCCCTCCCCAGCTTGTGCTTTCTCTCTCTATCTCAAAAATAAGAAAAATAAAAATTTTAAAAAATCATGTCAAAGGAGTTGCATTATAAAAATACTTTCGTAGTCCACAAAGGAACAGAGGACAACTAAGCCACAAGAAAGAGAGGAATCAATACATTTCAGGACTCTCAGTATCAAGATTTTAGAGATCTTCACTCTAGTGCTCTACCATTAATGTGCCTCAGCCACCAAAGTATTGAGATAGAAAACCTAATTGGTTGAAATGGCTTGTTTCTCCTTGGTCAGATGTCTACCTTTGATCCAATCTGCTGTGGCTGGGAAGAATGCAAATGTGATAGAAACAGGACAGGCAGAAGTACCCAGGATTTGTTGAAAGGTTATGCGTTGTTCAGGTAATAGCTAGATACAATGTATAATTCAGCTAGTGATGGTACCACTTTGAACAAGTCTGAACTACCATTGGATATATTTTCTCATAAGCAAATACTGCATTTCATATTCTTTTGAAAAATATCTTCAGATCTTAAAGAGAAAAAAATGACAACTTTAATTCAGTTAATCTGACAAATGAATTTTTCCTGTTATTTACTTCAGCATCTGTGTTACCATTTGATGGAGAAGTGTATTGAACATCACTCATTGCTGCTCTGCATTGGGTTTCTGCTCCAGCCACGCCCATATCATACTTTCCCAAACCAATTAAGAAAATCAAGTGCCACATGTTCATTAACAAATGTGATAGAATGAATGCATTCTTTTTATATTTACCACATTATTTAAAACATAAATTGTGTGTCAGAGATGCAGATCGTTGATTTCATCCATCCTCCCCTCTAAAACATTCTGACTTGTCTCCATCATAACAGAGCCTTTCTCGCCTATGTGTACTATGTGACTTCACCCCTGTCCCAGACTCAGGCAAGGAAGCTATGGGTAGAACTTGGCTGGCCCAAAAGAATGTACCCCATTGCACAGCTAGATCAATAAAAATTTCCTTTTTGGGGGTGCCTGGGTGGCTCAATTGGTTGAGTCCGACTTCATTCAGCTCAGGTCAAGATCTCAACAGTCTGTGGGTTTGAACCCTGTGTTGAGCTTTGTGCTGAGCCTGGAGTTGCTTTTATTCTGTGTGTGTGTGTGTGTGTGTGTGTGTGTGTGTGTGTGTGTGTCTCCTGCCCCTCCCCCACTCATGCTCTGTCTGTCTCTCTCTTTCTCTCAAAAATAAATGAACATTAAAAAAATTTTTTTTATTTCCTTTTTGAACATTTGAAAGAGGAGATAGAAACCTAGGGAATGGGCAGCTACCTCACTTTCATAGGGGAACTGAAGAAAGTGACTGCCCTGTTCTCACCCTTGCCTCCTTCTTGAATTCTATGAGGTTATTAATTTTTATAGCATAGATCAAGAGTATAATAAACATGTGAACTAATGTGAGTAGGTTACTTGAAATAAAACTTGCTCTAAAGCAAATATAAAAAAATTTAAATACCATTAATTATTTTTTTCCTTTTTTTTGTCCTTTCTTTAAAAAAACTAAGTTATTTCCTAAAACTTAGTGGTTCTCAAACTTGAGCACACATCAGAACCAGCGGGAGGTTTGTAAAGTGCACGCTACCGGGTCCCACCCTAGGCTTTCTCATTCAATATGTCTGGGATGGGACTGGGACATTATGTTTCACATTTCTAACAAACTCCCAGGTGATGTTGATCTTTCTGGTCCAAGGATCACTCCTTGTGAAACAATGCCCTAGAAATAATGATCTAAAATGACCCTATCTAACATGACTTTTTTTAAAACCTCAAATTAAGATTCTTCAGAAGAGTACAGTGTTTAAGAGTTCATGCCCTGGTTGCAGCCAGATAACCTAGATGCAGATCCTAGCTCAGACACTTACAAAGTGGGTGAGCTTGGGCAAGATACTTAACATTTCTGTGCCTTTTCATCTGTTGAGTAGAGAATGTAATAATACCAACAAGCAGCCTAGTGCTATATAATTCCAGGCATTCATATAAACTACAACATGAATGGCATCTTCTACAATTGTGCAAAGGGACCACCCTGTTATGAGTACCTACCTTAGGGAGTTGTGACAGTTAAGATCATTGTAAAGATTAAATACAGTGTAATGCATATGAAGGGTTTAGAATAGTGACTGGCACATGGTAAGGGCTTATTAGATGCTATTAGAAATCGGTCCATATCTTAGCTATGCAAAGAAAATCCTGAAAACATAGTCATGGTGACTATATTATTAGTTAAGAATTAAAGGAATACAGGTACCACTTTGCAGGTATAGTAGAGTAAAAATGTTTTTTTTTTTTCTAAGAGATATATGCTTTAGAGAATAGGGAAGTAGAAAAAGAGAATATGAGCTTAATTCTCCCAGGGTGCAGAACTACCCTTTACCCCATACACGTATCTATATAAAATTAAGCAGATGATCACTGTTGTCCCCAAGTTGTTTTTTTATTTTTATTATTTTAATTTTTCTTAAATATTTATTTATTTATTTTGAGAGAGAGAGAGAGAGATTGAGTGTGAGCAGGAGAGGACCAGAGGGAAAGAGACAGAGAGAGAGACAGAGAGAGACAGAGAGACAGAGAGAGAGAGAGAGAGAGAGAGAGAGAGAGAGTCCCAAGCAGGATCCATGCTGTCAGTGCAGAGCCCAAGGCATGGCTCAGTCCCATGAACTGTGAGATTGTGACCTGAGCTGAAATCAAGAGTTGAACACTTAACCAAATGAGTTGAACACTTAACCAACTGAGCCACCCAGGAGCTCCCCCCAACCCAAGTTATTTTTTAATATCCTGAAATATGAATACTCTGGCTATCAAGAAGTAGTTAGTGCTCTGTATAGTTTGAAACCTAATGATTTTTTAATGATTTTCTCCAACACACTGTGTCCTGATTTAAAATATTACTGCAAGGCATAGGTGGTAGATTGTACAATTCTATTTGACAAGGTAAGAAAGTGCTTTAAGTAGGGAAACTATAAGAATAGTACAAGCCAAGTGACGTTGGTGCTGTAAGAAAAGTCTTTGAGACAAGTATATGAATGTTCATTAGCAATATTATTCATATGAGCCCAAACCCAGAAACAATCCAAATGTCCATCAACTAGTAAATGAATAAACAAAATGTGATATGTTATCTATTGCTATGTCCATATCACCCCAAAATGCAGTGGTTAAAAACAACAAATGTTTATTTTCTCACTGTTCCTGTGGGTCAGCAATCTGGACCTTTCTTAGTTGGGTAACTCTAGTTTAGTCCCTCCAAGATTACAGCCAAGGTCTGCTCAGGGCTGCAGTCTCATTTGAAGTCAGACTGCAAGGAGGAGGTATCTGCCTCCATGCTTCCCCGTGTTTCTCAGGTTCTCATTAGTTTTGGCCAGAAACATCAGTTCTTTGCCGTATGGATCTTTCCATAGGGCTGCTTACAACACTGCAGCTTAGAGCAAGGGATTCAAGAGAGAGAGAATAAGAGCCCCCAAGAGGGAAGCTATAGTCTTTTTATAACTTCATCTCAGGAATGACATCCCACCACATTCAGTTCATTAGTAGCAAGTCAATAGGTCCAGCCTGCTGTCAATGGGAAGGAACCACACAAGGGCATGAATGCCAGAAGGTAGGGATTATTGAAGGCCATCTTAGAAGCTGCCCACTAATGTGGTATATCCATACAACAGTACTATCCAACAATAAAGTAGGAACAAACTACCAAGATATGCTATAAATGGATAAACCTGAAAATCATCAGACTCAGTCAAAGAAGTCAGACATAAAAGACCAGATACAGTACTGTATAATTCTATTACTTGACATTCTGAAAAGGCAAAACTATTGAGACAGAAAGCAAATAAGTTGTTACCCAGGGCTGGGGGTTTGAGTGGGGAAAGCAGAATTTTGCAGGGATGATGGGCATGTTCTAAAACTGGATTGTAGTGATAGATGCACAACTCTATATATTTACCAGATATCATTAAATTGTATACTTACAAAAAAGATGGCATGGAATACAAAATAGCTGGCCTGTACTTTTCAAAAACTGTCAATATCAGGAATCATGAAAGGCAGAGGAATTATGTCAGATTAAAAGAAATGAAAAAGGCATGACACCAACTGCAGTGCATGATTCTGAATTGAATCCTGAAGGATGGGAGGGTAGGGCATGGTAGGATGTCATAAGGTTATTACTGAGAAATTGGAGAAATTACATAGGGATTGTAGATTAGATAATAGTATCAATGTTAAATTTTCCACATAATTGCCCTGTGGATATGTTGGAGATTGCCCTTGTTCTTAATAAATACATGCTCTTTAGTGGTAAAGTCACATGTTTTCTGCAGCTACCTCTGAGTTAAGGAAAAAAAAAATTATATGTGTATAAAGAATGCAGAGGAGTGATAGAGTAAATGTAGTTAATTGTTAACAATTGGTGAATCAATCTTGGAGAATAGCAACTCAAGTTTAAAATTATTTCAAAATTTAAAAAGTTTAAAAAAAATAAAAGAAATCTTTGAATTCTCTCTTAGCTTCCAGCTAAGATCGAACACGGCTATCATTCATCACATAGAAAAACCAACTACAGATAAAAGGAAACAAATAATTTTTGACCTACTACTTGTCAGGTACTGTTTTTGTTTTAACTAATTCTTGTAACACCCTTAGAGTGCTGGCTGTTGACTTTATCTGCCCATTTCAATCACTTAGGGAGTTTTTTTTTTTTTTTTCAACGTTTATTTATTTTTGGGACAGAGAGAGACAGAGCATGAACGGGGGAGGGTCAGAGAGAGAGGGAGACACAGAATCGGAAACAGGCTCCAGGCTCTGAGCCATCAGCCCAGAGCCCGACGCGGGGCTCGAACTCACGGACCGCGAGATCGTGACCTGGCTGAAGTCGGAAGCTTAACCGACTGCGCCACCCAGGCGCCCCTAGGGAGTTTTTAAAAAGTCCCTATCCCCTTGTAACAACCACACAGATAAATTTAGAAGGTCTGGGAGTGGGACTCAGTCATCAGCATTACTAAAGTTTTCCAGGTAATTCCACTGTGCAGCCAAGTTGGGATCACTGCCTTGGACCTAAAGCTTTATTATCTCCTTTTTCCATTGTCAAAGTTGAGGCCCAGGGAGATTTGGTAACTTACCCATGGCTACATAGCTTGTGGAAGTGTCAGAGGGTGTAGCTGGACATGAGCACACAGATGTGGGATGTGTCGGACTATCTATGTGACCCCATTTTCAGTCTCTCTCCACCACACTTCCTGGCCTTTTGGGGTCTTCCCTTGGCTTTCTCCAGCCTGCCATGCAGGCAAGGAGATGATCTGGATGCTGGAAAATATAATCCAACTTGCTTTGGATTTTTAAGGAACTTATAAAATGAACATGAACATTTAAAAGATTCATTTAAAAGAATGAATATCTGTAGAAAAACTCTATAAAAGCACAAAGCTATTTTGTGACAAGGTGAAATCAGGCGATGGGTGTAGGTTCAATCCAGAAAGTCTTCTTTGATACATGGTCAAGAAAGAGAACTGACCTCTCTAAACATTCTTTCTCATGAAAATGTTATCTCCTTTCAACTTTTTTTTTCTTGAAACCCCCAAACCCCATTATTTCTTTTCAGTTTTTTTTTCTTGACTATAAAAAAGGCTTCTCCTTAAATTTCCTTCAACTAGACAAAACAGACCTAATTTTTAAAAATTGTAAAATAAGGAATTTTGCAAAGACTTCATTCCAAATCTAGAATAATTAAATATGTTTCCCTGAAGCCATCATTCCCATTAACTTACAAATCATTAGGAAGAATTATGTCTCATTTTAGTTTAGTCCTCTCTATTAATTTTTCATACTGCTGAACAGATAACGTTCATGTTATAAACCTTAATTGTTGCTGCTCCTAGGTTTCCCAAACATTTAGAAATAAGCCTTTTCAAGTGCGGTTTAAGCTGAAGAAGGGGAAATTTGACCCACAGTTTATCACTTAGCTCATTAGCATACTAATATGACTACAATTTGCATTTGACTAGGGGGTTGTTCTTTCACCCCTGTAATCTTGTTGGCAGAATATCACAGTTTTGGATCTATTTTTAAGACAAATTGTATGTCTACACTGGGGAAATAAGGTGGTGTTAATACAAGAAGCTTGGAAGTGAATTAATTGCTTTGAAACAATCCCTTGTTGGTTTAGCCCCTTAGGTGGTGTTATTTGCACAGCTCTCGCAAATGCTAATGATCAATTCACTTTGGCATTTAAACAAAATCAACCCTAAGACATTTCTCACGCCTCCTAATGAATGATTCCTTTTTTCTTAGTCTCAGGTTACCTGGGTCCTGTGGTGATCTAGAATTGCTCCACTTTGATAAGTAAAAGTATGGCTGAGGCTTTCTAATAGTTTTTTTCAAATTAACTAGTTCAGAACAACCCAGCTCTTTTCTAGCCTCCTGTGCAAAACTTTTACCTTGATGTGGATACCCGTGGGAAGGAAATTAATGTGGGACTGTATTGATGGCAGTCTTACTGGTAATTGAGATTTTTATTATTAAAAAATGTAATTCAATATTTTAAGTAATAACATGTTTTTCTGAAGTAACTGAAAATATTTAAGAAGGCCTATAGTAAAAAGCACACTCACTGTATAGAGAGGCAGGGTATTTCTGATACAATAACACCATTGTTTTCTGTATGTACTATAGACTGAATGTTTGTGTTCTCCCAAAATTCATAGGCTGAAACCTAATCCCCACTGTGATGGTATTTTGGAGATGGGGCCTTTGGGAGGGGATTTAGGTCATAAGGGCTCATGGGATTAATGACATAAAAGAACCCCAGAGGACTGCCTTTCCCTTTCTGCCAAGTGAGGACACAGTGAGAAAACAACCAATCTATGAACCACGAAGTAACTCCTTACCAAACACCAAATTTGCTGGTGCCTTGATCTAGGAATTCCCAGCCTCCAAAACTGTGCAAAATAAATTTCTGTTGTTTAAGCTACCCAGTCTATGGTGTTCTATTATAGCAGCCCAACTGGACTAAGAATGCATACCAGGATAAGGATATATAGATATATGGATATATTAGGTATATAAATATGTAATATAGCATATTAAAATATACATTTTACTGGACAATTATTTAATTAGAATAAGTAATTTAATGACAGTAAATAATTGGCCAAGAGAAACATTTATTTCTTTTTATGGCACATCAAATACTAAGTCCCTCAGCCCAGCTGGTAAGATTGTCCTGGTTAGATGGAAGAGTGTCCTTTTCAGTGCACCTACTATATACCTTGTCAACAGGTTTGCATCAGATTGTTCTGTTGTGGGACAAAGTGCCTAGTAAACTCCCTTACAATGGAAAAGGGACTTACAATACCTATCATTTAGGAGTCCAAAGTAATTAATTGGTAGCGGTAGAATTTCTGGAATGCTGACAAAAGGAGAGGTGATTTTTGGTGGGCTGTGAGAACTTACTAAGAAGAGGAATGTAAGAGAAAAGTGAGAGCACATGTGAGGGAGTTCCTCCAGGTTGTGTACAGAGGAATGAAATTATTGGGGCAACAGGTGGGTGGATCTGCATCTTAACTGGATTATTACCAAAGTGAGGGAGGATAGCTATTCCTAGAAAGTCACTCCAGGAACGTGACCTGACCTCTCCATGGGAGGGAAAGGAAAGTGCCTTCCCTCTATCAACAGCACACCAACATCATTAAGAATCCATTATGAATGTGGCACTGGATTCTGGAGGATGGCAATAAATCCTCAGGGTGGTTCTTGTTTTCAGCAGTTTGTGTAATATTTTATTTTTTAAACTGTGTAATGGGCACATAGATGCTTATTTTGTCAATCTCTAATATTTTGTATGCCCATAATATTTCAATTTAAAAACATTAGAAGAGGTAAAAAGAAAGCTGAAAAGATACACAGTGAAATGCTTAATAGTATTTATTGGGAATATGGATAAAAATTTATTCTTTATATTCTTCTCCATTTTCCAAAATAAATATAGTATTTTTATTCAAAATTATATAAATAAACAAATTTTTTTAACTACATTACAGAGACATTATATAACATTATTATATTATGTTATATTGCAAGGGCCTAGAATAGTAATTGACATATATTAAAATCTCAATAAATATTTACTGAATGAATGGATGGATGGATGAATGAATAAATGAGACCTTAGGAATACAAACCAGCAGGGAGGAAAATAAAGCTAGGATTGGTACAGGCAGGCCAGTGCCTGGGGCAGATAATTCAATATGGTACAATATCCAGTGGCCATATTCCTGTTTCTAAGGAGAAGAACAACTCAGGTATAATCCGATTCATTTTGGCAGGTGGGATTGGGCAGAGGCAGAAATGTTAACCTGATCACTATTCTCCACCCTCAGCTAACTATTCTCTTCCTTCTCTTTCCTGCCTACCTGTGTTGCTAAGATTCCATCATTCCTAGCACCTAAGCTTGCCCATCACCATCTGTAGGATAAGCAGAAATGTCTATATATATAACTTGGGTTGTGTCTTGACATCGAATAGATAAAAGCTAGTTATATGCATCAGTATTGTCTTACTTAGTTTAGGCTGCCATAACAAATACCATAGACCAGATGGCTTGTAAATAAAAGATCTGTATTTCTCACAGTTCTGGAGGCTGGAATTCCAAGATTAGAGTTTCAGCATGGTTGGGTTCTGGTGAGAGCCCACTTCTGGGTTGCAGATTGCTGAGTTTTCATTGTGTCCTCACATGGCAAAAAGAGGGTGAAAGATCTCTCTCGAGTCCCTTTTAGAGGGGCACTAATCCCATTCATAAGGGTCTACCCTTATGACCTAATTATCTCCCAAGGGCCCCACCTCCTAAACACTAGGGGTTAAGATTTCAACATAGAAATTTGGGGTGGAGGGGGCAAAAACATTCGGTTCATAATAAGTATCAACCCCTAAAAATACCATCTCAAACATTTCAGAAAGCTAGGGCTGAGACTCTATAGACCAATTACATAGTTTCAGTAATACATTCACTTGCTTTATAGGAGTCCATATTTGTATTTATGCCAAAGTTCTTATACACCCAAGCAGAATTATATACCATTTGGTAAGATTCTGCTTATTAAACTGACTAACAAGGTAATTACTTGGGCCTAGGCGATTTGAAGAAGATACAACAAGAATTTGCACAGAAAATAGCAGTAATCTTCTAAATACAGCCAAGTCAATTGTATCTGTTGTGCACTAACAGAAAGACTCCTGGGTTTTAGTAGATAGCCCACTATGTAATCATCCTGGCTGAATAGCCTCAGATACTTTGTTTTGAAGGGAGTGCAGAAATCCTGCAGGTTTAATTGCCAATAAATCAGCATGACCTCCACTCCCTGGCAGTCCTTTTTTACAATGATCTTTTCAACCAGAAAATGAAGAGATGGATTTTACAGTGTGTGCGTACTGCCTAGGGTGAGATAACGGAATTACACTTGCCGTTTTCTCCATTACAGTCCATGCTAGATAATGAAGGACTCTATTAATGACATGTTCTGTTTGCTTTTAGGTTATTTTCGTCTTGTATTATAGTTATTTCTTTTTGTTACTATGGAGAGCTGTCTCTCTCTCTCTTTTTTTTTTTTTAAATCATTTGTTAATTCAGTATTTTATCATCACCAGAGATTTTGTTCCCTAGTTAATTCACAAGAATTTGCATTAAAATATTCTGGCTCACTCAACAGGCTATTCACAAGCTGATTGAATTGGATGTTACTCTTAGCTGATTTTCAGATTTGTCTTAAAAAGTAGCTATTTTAAATTAATATTTCCTTCATGACTATAACTAATACAGAAATCTTAACACTCATCAATACCCAGATGTAATATCAACCTGCTGCTTGTACTTTTGAACTGTTTGTTTGTTCAAGTTTATTTTAATTTGAATGAACAATATTTTGTGGTATATATTTATATATTTAGATTTTATTGTATGAACACTATAAGAAAACATCAAAATTTAAAACTACTGAACAATAAGTTCCACTTCCTACTTAATTGTGGAGTGCCACTGCTATGTGTTCTGAATTTTGAGTGATGCTTTTCTCGTCTGAAAATAGGGAACTGGACCAGATGACTTCTTGAAGCTCTGTCTAGCTCTAAGATCTCTGATGCAACCTGCCTGGTCAGGAGGGCACCTTCTTCTTCTTTTTTTAAATTTTTTTTAATGTTTATTCATTTTTGAGAGAGAGAGAGAGCGTGCATGAGCCGGGGGAGGGCAGAGCGAGAGATAGGGAAACACAGGATCTGAAGCAGGCTCCAGGCTCTGAGCTGTCAGCACGAGCCTGACACGGGACTCGAACCCACAAACCATGAGATCATGACCTGAGCTGAAGTTGGAAGCTTAACCTACCAAGCCACCCAGTTGCCTCCAGGAGGCCACCTTTTTGTGGGCTGTGTGCTGGACAATACTATCATGCTTTAAATATACATTTAAAAAGTGTTTTAGGATTGAGAAGATTCTGGGATGTTGGCAGCAGTGACCTAGTTTTTTAATTTCTTCAAATCTCTACATAACATAGAGCCACTAGACAGCAAGACCAAAAACATTTACAATAAAATTAGGTGACAGAGTATCCCTAGAAAAACCAAAATACAAGCAAATGAAAACAAGCACCAAAACCGACAAGTCCTGCCATTTGTGTGGTAGAATGGAGAGGAAAGCAACAGGGTCTCTAATGAACCTGAGAACAGAGCAGAGAAAAATAACCAACAAATATCTACTGGAAAGTGAAAAGACTGATTTGAGAAAAGCAGCTGAAATTGGGAGGTAGTTCCCTTACTCCAATGGCAGATGAATGCAAGAGGTCTCCAATAATGATGGAAGGGACTAGAACATTTTGGTGTCTCTGAACTCATGCAGATGGCCAGCCAGGGCTCTCTTCCAGAATAGAGCCTGACCCGGATTCCTGAGAGTAGACTCAAAATTGATCAGGATAAAGACAATAAAACAAAGGAAAGATAAGAGCCATAGCCAGGAAATCTCAGAAATCTCAGAATTAACTCTAAAGAGTTAATTTTTTAAACACTTTATGGAAGTAAAAGAGGGAGCTCTGTAAAGTTAGCCAAGCTACCCTCAACCATATGACCTTCTGAAGATTCAGAAAAACTCTTTTCACATAAAAGTGGGCAATATATCAGTTACTATATGAAAAAAATAGTGAATAAGGAGCACAATGACATCACTTCAGACAGTGAAAGCACATCAGAAACATGTGTCCATGGAATACATCAAGTCTATAACCTTTAATTTCAAAATAATCTGGAAGATATTAAGAAAACTAATCTGAAAGATATCAAGACATGAAAAGAAAAACCATAAATCAGATTTTATCGTAAACTCAGAAATGACATGATAGAACTCAGAGACTAACAATAAAAGAAAAATCGTTTCAGAAATGAAGTCTTTGGGGCGCCTGGGCTTAGTCACTTAAGTGTCTGACTCAGGTCATGATCTTACAGTTTGTGGGTTTGAACCCCACATCAGGCTCTGTGTTGATAGCTTGGATCCTGGAGTCTGCTTCGGTTTCTGTGTCTCCCTCTCTCTCTGCCCCTCCCCTGCTCGCGTTCTCTCTCAAAAATAAATAAATTAAAAAAAAAAAAAAAGAAATGAAGTCTTAACTGAAAAGAACACAAGAGGACATACAAATAATATATATATATATATATATATATATATTATTTTTTTTTAAATAAGATCTATACCCAATGGGGCTTGAAATCATGATGATGATGAGTCAAGATCCCAAGTGCTCTACTGACTGAACCAGCCAGGCACCTCTACAAATAATATCTTAGGCAAAAGTTGAATAGAATAAGAATTTTAAAAATGAAAAAGAAGTTAACAAAGATAGAAACAATTCAAGAGAAAGTGACAAATTAAAGGCAAAGAAGCTCCAACATATAGATAATAAGAAGTCCTCAAAAAAAAAAAATCAAAGTCAGGGAACAAAACAAATACTAAAAAAAAACATTAATTCAAGAAAACTTTCCTGAAACAAAAAGAAAAAATAATGTAAATTACATATGGAAAGAGTACACTATGTATCTGAGACTATTCACCCAAAACACCAAAATCAAGACATAATTTAGTAAAATTATTGGACTTTAAGGAAAAAGGGAGATTACTATATTACTATATATAACCATTATATAACTATATATAACTATTACATAGTTATATTATCATCAGTCTTGTCAACACTTTAATGCCAGACATAAATGGAGTAACATATTTAGGCACTCAAAGACATCAAATGTGAACAAGGATATATTTAGCAATGGGGCACCTGGATGGCTCTGTCGGTTCACCATCCAACTTGGGCTCAGGTCATGATCTCATGGTTTGTCAAGCCCCATGTTGGGCTCTGTGCTGACAGCTCAGAGCCTGGAGCCTGCTTTGGATTCTGTGTCTCCCTCTCTCTATGCCCCTCCCCACGAGCACTCTCTCTCTCTCTCTCTCTCTCTCTAATAAAGATTAAAACTGACCATAAGGTATAGAAAGCACAAACAAATGTTTTTCAGCATGCAAGAACTGAGGGAATATTGCTCTCATTTTTCTCTCTGAGGAGTCTGTCTGCTAGAGATCAGGCTTTAGATAAGCAAGAAGACTAGTGAGACATTGATATTAGTTCTGCTCATGAGCATTAAACATATAATTATGTGTAGGATGAAGACTAAAAAAGGTTAAAAGGAGAGTATGGTATGTAATGGTTCTCTGACAATGTAGATACAGTATAAGTATTAAAACTTAAAAAAAACTGAGAGGAGAATGGGAGAGGAATATGTGAAAAAAGTCTGTCTGTCCTCAGTAATTGCACGTGTATTTTTCTGAGCCTGTGATGTGTATAACACAGGATAAAGTAAATGGCAATTCTGGGATATTCAAATCGTGTATTACCCTCTCCCCTTGAGAACCAGGATTTTCCAGTGTGGAAAACTAAATACAGAAGGGATTAAATAAAAAACCTATAGTCCCAATTTGACTTGGAAATGTCAATGTTAACTCAGAGGTTTATGTTTAAAATGTATGTTTCTCTGTATCTGTGTGTTGTTTAATATAACAATAACAAGGTTTTTACAAGGAGGTTTTCTATTTTAATTTTCATATCTCTTGTTCACGGAAGAGGCCTAGAAACAATGACCAGTCCTGTAGCCATGAGCAGCCTTAGCAGTCAGATTGTGGTCTTGAAATACCATGATGCCATTTCTCCCTGAAAGAAATCTGAGCTTCTTGGGGAAATGGGTGATTGGTTTTCTAGGGCTTCTGTAACAAAGTACCACAAACTGGGTAGCTTAAACAACAGAAATTTATTGCCTCACAGTTCTGCAGGCTAGAAATCAAAATTAAAGTATTGGCAGGGTTGGCTCCTTCTAAGGGTCATGAGGGAAGGCTCTGTTCCAGGCCTCTCTTCTTAGCTTGTAGATGACCATCTTTTCCTTAAGTTTCTTCACAATGTCTTCTTTCTATACGTATCTTTGTATTCCCTTTTCTTTATGAGGATATCAGTTTTATTGGATTAAGGACCACTCTAATGACCTCGATTTAACTTAATTACCCCTGTAAAGATGCTTTCTCCAAATAAGGTCACATTCAGAGATACTGGGGAACTAGGACTTCACCATATACATTTTGAGGATATAATTCAACCATAACTGGTAGTAAATATAAAAAATGAACTTTAAACACCTTGTTATATAAATAATGAGGAAGTTTATTAAGATTTACCAGGATCATGTCCAAAGGCCCAGAAGCCAACCTAAAGAGGCTCCCACTGGCCAAAGAAAAGGTAGGAAAATTATAACTTGAGCTTCAAAGCTGTTTATATATACACACACACACACACATATGTATACATATATATGTATATGTATAATTTATATATAATTATACAAATCATATATCATTACTATTTACATATAATTTATATATTTATATATAATTGTGCATATTAAAGATTATGAATATGTTATATATTAATTTATAGATATAAAAATTTGTTTCCTTTAGAGGATGCTAGGGAACTAATTCCTTATCTTGAGAACTGCTGATGTAAAAGAATCAACTATTTATTTTACTTTTCCTATATGAACACTGCCATTGTGTTACTAAATAGTAAACAAGAGTAAACATCTTTTTACAAAAGTATTCCAGCTAATAATTGAAAAAAAAATGATAGCACCAGTTTTCAGCCCTTAGCAAATTAATGGTTATGGGCACAAAGCATCAACAATCTGCTGGCACCACAAAAAAGGGGACAACTCAACATGTGCCTCCAGTGAAAGAAGACCATCACCCTCCATGTCTTGGTCTTTTCAGGCTGCTGTAACAAAATGTCACAGACTGAGTGACCTAAAACAGCAGAAATTTATTTCTCATAGCTGTGGAGTCTAGAAGTCTGAGATCAGTATGCCAGCATAGTTGGGTGAGGGCCCTTTTCTGGGTCACAGATTTATTGTTGTATCTTCACATGGTGGAAAAGTCTAGGGAGTTTTATGGGATCTCTTTTATAAAAGCATTTATTCCATTCATGAGGGCATCTCTCTCATGACCTAATAATCTCCCACAGGCCCCACCTATTAATACCATCACCTTTGGGGGTTAGAATTCCAGAATATAAATTTAGAAGGGACACAAACATTCAGACCATAGCACCTAGTCTTCCCAAAGGGACCAAACATGAACTTGATCATGCCTCTGGTCCAGCTTCCAATGCAGGAAATAAAGAGGACAGAGAAGCTTGTTGAACTTCACTATGTATGCACAGTCAACAATATTTAGAGTGTAGGAGAGTATATGGGTTGGGTGGTCTGGTTTCCTCAACAGATAGTTTGTGAAGAAAAGCATTGGAGGAGGAACTTCTACATTAAGAGACTTAACAGAAAAAGGTTTCTTTTTTTAAAATATAATTTATTGTCAAATTGACTTACATAAGACATCCAGTGCTCATCCCAACAAGTGCTCTCCTCAATGCCTATTACCCACTTTCCCCTCTCCCCCACCGCCCATCAACCCTCAGTGTGTTCTCTGTATTTAAGACTCTTTTATGGTTTGCCTCCTTCCCTCTTTGTTTGTAACTATTTTTTTTCACCTTCCCTTCCCCCATGGTCTTCTGTTAACTTTCTCAAGATCCACATATCAGTGAAAACATATGATATCTGTCTTTCTCTGACTGACTTATTGCACTCAGCATAACACCTTCCAGTTCCATCCATGTTGCTGCAAATGGCATGATTTGATTCTTTCTCATTGCTAGTATTCCATTGTATATATAAACCACATCTTCTTTGTCCATTCATCAGTTGATAGACACTTAGGCTCTTTCCATAATTTGGCTATTGTCGAAAGTGCTGGTATAAACATTGGGGTACATGTGCCCCTATGCATCAGCACTCCTGTATCCCTTGGGTAAATTCCTAGCAGTGCTATTGCTGGGTCATAGGGTAGTACTACTTTTAATTTTTTGAGGAACCTCCACACCGTTTTCCAGAGCAGCTGCACTAGCTTGCATTCCCACCAACAGTGTAAGAGGGTTCTCATTTCTCCACATCCTTGCCAGCATCTATAGTTTCCTGATTTGCTGATTTTAGCCAGTCTGACCAGTGTGAGGTGGTATCTCAGTGTGGCTTTGATTTGTATTTCCTGATGATGAGTGATGTTGAGCATTGTTTCATGTGTCTGTTGGCCATCTGGATGTCTTCTTTGGAGAAGTGTCTATTAATGTTTTCTGCCCATTTCTTCACTGGATTATTTGCTTTTCGGGTGTGGAGTTTGGTGAGTTCTTTATAGATTTTGGATACTAGCCCTTTATCCAATATGTCATTTGCAAATACCTTTTCCCATTCCGTTGGTTGCCTTTTAGTGTCATTGATTGTTTCCTTTGCAGTGCAGAAACTTTTTATCTTGATGAGGTCCCAATAGTTCATTTTTGCTTAGATGTGTCGAATAAGAAATTGCTGTGGCTGAGGTCAAAGAGGTTGTTTCCTGCTTTCTTCTCAAGATTTTGATGGTTTCCTGTTTCACATTTAGGTCTTTCATCCATTTTGAGTTTATTTTCATGTATGGTGTAAGAAAGTGGTCTAGTTTCATTCTTCTACATGTTGCTGTCCAGTTCTCCCAGCACCATTTGCTAAAGAGACTGTCTTTATTCCATTGAATACTCTTTCCTGCTTTGTCAAAGATTAGTTGGCTATACATTTGTGATTCCAGTTCTGGGTTCTCTATTCTATTCCATTGGTCTATGTGTCTGTTTTTGTGACAATACCATACTGTCTTGATTATTACAGCTTTGTAGTAGAGGCTAAAGTTCGGGATTATGATGCCTCCCACTTTGGTTTTCTTCTTCAGTATTACTTTGACTATTCAGGGTCTTTTGTGGTTCCATACAAATTTTAGGATTGTTTGTTCTAGCTTTGAGAAGAATGCTGGTGCAATTTTGATTGAGTAGATTGACATTTGGGTAGTATTGACATTTTAACAATGTGTATTCTTCCAATCCATGAACATGGAATGTTTTTCCATTTCTTTATGTCTTCTTCAGTTTCCTTCATAAGCTTTCTATAGTTTTCAGCATACAGATCTTTTACATCTTTGGTTAGGTGTATTCCTAGCTATTTTATAGTTCTTGGTGCAATTATAAGTGGGATCAGTTTCTTTATTTCTCTTTCTGTTGCTTCAAAAAGAAAAAGGTTTCTTTTTTTTTTTAATTTTTTTTTCAACGTTTATTTATTTTTGGGACAGAGAGAGACAGAGCATGAACGGGGGACGGGTAGAGAGAGAGGGAGACACAGAATGGGAAACAGGCTCCAGGCTCTGAGCCATCAGCCCAGAGCCTGACGCGGGGCTCGAACTCACGGACCGCGAGATCGTGACCTGGCTGAAGTCGGACGCTTAACCGACTGCGCCACCCAGGCGCCCCGAAAGAAAAAGGTTTCTTAAGAGACAACACTAAACCGTAGTCTAGGGTTACACATTCGGATGTCTTATTACACTTGGGTAATGCAAACATAAAGCAAGGATTGCTTTAGTACTCTGAATAGTGCTGGGGTGCCTCGGTGGCTCAGTCAGTTAAGCATTCCACTCTCGATTATGGCTCAGGTCATGATCTCACAGTTCATGGGTTTGAGCCCCTCATCAGGATCCCCGCTGTGCAGAACTGCTTAAGATTCTCTCTCTCTCTCTCTCTCTCTCTCTGCCCCTCCCCTGCTCACTCTCTCTCTAAAAATAAAATAAAATATAAAATACTCCAAATAGTGGTTACTTTTGATGAGTTAGGAGGTTATTGTTGGAATGGGTATATGGAGGGCCTCCTGGGTAGGGTGGGGGGCTGGCAGAGTTCTAGTTCCTGGCCTGGATAATGATTATAAAAGTGTCTGCCTTAATGACTCATTAAGCTATATGTTTGTGTTGTATGTTTTTTTGTACCTTTTCTGTTTTTCAATAAAAAACACTTATCTTCTTTTTATTTTTGTTTTGTTTGTTTTGTTTTAAGTGCTATGCAAAAACAAAAAGTTTTAGAAGAAACCCATGCTGTACGCTGCTTTCATTCCAGGACACTTGTCGGTGTCTTCCAAAAGTGCTACTGTGACCCCATTTCCCATTAAATTCAGTGAAGCCTGTTCTTTGGATAATAGGCAAATTCATTTCTGTCTACAACCTGACTTAAGGACAGGATAGGAAGAAAGCAAGTGAGATACCAGCAAAGTAGAAAAAAATGTTTTGCCATCCAAGCATATTCCTGCAGAAAAAATAATACTAAGTAAAACTGGGAAATCATAGGTATAGCTATGGTAGCATGAATATAGTAGTATCATAAAACCTCTCTGAGAAGCCACAGAAGCCCTCACTGTCCAGATTTCCAGCTACACTTCATTCAGATTAGACAAAGTGGCTTTTATCCATTTGATCCATTGATATTTTTTTAAGCTACTTTTTTAAAAGCTACCTGGAGATTAGTCTGCCACCCAAATCAATCTTTAAGTTATCAGCCAGATCTCTCTGAAAGTTAGCTTTCCTGAAGTATTCACTAAAGCAAAGAACTGGAGTCCACTGTCTGAACAATAACACATTCCCTGCAATGAGTGAAGAGAGGGCCATGGGATCTGTATCAGACAATCTGCAAGTATTTATTGAGCACAGATATTTCTATATAGTCTTAACTTCAAATATGGGTTTTGAGCCCTAAATATAGGGTCACCATACCTACTTTATAAAATCATTCTTTCTCTTTCTTTTTCCACTCTTAATGAAAACAGTGCTGCACTTATGGGTAGATCTGACAGATGGATTTAACTTATTATTATTATTTTTTTTTAATGTTTGTTTTTGAGAGAGAGAGAGACAGAGCACGAATGGGGGAGGGGCAGAGAGAGGGAGACAGAATCCGAGGCAGGCTCCAGGCTCTGAGCTGTCAGCACAGAGCCCAACATGAGGCTCGAACTCACAAACCAAACCGTGAGATAATGACCTGAGCTGAAGTCAGATGCTTAATGGACTGATCCACCCAGGTGCCCCTGGATTTAACTGATTCTTAAGTTTTTAACTTATTGGAACCAGCCCAGGAGGTTTGGAAGATATGCCCAGAACCCCTAAGGAGCCACTTGGAGGAGGGGGTTAGCAAGTAGTCAGTTATTTAAATCCTGGCAAGTATTTAAGGCCCAGCTCAGCATCATATCTCTGTTCTCCAAGCCCCTTGAAAACTTTATAGATTGAACCACATAGCCTAGCTTTTACTAAATTGCCACTATTATCTAGTGTTCTCCAACTACATTATGATTATTAACTTTGTGTCCTTATCTGGTTACAAAGCATGCTGAAGGCAGCAATTGTGTCCTAAACTTTTCTTGCATTCTCCGCTGCATATAGAAAACACTCGGTACTTACTAATCTCATTGATCTATCTTTTAATCTGTCCATTTATTCAATCAACGGTATTTACTGTCAACGAACTACATGCTGGGGTTATAGCTACGAGCAAGTTGTGCTCTTGTGTTACTTCCATTTTAATAGTTGGAGTATGGGAAAAACCCCAGGATACATCTTTTCCCCCCAAACTATAGACTCTAAAATGACTAACTTTCCCACAGGGGCTAGGCCACCCTTTGTCCAAAAAGATTTCCCAGCCCATTCTGCTTAGTAACAGGCAAATTAAAAGAAAAGAAAAAACAAAACAGGTTCAGCAGGTATGAATTCTTTCTGATTGCTGGCCCCTTCCATGAGGTGTGTTCTTCAAAAAGTCAAGTAGAACCTTTCAAAATCCTGGGATAGGAGGGGATTTGCATAGTTTCCCTTTGACTCCTGTACTTCTCCCCATTACTCTCCCTCAGACATATACTATTATGTGTGTGTGTGTGTGTGTGTGTGTGTAGATGCACATATGTGTGTATATGTGTACAGAAATGTGTCTGTGTGTATATGTGTGTGTACATGTATGTGTATATATAATGTTTGTCTTCTTCATAGTGTTTTTAGGGAGATTTTTATTTTTAAATCAGTAGTCACCCTCGTGTCCTTTCCCCTCTAGAGAGATTTCTCAAAGACAGGGTGGTGCCAAAGCTGTAAACCTCTACCTTTGTGACTCTCTTTTTGATGTTGGAGCTCTCTCACCACCTGCTCTTTTTGTCTAAGCAATTCCCAAGCTTCTACAAGCCTGGGAATTTGGCTCCTTCTTAACTATTCTTATTTATTTCATTAATAGTGTCAAAGTGGCAAATCTTAGAGTGCTGTGACATTGATTCTCAAAGTAAGTGTTTTCTTGATTTTATTTGTTTTGACAAAATAATCTTTGACAGACAGGAAAACTAAATACATTTGCCCCAGACAAACTGCCCCAGATTTATAATATATATAGTATAAAAATGATAAAACTCTGCTCTTAAAAAAATCATAGTGCAAATTGATGCAACGCTGCAGATAAAATTAAAAGTCAATTAGGGGCACCTGGCTGGCTCAGTCGGTGGAGCATGTGACTCTTGATCTCGGGGTTGTGGGTTCGAGCTACACATTGGGTGTAGAGATTACCTAAAAATAGAATCTTTAAAAAAATCAACTAATTGATAGATATATAGCTATGGTACCTTCTGAATGAGGAAAAAAGTGAAAAAGTCACAGGGTCTGCTCTCAATAGACATAAAATTACCGTTGCATCCCAGTGCTGCTACCAGGCCAACATATAGTAAGCACAGTAATACTTGTTGAATGAATGAATTAAATTAAATTTTATCCACCACTCCCAGATCCCTAATACCTAAGAGTGGATTATCAATGAAGAAAAGGAAACATGTTATTACTATAAATAATAGGATTATAATAAATCATTGCATCATTTAAAAATAGTGTTGCTATGGTCAAAATTTGGTGCTTTGAGCGAGGGCTTATAAATAATTGTTCACTCACTTTTTGTACATCATTTGAGTAATCCAATTATGGAGAGATGGGAAGATAAAAGTTTCCCCAAAAGGAATAAGGAGTCTTTTTCCTATGGAAATGCACAAACATTCTAAACATTTCCAAGATTTATTCTAGGTGGTCCATTCTTAATACCCAAAGAACTTGCTGTCAGAGGTGCTACTGCTCCAAGGTGGGGCTGAGTGTCTTTGAAGTAACGTGAATTAATGGGTTCTCAGGTGGGGTGATTGGTTTTATTTGTCCAAGTAAAAAGGGCACGTGGGAAGCTGATGGCTGTCACTTGGCACAGAATGGCTCCAGATGATTGAACTATTCCCTCGTTGAGCTCTGAGGAAGCTCAGAGTTGTCCATAGTTGTACAATCAGTGAAACTTGCAGATTACTGTGGACAGAGAGTGTTTCCTGCATGTAGTCTGACCTGAAGTTTATGTGGCAGAATTTCCTTGTATGGGTTTGTTTACCTCACAGGAGTCTTTTTTTTTTTTTTTTTTTTTTTAATTTTTTTTCAACGTTTTTATTTATTTTTGGGACAGAGAGAGACAGAGCATGAACGGGGGAGGGGCAGAGAGAGAGGGAGACACAGAATCGGAAACAGGCTCCAGGCTCTGAGCCATCAGCCCAGAGCCTGACGCGGGGCTCGAACTCCCGGACCGCGAGATCGTGACCTGGCTGAAGTCGGACGCTTAACCGACTGTGCCACCCAGGCGCCCCAAGAGGAGTCTTTTGAAACAATTCAAAGTCCTAAAGGACTAAAGAATTCTGGTCAAATGAATACAGTTCGTGTCTCTTTTCCATACCAGAAATGACAGAGAAAATATTGAAATTGCTTAGGTTTTCTCTTTATTCTTACAAACAGAACAACAGTAATGCAGTGACCTTCTAAAGCCTTAGGTTGAGTTAAACAGCTGGTCTGATCACAGCAGTTTCTCTAAGAGTGGATCACTTGGGTGGCAGCACTGGGGGCTGGGACATGTTTTAGATAGCCAATTGAGTATTTCTGCCCCTTAAAGATATGATCAGTTATAACCCTCAAAGTAAGTGTAAGACAATTAATTCGGTTAATATGTTGCTACTGACCCGTGAATTCGAGCTATAATTTTCTCATATAAAATATTTTAAACAGGTAGCTTGCCTATTTACACAATCCACAAAGCTACAGTATTCTTTCTAACTTGCCTACCAGGTGAGTGGAAGAATTTGAAACTTGACCAAGTCTCCAGATGGGATACATACTGTATACTGACTACTGTCATATATCAGAGATCAGTAAAAAAAACAGTGTGAATCAAAAGTGTGTAACTTAAGGGGCACCTGGGTGGCTCAGTCAAGTAAGCATCCGACTCTTGATTTCGGCTCAGGTCATGATCTCACGGTCTGTGAGTTTGAGCCCCGCATCAGGCTCTATGTTGGTGGTGTGGGGCCTGCTTGGAATTCTCTCTCTCTCCCTCTCTCCCTCTTCCCCACTCATGCTCACTCTCTCTCTCTCTCTCAAAATAAACAAACTTAAAAAAATTTTTTTTAGGTGTGTAACTTAAGAAATAAGTCTGTATGTATTCTTAAACAATAGATCTCTGTATATTTGCCCCTAGTTCTGGGCCTATGTTGAGTCATATCTTCATTCATTTATTTAACAAATATTTATCAAGCTCCTACTGTGTGTGGGGCTCTGATGAAGGCACTGAGAACATGATAGTGACTGAAACAGATAAACACTGTGAAGCTTACACACTAGTGCATTTAAATATAATGATTCATTGTATGAGCCACATTCACCAAGTTTAGTTCCAAGGTTGCACTAACTGCCCCATTTTATTTTACTCTGTCTCTGAGAACTCTGGGTGCTTGCTCTTAAATGGCTCTTCATTCTCTTCTGAAGAATGCTTTAGTTTGGCACATTGACTGACAAAATTTCACTTTGTTCTTAGTATTCCCAAACCTGTCTTTCCCTTCTGGTGTGTCTTCCCTGAGAAACAAAATGAGAAGCAAATGGCCTAGTGATAAGCCTCCTGGCTTACAACTCCCAGACCCTACTACATTTCTGTACAGCTCAAATCAGAGGTGTCCTGAGTAATGAAGAGATACCAGACAATAGACCTGTGCTTTGTTTAAGCTGTAGAGTGTATGATTCTGCACAATAAGGAGTATTTCTGAGCATAGCTTCTGCTTGGCCCGGGAGAACATGAAGATAAACAGGAGTAGACCAAGGCAAAATTAAGAAGCACTTAATGATGACTTCTACCACCCTAATGTCCTGTTTTCTTTCCCTCTTTCCACTTAGTAAACATTTTCTACCTTTTTACATACTCCTTTAGTCATTTTAGAGGCCGATAAAAGGGAATGCCCCTCCTCTGACCTATCCATCCTGCTCTCATGGAAGGGAGCCCTGGCTGTAGTAGCTAGAGGCCTGATCCCTAAGAGCGACTAGGAGTGGGAGAAAGTACCTTAGGGTTTCCTTCCCTGCTCCCTTAACTCTGAGTCTTCATTCACTATGCTATGCCTTAAGCCTCCAACATTCCAAGATCTAGAGCAACTACCCACAGGCCTGAGTTTCTGTGTGATAGTGGTAACTAGCATTGGTTGAGTGCTTACTATAAACTAGGCTCACACTGAGCACTTTACATGTAGTGTCCTGCTCAATCCTCCCAATCTAATGCGGTAAGTACTGTTATTACCACAGAGGAAACTCTGAGTGGACATTTCTTTTAGTGCTGGACAGGAATACAGCACAGAGTGTTGGTTTTGGGGGCTGAGGTTCAAGAGAGAGAAAGTGTTTTATATTGGTTATATATTGCTGTGTACCCTCAGAAGTTACCCCAAATTTAGCAGCTTAAAACAACACACTGTTGCTATGAGATGGTAACAGAGTCAAGAACCTGGGGGATACCTTAGCTGTATGGTTGTGGCTCAGGATCTCATGAGGTTGCCCTGTAGGTGTCAGCCAGGGATGCAGGCGTCTAAAAGCTTGACTGGGACTAGAGGATCTGCTTCCAAGATGGCTGATGTACATGGCTCTTGGCAGAAGCCTCAGTTCCTTACTGGCTGCGGGCAGAAGACCTCAGTTCCTTGCATCTTCAGTCTCTTCACATGGTTGCCACAAGCCATGGTAGCTGGCATCCTCCAGAAAGACTAATCCAAGAGAGAGCAAGGCAGAAGCTACAATGTCTTTTATAACCTAACCTCAGAAGTGTCATGCCATTGCTTCTGCCATGTTCTATCCATCACATAGACCAAATCTGATATAATACATGAGAGAACTACAGGAGGGCATGCATACCTGGAGGTGTGGATCATTGGAGGACCATCTCGGGATCCATCTAGGGATTATTAAAACCAATTGGGGATTATTATATTAGTTGTTAATTTACCAGAAGTTAGGTTCATAACACTGTCAGCCTGGCCATATCAAGGTTTTTTTGATTCCCATTTTATAGATGTTGGGAACTTAGATATTTGCTCAAGGTAATACTACTATTGTGGAAGAGAGAAGGAGTCTAATGAATGAGGTCAGACTGCAGAGGTCACTCTCACAACCAGAACTCTATAGGGCCCTACCCTCAAAGAGCAGGCCATACTGTCATAATTCCTTTTAACCACCAGTCCAAACCTAAGATATAAGGTCGGGGGAGCTAAAACAGAAAATGGAGTGCAGCCTGAGTGCTACTCAAGGTTCCCTTTCAGATGTATATGGCACAGCATCCTAGAAAAATGGAAGGTAAGTAATATGTTTAAATCAGAAGCACAATCAGGACCAGAGATAGAATGAGGGCATTAAAGAAAGGGATCTCCTGCTTCTGATGCGCTGATTTTTTAAAAATTTATTTTTTAAATTTACATGCAAGTTAGTTAGCATATAGTGCAATAGTGATTTCGGAGTAGATTCCTTAATGCCCCTTACACATTTAATCCATTCCTGTCCCACAACCCCTCCAGTAACCCTCTGATTGTTCTCCATATTTAAGAGTCTCTTATGTTTTGTCCCCCTCCCTGTTTTTATATTACTTTTGCTTCCCTTCCCTTATGTTCATCTGTTTTATATCTTAAAGTCCTCATATGAGTGAAGTCATATGATATTTGTCTTTCTCTGATGGACTAATTTCACTTAGCATAATACCCTCCAGTTCTATCCACGTAGTTGCAAATGGCAAGATTTCATTCTTTTTGATTGCCGAGTAATACTCCATTGTACGTATATACCACATCTTCTTTATCCATTCATCCATCAATAGACATTTGGGCTCTTCCCATACTTTGGCTATTGTTGATAGTGCTGCTATAAACATGGGGTGCATGTGTCCCTTAAAAACAGCATACCTGTATCCCTTGGATAAATACCTAGTAGTGCAATTGCTGGGTTGTAAGGTAGTTCTATTTTTAATTTTTTGAGGAACCTCCATACTGTTTTCCAGAGTGGCTGCACCAGTTTGCATTCCCACCAGCAGTGCAAAAGGGATCCTCTTTCTCCGCATCCTTGCCAACATCTGTTGTTGCCTGAGTTGTTAATGTTAGCCATTCTGACAGGTGTGAGGTGGTATCTCATTGTGGTTTTGATTTGTATTTCCCTGATGATGAGTGATGTGGAGCATTTTTCCATGTGTCGGTTGGCCATCTGGAGGTCTTCTTTGGAGACATGTCTATTCATGTCTTTTGCCCATTTCTTCACCGGATTATTTGTTTTTTGGGTGTTGAGTTTGATAAATTCTGTATAGATTTTGGATACTAACCCTTTATCTGATATGTCATTTACAAATATCTTCTCCCATTCTGTCGGTTGCCTTTTAGTTTTTCTGATTGTTTCCTTTGCTGTGCAGAAGTTTTTTATTTTGATGAGGTCCCAATAGTTCATTTTTGTTTTTGTTTCCCTTGCCTCTGGAGACGTGTTGAGTAAGAAGTTGCTGTGGTTGAGGTCAAAGAGATTTTTGCCTGCTCTTTCCTCAAGGATTTTGATGGCTTCCTGTCTTACATTTAGGTCTTTCATCCATTTTGAGTTTATTTTTGTGTATGGTGTAAGAAAGTGGTCCAGGTTCATTTTTCTGCATGTTGCTGTCCAATTTTCCCAGCACCACTTGCCGAAGAGACTGTCTTTATTCCATTGGATATTCTTTCCTGCTTTGTCAAAGATTAGTTGGCCATACGTTTGTGGGTCCATTTCTGGGTTCTCTATTCTGTTCCATTGATCTGAGTGTCTGTTTTTGTGCCATCTGATGGACTGATTTAGGGTTTTCATTTCCTAATATGTGTGAAAATGACCTAAGTAATATGGTAAAAAGTACTGCAAGGATGCTTTTCATTAATGCTGAATAATTAACACAATAAAAGGAAAAGATATAGACACTTACATGGCAAAGTATAAAGAATGCAAATTAGGGTCAATAATGTGAATTGTTTGCCATTTGTGTTTGGCTAATATAATCACATGCAGGAATAAATGCAAGGAAATCATGGACTCTAAAGGACAGGTAGGAGACTAAGAAATTCTTTTCCTGGATATTTCTCTTGGGACTGCCTCTGCCCTACCTTCTCCTTCCAAAAACTAAATAAGAAGTAGCTAGCTA
The DNA here is from genome assembly GCF_014898765.1 of Herpailurus yagouaroundi. Taxonomy (NCBI): domain Eukaryota; kingdom Metazoa; phylum Chordata; class Mammalia; order Carnivora; family Felidae; genus Herpailurus; species Herpailurus yagouaroundi. Next base: position 12,339,271 of record NW_024412441.1, read on the forward strand.
TTCCTCTTGAAAAATGATGTTTGCTGTAGAGATCTTATGGAAGGCTGACCCAGAAGGGCATAGTCATCCAACAATTCTGTTAGAGATGATGCCAAATTAAGAAGCTCATGTGTATCTTCCTCTTCTGAAAAGCTTTCTTTAATTTTGCCATGGTGGTCCAGGTACTCCCTGTACCTCTTTTGTCCAAATGGAAGCTTGGATTAAGAAAGAGTAAAGAAGGAAAAGTTAGTCATTTGAAAACATGGAGGAATGCCTGGGTGGCTCAGTCAGTTAAAGCATCTGACTTTGGCTCAGGTCATTATCTCACGGTGTGAGTTCAAGGCCCATATCTGGTGAGCTCATGCCCCACGTTAGGTGAACACAAGTCCTTCTTCAAGTGAGCCCCACTTAGGGTGAGCATGAGCCCAGCTTGAGGTGAGCCTGAGCCCTGCTTTGGCTGAGCGCTGCTTCTCTCTCTCTTTCTGCCCCTCGTGGGATTCTCTCTCTCTCTCTGCCCCTCACTCACTTGTGCCATCTCTCTCTGTGTCAAAAAAAAAAAAAAAAAAAGAAAAAAGAAAAGAAAACGGAACACAGAAAACTAGGGGAGGCAGACACTAGGGGGAGGAAGGTTGTATTACCCTAGGGGTTGTTGGGAAACTCTTCCCAGTTAGATTCTCAGTGACCTGACTTCTTGAAACTCTTTCCTCTTTCCAATACATCTGAAAAATCCAGTTTGCTTTCTTTTCCTTTCTGACCTGTTCACACTTACTATACTTCTTGTTTCTCATTTTCCTCTAAAAGTAGATGTGGAATGGGATGTATCCCTGTCTTGCTGTGCACTGAGATAAGTACACAAGCCCTTTCGTTTTGGGGGCTATATTGGGGGCACCATGGGGAAATACAAAGGGATGAAAAATAACAACATGAAGAAGTTATGAAGTCTTCAAAAAGTTTACACAGAATTTTGCTTTATCCTTATCTGGTACCCAGAAGTGTAGATGGATCCTTTTCTGTCCCTATGGGTGGAGCTCTCATCAGACCTCCTCCTTCCTGCACCTCTTCCCTTCCTTATCTTGTTCCTACAGACTCCTTCCTCCTTCCCCAAGGGCCTCTCTTTCAAGATGGGTAAGTATAGTTTGGGTGTAGACACGTAGACGTTCAAGTGCTCCCAGGTTCAAGAACTCATTTACTGTCAGAGTCCTTCCAACACATCTCTCTCAATGCCTCTCTCGTGCCACCTCAGGAGCTAAAAGCATAAAAACTGCAGTTGAGGAGAATGGACTGGGGAATGGCAAATCTAGAGACTTTGGGAAGGTACCAAGGATATATCACACTTTGTCATTTTGCTGAGAGCCCTTGGTAGCTGGCCTGAGTACTTCTGGCCATCATCTCTAGGTGATGCATTTAATAGGCTGCTCTAAGTGAGTGTTCTCTGTAAATGTGAATCTGGGCACTTGCAGATGTTAAGGAGGATGAACCAGAGGAATCTTATCTGGCATAACCAGGAAGCCAGTGCTTTGTAGGACAGGCCAGTTACCACAACTTGATGGTATCACCTACAAGGACAAAACTTGGCAGCTTTGGTTTGCTAAATGGGCATCAAAACTACTAGTCATTTTTCATAATAGAAGAGACAGTACATCCAAAGTCAACTTTTGAAAATGTCTCCAACTCTTGAGGCACCTGGGTGGCTCAGTCAATTAAGCTTCTGACTCTTGATTTCTGCTCAGGTCATGATCTTACAGTTGTGAGTTCGAGCCCTGCGTCAGGATCTGTGCTAACAAAGTAGAGTCTGCTGGAGATTCTCTCACTCCCCTTCTCTGTCTGACCCTCCCCTTCTCGTACTCTCTGTCTGTCTCTGTCTCAAAATAATAAAAAAAAAAAAAAAAAATTAAAAATGTCCCCAACTGTGGGTGTGCTTAGTGCCTTCAACAACAAGGTCAATAAAGAGTACAAATTGGAAGCTGAATATTAATGTTATTTCAAAGGACTCAGAAGTTGTTAGGTAACTCATTTAGGTATAGCTTGTTGGTAGTTTAGTCTTTAGTGATATGAAATACACTTTATGTGACAAACCTCTTGAAGTTCACTCATATAGCTTAAGTTCTCATTTATGTTTGAATAACATGGTCATAGTGGTAAGTGTCTCTCAGCATCATCAATGATAACTGAGACTGGTCTCCTTAGTACCTTGATTTCTTGGCCCTCTCCATGAGGGCAATTGTACCCTACATCCAGCCTTAGGAGAAGAAACAAAGGCAGATTCAGGGACCAAAAGTATTTATGATAATGGATAAAGTAATTAAAAGCATTATATATAAGTAATTATATATCTTTAAAGTTATTTAGTATGGGGCATATTTTTGTGAGATAAAACTTCTATGTGGTGTGCATACTTAAAAAATTGATCTTAATTTGAAAAATAACTACATTGGAGAAGGGAGCTGATGACACAATTGTTTGCAGAAGTTAAAAAAAAGAAAAAAGGTAAAAAAGAAAACCCACTGGAGAATTTTGAGAAACTCCAGATGGATTTGAACTTGTTGATGGAGGCAGAGCAATAGTATGACAGATTAGATCTGACTCAAGGATCCATAATTTTCAAAAGGAATTTTAGAATTATCAGATAAACTGAATTTGATGAAAGAAGGAAAAACCTCTAGAATTTGTAAATGTCTGCCCATGGGTTTTGAAGAACTATTTGCAAGTGTGGAACAGCCCTAAGGGTAAAATGGGGCAATGAACTTGTTACCCTGTCCAAGACAGCTGGGCCTCCTGTTCTTATCCAGCCACATGGAAATGGTTATGGTTCCCTGGATACTCCATGTTGTGACTTCTCCCCTCCCACATTCCCTTCCCACTATTATCAACCCTGTTGGGTTCTCATAGCACAGTATACTTTCCTTCTGTGGCAATTAACACAGTTTGTAATTTATTTATTTGAAAATTTGATTGTCTGACTTCATCATACTGCAAATTTCAAGAATAGGGACTGTGACTGTTTTGTTCAGAATTGTGTCTGTATGTAGTACAAGGTATCTGGTAGTAATCAGTAAATATTTTTTAACAAATGAGCCTTAGCACATGTTTTTTGTTTTGTTTTGTTTTTTCTTTTCTCTGCCTGGAATGTCTTCCCTCTTCCTATTTGGCTAGTGATCTCATATTTACGTTTTCCAAAACCCACCCTGTAGCACGACTCCAAAATACTGCTCCTTTAGAGGAAATTATGGCATCCTTTCTCTGTACATTTTCTAAGCATCTGGATTGCTGTACTCACCAACACTGTCCTGCGATTGTTCGTTTACATGGCTCCCTTGACAATTAGACTGTGAGCTCCTTGAGTCCAGTGACTGGGTCTTATTCATCTTTTTATTTCAAGTATCTAGTGGCATTAGTAGATGCTCATAGATATTTGGAAATTGAAGTAATATTGAAGCTTATGTTTTCTAGCCACCTCAACAAAGGAGAAGTTGTTTTAGGGGCAGTGGTGAGCTGTAGCTCAACAGTTCATTGAAGGTGCAGGACACCAATGATGCCCCCCAGTAACATTGGTGTTGTTTCCACTTATTTAAGAGACTTACTGCTTTTCTCCCTCACTCTTGTGGCCCATATGGGGCCTCCCAGGCCACTGTCTGTGATACAAGTCAAGGCTCAAAGATTCTCTCTAGGCTTTTTTCTTCCAGTAGCTGAATAATAGACAGCAGTTCTTTCCTCTCTGTTGGTGCTAATGTCAAGGTATGAGCACAACTCATTCCCCACTACTTGGAGAATATAGCCATCAAGTGTCTAGTTCTAGTAAGATCTAGCCTTCCCTGTTCTTTCAATGATTTGGTTTCATAGGCAAGTGCATTCCTTTTTGGACTAAACTAGTAAAGTTGTAAAACTTAGCTAGCAGGCAGAGCTCAGCTCTCTACCACTGTTGGTCTTCTTTCCCCGTTCTTCCCCAGCTTCTCCTCTAAAAACTTCTGGAACAAATAATAAAGAATATCTTTGAGATTATATATATATATATATATATATCCCTGCACCCAGTTCCTAGCACAGAGTTCCTAAAACCCTTATAATTTCCTAAGTGACAAGAGTAGTAGGAATACCCTTTGTTCTAATATTTGGTCTTTGATCCCCATTCTTGACAAAGAGTTCCTAAATCCCTTGGAATTTCCTGGGTAACAGCAGTAACTATTGGTGGGATCCTGGATGGGGGCTGGTCACCAGAAAGACCAAGCCATGATTAGAAGCCTGGAATTTTAAGCCCTAACTCCCATTCTCCTGAGAAGGGAAAGGGGCTGGACGGGAGCTAATGATTGATCATGTGTATGTGATGAAGCCTCCATAAAAATCCCAAAAGTATGGCATTCTGAAAGCTTCCAGGTCAGTGAACACATCCATGTACTAGGAGAGTGACATACCCCAATTCCATGGGGACAGCAGCTCCTACTCTGAGGACCCTCCCAGATCTTCCCTATGTATCTTGTCATCTGGCTATTCATCCATGTCCTTTATTATATCCTTTAATAAACAAGTAATGTGAGTAAGTGTTTTCCTGAGTTCTGTGAGCCACTCTAGCAAATAATTGAATCCAGTGGGAGGAGGCCATGGGATTCTCCAGTTTGTAGCCAAGTCAGACAGAAGTTGTGGGCAACCTGGGAACCTACTACTTGTGATTGGCATCTGAGGGGAGCAGTCTTGTGGGACTGAGCCCTCCACCTGTGGGATCTGAGGCTATCTCCAGGTTGATAATGTCAGAACTGAGTTAAATTGTAGGGCACCCAGCTGGTGTCACAGAATTGCTTCTGGGGGGGAACAAACCCTGCATATCTGGCATCAGAAGTATTATGAGTGCAGTGGTGCCTGGCTGGCTGAGTTGGTAGAGCTTGCCACTCTTGATCTCAGGGTTATAGGTTCAAGCCCCATGTTGGGTTTAGAGATCACTTAAAAATAAAACTTTTTTTTTTTAAAGGCGTGTTGTGAGTATGGTAGTGGTGTGAGAGTAAAGGAGAAACACAGTAGTAAAGACTGGGTTTTTTTCTTAATGTAATATCCATTTGGAAGACTTCTAGTTTACAGATGACTGAACAAAGATGGTTCTGCCCCCCTCACTCCCTTTTCTCTCAAAAATTGCCCTTAAAGAACAAGAAAAACAAAAATAAGAAACACAGAGTTTATTTTTAATAAAACTGGGAGAAAATTGTGTTCTGAAGCAGAGAGGAAGAAGGTCAAAATAAAGTCCCAGGGCAGGGCCATGTTAAGGAGCTGATTCATTCCATCCAACTGTAGAAAGGCTCAGGAATTGGTGGCTCCAAGTACCTGGAAGACAGCGGGATGGGGACTATTTAAGAGCATATGAGGAACAGCTAGACCTGTTGTAGGTTCCTGTCCACTCTACAAAGGGGCTAAGTTTCCTGTACACTCAGAGATGAGAGTAGGGTCTCTGGAGAAGCCAAACTATAAAGTTTCAGGAAATCAGATACAGAGGAGAGCTGGCAGTGAAGCACTATGAGTCTGAAAAGGAAGTGAGGACCCCAGTGCCAAGTTCTAATGGCACTTCCTCCCTGCCTTCCTCCCATAGGAGAAACTCAACACTGTTGGAAAACAGACCTGCCTATACTAAAATTTAGGGATTCCAAATGAAAAAGTTGGCTGGCCAGTTCACCAGAAGATACCTCCCCGCCCAAATAAACAGCTTCTGAACAGCTTTTAAGTGTCTCATTTTAGTTATAAATGGAGAGACAAAGATAACTGGAGATCTGAGGAAAACCTCCAATATGGAAGTTAGAAACCACAACAATAACAACAACAACTCAGAGGGGAAAACACCTTTCAGAGACTGAGAAAAAAAATCATTCCAAGGGATTGGGGAAAAAAAAAATAAGGGCTAGAAGCTAAGGGAGTAACGCCTTTAAAAGTGTGAATAAGGGGTGCCTGACTGGCTCAGTAGGTTAAATGTCCAACTTCGGCTCAAGTCATGATCTTGCAGTTCGTGGGTTCAAGCCCCATGTTGGGCTCTGTGCTGATAGCTCAGAGCCTGGAGCCTGCTTTGGATTCTGTGTCTCCCTGTCTCTCTGCCCCACCTCCACTCACTCTCTGTCTTTCTCTCCCAAAAATAAAATAAACATTAAAAAATAAATAAATAAAAGTCTGAGTAAAAGTTATGGGGCACCTGACTGGCTCAGTCAGTGGAGTATGAGACTCTTCATCTCAGAACCCTGAGTTTGAACCCCACGTTGGGTATAGAGATTACTTAAAATAAAATCTTGAAAAAAAAAGTCTGACTAAAAGTTATTTTTAATCTAGAATAATACACCAACCCACCCAAACAAATCATTGATTATGTGTGAGGACAGGATATATGCATTTTCATACATGCAAAATCTCAAAAAGCTATCCCTTTCACACATCCTTTCTCAAGAAACCACTAGATGATATGTTCCACCAAATGAAGAAATAAACCAAGAAAGAACACAGTAGATCCAGAGAAGAGGGGAACACAGGAATAAGGCAAAGGGCATCTCTAGAATGATGGCAAAATGAAGTCCCAGAAGACCTCAGATAGACGAGATGATGTGATAGGCCCAGAAGTAACCCATGTAGGGCTCCTGGGACACTCAGTTGAGTGTCCAACTCTTGAGACTCTTGATTTCAGCTCAGGTCATGATCCCAGGGTCGTGGGATCAAGTGCCCGCATTCGGCTTGGCACTGGGTGTGGAGCCTCCTTAAGATTCTCTCTCTCCCTCCGCCCCTCTCCCCTGCTCGTGCTCTCTCTCTCTCTCAAACTAAAACAAGAAGTAACCCTTATAAATTAAGTGGGATTGAGGGCTATAGGAAGGGCGCTGTCAGGGCAGAACAAAATGGGCTACTAGGATTATCTAACAGGTTTGGTCATGTGAGAATTTTTAGCGAGAAGCATTTTGTAGAACTGTTGGTGGATACAGAAACACAATTTGTTCAATGAAATCTGAGCAAATGACCAAACAGAGGTAGTTATCAACTTCTGGACAATCTAAAAGACATCCAAGAAAGAAAATATAATCACTGTTCCTAACTCCTCAGCAAACAGTAATTAGTTATATTAAGTAATACTAAAAATGGATTTAGCCAAAAAATATGTTACAACTATGTTGGAGGGATGGGGGAAGTAAAAGGGGAAGAGTAAGAGTGCTAATCACCTCACTGGCAATGAAAGGAAATCAATAGATAATATCTAACTGGATGACTAGAGGAGCACATACAGAGAAACTTGAAGGCAAATAGAAACAACTATAAAAGCTGGAAATGATTGTGTCTATAATATAGGATGGTGAGGGTAGAGTAGAGCTGTGTAAAAATACTGTTGGTTTTTTTGTTATAGGCTTTTTGGTACTACCTGACCTTTTAAATTATGTACATACATTGTTTTGATAAGTAAACATTCGTTTAAAAATATCAAGGGGCACCAAATTATTAGACATTACAGCTCTGCGTCTTATGCTTGAAGGATTGAAGACGTGATCAGAGAGCCTGTCAGAGAACAGGGGATGAGGCCTTGTGTGCCAAGCCCAAGAACTTGAATTTTATTGTACAGGGAATGGAGAGGCTTCAAGGATCTTAAACAGTGGAACAATAGGATCAGACATGCTTTCAGAGCATTAGCTTCCTAGACCTCGTTGGCTTGGGAAGGAATATAATGCCACTTCTTCCCTGTCGATGTTTTATTATGAAAAATTTCAAATGTTTTATTTACTAGTTTTAGATTTATTTATTTTACCATTTTAAAATTGAATTTAATTTACTGCTTTACTTTTTTATTGTACATTATTAAATTATAAGTTATTTAAATTTACTTTGAAAAATTTTCAGAAAAGTTGAATTATCTAGTGAACATCCATATGAATGCCTAGATTCTACAATTGACATTTTACCATATTTGCCTTCTCACATAATGATCCATCTATCTTCTTTGTGTCTACCCATCAATCCATGTGATATTTTTGATACATTGAGAGAAATCAATATATTTGCTCTCAACACTTCAGCATGTATATCATTTATGAGCAATCTTTTTACAGAAGGGGAAAGCATAGATTATGGAATCAGACAGACCTGTTTCAATCTCAGAGTATAATTTTGCTGTTAGATTATTGAATATACCAGCAGATTTGGGGGGTCTTCATTTTGAAAAAAGAGTAAAATTATTAAGCATTTATTCCTTGACTTTCAGTAGCACAAAATTTCATCTGCATTGGTATAACCTACTTTTTAAAAAAAAATATTCTTCAGTAACTTAAACATCTACTTTTCCAATTAAATAATTACCCTCCTGGTAATTACCGGTTTCCAATACTAATTCTAGACTATTAGCCTTCATATGTCAATCTCAGAGATCCTAGAATCTTGATCATTTTCTCCACCAAAGAGGAGAAGGAACAGTAGTCTCAATGAGACCAACACCAAAGTCTAACATACTGGCAGAGAGGTCTGCCTCATTTTCCTGTGAAATAAGGCTTAGATCTTGGAAGATGACAGAGTTTACTCAGGATAGGAAATGAGCTCTTAGATGCCATTGGGATCACTAATTGCAATGGGTTAATAATATATCTTTAACAGTTTTCAACAAATATTCATTGAGGAAAATCTTATCAAAATACTACAAACTCTTGATTTTAGTTAAACCTGTCTACCACTTATTTAATAAATGGATTTACCTTTAATAACTTCAGGAAATGAAAACTTATTTATTCAACCACTATCTCTTGATTCTAGGATGCAAAGATGGAAGGATCTTGTCCTCAAGGTGTATTCTGTCTAGTAGGGAATAATACAAGGAATGAAAACTCAAAATAATATATGGTAGAAAGTGATAAATGCCATAACAAATGCTGATGTAATAGGGTCAAGGTGTAGAAGTGTGACCACCCCTTGTGGAGAGGAGGTTGCTGTCAGGGTTCAAGGAAGCCTTTCAGAGGATGGCATACTTGTGTTGTAAAGGAAAGGCCTTGAAAAACCTAACCTGACATAACTTGCATTTTAATCTGTTTTATTTAATGGAAATGTCTTTTCATAGCTTCTATTCATTTATTCAACATGTACTGGAGACTGCTCTGTGCCAGGCACTGACTGGCCTAGGTTCTAAGAAGACGGCAGTGAACTGGGTAGATCTTTGCTCACAGTCTGGAAGTGAGACTGACACTGAGGAAGTAAGTGTAAGTGTGAAGAACATTGTGTTAGAGAAAGAACAGGATCTGTAACAGAGGGGACTGGCCCTAGCCCAGGGGAGAGGCTAGAGCACACTTCTGAGCACTTTAGATGTTTGCCTGGTCAGTGCCATTTCTGTCTTCTCTTTGGAAGTAGAGTTATCTTCACAGTTATTCTGAATCCTCTACAGGGCCTACCCCAGGGACAGGGGATGTAGTTAGCAGCTCAGAACCCATGGCCTGTTTGGGTTTTTTCTTTTATGCTTGAGAAGGCACTTCTGGATCTTCACCATTCTGAAAATAATCTGTAGTTTCGTAGAGTGCCAGAGAGAGTTCCGATTATATTCTTCCAAAGAGTTTTTACTGAGTGTTTATTAAAGTCCTGCCTGGTTAAGAAGGACATGAGACTACAGGTCCTGAGATCACTTACTTTCACATTACAAAAGTTCTGTGTTTGAAACTTAACTCTAGCCAGCAATCTTACAAATGCCTTTCATTGGTCACTACAGGACAGTTATTCACTGTAATTTTTATGGAAGATGGGTAAGAGGTGCCATTGCCAGATGTCATGGATGGCGTTTTATAGAAGCTCTTCAACTTCCCAATTTCTGCCTTACAAAATCAGACAGATATAACCAAAGCCTGGGCCAGAGCAAAAGCCAGTTAAGTCTGCCCATCAACTGATGGCATCAGTAGGAGCTAATGTACTATGAGATGTTCCTGTTACAGCCATGCACTTAATAGGTGCTTGAGAAATTCATTGAAAACAAAGTTGGCTTTCCAAAAATCCCAGAAACAGAGATATAGCATCAGAGCTGGAAGGGATCTTAGGGGTCATTTAGTCTAGGTTTTGCCAACCAGTAGATTTGAAACCTTTATCTGGTATCTGAACCAAGATATTAACTAAGATGATCCTCTCCTGTTCTGTCAATGTCTCTTATTTTCCTGGAAACTCCATCAAGGAGTATAACTGTGTTGACAGCCCCATGGCCATATCCCATCTTTACTTCTCCCCACATTCATGCAGTAGCTCCAGTGTTGGCACCCAACCCAAACCTGCTCTTTCTGTAGGCTTTTCCATCTTAGTCAATGGCAGTTCAATGTTTCTAGTTGCTCAGGCTAACAATTTGGATATCATTTATGGTGATTTTACTTTCTTCCACACCTGATATCCAGTTTATCAGACAATCTTGTTGATTCCACCTTCAACATCTATCTAGAATATGACTTCAGCTGCTGCCTTCCCAATCTGAGCCACCATCAATTTCTCCTGAATTATTGCAGTAGTCTCCTACTTGGTGATGGCATTTCCACCTTTCCTGTTTCCAGTCTTCTCAACAGAGCAGACAAAATGACCCCTTTAAAACCTAAGTCAGGTCTTGTCGTTTCTTTACTCAAAGCCCTCTAGAGGCTTCCATCTCACATAGTGTACTTGCCAACGTCCTTACCATGGCCTCAAATGCCCTGCATGATGGGAACTCTTCCCCGCCCTCCTCCTGCTTCAATCACACACGTGGCCCTTTCCCACCTCAAGAACTTTGTACGTGTGATTCCCTTGGCCTCCACTTCTTCCTAGAGGGCTCCTTCTTTCTCTGCCTATGGTCCTCTGCTCAAATGTTACTATATGAGTGAGGCCTTCCCCAGCCACCATATAAAAATTAGTAACATCCTTTCCCTCCTCCCAAACCTTTCTTTTTCCCTTTTTCTGTTGTTCTCCAGACCATCTGCCATAATCCAGTAGACTATGCTTCGCTTGTCTATGTATTTATTGACTATCTCCCACTAAGCTTCATGAAAGGGAGATTTTATCTTGTTCGCCTCCATATTGTCAACACATAGAACTGTGCTTATCACCTAGTATTTAATAAACATTAGTATGATAAATAATACATAAATTGTTGCTTTGTTGATATGAAATGTTATTACTAATATTGTTATGATTGATAATTCAGTTTTCCTTTGTTAGCAGGTTACCTTCTATTCACCCTTCAAGACTACTTAGAATTTCCAAATTCCAAAAAACTTTCCCTTCATCTCCAAGACTGTGTTAGAAGTCTCTTCCCTGAGCTCCCACAGCAACCTGAACATGTCTCTATCAGATAATTCATCACATGACAATGTCTGTTTGCCTGGCGCACTTCCCCACCACTGGATAGTGAGCAGGGCATAGTATCTTTTCTTCTGAGCTTCCCAGGGCTTCGCACAATGTTTGGCACATATTAAGTAAGCCTATAGATGTTCTAAGGAAGGAAGAAGGGAGGGATCAAGATAAAAAGGAAAGAAGGAAGAAATAAATGGAAGAATGGTTGGAAGATAGGCTGTGAATTTCATTTATAATTTAAAAAAGAACCCTTTACAGGGGTGGCTGGGTGGCTCAGTCAGTTAAGCGTCCGACTTCAGCTCAGGTCATGATCTCGTGGTTCCTGAGTTCGAGCCCTGCATCAGGCTGTGTGCTGACAGCTCTGAGCCTGCTTCAGATTCTGTGTCTTACTGTCTCCCTCTGCCCCTCTCCTGCTCACGCTCTGTCTCTCTCTCTTTCAAAATTAAATAAACATTTAAAATTTTTAAAAATAAAGTAAAAAAAGAACCCTTTACAAATTTAGTTAACAAACTTCTGGAATCGTGCAGACCTCCATTTTAAAAAATAATTGTGGTGGCACCTGGGTGGCTGAGTCAGTTAAGCATCGGACTTCAGCTCAGGTCATAATCTCATGGTTATTGAGTTTGAACCCCACATCGGGTTCTCCGCTCTCAGCACAGAGCCTGCTTGCAATCCTGTCTCCCTCTTTCTCTGTCCCTACCCTGCTCATGCTCTCTCAAAAATAAATAAACATTAACAAAATAAAAATAAATTGTGGTAAACTACATAGAACAAAAATCTTACCATCTTAACGGTTCCGCAGCATTAGTTCATTCACATTTTTGTGCCACCATTATTAGCACCATGCACCTCCAGGACTCTTTCATTTGTAAAACTGAATCTGTGTACCTGTTAAACACTAACTCCCCATTTCCCCCTTACCCTAGCCCTTGGCATCCACCATTCTACTTTCTGTCTCTAAGAATTTGACTTCTCTAGGTACCTCCTGTAAGTGGAATCACACAGTATTGTTCCTTCATGACTGGCTATTTCACTTAGCATGATGTCCTCATAATGTCCATGTTGTAGCATGTAGAATTTAATTCTTTTTTTAAGGTGGAATAATATTCTATTGAATGTATATACCACATTTGTGTGTATTCATTCATCTGTTGGTGGGCACTTGGGTTGTTTCCACCTTTTGGCTATTGTGAGTAATATTGCTGTGAACATGGGTGTCCAACTGTCTATTCGAGTTCTTGCTTTCACTTCTTTTGTGTATATACCCAGAAGTAAACTTGGAGAATCATATGGTAATTCTTTTTTTCTTTTTAAACTTTTAAAATGTTTATTTAGGGGCGCCTGGGTGGCGCAGTCGGTTAAGCGTCCAACTTCAGCCAGGTCACGATCTCGCGGTCCGTGAGTTCGAGCCCCGCGTGGGGCTCTGGGCTGATGGCTCAGAGCCTGGAGCCTGTTTCCGATTCTGCGTCTCCCTCTCTCTCTGCCCCTCTCCCGTTCATGCTCTGTCTCTCTCTGTCCCAAAAATAAATAAACGTTGAAAAAAAAAATTTTAAAAAAATAAAATATTTATTCTAGAGAGAGAGAGACATGAGCATGAGCATGAGAGACAGAGCATGAGCGGGGGAGGGGAAGAGAGAGAGGGAGACAGAATCTGAAGCAAGCTGCAGGCTCTGACCTGTCAGCACAGAACCCTGACACGGGGCTCGAACTCACAAACAGTGACCTGAGCTGAAGTCCGATGCTTAACTGACTGAGCCACCCAGGAGCCCCTAGTAATTCTATTTTAAATTTTGGGGGAACTACACTACCTTTTCAAAAGCATCTATACCTGTTTACGTTCCAGTAATGGGCACAACAGTTATTTTTTCTCCACATTCTAATATTTTTTCTTTTCTTTTCTTTTTTCTTTTCTTTTCTTTTCTTTTCTTTTCTTTTCTTTTCTTTTCTTTTCTTTTCTTTTCTTTTCCTTTCCTCTTTCTTTCTTTCTTTCTTTCTTTCTTTCTAATAGAAGCCATCCTAATAGGCGTGAGGTGCTGCAGCCTTCTTAAAATCTAAGTACATCTGCAAACACATTTAAGCTCCCAGTAGCAGGTCTTTAGCCTGAAAGGCAGCCAGTTTTACTGAGGTGAACTTCTGGAATTTGTTCAGCTGCACAGACACTTACTCCTCTCCTTCCATCTGCTTATTCCTAGCAGAGCCCCACCAGTCACTTTTGAGTTGCTTCAGTGGTATAAATTCTCTCAATTCCTGCTGCCCAGCTGCTCAGCAGTATTCGATATATACTTCAAACCTTACTCTCCTTTCTTCACAAAAGGTAATTGATGGGGAACTATACACGGTTTACTTGCAGGAAAGAGCATAAAAGTAATAAGCAGGATGAGTGAAAAATAAAGTAAGAGAGTGAGGGCAGATTCTATAGACTCCTTGTAGTGCCAGCACAGCAAAGCTAAGTGAAGGAACACCTGGAAGGCCCCCTCTGCCAGCCACATCCCACATCACCCCATCAGCCCCTCACCTCCTGAGTCCTTTCCTGTTCTTAGAAAGATTTGGTGTTAGATCATTTCTCCCTTATTGCAGACGATTCTAAAAGTATTTCCAAAAACTTATGTGCAGGCTGATGGAAGGGGAGCTATGATTTAAATATTTTAATTTCACAATTAACTGTTTCTCTGGGCAAGTCAGTAAAGCTCACTACACCTGTTTTCTCAGCTTTGAAATGAAACTATTGGGGGATGCCTGGGTGGCTCAGTTGGTTAAGCCTGAGGCTTCAGCACAGGTCATGATATCGTGGCTCATGAGTTGGAACCCTGCATCGAGCCTGGAGCCTGCTTCGGATTCTGTGCCTGCTTCAGATTCTGTCTCTGCCCCTCCCCCACTTGCGCTATGTCTCTCAAACAAACAAAAGTTTAAAAATAAAATTAAAAAAAAAAAGAAATGAAACTATTGGACAAGAAGTCTTTAAGGAACTTGCCAGCTCAATATTTTAATTCCAAAACTTTTGATGATCCAAAAAACATTTCCTTTTATTTTAGAAATGTTTTATATATATCAAAACAATTGTCTTATTTTGCCCTCAGTGGTGACCTCATTTATATTGAGTAACTCTGAAAACCCAGAATCAGGTGCTTGTTGCTATTTATTCTCTGCCAGAAAATTGTAAATGTGTGTGTCTGCATTTGCAGAGAGCTGTGACTTCTCAGTCATTTGCCCTCTTATCCACCACTACCTCCAAATGTTTCGTTTCTAAAAGCACACACAAAAATGTCACTGAATTAAATGTAAATATAAAATGATACCTGGAAGCAAACATTATATCAAGTGTGTGCTCTGTGATACTAAAGGCTGTAATTGCTCATGTAGCACTCCCTTTTTTTCTCTCACTGTCAAATTCACTTTGCAAGCAATGTAAAAAGAGACAAAATTCAGAAATGTCATCAACTCCCACAGTATCACCATGATTGAAAGGTATTTATTAAGCCTTTTATTGTTATAGGCCAGGTGTTTTAATGGGTTTTCCAGTCTGATGAGAATCATTTCAGGATGCTGAGTCAAGGAGTATGAAACCTGGAATCACCCAGTTGTTTCTTTTTCTTTTTTTTTTTTTTAATGTTTATTTACTTATTTTGAGAGAGAGAGAGAGAGAGAGAGAGAATTCAGGGAAGGGGCAGAGAGAGAAGGAGAGAGAGAATCCCAAGCAGGCTCCATGCTGTCAGCACAGAGCCCAACACAGGGCTCGATCCCACGAACTGTGAGATCATGACCCGAGCCAAAATCAAGAGTCCGATGCTTAACTGACTGAGCCACCCAGGTGTTCCCACCCAGTTTTTTCTGACACACCTTTCAATTCATGTTACTGGGCATTTTTTAGAGTAAGTCACTGCCCACCTGCTACTCAATAAAAATAGTTTATTGAAAATAACTCTCTATACATGTTCATTCATTCATTCATTCATTCATTCATTCTGTGTTTTGGATAAACTTTAAAAAGAAGGTTAAACACGCTGCCCCTGAGTTGCTGTGTATGCTCTGGTTTGTCAGTAGTTGTTACCAAATGCAGAAGAGAATCTCATAGATAATTCTTAATTTTTAAACCCCTTTAACACTTACTTTGGCAGCATACAGCATACAGGATAGATTTAAATCAGGTAACTTACTTGAATGATTCTAAAATAAAGTTTGCCATTTCTCTAGGTTAAAAGTCCATGTTATCAGGACTCCTGGGTGGCCCAGTCATTTGGGCGTCTGACTTCTGCTCGAGTCATGATCTCATGGTTCATGAGTTTGAGCCCTGCATGGGGCTCTGTGCTGATAGCTCAGAGCCTGGAGCCCACTTCGGATTCTATGTCTCCCTCTCTGCTCCTCCCCCCCCCCACTCTCTCTCTCTCTCTCTCTCTCTCTCTCTTAGAAATAAATAAAAAACAAAAACAATTTTTTAAATAAAAGTCCATATTATCAATTATACTACTTGAATTTCAGTCGCAGGAAATAAATCACCGCCTATTTTGATCAGAAGAGCATTTAAATCGGAGAATTAGGGAATTGTTAGGGAGGCTGATAAGAGTGAGATAAGCTAGGTTCTTTCTAATGACTCCCAGAACATCACCACTGAACTGTTCTGGGAGAGGAGTGCCACACTCAGGAAGGTAAGGAATCAGAGCCTCCTCTGGAAGGATTGAGTTTAAGAGTACACTTGTTGGGGTGCCTGGGTGGCTCAGTTGGTTAAGTGCCAGTCTTTGGCTCAGGTCATGATCTCACGGTTTGTGGGTTTGAGCCTCACGTCAGGCTCTGTGCTGACAGCTCAGAGCCTGGAGTCTGCTTCGGATTCTGTGTCTTCCTCTCTCTTTGCCCCTCCCCTGCTTGCGCTCTGTCTCTCTCTCCCAAAAAGTAAATAAACATTTAAAAAAAAATTTTTTTTAAGAATATACTTGTGATCCAGGCAGGGGTCCGGAAGCTCCACTACAGCTGCCTTTTGACATCTGTGAAGCTATTCTCTGGACACCAAGATGCTATTGCAGAAAAACCCAGTAATTCCATGACCATGACAGTCAGGAGCACCTAAGAACTTGAGAAGGTGGTTCCAACCCCTTCTGCTTTCCCAATCTTGTATAATGCGCTGAATTGGTACAATTTGTTTCACACCCAGATCCAGCTGCAAGGGAGTAAAAGTGGAGGGCTTTTTTTTTTTTTTTTTTTTTTTTTTAGCACAGATAATCATTAACTATTACAAAACTGAATGTAATAAGTATTACAAAAGCAAAACCAGAATCTAGTAACAACACATAACAGGGTGGTCTGACTTTGTTTGCAAGGGTCAGAGACATTTTTTCCCCTGTATTTTTATAACAAATTGTATAGTCTCTTCTATACCTTGCCTTTTTCATTTAATAGAATATCTTGGAAATTATTATGTATCAAAACATAATGAGCTCTTACATCCTTCTTTTTTTTATATAACTGCAAAGCATTCTCTGATATAGATGTCCATAATTCATCTTACCATTCGCCTCTCACTGGACACTTGCATAGTACCCAGTGCTTTGCTATTACAAATGATGCTATGGTGAATAGTCTTGTATTTACATAATTTCCCATGTGTACGAGAATATCCATAGGATGAATTCCTAAAAGTAGAACTCCTTAGTCAGTGGGCATGTTGTTTCTAATTTCATTGTTGTTGTCATTTGTCATTTTTTAAAGAAAAAATATTTTATCCATTAGTTCATTTTTTGAATAATATACACACAGGGTAAAAAGATATAAAAAGGAACACGAAAGTGGGGAGTGGAAAGTAGATTTCCTTCATAGTGCATCCAGAGATATTCTATGTGTACACAAGCACATGGACACATGCATATCCATATATACCTACATAAAACATATGAACATATAAATTATTATGCAGAATTTCTCTTCTTTGGGCTGATAATTTTTTTCTGCGTATGGTGTATGGGAGTCAGGAGAGTTTTGCCAAGACATAGAGACCCCAGGCTTCAGTGTAGCATTGTGTCAGAAGCAATCCTTCATTATTGTTTCTTTTTTTTTTTTTTAACATTTTGTGGGTTTTTTGTTTTTGTTTTTGTTTTTGTTTTTGTTTTTTTTTTTGAGACAGGGAGAGACAGCATGAACAGTGGAGGGTCAGCGAGAGGGAGACACAGAATCTGAAACAGGCTCCAGGCTCTGAGCTGTCAGCACAGAGCCCGACCATTATTGTTTCATTTAGTGTCGGTGCATGGGCGTTCACTATGCCAGTGCAGTCATCTACAGGCAAGGATGGCCTGGATACGGGCCCTCCACAATCCTTCGTCTCAGATTTTCTAACAAGATTTTCTGTGTTTTGAGTACAGTAGTTATCATTGGGTCTGTCTTCTCCATAATCTGACAGTTCCCTCTGCCCCTCTCTTGGTTGAATCTTCTCTATCGTGTGGCCCCTATATATATATATATATTTTTTTTTCTTGCTTTACTCCCTTCATTTGGTGGAGCATATTTTGCAACAGTTTTCTGAAAAAGGGTCGATGAAGGTACATTTTTTGAGATCTTGGATGTCTGAAAATGTTTTTATTCTACCTTCCCACTTGATTGATAAAATGACTAGATATAGAATTCTAGATTAGGAATATTCTTCCTTCAGTTTTGAAGGCTTTGCTCCATTGACTTCTGGTTTTTAAGTGCTTGCTGTTGAGAAATCTGAAGCTCTTCTGATTCCTATGATGTGACCAATTTTTTAGTAGGATTTTCTTTTTGTTCCCAGTGAAACTTCACAATGACATGCCTCTGCATGAGTCTGATTTTTATCCATTCTTTTGCGCATCCAGTGGGCTCTTTCATTCTGGAAACCCTGAGTATTCTCTTGAATTATTCATTGCTGCTTTCTTCTCTTTTATTTAGATGTTGGATCTCCTGACTGGGTTCCACTTATCATTTCTCTCCTCTTTTCCTTCTTGTGCTCTTTTGCTCTGTTTTCTGGGAAATTTCCCCAATTTCATCTTCCAAAATTTCTTTTGAGTTTTTTTCAATGCTGTTATCATGTTTTCAATTTTAAAGATCTCTTTTGTTGTTGTTCTTTGAATTTTTTCATAGCATGCATTGAGTAGACTCTTCTCATTTCCTTAAGAATATTTATACAGTATTTTTATTTTTTATTTATTTTTTTAAAGTCTATTTATTTATTTTTGAGAGAGAGAGAGACAGAGAAAGGGAGGGGCAGAGAGAGAGGGAAACAGAATCCCACTGTCAGCACAGAGCCCGATGTGGGTCTTGAACTCACAGAACTGTGAGATCATGACCTGAGCAGAAATCAAGAGTTGGATGCTTAACCCACTGAGCCACACAGGCACCCTAATATAGTATTTTTAAAATATGTTTTATTTTTCCTAAAAGGGCTCTTTCTTCTAAGTTGCTTTTTTTCTATTTCTTTGCTTTGGTCTTCATCTTACATGTTAGAGTCTTTCTTCAGATGTCTGGTAATTAGTTGTCTGTTCATGATTTAAAGTGACAGACTAGGGGACACCTGGCTGGCCTGGTGGGTAGAGCATGAGACTCTTGATCTTGGGGTTGTGAGTTCAAGTCCCATATTTGCTATAGTGCTTACTTCAAAAAAATTTTTTTAAATAAATTAAAAAATAAAAAGTAAATAAAGTGAAGGACTAATTTTCTGGGGTATTGTTCCATTTGGTGTTAGGGGTATGACTTACACAGATGTGTGCATTTACCAAAACTACTCAAGTACATTTAAGATGTGTGCATTTCAATACTGTATATAAATTATGTAGTGTATAAATAAAAATATCTCTTAAATAAAACTAAAAGCAAGTGAGGAATTAAAACACTAGAAGCTCTAAGCAAGTGTGTAGGACTTACCAAGCTATAGGTTTACTTTTGGGACATCTGGGTGGACCGTTGGTTGGTATAGGACCCAACCCTCAGTGGGGCCTAGCACTCCTGTCCTGACACTTTTTTTTTTCTCCATAGGGAATAAACCCCCAGGCTCTGCTAGGATAAAGGAGGGCAGTTACCCAGCAGTGTGGAATGGGGAAGGAGTTCTAAGGATCTAATTGCTTCTCAAACATCTTTCACCTAGTCCTCCTTATTTTGGCTTAATGTCTATGCACTCCAACTCCAGTATTACTAATACAAGTTCTTGAAACTTCTGAGAATCCTGTAATATAAATTGGTTTTTTCCTCTGCTTCCTCACTGCCACTGTCCAGCTTCCAAAATATTATTGTTCTTACCTCCTTGTTTTCCCAGCTCCAGAAGGTTTATGTATTTTGTTAAAAAAAAAATGTCTCTTTATTTATTTATTTTTGTAGGGTTTCAAGAAGAAGAAAAGTTAGATGTGTATTCAGTCAACTGTCTTAACTCAGGTGTCAGGAAATCAGAAATGTACTTTTTAACTCTCCAGCTTCTGCAGTACAGTTAAGTCCTCTATAAGGAGTTTGGAGTGGATTCTAAAAGTTACTCACCAAAGCTATCGTAGTTTATCCCTTTGGCCACTCACCATCTACACATACTCTTCTACTGCCACTTTAAGTTCTAAACAACACTAGCAATCCAAACGTGCTTTCACCAAACAAAATGCAATGATCCTTTGTGCAAGTGAAAACATGCTCAGTATCTCTCTGAAGGGAAGATTAAAAAGTCCCCTTCCTTGGACCTCTCTCTGGGTAATGTTTATTTATCCAGTTCAGGAACAGTATCTCCTGGATGTCCTGTAACCTAAGAACTAAATGATAAAATTAATCACCCACAACATACCTTATAAGAAGTAGTAAGGAAGAGGGGGGACTGGTTATTTAATTATGGGTGTGTGAGGAAGAAAATATGGGTGGCTGCTGTAGTCTTACTTTCTGCATCTGGGCACGAGACCACAGTTGGTATTTATAATTTCCTTCCCTTGTACCAGCAATTCAGCTGTTTGGGGTTCATTTTGTCTGTGAATTCAATTAGCAGCAGGGCTAGACATTTCAGACTGCCAACAAAAAATTTTTAAATGGGTCCTCCCTTTTCCTTTGTTATTTTCAAAATGCAAATCTCCAGCTTCTGCCTTTGCAGGGATAGTATTGATATTATTGATTCCTATGAAGCGAGAAAAGCAAACGGGTCACGTGTTGTACTTTCCTGTGTAGATGGACTCCCAGGTGAAAATCACAGCTGGACAGCCGAGCACTTATAGAAAGTTAAGCAAAAATAGATTCATTTACCAATGGAAGGAAGATGGACATGCCTTGGATTGAAGGCTAGAAAACAGTAAGGTTGCCACTGTTATCCAAATTGTGAAGGTTGACCTTGTGTTCAGGAAAATCACCAGCCTCAATCCAGAGATGGTCAGCAGGGATAGTCCCAAGCAGAATTAAGGTAGTCCTCAAAATGCAGTTTGGGAAGGGTAGTAAAATTTATTTTGGTGCTCTCCTTCCTCCTTCACCAGCTTCAGCTTCCCTTTCTCTCCCTGGCTTGCATTGTATTTGTACCAATCTCTGCTAAGACATTAGCTGTTTATAATATGTCTTCTGATAAAAGATTGGTATAACCTCTTAAACAGGTGTTTGCATTTCAATAGAGTATTCTTCAAAATGGAAAACGTTTCAAAATTAAAAAGAATAGAACTTTACTGATAGAATGTACATGATGGGATTAATCTGCCCCACACTCACTTGACTTTGACAGAAGTTTCCACTAGCCTATAAAGCCATTCCACTGAATTTATCTCTAATATAGATTATAATTAGTGGTGGGGATATGTTATATTCACATCTCCTGACATCTGGCCCTCATTCAGACTCTATTGTTATTGAGTTCAAAGGTGGCTTTATTTATAGTTCTATCTATTAAGCTCAAAATTTGTGGATGGTGGTTAACTTGGATGTTTAAGACATAGCACTCTAGATGGTCAACACAGATTATATCTCGTACCATCCAACCATTTTCCAAATTCATATCTGGTCACTAGGAGAACTGGCTCAGGAGCCAACGGTAATGTTCTTGGGTCCCTTTTATCTGGCAATATAAAAACACTTCTTGGTGCTGTTTTCACATTGGGAAACTCTTCAGCAAGGTTGAGTTGAGAAATCAGTGATGAGTGAGCAAAAGGCAAGCTGAGGGTGAAACACAAGCTAACACCCCCTTGTGGGATATGTGTGACATTCCTCAGGCACTCCTGGCTGCCCAAGAACAAAGGAAAGGGAAAAACAAGTGGTTAACTAATAGAGATCACAATCATGCAAGACGTGAGTCTCCATCAGTTTGCAACTATCTTAATGGTTTACAAGAAGAAAGCAATTTTGTCAATAGCCAAACCTCCAGAAACCTATAGACTCAATTTCCTGAGACCCTAACATTACTCTCCCCTCTGTAGGATACAAAATCTTAACCATCAGTCACCCCTCACACTTATAATGCAGCTCTTTCTGCCCAAGGGTCTGACCTCATGCTATAATTAAACCATCTTTTTGCACCAAAAGCATCTCAAGAATTCTTTCTTGGCCATTGGCTCCTGAACCCCACTTCAAACTATGATTCAGTAGACAGAGAAGGACAGATTAGGACCTGAGGTCCCTGGGTGGGGAAAAACACCTATTTTGGAACAATGTTGGGAGTGTCTGACCACAGTAAACCCCTTCAGGCCTAAGGTTCCTGTTAAGAATGTAACAGACCTCACCAACTCCCCCTGAGGTTTCCCCTCAGGAATTTGACAAAAGACCTAAATATGGCCATACAGTCAATCAGGAATGGACAAGCCAGCACCTAGAGCTATCAAGCCAATAAGGGTAGAACCTGAGAAGGAACAAGGAGAAAGGGAGGGGGAGGGCTGACCAGAACCTTATAAAACAAGGACCCTTGCCTATAGTCCTCGGGCATTCACTTTCAAACGTCGTGTCTCTGTAAAGAGAGCTTTCCCACTATTCTTCTTTTCTAATCTTATACTCTAATATACTCTAATCTTTTCTAATCTT
>NW_024412441.1:12361480-12443705 GCF_014898765.1 Herpailurus yagouaroundi
TCTTTTCTAATCTTATACTCTAATATACTCTAATCTTTTCTAATCTTATACTCTAATATGAAGGAGCCTGCTGCTCCTTCATTCTTCGAAGTGGCGAGACAACGAATCATGGGTATTGTGGTAAAAAATCCTGCAACAAAACCACATCACCAGTGCATTTTTGGTGTTATCAGGGGAGCAAGAATTACTGTCCCGTTCAGGGTCCTTCTACCTCGACTAAGAATCAAATTGACATGAGACGGATTAACAGGAGAAAATAAAATTTAGTAGTGTACATACAGGGAATCCATACAAACATGAATATTCCAAAGACAGGCAAGCAAAATGAGGCATATATGTCCTCCTGAACTAAGGAGGAGTAGAGTCTAGGACTTCAGAGTAAAGCAATGTAATTTACATGAAAATGAAAAAGAGTCAATGTTTGGTAAACAAATGTTTGTGGGCTATTCAGAAACAATTGGACATAAAGAGGACTTGGATGAAACAGGCCTTGCTAGGTTCCTCCCTGTTGACTATACTTACTTCATATCATACTGTCATTATTTATGGTGATAACTCTCTTCCTAGAGCAAGCCCTCTATCTAAATTCTTTTTAGGCAGTTGACAGGGAGATAAGGAGCTTTTACTGAATCTGCTGGGTTTTTATTGCTTTTTAACTCAAAGTAGTCTTCATGCCAAAGTGGCCCATCTTGGGGCAGCCTGCCATTGGTCCCTACAGTATGAAGTAGCCTGTGTTAACACTGGGAATTTTCCAGGGAAAAATAGGCAAATATTAAGTAATGCCGTAGACTCCAGGGCCCAGAAAAGGAATGGTAAAGTATAAAAGGATTACTCTAGGTTTGCTTTAGGGGAAGGAGATGGAGGAAGGTTTTGGTGTTCCTTGGAAGAACTAAAATACACACAGATCTTGGTCAAATCAAAGGATGCCTCCGAGACAGAACAGGGACTGGGCTTGGGTCCCCTAAACCCTGACTGTAAAATCCAATGTTCTTAGGCTGCCTTCATAAAGAAAAAAAAAAAGCTCAAACTCTTGCCTCTTGGCTATCTATGCCTTCTTGCAGGAATGCAAAGGAAGGATGCTTACTGCAAAGACTGGCAAAGACTGGACCAAACCAGTCTGTACCAAGGTGGACCCCAGCACTGACCTTTCACCAACTTTCCCCCTCATTATGATACTAAAAATTACACCCAAGGGTAGAGATTTAACATGCTAATTAGACATGCAACACATTTAGAAGCATGACCTTTAAGTGTGCGGGTGCTAATAAATCCATACCTCTGCATGCTTAGGTGATGCCCTTTTCCCACCTACGTTTTTTAAAAAAAACTCCCTGAATTCTCCTGGGGTAGTCAGCCTAAGGACACTTTCCTCTGTGCAGACTCCCTTGTGTAGGGCATAAGCCCCAATGAAGCCTTGAATGGAACTCCCATTGGGCTTCTTGTCCATTTACATTGCTTGGAGAGCAAGGGCCTGGTTGGGTAACACCTTCAGCCCTTGTAATGCCCCCGATTTCGAATCTGAGAGATCACCAAGGAGCTGATACCGATGCAAACACATGAGGGTTTATTTGCAAGCTCGAGCTTGGGCCCAAGTATACCCGGCACAGCAGAGCAGGGACTTGGACCCCTAGGTTAAAAGGCGTAGCGGTTTTATAGGGGCCAGTGGCCAAAGAGATTGTAACACACACAGAAAGTTGCATAGTCATGCCAGTCCACACGCAGGTGGCCAATTGAATTACAGTTTACCCTATAGTAACTGTTTGAACTAGCCTATCACTCTGGTCAGAATTGGCGCACAAGTTTGGCGGGCAAAAGGCGGGGTTTACATTCTTTGGCGGTTAGGGGTTCCGTATTCCTATATGAGCCGGTTTCCAGTAAGGGTGTGCTCAGCGGCTTGACTAGGGTGGGGGAGTGTCTTAAGCAATAAGTAGGTCATGTGGGGGTTATACATGAGATGGTGGGTGTAGCACAAAATGGAGTTAGTCTTGCTCTGCTTGTCCAGGGATAGGAGATTTTTGTTAAATTCCTTGGATCCCACACCCTTAGATTCAGTATTCACTAATTTGGAGTTTGTGATCATTTGACTTTGCCTTTGTGCTATCTGTGAGAATAGGATTTATTAAACAATTGACTAAAAGAAGTTTTCAGAGGGAAATCATGAAACTATTTTAGAGAAGGAACTCTTTTCACAGCAACAATTGATAATGCTAATCGAAATGAATGCCACTTACCTATTAATTGTAACAGGCCTCCAAGGTCCTTCCCTTGAAATGTTTTAACTTTAAATGTAGCTATTCTAAGTGCTCACAGTTAATTATGTGACACCTCTATGATTGTGTTTATAATTCATACCTGCCCCTTGTCTCCCAACAAGCAGTTCAGAAAGCAGGATTTTACTAAGAGCTAAGAAATGGGACCATGTGCCACAGAGCCAATACTGAAGAAAACCTTGACCCTTGCTCAGGAAGAAAGGGGCTGGTAGCAGCAGTAAAAAAAACTTTCAGTAGAAAGGAAGCAAATGACTTGGGTACAGTGTTTAGATAGTCTGTCAAATAACAAACCAGAGGAAATTGTGGGGTGGGTCAGGAAAAAGGTTAGCCGAAAAGACCTTCAAAGGAGATGTAAACAGCCTAATAGGAGGGAGTGTGCTTGTGGGATTGGGTTGCTGGGAGCTGGATGTCTGTTGAATGTGAGAAAATGGGCAGTTTAAGAATTAAAATAAATTTTTTTTTAATGTTTATTTATTTTTGAGAGGCAGGGAGAGACAGGGTGTGCAGGGGAGAGGCAGAGAGAGAGGGAGACAGAATCTGCAACAGGCTCCCAGCTCTGAGCTGTCAGCACAGAGCCCGACACTGGACTTGAACTCTCAAACTATGAGACCATGACCTGAGTTGAAGTTGGACACTTAACTGACTGAGCCACCCAGGCACCCCAAGAATTTTAAAACCCAGGGAAATCTGGGGTGCCTGGGTAGTTCAGTTGGTTAAGTGTTCGACTCTTAATTTTGGCTCAGGTTGTGATTTCATGATCCTGGGATCGAGCCCCATGTCGGGCTCCACGCCGAGTATGGAGCCTGCCTTGGGATTCTCTCTCGCTCTCTCTCTGTTCCTCCCTCTCTCTCTCTCAAAATAAATAAACATTTTTTTAAAAGGTGGTGGGGTGGGGGGGATCCATGCTTTTGAAAGAGTCTGGCCATTTTGAATTCTTTAAACTTTGCAGAAAATGTTGTTTCCAGAAAATGGAACACAGGAATCTGGAGCAGGTTTACTCTGAAACTTGTCATTAGAACGGAGACATATTAACGCTGAGTCTAGCCACATAATGGGACAGGAACCCTGTTTTATTGTATGGAAATTCTACTAGCAAATACTCTAATGTCTTGATCTAAAATAGTATTATTTAGATTTATATTTATTTCAGTAGGGGAAATTACCCCCAGTCTTCTGAAACAGTGTAAATCAGATCAGGCACAAATCTGAAGGGTTTGAATAGCTTTCAGAACCTCCAGCTGATGATCCTGGAGGAAACCAAGGCCATATGGAAGCCCAAAGACAATTTTATCAGGTAAATAGAATTGGTGGAGGAGTTAATTATAGCAGTAAATAGCAGCATTACATTGCAATTTTTTTTTTTTTAAAGCATTTGCTTTAGTTCAACACTTGAAAGTGTACCTGCTGGCACCTTTTAACAGAGGTTTTATTAAAAGAGGTGAAGTCAGGGGCACCTGGGTGGCGCAGTCGGTTGAGCGTCCGACTTCAGCCAGGTCACGATCTTGCGGTCCGTGAGTTCGAGCCCCGCGTCAGGCTCTGGGCTGATGGCTCGGAGCCTGGAGCCTGTTTCCGATTCTGTGTCTCCCTCTCTCTCTGCCCCTCCCTCGTTCATGCTCTGTCTCTCTCTGTCCCAAAAATAAAAAAAAAAAAAAAAAAAAAAAAAGAGGTGAAGTCAGAGGCCGAGGGCCTAGCTGGCCTGGGGGTGCTTGGAGCTTTCATAGACTGGGCAGGCAGAAACTTAGGCTGAGGAATTTTAAAAATTCAAGTCATTAAAGATTAAATTTACAAAACACATATAAATTTATTTAAAATATAAACAGCTCAACCTACAGAAAAATTGATTTAAAAAAAAAAGAGGTGAAGTCAAAATTAAAGCCATTGTAATTGCTGTATCTATCTAGGTGAATGCTTTGCTCGTAGCAAATATGTGCCTTGGCAGTCAGCACCAGGCCCTGTGCCAAAGAGGTGGGGCAGAGGAGAGACCGAGGGAAACCAGGACACTTGCTTGTTAAAATGTTTACTCAAGAGGGGCGCCTGGGTGGCTCAGCTGGTTAAGTGTCCGACTTCAGCTCGGGTCATGATCTCACGGTCGTGGGTTTGAGCCCTGCACCAGGCTCTGTGCTGACAGCTTGGAGCCTGGAGCCTGCTTCCGAGTCTGTGTCTCCCTCTCTCTGTTCCTCCCCTGCTCACACTCTGTTCTCCGTGTGTCTCTCTCTCTCAATAAATAAACATTTTAAAAAATTAAAAAATAAAGTAAAATAAAATGTTTACTCAAGACATAAATTTAACAAATAAATCAGGGAAGGAGACAGAGGAGGATTCCTTCTGTTTTTCCTCAGGTTCCAGGTCCAGGACCAGTCATTTCTGTTATAGAAACAACTATTGATAACACAAGAAATTAACTTAATTATGTTCATTGCATTTTAAAAATATTTATATGTGTGATTTTCCATTTGGGATGCTTTATTTTGGTTCTGACGTTTTATTGATACCAATCCGTTTTACTTGCTTGTTCACAAATGTCTCTCTCACTGCTATTCTGGAAACTCCCCTGGGGGTAAATTTTCATCCTCACAACCCTCAAGATGTTTTGGTTTTTTCCATACCCTGTAAATCAGCCATAGATATCTTTGGACAGTGCTTTGATGTTGTCAGTCCTAGAAGCATTGTTTTGATATTAGAAATTGCTGGAAGGTAGCCAATGTCCTAACTAAGGAAAATAAGCCAGCATCTGAAATGGTCACTTAGACATTGTTCGAGCCACTGTTGAACTCTTGAACCTTTTACAAAGAATTATAATGCAAATGCAAAGGTAACCAAGTTTTCAGGAGAGTGTGCCAAGTGTAGATGAAAAGAAGGACTTCTTTGTTTATTGCCCCACCACCATTGCTTATGACATCTGCTGACAGATGCCAGAAACCTGGAAATTGGCAACCCCATGCATTTGGAAAGCGCTCTATTGACACCACTGCCTCTAAAACATCAAGGAAATAATTGCATTTCAAAAACAGTCCATGAATAAATACAATCAGGTACTTTTTTCACTGCATGAATTATTTTCAACTTGGAAATAGAGATAATGGATGGAAGTAGGGGAAATTGCACCCAGTGTTCCGAAACAGTGTAAATCAGATCAGGCACAAATCTGAAGGGTTTGAATGGCTTTCAGAACCTCCAGCTGATGATCCTGGAGGAAACCAGGGCCATATGGAAGCCAAAGACAATTTTATCAGGTAAATAGAATTGATATAAGAGTTAATTATAGCAGTAAATATTGCTCAGAGCACTAGCTTGTAGGACCCATGATGGATGGTACTTCATGTCTCTCACTGACACCCAACAAACATAGCTGTGTGGCTCTTTTATTAAGAATGATAGTAATATGATTTTCTCCCTCTGTGGCTAGAGCAACTATTTAAACTATGATATTTGGAGGAGGATTGATAAAGGCAGCAAACTTTTTCAGTGTTTCCTTTTTTATTTCCCTTGGCTGCAAAGTTCCTTGCTCCCCAATACCACCACCTAATTATTTTGGCAGAAGCCTCACAATTGCTTCAAGTTTGTTCCCTTCAGTTTGAGTCATCTGAACGCACTATTCTCAAGTCACTCCCCCACAACAGGAAACTGTAGAACCATTGCCTGTTGCAGTGGTTTTTAGTATATGTGCTGCCGAAGCGAGCACTGCAGTGGTTTTTAAAGTATTGCCCCTGAACCAGCAGTATCAGTATCACGTGGGAACTCCTTAGAAATGCAAATTCTTTGTTGTCACCTTAGACTTACCACCAAATGAGAAACTATGAAGATGGGCCCCAGCATTCTGTGGTTTAATAAACCCTTTAAGTGATTCTGATTCATGCTAAGGTTTGAGAACCACTGATCTATTGAATCAAGTGGAATCTCTTTTTCTATCCTCTATCCAAGTCATTCACTCTGGCTTATCAATTCAGTTCTGCTGGTATTTAATAAGCACCTGTTCTGTGTTAGGGGTTGACATTTGCTCTCTGGCTAACTTGAAACCTAACTTGTCAAACTTAGTATTGCACAGTGAGGTGATTCAGGAACAGGTCTCACCAAAATGTGCAACTTTGACATGCAGACTGTTTTGAGCTGAAGGCAATCAAGACAATCAAGAGAAACTTTTGCCCCTCCCTTAACTACCTAGAAGAATCTAAGTTGGGTGCCTTTTCCAGAATAAGAAATAAATTTTATCTGATTGACCCATCTGTATGGCAGGACAAACTACCAAACATCTACTCTTTACTGCCCTGTGAATCGTCCTCCTCCCGTTTGATGCCCCAGGCCCCTATCCTATTCCTTAGCTCAGAAAAGCATATGTACCTAATTTTGCCATTCTGTTTTTGAACCTCTCATGTATGTGCACTTTCCATATGCATGAAATTAAGTTAGTTTTTCTCCCGTTAATCTTTCTTATGTTAATTTAATTCTTAGACCAACTGGAAGAACCTTTAAAGGCTAGAGAGAAAATGTTTCTCCCCAACAATTATGTGCTTTTTATTTATTGGCAATATAAGGAATAAGGTGTTTCTTTCATTTTCATGAAAGAAAATCCCATGTGACCAACATATTCTTCTATATCCCAAAATGTTAAAAACTGGTAAAGATTTTTTTTTAATGTTTTGTTTATTTTTGAGAGTGAGAGTGTGAGTAGGGGAGGGGCAGAGAGAGAGAGGGAGACAGAGGATCCAAAGCAGGCTCTGTGCTCTCAAACTCACGAACCATGAGATCATGACCGAGCCGAAGTCAGAAGCTCAACCGACTGAGCCATCCAGGTGCCCCAAAATGGGTAAATATTTTTGCCTAAAGCATTCCTGTATTAATTATCGTCTGCTGTCTAACAAATTATTCCCCACATTAGATGCTTAAAACAACAAACACTTATTATTTTATCGTTTCTGTAGATCAGGAATCTGGGTGCAGCTTAGCTGAATGCCTGGGTCTCAAGGTCTCTTACAAGGTCCCATTCAAGGTGTCAGCTGGGCTGTTGACTTCCATGTTCACTCACAGGTTATTGGCAGGATTCCATTTTGTTGTTGGCCTGAGGGCCTCAGTTCCTCACTGGATGTTGGCCAGAGGCCCTCCTCAGTTCCTCGCTCCATGAACCTTTCCACAAGCAGCTCACAACATGGCAACAGTCTTCCCTCAGAACAAGCAACAAGGGAGAACAAGAGTGGGCAAGCAAAACAGAAACTGCAATCTTTCTGTAGTCTAATCTTGGATGTGACATCACATCATCTTTACTGTATTCCATTAGTTAGAAGAAAGTCATTCTGACTCATTCTTAAAATACTTGGACCCTTCCTTAAGTGTTTTTGCCAAATACCCATACTCTTAAGTTTGTTTTTTGTTTTGTTTTGTTTTGTTTTAGTAGAAAACATGATTTTGAATTTTCTGCCATTGATTCCTTATTTTTTTAAACTCCCAAAGGGACTCTGTCTACTAGCATTTGAGAAACACCAATCTAGAACTGTGGATCTTAAAACTCAGTATCTGTAAGAATTACCTAGGAACCTGTTAACAATGTGTATTCTCAGCCTTCAACCCAAGAAAGTCTGGTTCAGAAGGGCTGGATGCTGAACTGATGGCTTCTTGAGCACCACATCACAACCTCACATCTTCCTCTAGCCACTGCTACAGAGACCAATTCTATGGCTTCCACAGTTCCATGCAGATGTGACCTTTACGGCACCTTGCACCAGGCCTGTGTGCCTGTATCTCTCACTTTCTGTTCCAGAGCTTCTCTAAACACCAGGGTAAGAGATGCCCAAAGAAACCACTCATCATTTACTGACAACATTTTACTTGATGTACCCTCATATATTCATTATAGCTGATTTTTTTTTTTTTTGGATAGTGAATTTTTGTAGACTTTCTAAAGCAGATTTTATACACGTATTTAGATTGCCAGGATTCAGATAGTAAGGGAGACCCACACTTGTGAAACCCTCTGATAATCCCAGGGACTTCTGCATCCTTGTATGCCTATCCCCTTGGATTTTGTTTTCATGCTCTTCTCTTCAGACATAACACCCTTAGCTATTAATTTTATCATTTGGTTTGTTTGTTTACAAGTCTTCTTAAATCTTGTGTGGAAGGAAGAAAATAGAAAATCATTTCAGATTCATGGATTGTTTGCATATTTATTCAAACCAAACCCTGGTGTTGATATGACAGGTGAGTTTAACTTCAGTAGATAATAAAAAGTAGAACTTAACCAAACAGATTCATGAGAGGAAGAGTTTGGAGAAGGGAATTGGAGATCATTTGTATGCCAAATAGTATTTGCTACATAAGAAGATTCATGTCAAAATTTTCTTTTAGTAATGATTTTCCCTGGTAAATGTTTGTTTCACAGATGTTCAAAATCATATTTCTTAGGGAAGCTTGGTATATCCCTCTGGTAGAGATAGGTAGTTCTCTAGCCAACATTTACTCAAGTTCTGCTCTTTATTAACATAATCCTGATTTTGTTTAGTGTAGCCATGTGCCCAGCTGAAAACGTTAGGGATGGTCCAGTCCTTGCTAGTGAGTTGTAAACAGGACTTGCCAAATGAAGCTTCTGGGAGAACTTTAAAAGGAGGCAAAGTACGCTGGCAGTTATGCTTTACCTTTTGACCTTTATCTTCTTTCTGCCTGCAACATGGTACAGTGTCGGTACAGTGTAGCAGGAGGAGTTTCCATGTGCCATCTTGTAACTATGAAACAACAAGCACAAGGAAGAAAGCCTCTGATAAAGATGGCTTAGGGCAGCCTGCCCTGCAAGCATGTGGTGACATGCTAGCTTTGGAGAAACTGGATTTGGACTTCCTGATTCATGAGAAAAATAAACCCCTTATTTTTTAAGCTACTACTATTTGGTATTTCTGACTATTACATGTGGCCAAACCTATTTCCTAATATAATCCCTTAATCCTTTTATTTGAGATTTTCCTAAAGATTCCCTTTCAGATTTCCTATAGTGAAAATGCATCCTTCTATTTTTTAGGTTTATTTATTTATTCTGAGAGAGAGAGAGAGAGAGAGAGAACACATGAGCGGGGGGAGGGGCAAAAAGAAAGGGAGAGAGAATCCTAAGCAGTCTGTGTGCTGTCAGCACAGAGCCTAATGTGGGGCTTGAACTCAGGAACCGTGAGATCATGACCTGACCCCAAATCAGGATCCGTCGCTTAACTGACTGAGCCACCCAGGTGCCTCCACTTCTTTCTATTTTTAAGAAGCTCAAATTTATTTTCAGATGTATCTTACATTAAATTAATTCAGTACAAAAAAATATATAATTTATTCCAAAAAATGCTT
Organism: Herpailurus yagouaroundi; assembly: GCF_014898765.1. Taxonomy (NCBI): domain Eukaryota; kingdom Metazoa; phylum Chordata; class Mammalia; order Carnivora; family Felidae; genus Herpailurus; species Herpailurus yagouaroundi. The sequence goes on from NW_024412441.1 coordinate 12,371,065, forward strand.
TCAAGTGGAAGCAAACCTTAGAGATCACCTAGTTACTAAATATTTTATCACTACCTCAGAAATTTGTACTGTTTATAAGCTTATTTGCTGGTTTGTTACATGTCTCCCTTATTGAATAGAGCTGCACAAGGAAAGGGATATTGTCATGTTCCTCACTATGTCATCATCATATAAAACAATGCCTACCATACAATATGTATATGACAGATGTTTAATCAGTGAATAAATGTAGTTATCTAAATTCATCTGATGAGGAAACAAAATCTCAGAGACTATTGTTTGTTCAGCACCACAAATCTATTCAACTACTGGTGACCTATAAAAATAGTCATTTCAGGGGCGCCTGGGTGGCGCAGTCGGTTAAGCGTACGACTTCAGCCAGGTCACGATCTCACGGTCCGTGAGTTCGAGCCCCGCGTCGGGCTCTGGGCTGATGGCTCAGAGCCTGGAGCCTGTTTCCGATTCTGTGTCTCCCTCTCTCTCTGCCCCTCCCCCGTTCATGCTCTGTCTCTCTCTGTCCCAAAAATAAATAAACGTTGAAAAAAAAATTAAAAAAAAAAATAGTCATTTCATATGGTTCAATCTAAAAGTGGCAGAATGGACGTGAGAATATGACATTTTCTGATTGTTGACTCAGTGTTCTTTTCACTGCAATATACTGACTACTGGTTATGATGCTGATTGCAGAATTATTCTTTTTAAAAAATTTTTTTTAATTTAATTTTTTAAAAATTTACATCCAAATTAGTTAGCGTTTGGTGCAACAATGATTTCAGGAGTAGATTCCTTAGTGTCCCTTACCCATTTATCCCATCCCCCCTCCCACACCCCCTCCAGTAACCTCTGTTTGTTCTCCGTATTTAAGAGTCTCTTATACGGGGCGCCTGGGTGGCTCAGTCGGTTAAGCGGCCGACTTTGGCTCAGGTCATGATCTCGCGGTTCGTGAGTTCGAGCCCCGCGTCGGGCTCTGTGCTGACAGCTCAGAGCCTGGAGCCTGCTTCAGATTCTGTGTCTCCCTCTCTCTGACCCTCCCCCGTTCATGCTCTGTCTCTCTCTGTCTCAAAAATAAATAAATGTTAAAAAAAAATTAAAAAAAAAAAAAAAAAAAGAGTCTCTTATGTTTTGTCCCCCTCCCTGTTTTTATATTATTTTTGCTTCTCTTCCCTTATGTTCGTCTGTTTTTTCTCTTAAAGTCCTCATATGAGTGAAGTCATGTGATTTTTGTCTTTCTGTGACTGACTAATTTCACTTAGTGTAATACCCTCTAGTTCCATCCACGTAGTTGCAAATGGCAAGATTTCATTCTTTATGATTGCCGAGTAATACTCCATTGTATATGTATACCACATCTTCTTTATCCATTCATCCATTGATGGACATTTGGGCTCTTTCCATACTTCGGCTATTGTCTATAGCGCTGCTATAAACACTGGGGTGCATGTGTCCCTTCGAAACATCACACCTGTATCCCTTGGAAAAATCCTAGTAGTGCAATTGCTGGGTCGTAGAGTAGTTCTATTTTTAGTTTTATGAGGAACCTCCATACTGTTTTCCAGAGTGGCTGCACCAGCTTGTATTCCCACAGAATTATTCTTTATTAAAAAATAGTTTATCATATATTATAGCTTGTACTCCTGTGTATTTAAAATAGGGTACAATTAATAAAAATGTCATTATGCTTAACTTTCCAGGAAAACGGAAGAAAGGAAATTAAGATTACTTGAGGAAGAACTAAGCACTTAATATGTGTCATTACACTTAATTCTCACAGAAGTCCTATTTCACAGAGGGTAAAACGGAGCATCAGTTAAGGTAAGTAGGCTTGTATGGGGTTTCCCAGCTGCTAAGTGGTGAAATGGGTCTGAGGCTGGGTACATCTCATTCTAAACCCTGCACCAGTAAATGCTGTTTTACTGATTATAATCTGTAAAGCACTTGATACATGTAAAGTATTAAATTACTTACATCTTCCATTTAATTGACTTCATCAACCTCAGAAGCATAGTAATATTTGTATCTAATAAAGAACATTTCTGCTACCTTTGAAGTATTTTTTTAATGTTTGTTTATTTGTTTTTGAGAGAGAGACAGATGGAGACACAGAATCCAAAGCAGGCTCCAGGCTCTCAGCTGTCAGTGCAGAACCTGACATGGGGCTTGAACCCACGAATTGTGAGATCATGACCTGAGCCAAAGTCAGATGCTTAACCAACTGAGCCACTGAGGTGCCCCTCTGCTACCTTTAAAATGGATCCAGTGGTGCCTGGGTGGCTCAGTCAGTTGAGCTCCTGATTCTTGATTTTGGCTCAGGTCATGATGTCATGGTTGGTGAGACTGAGCCCTGCTTTGGGCTCTGTGATGATAGGGCAGAGCCTACTTGGGATTCTCTCTCTCTATTCCCCTTCCCCACTCACATGCTTTCTCTAAATAAATAAATAAATAAATACATACATACATACATACATACATACATACATTTAATTAAATAAAAAAGATTTACATACATACATAAAATGGATCCACAGTTTTAACTGCAGACAGCTGCTTTTGGTTAGATAATTTTCAGTTGGAACATGAAACATTATAAGGCAGGGCACTTGACATTTTTTTCTGATTCTTGTTCATGCATCTAATCTACAGTTTCTTGACCACATAAAACCTGTACAGCCTGTACACTTGGGTTAGTTATCTAGTGGTTTGGAAAAAACAGAGAAGTGTGAATTCAGAAAAACAGCTGCTCCTAAAATGGAATGATATCAGACAGTCTCAAAATAAGCTTGGTCCAAGATTGCTTATTCTCCTATGAATTGGTTGGTACTTCTTGAAATTTCCTCACTTTGCAATGATTATATCAAATCACCTCTCTATTTCTGTAAGATTAATCTATCAGAAGTTTTAAACCTATTTGTAGAAATCATGCCTCTTCTTCAAATGGAATCTTATGTGGAACATTAATATGTAAATCAGGTAAGGAAAAAAACTGGTGAGGGCTGGAATGGGAGTCCAGAGACACATCAGCTGGGCTCCAGGTTGGGCCTGGAGAGGAGGCTGATGAGGACCTCTGCAGACTCCTCACGTCAGACCATCTCCAAGGTCTTTTGCAGGTTGAAAATTCTATGAGCCAATGGGTCTGTTGGGTATCTGTTGGTTACCTTATTGCCATGAAAACCAGTTGTATTCAACAAGGGGAAAATAACAATAACTGTCTTTCTCTGGGAACATCTGTTCTGGAAATTAGTACATTTTAGTTCTAATCCCAGCTCTGCCACTGTTTAGGCCTGTTACCTTGGATGCTGTTTGCCCATCTATGAAATGAGGATAAAACATTCCCTACCTACTGTATTTTCAAATACATTTTCTTGTGGGGTTAAAAATTCCTTTTGACAAAAATAAAATTAGAACAATTGTAAAGCATTGCCTTCAGGAAGATGTACAGCATCTCGACTTTTTATTCCAAAGTCACAAACAGTTACTACCTCTGTTTATAATTATAATAAAATTAAACGCCTGAAAATAAGTTCTGTTAGTGCCCGGATATAGGGGCAGGCATTCGTTTTCATTTTTGCATAGTTATAAAATTTTTTTCCAGGACAAAGTGAGACAATTCCTTTGTTAGAAAAAAAACAAAGACAAAAAAACCCTTGGTTTTTACAGAGTTGATATATTTTATCAAATTAATACATGATGCTGGGGCACCTGGGTGGCTCAGTCAGTTAAGCATCTGACTTCTGCTCAGGTCATGATCTCACAGTTCATGGGTTTGAGCCCCACATCAGGCTCTGTGCTGACAGCTCAGAGCCTGGAGCCTGCTTCAGATTCTGTGTCTCCCTTTCTCACTGCCCCTCCCCCACTCATGCACTGTCTCTCTCTTTCTCTCTCTCTTTCAAAAATAAGTAAACATTTAATAAAATAATACATATGCTTATTAAAATACATAAACAAAAATGAATTCTACCATTTAAACCTACAACAAATGACATTTGTTGAACATCTTTCAAAGCATTCAATATGCAACTAAGATATAGACAGAAAGATAGTAGGTAGGTGGGTAGACAAATATAGGTACAGTGACAAAGAGATTGGTTGACAGAAATGGGAATCATACTCTATGTGCTATTTTAAACAAAAGATAACTTTATACTTTCATTTAGTGAAGGTAGAGGAAATTGAAGTGAAACTGTACGAATTGCTGAACTTTAGATAAAAGTTTCTTCACTATGGGGCGCCTGGGTGGCTCAGTCAGTTAAGTGGCTGTCTTCGGCTCAAGTCATGATCTTGTGCTCCGTGTCGGGCTCTGTGCTGATAGCTCAGAGCCTGGAGCCTGCTTCTGTTTCTGTGTCTCCCTCTCTCTCTGCCCCTCCCCCATTCGCACTCTGTCTCTCTCTGCCTTTCAAAAATGAATAAATGTCAAAAAAAAAAGTTTCTTCACTATGAAAGTTATTAGTTCCTAATTCTTTTTAAAAATTTACGAAAAACACTAAGAGGTTGGAATCATTATGTCAAAGGTTTTTTAAAATTTTCATTTTAGACTATGTCTATGGATCCCATGTGATGCAGGATGAGAAAATCAGCACATTTACTCTTTTACCAGACTTTTGATTTTTGTGTTATCATTTACATTCTGTCCAGTAACCATAGTTCCCACAGTTATTTAAGCTTAGTTTTGTATTTAAGTGAATTAAAATTTCATCATTAATCATTTTACAATGGCTTCCATGTTCCTTATTTATATATTATTTTGATTTAATTTTTGTTGGCTGAGTTTCATCATCTAATTTTCTTCCCGAGGTTGAAAAGTCCTGTCCCTTTTCTTTACATCTGAAGGACAGCTGCCTGGCGTAATCATTTAGTTAAGTTTGACTGAATATAAAGAATCTTTCTCCCCCAACACACATACACATAAGAGTTTTTAACACGTTGGAAGTTTATCGCTTTATCACGTAATAGGCCAGAGTAGGCATGATGTATACATGAATTCATCAGGAATTTGCAGTCTTGCCAGCTCATTGTTCTACCATTTCATAAAGAATGATCCTCATGGTCCAAAAAGGCTGCTTGACTGTTAGCCATCATATCCACATTTCAGGCAGCAAGGTGAAGGAATGAATCTAGAAGGACAGAATCCCACCCTTAAGGAGACTTCTCTGAGTGGCACACATTTCTACTTATATTTCACTGGGAAAAAAAATCAATTACATGGCTATGGGGTATGTAGTCTTTTAGCTGATTGCAGGTGTCTGGCTCAAAATCTGGGTTCTTTGTGTTAAGAAGAAAGAAAATGGATATGGAGGAATAACCAGCAGCCTTTGCCTGCCACACCTGGACATGAAGTTTGGGGTCATGCTTTCATGTTCTCCTAGCTGCATAGTCATACACCACTATCTTCAAGCATTTGAATGTCACTGTGGGGATTTCTGAAGTCATTCTTTCCTCCTTTTAAGTAACCTACCTTTTTGCTTGGATTCTCATATAAATTAGTTCTTTATACTTGAACATTAGTCTCTGCAGGTATATCTTAGTTCATCTTTATTTTTTTTATATTAGTTCATCTTTCTATAACATTTTTTCCCAAATATTGGTGTATCTTTTTGATCTGCAAATTGATGTCTTTATTTTAGTAAGCATTTCTTTCATTATATCTTTAAATATCATTTCTATCATATCTCTATTTTCCAAGAAGTTGAATCTCCTTTGCATATCTTCTTTATATCATTTTTATATCCGTGTTCTTCTATTCTTTCTCTCTAGCCTGTTCCTCATGTCTTAACATGCTTTAATCATACTTTATCCCTGGGGCGCCTGGGTGGCTCAGTCTGACTTTGGCTCCGGTCATGATCTCATAGTCTGTGAGTTCGAGCCCCGCGTGGGGCTCTGTGCTGACAGCTCAGAGCCTGCAGCCTGCTTCGGATTCTGTGTCTCCCTCTCTCTCTGCCCCTCCCCCACTCATGCTCTCTCTCTCTCTCTCTCTCTCTCTCTCTCTCTCTTTCTCTCTCTCTCTGTGTCAAAAATAAATAAACATTAAAATTTTTTTTAAAAAATCATACTTTATCCCTATTTTTCATTTTTTCTAATGTAGCAGTCACTTCAAAGATGTTTTTCTTTTCTTTTCTTTCTCTACCAATCTGCTTTTATCCTCTTCTGTTGTATTTTTTTTAAACCCCAGTAATATTTTTTGAGATCTGTTTTTAGAGCGATCAGTTATGGTTATTGTTTTTTTTTTTAATGTTTATTTATTTTTTAGAGAGAGAGAGACAGAGCATGAGCAGTGGAGGGGCAAAGAGAGAGGGAGACACAGAATCCAAAGCAGGCTCCAGGCTCTGAACTGTCAGCACAGAGCTTGATGTGGGGCTCGAACCCACTAACCACGAGATCATGACTTGAGCCGATGTTAGATAGTTAACCAACTGAGCCGCCCAGGTGCTCCACAATCAGTTATGTTTAATACATTTTGTTCTTATGATAATTTATGTATTTGTTTATTTGATTATTTTTAAACAATATAATAAATACCTGAAAATCCAACACAAAAACTAGCTCCTTGACAATAGTCTATATCTATATGTTTTTCTCATTGCATCCCAATGCCTTCTGCATCCAAGGTAAGCATCATCCTGAATTCTATTTATCATTCCTTTGGTTTCTTTTTACATTGTGTTACTGTATCAATAACTTAAAACCATCAAGAAAACAAAAGGCAACCTGCTGAATGGGAGGAAACATTTGCAAATGATATCACTGATAAGGGCTTAATATACAAAATATATAAAGAATTCACACAGCTCAATATAAAAAAACACAGATAATCCTATAAAAAATGAGCAGTGGAATTGAATTGACATTTTACCAAAAAAGACATACAGATGGCCAACAGACACATGAAAGGAAGCTCAATATCACTAATCATTAGGGAAATGTAAATCCAAACCACAGTGAGGTATCATCTCACACCTGTCAGAAAAGCTAGTATCAAAAAGACAAGAAATAACAAGTGTTGATGAGGATGTGGAGAAAAGGGAATCCTGTGCACTATTGGTAGGAATGTATACTGGTGCAGCCACTGTGGAAAACAGTATGGAGTTTCCTAGGAAAATTAAACACAGAACTATCACACAATCCAGCAATTCTACTTCTGGGCATTTATATAAAGAAACCAAAAGCACTAATTTGAAAAGATACAGGAACGCCTATGTTCAATGTAACATTACAATAGTAAAGATATTGAAGCAACCTATGTTTATTCATAGATGAATGGATAGAGAAGATGTGATATATATGTATATATACTTACACACACACATATACACGCAATGGAATATTATTCAGCCATAAAAAACGAAATCTTGCCATTTGCAACAATATGGATGGTATTAGGCTATAGTAAAGTAAAACCAAACAGAAACAGACTCTTAGATATAGAGAGTAATCTGGTGGTTGCCAGAGGGGAGGAGAATGGGTGGAAAAGAGGATTAAAAGGTGCAAACTTCCAGTTATAAAATAAATATGTGGATGCAATCTTCAGCACAGGTAATATAGTTAATAATATTATAACAACTTTGTATGGTGACAGATGGTAGCTAGATTTATTGTGGTGATCACTTTGTAAGATATATAAATGTTGAATCACTGTGTTGTACACCTGAAATGATAATATTGTCTGTCAATTAAAAAGCAAAAACAAAAACAACATACACAGCAAACATGTGTTCCTTAAAAGGATTATATGTGTGATTGTATGTATTACATATACAATTACATATATTTATGTTGGTTGTCTTTTGCTTTATTAGTAAAATACCATGCTGAATATGAGACTTACTTTTTAATTTATATTATATTGCTATTTTTTATCTAAGTTTTAGTGTCATTGCAGTTCATCTGTTTTTGCTACCACATAATATTCCATGGCATGAATATGCCATAATTTATTTATCTACTTTTCTGTTTATGGGCATTCTAATTATTTCTAGGTTATTGTTATGTGAGCAGTATTTGAACAAACATTCTTCCACATGTATTCTGTTATATATGTCTGAGAATTTCTTTGCGTTTATGCCTTGGAGTGAAAGTGTTGAGTTATAGAGTATGTCCAAAATAGAACTCATTATGTTACCCTCTAAACCTCCTCTCTACCTCCCTACTTCAGCAACTTTGACTCCCCAGTCATTCCTTATTCCCTGTGTCCAACTGACTGCCAAGCCTGGAAAAGCTCTTGCCTTCCCATGATATTACCCATCTCTCCTCTTCAAGCCTCATTAATTCTCCCCTTTACTCTCTATTCCTAAACATCATGGTTAATCAGTTCCAATCACATCATTTCCCTGTTCACCATCCTTCAGTGGCTCCCTATTGTCTATGAGATTAAGTGGACCCATAATCCAGCAAAGTCCTCCACAGTAAGGCCCCAGTCTACCTTTTAGCCTAATGTCTCTCTCTTTTGGTAGCAGAGAATGTTAGAGTTGGAAGGGACCTTAGAGTTGATCTGGTTAGACCCACTTACCTACAGAAGAGGAAACGGAGGCCCCAAAAGGCAAAAGGATTTTATCAAGATCACATATGTGATCCATTTGAACAATTTTATGGCCAATGCAGGCACTTCAGGAAGAAGGCAAAGAAAGGCTTGTGATATTTCATCTTGAGTTAAGGACAGTGGAGTGGAATAGTTACAGACAGGGAGAATGAGCGTAATTATATTATGTGAAGAAATGTATTGAGGCTATTGGGCTAGTAGAAAAGAACCGTAAAGAATGGACCCTTGTGTTACTATGTTAAGCATAACAACTGTTGCACTGTATTAAGATATAGTTATTGTATGAGACTGAAAGGGTGAAGCTATGGTCTTGGAGATATGAATCAATAGTGTCTACACTCTATCCCCAAACAAAGACAGCAAAATTTTTAGGAATAAACATTTGGGTTTTTGTTTCCTGTTCCTCAAATATCTAAAGTGGAAGAGTGACATTTTACAACCCACTACTCATTCATTGACTATATGTCCTATATTCTCTCTTTGCCCAGGATAATAACAGTACCTACCTCATAAAGTTAATGTGAGGACTGAATGAGATAATCTAGGTAAAACAGTTACCAAATGGAAAGTGTTTAGCAAATACTATTGATTATCATTTCATAAGCAAGATTGACAGATGGGGAGGAGGGTGGTGGGAAGAAGGGAAGAGAGAAAGAGATTTCAAGTTCAACCCTGCTACTCAAACCACCCATCTAGGGCCCCTCCATCTCCTCTTCCTGGTTTCCTCTTTGAAAGACATGCTTATCAGGCACAATTACTTTGGATGCCTTGTGGAATAGGACAGGTCTGGAGCACCTTGGGATTGAGCTAACGTTAGAATGATTCAAAATTATAATGTATATTGGGCATCTGGGTGTCTCATTCGGTTAAGCATCCAACTTCAGCTCAGGTCATGGTCTCGCAGTTCACGAGTTCAAGTCCCGTGTCGGGCTTTGTGCTAACAGCTCAGAGCCTGGAGTCTGCTTCAGAGTCAGTGTCTTCCTCTCTCTGCTCCTCCCCTCTCTGCTCATGCTAGGTCTCTCTGTCTCAACAATAAATAAATGTTAAAAAATTATTTTTTAAAATTTATAATATATATAAATATGTATACATAATATACAATATGTCTTTTTTTTTTTTTAGAGAGAGAGAGAGAGAGAGAGAGAGAGAGAGAACAAGGGAGGGGCAAAGGGAAAGCAGGCTCTGTGCTGGGTGTGAGATCACAATTGTGAGGTCAAGACTTGGGCCAAAATCAAGAGGCTGATACCTAACCGACTGAGCCACCCAGGCACCGCCTATATATGTCTTTTAAATAAGTATGTATAATATGTCTGTCTTTTACATTTTTTTGTTTTTGTTTTCCTTTTGGCCTCCCCTAGTAATTAATAAAACCTGTCCATTTGATGCTAAGGTGACCCAAGAGAAGAGCTTTTTTGTTTATTCCCCTTGAGTTAGAGTGCTTAAGAGGCAGCAGCATGCTAATGGGGGAGAACTCTTTTCACCGTGAAAAGAAAGGTAGCAACCGTAGAGAGAGTGATCCTGCTACTCCTCAGAGCTTTGCTGTCTTTTCCTTCCAGGGCTAAAACCTGGAATTCCAGACAAGTTCGAACCAGAAAGAAAATGTTGGCCTTTTGGAACTGGAATGATTCATGATAGAAGCAAGTAGGGAAGCTTAAGGGGAAAGATAAAAGCAAGGGTTGTTCTTTTTTAACTGTCAATCAGTTAAAATTAGTAAATATTTATTGCGAGTCCACTGTGTGCTAATCTAACGGTAAATATGATCCTTGCCCTCAAAGTCAAGCATCCAACGTGAAAAGGTAAATATGTACATAAGTGGAATAGAAAAACAAGTTAAAAATACAAGGCCTGTCGTAAAACAACATGACAAATGAAGGAAACAGAGCAAATAGGTTCTGTAGGGGTAACAAGGAGACAGAGTTCACTGAACTAAGTGCACTTCCATTATGAAGAAGGAAGACTTGAGCTAGTTGTTTTTTTAAATGGAAACACTGTATAGTGGGAAGGAAAAGACATGGCAGGAGTGGAGATGATCAGGAGTATGTAAGATATTTAATAGGGGCAATGAGAAGATCTTTCTGTCTTGAAATACAAGTTCCTTTAGGGCGCTAGTAGGAGATAAGGTCGGATGGAGGGCTTTGAATGCCAGGATGAGGAGCTCGAATTCACCCTGTGGAACATGAGGTACTCTTTAAAATGTTCGAGGCAGGCAGTGAAATAATGAGTTACTTTTGAGGATGGCTGGACAGTAGGGAGATGGGTTAAGACACTGTGGTAGAAAAACCTCAACATTTCAACAGTACATGAGGGTTCAGGAGACTTCTAAATGTGTCACATGTTTAGGAAATTCAGAATTTTTTTTCTTATGCTAGCAGCTGACTTGTGTCAGGGAGAAAGGAGAGAAAAGAGCAGGCAGAATTTTATCCAATGAGGAAGACAGTTATTTTGCTAGCATTTACTTGCATTGCTGATATTTTGGGGACAACTGTGGCAAAGGCCACTTCACTCCAAAAAGTGGAACACAGTTCTCAGTCCACAGATTGAATGTAGGAAGATAGACGACCTTTGGTATCAGAGACAAGTAAAACCCACAAAGGGCTTCGTGATGTTTCTTCCCCTTTTAAAATAAGTTTCTACTTCATTAAAAACAAACAAAAAGCCCCACTTGGTTAAAAATCTCTCTGTATACTAATGTGACCAGGAAATTTCATGTATAGAGAACTGGTTCCCTCTTTTTTTAAACTTGTTTTAATTTTTATTTTTTTTAATTTTACATCCAAATTAGTTAGCATATAGTACAACAATGATTTCAGGAGTAGATTCCTTAGTGCCCCTTACCCATTTAGCCAATCCCCCCTCCCACACCCCCTCTAGTAACCCTCTGTTTGTTCTCCATATTTATGAGTCTCTTCTGTTTTGTCCCCCTCCCTGGTTTTATATTATTTTTGTTTCCCTTCCCTTATGTTCATCTGTTTTTTCTCTTAAAGTCCTCATACAAGTGAAGTCATATGATTTTTGTCTTTCTCTGACTAATTTCACTTAGCATAATACCTTCCAGCTCCATCCACGTAGTTGCAAATGGCAAGACTTCATTCTTTTTTTATTGCTGAGTAATACTCCATTGTATGTAAATATATACCACATCTTCTTTATCCATTTATCCATCAATGGACATTTGGGCTCTTTCCATACTTTGGCTATTGTTGATAGTGCTGCTATAAACATTGGGGTTCATGTGTCCCTTCGAAATATCACACCTGTATCCCTTGGATAAAATACCTAGTAGTGCAATTGCTGGATCATAGGTTAGTTCTATTTTTAATTTTTTGAGGAACCTCCATACTATTTTCCAGAGTGGCTGCACCAGCTTGCATTCCCACCAACAATGCAAAAGGGATCCTCTTTCTCAGCATCCTCGCCAACATCTGTTGGTGCCTGAGTTGTTAATGTTAGCCATTCTGACAGGTGTAAGGTGGTATCTCATTGTGGTTTTGATTTGTATTTCCCTGATGATGAATGATGTTGAGCATTTTTTCATGTATTGGTTGGCCATTTGGATGTCTTCTTTGGAGAAGTGTCTATTCATGTCTTTTGCCCGTTTCTTCACTGGATTATTTGGGTTTTTTGGGATGTTGAGTTTGATAAGTTCTTTGTAGATTTTGGATACTAACCCTTTATCTGATATGTCATTTGCAAATGTCTTCTCCCATTCTGTCGGTTGCCTTTTAGTTTTGCTGACTGTTTCCTTTGCTGTGCAGAAGCTTTTTATTTTGATGAGATCCCAGTAGTTCATTTTTGCTTTTGTTTCCCTTGCCTCTGGAGACATGTTGAGTAAGAAGTTGCCAAGATCAAAGAGGTTTTTGCCTGCTTTCTCCTCGAGGATTTTGATGGCTTCCTGTCTTACATTTAGGTCTTTCATCCATTTTGAGTTTATTTTTGTGTATGGTGTAAGAGAGTGGTCCAGGTTCATTCTTCTGCATGTCGCTGTCCAGTTTTCCCAGCACCACGTGCTGAAGAGACTGTCTTTATTCCATTGGATATTCTTCCTTGCTTTGTCAAAGATTAGTTGGCCAAACGTTTGTGGGTCCACTTCTGGGTTCTCTATTCTGTTCCATTGATCTGAGTGTCTGTTCTTGTGCCAGTACCATACTGTCTTGATGATTACAGCTTTGTAGTATAGTTTGAAGTCTGGGATTGTGATGCTTCCTGCTTTGGCTTTCTTTTTCAAGATCACTTTGGCTATTCGGGGTCTTTTCTGGTTCCATACAAATTTTAGGATTATTTGTTCTAGCTCTGTGAAGATGCTGGTGTTATTTTGATAGGGATTGTTTTGAATATGTAGATTGCTTTGGGTAGTATCGACATTTTAACAATATTTGTTCTTCCTATCCAGGAGCATGGAATATTTTTCCATTTTTTTTGTGTGTCTTCTTCAATTTCTTTCATAAGTTTTCTATAGTTTTCAGTGTATAGATTTTTAACCTCTTTGGTTAGATTTATTCCTAGGTAATTTATGGTTTTTAGTGCAACTGTAAATGGGATCAATTCCTTGATTTCTCTTTCTGTCACTTCATTGTTGGTGTATAGGAATGCAAACAATTTCTGTGCATTGATTTTATATCCTGAAACTTTGCTAAATTCATGAATCAATTCTAGCAGTTTTTTGGTGGACTCTTTTGGGTTTTCCACATAGAGTATCATGTCATCTGTGAAGAGTGAAAGTTTGACCTCCTCCTGGCTGATTTGGATGCCTTTTATTTCTTTGTGTTGTCTGATTGCAGAGGCTAAGACTTCCAATACTATGTTGAATAACAGTGGCGAGAGTGAACATCCCTGTTTTGTTCCTGACCTTAGGGGGAGAGCTGTCAGTTTTTCCCTATTGAGGATGATATTAGCGATGGGCCATTCATATATGGCTTATATGATCTCGAGGTATACTCCTTCTATCCCTACTTTCTTCAGGATTTTTATTAAGAAAGGATGCTGTGTTTTGTCAAATGCTTTCTCTGCATCTATTGAGAGGATCATATGGTTCTTGTCCTTTCTTTTATTGATGTGATGAATCACATTAATTGTTTTGTGGATATTGAACCAGCCCTGCATCCCAGGTATAAATCCCACTTGGTAGTGGTGAATAATTTTTTTAATGTATTGTTGGATCCGGTTGGCTAGTATCTTGTTGAGGATTTTTTCATCCATGTTCATCAGGGAAATTGGTCCATGGTTCTCCTTTTTAGTGGGGTCTCTGTCTGGTTTTGGAATCAAGGTAATGCTGGCTTCATAGAAAGAGTTTGGAAGTTTTCCTTCTATTTCTGTTTTATGGAACAGCTTCAAGAGAATAGGTGTTAACTCTGTTTTACATGTTTGGTAGAATTTCCCTGGAAAGCCATCTGGCCCTGGACTCTTGTTTTTTGGCAGATTTTTGATTACTAATTCGATTTCCTTACTGGTTATGGGTCTGTTCAAATTTTCTATTTCTTCCTGTTTCAGTTTTGGTAGTGTATATGTTTCTAGGAATTTGTCCATTTCTTCCAGACTGCCCTTTTTATTGGCATATAATTGCTCATAATATTCTGTTATTATTGTTTTTATTTCTGCTGTGTTGGTTGTAATCTCTCCTCTTTCATTCTTGATTTTATTTATTTGGGTCCTTTCCTTTTTCTTTTGATCAAACTGGCTAGTGGTTTATCAGTTTTGCTAATTCTTTCAAAGAACCAGCTTCTGGTTTCATTGATCTGTTCTACTGTGTTTTTGGTTTCAATAGCATTAATTTCTGCTCTAATCTTTATTATTTCCTGTTTTCTGCTGGTTTTGGGTTTTATTTGCTGTTCTTTTTCCAGCTCTTTAAGGCGTAAGGTTAGGTTGTGTATCTGAGATCTTTCTTCCTTCTTTAGGAAGGCCTGGATTGCTATATACTTTCCTCTTATGACCACCTTTGCTGTGTCCCAGAGGTTTTGGGTTGTGTTGTTATCATTTTCATTGACTTCCATATACTTTTTAATTTCCTCTTTAACTTCTTGGTTAGCCCATTCATTCTTTAGTAGGATGTTCTTCAGTCTCCAAGTATTTGTTACCTTTCCAAATTTTTACTTGTGGTTGATTTTGAGTTTCATAGCGTTGTGGTCTGAAAATATGCGCGGTATGATCTCAGTCTTTTTGTACTTACTTAGGGCTGATTTGTGTCCCAGTATATGGTCTATTCTGGAGAACGTTCCATGTGCACTGGAGAAGAATGTATATTCTTCTGCTTTAGGATGAAATGTTCTGAATATATCTGTTAAGTCCATCTGGTCCAGTGTGTCATTCAAAGCCATTGTTTCCTTGTTGGTTTTTTGATTAGATGATCTGTCCATTGCTGTGAGTGGGGTGTTGAAGTCTCCTACTATTATGGTATTACTATCGATGAGTTTCTTTTTGTTTGTGATTAATTGATTTATATATTAGGGTGCTCAAACATTTGGCTCATTAATGTTTACAATTGTTAGGTATTCTTGGTGGATAGACCCCTTGATTATGATATAATGCCCTTCTGCATCTCTTGATACAGTCTTTATTTTAAAGTCTAGATTGTCTGATATAAGTATGGCTACTCTGGCTTTCTTTTGTTGACCATTAGCATGATAGATGGTTCTCCGTCCCCTTATTTTCAATCTGAAGGTGTCTTTAGGTCTAAAGTGGGTCTCTTGGGGCGCCTGGGTGGCTCAGTCAGTTGAGCGTCCGACTTCGGCTCAGGTCATGATCTCACAGCTTGTGAGTTCGAGCCCCGCGTCGGGCTCTGTGCTGACAGCTCAGAGCCTGGAGACTGCTTCTGCTTCTGTGTCTCCCTCTCTCTCTGCCCCTAACCCACTAACATTCTGTCTCTGTCTCTCTCAAAAATAAATAAACATTAAAAAAATAAAATAAAATAAAGTGGGTCTCTTGTAAACAGCATATAGATGGATCTTGTTTTTTTTATCCATTCTGTTACCCTATGTCTTTTGAGTCCATTGACATTTACAGTGAGTACTGAAAGATATGAATTTATTGCCATTATGATGCTTGTAGAGTTGGAGTTTCTGGTGGTATTCTCTGGTCCTTTCTAATCTTTGTTGCTTTTGGTATACATATATATATATATTTTTTTCATTTTTTCCCCCTCAGAGAGTCCCCCTTAAAACTTCTTGCAGGGCTGGTTTAGTGGTCACAAACCCCTTTAATTTTTGTTTGCCTGGGAAACTTTTTATCTCTCCTTCTATTTTGAATGACAGCCTTGCTGGATAAAGAATTTCTTGGCTGCATATTTTTCTGATTCAGCACGCTGAATATATCCTGCCACTCCTTTCTGGCCTGCCAAGTTTCTGTGGATAGGTCTGCTGCAAACCTGATCTGTCTTCCCTTGTAGGTTAGGGACTTTTTTTCCCTTGCTGCTTTCATGATTCTCTCCTTGCCTGAGTGTTTTGTGAATTTGACTATGATATGCCTTGTTGATGGTCGGTTTTTGTTGAATCTAATGGGAGTCCTTTGTGCTTCCTGGATTTTGATGTCTGTGTCTTTCCCCAGGTTAGGAAAGTTTTCTGCTATGATTTGCTCACATAATCCTTCTACCCCTATTTCTCTCTCTTCCTCCTCTGGGACCCCTATGATTCTGATGTTGTTCCTTCTTAATGAGTCACTGATTTCTCTAATTCTTAAATCGTGCTCTTTTGCCTTAATCTCTCTCTTTTTTTCTGCTTCATTATTCTCTATAAGTTTGTCCTCTATATTGCTGATTCTCTGTTCTGCCTCGTCCATCCTTGCCGCTGTTGTATCCATCCATGATTGCAACTCAGTTATAGCATTTTTTACTTCATTCTGGCTATCTTTTACTTCTTTTATCTCTGCAGAAAGGGATTCTAATCTATTTTCGATTCCAGCTAGTATTCTTATTATTGTGATTCTAAATTCTGGTTCAGACATCTTGCTTGTATCTGTGTTGGTTAAATCCCTGGCTGTCGTTTCTTTGTGCTCTTTCTTTTGGGGTGAATTCCTGCTGAATTCTGTGGTTCAGGTTGTGCAGATTGTTGTGTTAATCCTCCAATCAGTTTTCTAGGTGTGTAGGATGGTTTAGTGTTGGTCTGGCTGTATTTTGTGGACATGAGACACACAAAAAACTTCCATGCTGTTCTGTCATCTTGGCTTCTCCTGGTTCCCTCTTTTTAGGTAAAAGTTTCTGTAGACTCAGCATGTGCCAAGATTTTTTTTTCTTTTTTGAAATTAAGCACTTCATAGACAGTGTCCTCAGCTGATAAGGACACAAGCTGTTCACTCTCAGGGATCAAAGTTTGTTGCCAAGATTGCTAACTGTGATGACTTATGCTGGCAATGCTCTGTTATAGCAAACAGACCTAAAGAGGCCAAGTGTCTATTCTCAGTCATCAGAGTCAGGTGGTGGATGGATGTAGAACAAGTTCCTGGAACTGGGGATACTGGATTGAAAGCAAGGTGGCTCCACTGGGAAAGATTTGGGATCAGGGTAGAGGTCATGAAACGAGGGGCAGGGAGAGAACTTAGGAGCAGTACTGAGGTCTACAGGCAACTTAGTCCAGTGGTCTCTCCACCAAGCTGCATATATACCTATTACGAAGTTTAGAGCCTTCTGCAACTCTCTTGCTCCCTCCTTGGCCACCTATGATTGCTTACCTGAGTGAGACGTTTTTAAGCACACCCCCATACCAAAATTGCCTTGGCAAGTGGTCTGGGACAGATGTTGCTTCAGAATCAGATTTGTATCACAGGACTCTGATTGTTTGACATGGCATATCCTTGATCAGTTCTAACCTCTGCCAGCTGTTACCCATTAACCTACTTGCTCTCCTCTTTTTCTGACATCTGATAACTAAGGTTCTGTACTCATACCAGCTTAATACTAGCCAAACCTTTCCTCCATTGGTGTCTGTCACTCTAAATTAAACCTGCATCAAGATTAGTCACTTTTCATGTGGTTGCACATAGTTGTGTTGACAGACCAAGTCATTCCAAGCAGAGTTCCCATCTAACTTGAGATGTGAAATTTAACCAGCCACCAGGTTATGAGGCCCCCCATGGGGCTTGATTCCTTTGGGGATAACAATGCAGACATGAAGAGCTGGGATCTGAGAATCAGATCAGACTAGGGGAGAGGAAGGGTCCCTGGAGAACAGATGCAGCTACAGTTTCTAGGAGCAAGTTCAGTCTTGAAGGAATATCCTGAGAGATTGGAGGTACTTTGTGATTGGTGGGAACAGGAGGCATTCAGAAATTTAGGCAGGTGGGTGGGCAGCTCTGGGAAGTCTGGAAGTCTGGAACCAGAGGCCCAGCCACATAACTCAGTTCATGGGTATATGTTGATGATGTCAGTGGTTGCTTGGAAAGAGAAGGCAGAACTCTGGTTCTGGAAGAACACATGGTCTGAACTTGTTCCCTACTTTTTCCCAACCAGAGATTCAATTCTTGGCTCCCTTTAAAGAGTGTCTTTAATTCTGTCACGTTAGAGGACAATTTTCCTTCTCTCAGCCTGTTCTTCTATCGTCTCTGCCCTCTGCTATTGACCTAAACCTTAGGCTCTGTTTTGCTCTCTGCTTACTCTTTGAACTGACCATTGAGTTTTTCTTTCATCCCAGATGTCCATATCAAGAGTAAGGAAGGAACTGCCACCAGAACTGTGTGTGTTTAGGTCCATCCTGAATCCAGATACCCTGAACCAGTTCAGTGGCCCAGGCCCCTTAGACACCAGGAAGAAGACGTTGGGCACAATGGAACTAACTAGTTTACTGGGACAGAGGTGAGATCATAGTTGTGAGGAGCTAGTTATTAGAGCTAAGGTAGTGGGAAAGGGTAGGCTGGATTTGAGAAACAGGGCAAAATTCTACCTGTTAGAACTGGAACAGCAGATCTCAAAGTACTTCTCAAAATTTTCCTCCATAAGGTCAGGGCTTATCAAACTTCAGTAAACAGAACCAGCAGCTGCACAGATTCTGTCTCAGTAGGTCTGGGGAGGGCGTTGCAATTTTTCTTTGTATCTTTCAAAGAAATATTTGCTTTCTGCATATTAAGTAAAAGGTGCATATGTTTTCCCCTTTCCACATGGTAGCATACCATATGCAATGTTTGAACTGTGTTGTTGTTGTTGTTGTTGTTGTTGTTTTCACTTAATAATGTTTCTTTGAGCTTGTACCATGCAAGTATATAAAGTTTGTTCATTCTTCTTAATGACTGTATAGTATTCCATTGTGAAAGCGTATCATAATTCATTTAAGAATACATTGCTAATGGACATGCAAGTTGTTTCTGATCTCTCTCACCTGTACAGCATAACAAGTATCATGTACAGAAGTCATTTCCCACATAAGTGATTATATCTGGATAAATTCTTAAACGTGGAATTATTGGGCCAAATGGTAAGTGATTTTGGTAGAAATTGCCCTTCACAGAAGTTATATTGATTTATACTCCCACAAGCATGAATACCATTTGTTCACAAATTCAAGCCAACAAACTGTACTATCAAACTTTTTAATTTTGCCAATATGATAGGTCAAAATAGTATCTCATTGCTATTTAAATTTGTAATTCTTTTGCCAAGACAGGAGGATGAGCGTATTTTAATATGTTTGGGAGTCACTTGTATTTTTGTGTGTGTGAAGCCTGTTTGTTTCCTTTGACCATTTTTCTACTAGATCTTTTGATCTTTATTTTACTGGTTTGTAAGAACTCTTTATCTACTAGAGAAATTAAGCCTCTGGTTGTGATATGAGCTGCACATTTTTTCCCCAGTTTGTCTTTTATCTTTTGGCTTCCCTTTTGGTGGCTGCTGCAGCATAGCTCTTAGTAAACATGTAAATGTTATTGAATCCATTAATATTTTATTTAGTGTTAGTGACTTCTGGGTTTTATGTTATACTTAGAAAGGCCTTCCCCCTTCTGAGATTATGAAAAATTATCCCATATATTCTTTCTTAAGTTTTTTTTTGATGTTTATTTATTTTGGAGAGACAGAGACAGAGACAGAGTGTAAGTGGGGGAGGGGCAGAGAGAGAAGGAGACATAGAATCTGAAGCAGGCTCCAGGCTCTGAGCTGTCCGTACAGAGCCCAACACGGGCTCAAACCCACGAACTGCGAGATCATGACCTGAACTGAAGTCAGACACTTAACCAACTGAGCCACCAGACGCCTCTCTTTTTTCTTAATTTAACTTAATTTTTTTTATTTTAGAGAGAGAGTGAGAGAGCGGGGAGAGGGGCAGAGGGAGAGAGAGAATCCTAAGCAGGCCCCACACTCAGCATGGAACCCTTTGAAGAGTCCCATCCCATGACCCTAGAATCACGATCTGAGCCGAAATCAAGAGTTAGACACTCAACTGACTGAGGCACCCAGGCACCCCCTATCCCATATATTCTTATAGTATCTTTATGGATTTTTAAAAAATATCTAAATCTTCAGTATAGATAGAATTTTTTCTAGAATAAGATATAGAATTTGCCTGCAATTTATTTTTTTTCAGATGGCTATGCAGTTTCCCCAATATGATTTATTGAATAATCTATTCCTTACTTTTATCATTGCTCAGATTTGAATTGCCCCTTTTATCATATTCTAGATTCCATATGGCTTTGGGTTTATCCAGACTTTCTCTTCTGTGATATGACTATACCTGTCTCTTCATGCACCAGTACCACACTGTTTTAATTTTACTAGCTTTGTAAGGTAGTTCCAATGCAAGTGATCCTTTGAGTGCACTTTGAGAAACACTGTCCTATGGACGAGTGCAGATCTTGCCTTGTGTAGAGTAGGATTATAAGTTGATTTCAATGACAAGGAGAGGAAGGCTACAAAGAAGAGCATTTAGAAAAGATGAAGATTTTGTAATTCAAGCTGCATCCATCTGTTTCACAAATTTGAGTGACTTCTACATCTTGACAGCAGCAAGAGATATATACAGATAATGGGTCATATCCTTCTTTGCCTTACTTTCCAAGTCAGTGATAAAGACTCTCATACAGATCAGAATCTATAGTTGAGGATTTGACTATGGCAGTGGCTATGATACTTTACTGGCATGACTGATCAATTTTGACAATTTCAGAGAGAATATGGAGAACAGAAGACAGACTGCTCCTTTTGAAAATCTTCCTATTTTCCTATTGACAAATATAACTTCATTCTAACTTTTTTAATAGGAATTTTTGTTGGTTGTTAGTTTTGTTTATTTGTATGGCTCTTACATTAATGTAAGAGTAGCTTTATGTGGTAACCATTATTTATTCAGTCTACATGCGTGGATTTATAGATTCATGGATCCCTTGCAATAGTAAACAACTGAAATAGATCAGGAGGTATACTTCTACATAAAGACTGTGCACATGCATAATCAATTCACTTGTTCATTCAACATGTATGAATTGAGCTCCCATTATGTTGCCAAGAACTTTGATAAGCACTAGGGATGCAAAAGGTAGCAAAACCAGAAAAAAAAAAAAAGGAGAAAAAGATTAATGCATATGAAAGAACTTGTGTTAATTTCCTAAGACTGCTATAACAAAGTATCACAAACTGGGTGGCTTCAAAAAAACCAAATATATTCTCTCACAGTTCTGAAGACTAGAAGTCCAGAACCAACCTGTCAGCAGAGACATATTCCCACATATTCTGTCGGACGTGCTCCAGGCAAAAATTCTTCCTTGCCTCTTCCTAGCTTCTACTGGTTGTCTGAAATCTTTGGCATTCCTTGGTTTATAGCTGCATCACTCCAGTTTCTGCCTCCATTTCCACATGACTGCTTCTCTCTGTATGTGTCTATGTCTATTCACAACCTTCTTTTAAGGACACCAGTGCCAAAAAAAAAGAAAAAAAAAAAAAAGACATCAGTGCCCACTCTAATCCAGTATGACTTCATCTTAACTTGGTTCTATCTGCAAAGACTCTTTCCAAATAAGGTCACATTTCAGAGTTATCAACAGCTAGCACTTCAGCATATCTTTTTGGGGGACACAATAGTACTTACCAAATTGTAAGGCAGAAATAATATCTCTCAATCAGAACCCACTTAACCATCAAGTTATCTTTAAGACATAATTTGAAAACGGTTGCCTATTTAACTATTTAATTAGGTCAAATGGGAATGAAGACAATAGGAATAAGAGATGGCGGTGGGGTCCTATTTATTGGATGTGCCATTGGCCTAGGGCATCTTATGGTACACAGAAGCTACACTAACCAAGCTGGTGGCTTAGATTGTCAGGAGTGGTAAGATTTGGGACACCCAGAGGAGGAAGAGGCCCTTTGAAAGGGGAAGTGGGATGGGCTAACAGGAAACATCTTCCCAGTTTCATGGAGGGCCTGTAGTCTGTCCTGGTTAAGGCAAACTACCTCTACTTTCGTGGAGGACACCCTCACCTGGACTGCTTTTTCCCTTGAAAGAGGTAGTAGAAACCAAAACACACCCTCCCTGACTTCCCTGTTCCACTGAGACTGCAGAAAAACAAGCTACTCAGCATCTCCCCCTTTCTGCCCTTGGGAATCTTGGCCTCAGCCAACCTTCTTTAATGTGAGATCTGTTTCAGTCCAGGAATATGATTCTCAAAACATATTTCTATGTCTTTGGTTTCCTACCAGGCTGTCCTTTTCCAAAGCCAATATTTTCATGAAGATGGCAAAGTGACTGTGGTTAGGATTCCATTGTATTCTATCTATTAACATTATTTTTTGAAAAGCGTAGTGGGGCGCCTGGGTGGCGCAGTCGGTTAAGCGTCCGACTTCAGCCAGGTCACGATCTCGCGGGCCGTGAGTTCGAGCCCCACGTCAGGCTCTGGGCTGATGGCTCGGAGCCTGGAGCCTGTTTCCGATTCTGTGTCTCCCTCTCTCTCTGCCCCTCCCCCGTTCATTCTCTGTCCCAAAAAAAAAAAATAATAATAATAATAATAATAATAATAAAAGAAAAGCGTGGTAACAGATTCAGAATCAAGAGTTCTAGGAGAAGCCCATATTTTCCTACTGGTGACATGAAGAGCTGTAACAGAGTTTCCGTCTGGCAATATATGTAAAAATAATTTTAGGTCCTCCACGGAGAGCTAGCCCTCAGTTAACAAGTGAATTTGTTTTCGTTTGCCTTCAGTTGCACGCAGCTGGTTTCTTCCCTCATACCTACTGAGGGGCTCAATGTCCCCCTTTCGCTCTTCGCCCTTTAGGCTATAAAAATCCACTCTCAAAAAACATTTGATAATCTCAGTTACACACTTGTTTTAATGGCTGATAAATGGCAAAATGGAAGTTAGGAGAATGTGGATGAAAGCACACTTGAGCAGGAAACCAAGGCCTGGCTTGTTTGGATTCTGTTATACCCTAGTGTTGAGGGGAAACGCTCCCAGACTTTGGGAGGAAGGAATACCTAGGTTTTGCATCCTGGCTGCATCACTTCTTAGCTGTATGATGGAAGACACTTAGTTAATCTAGGTGCTCTTAAATTTCCTTTTCTTTAAAGTGGATATTGTAATAGTTACTTTACCAGATGTATCAGGTAACACAGTACTTCACATATAGAAAGGCACTGAAAGGATAATCGTAGTAATTTGCTAATAGAAGAGGATTGAGGATGTTAATTCTCCTTAAGAGAGAATTCTTTTGCCTTTTTGCCCAGCCAATTAGTGAACATTTGCTTCTTCTAACAAACAGTAAGCAGCATTGTGTTCTGATGACCAGTGACAGCTTTCCATAGAACTAGCTAATAACATGATTGCCTGTAGGCAGATTTAGGAAGGCAGAAATGCCCTGGCAGAAAGACAAGATGTGTCCCCTCTGGACTACTTTGCCAACCCCCAGCCAGGGAACAGGCTTCATCTCTTTGACCAACTGCCACGCTGCTGCTCCTCCAGTGCCCTCACCTATGTTTCAAGAGCCTTAGGCTTACCTAAGAGGCAAAAAGAAACAGAAACAGAAATGGAGACAAACAGAAACCGAAAAGAGACAAACAAACCACCTGAACTGTTCCTTTCTTGTTTCTTCTCTCTTATCAGGTTCTCTCCTATGTCTGAAGAGTTCATTTTTTCAAGGATTAAATTAGTTCCTTGGAAGTTGTTACTCTCCATCTTCCATCCAGTCTCTCCTGTGGGTCACTGGTATGTGATCATAAATATTTTTCAAGGTTATATGGTCATCCTTCATTAGACCGGAGTCCTCCAAGAAAGAGGATGAGGTATTTCATGTATCACTTGTTTGTTCATTCGTTTACATATTTATTCATTCATCACTGTAAGATTAATAATAATAGTCAATTTTGATTAAGTTCTTCCTATATGCCAGATAATTTGCCAAGATTTTCCCATATTATCTAATTTAATTATCCCAGCAATTCTGTGATGTAGGTACTATTTATATCTCATTTTTTAAATGAAGAAACTGCAGTATAGATGTTACCTACCCAGTCACATGGCTAGCAAGTGGGAGAATCTGGGTTCTATATTTTGCCCAAGTCAGTGCTAAGTAGATACTGAGTAGTATAAAAAGTACACAAATGATAGTTCTTGTCCTCTGGGAACTTAAAACAGACGGGTACAACAAAACAATTAGGCAGCCATATAGGACAGAATGGGGCTAAATATTTAAATACATCTAACTGGACAAAGGAAATTAGTGTGCGTTAGACAGTTAAAATAAGAGATCCTAAGCTCTAAGAGATGAAATAAATTGTTCTGCAAAGGTATAGGATTCAGAACTCTGAGTGGTGGGGAAGGGTAGGGAGGTATGTGTATGGGCGTGGAAGGCAGAGAAATGACTCAGTGTCTACACAGCAGATCAGAGTCCTGGGAGATAAGACCCAGGTGATTGGGTGGGCTTGAGTGTTTGGGAAAGAAATTTAGAACATCCTATCAAACAGGCCATGTAAAACTGCTCAACCTGTTTCAAGAAGAGTAGGATACAATCAAAACTGTGCTGTAAGAGGATTAAGAGGTGTCAAGGAGAAGAATAGGAATCTGGAAAACCAATTAGGACATTTCTTGAGCAGCCTAGGAATGAAATAAACTTCTGAACTAAACTAATGACAGTATAAATGGTCAGGAAGAAAGAGTGAGAACGAGCTGTTTCGGAGGAAGAGCTCATAGAACTTTGTGATTGATTGGTTATGAGTGATAAGGAAGAAGATGGAATTTAAAAACGACTTGTAGGGTTTGAATGGATGAGACAAGGAAAATGGTGGTAATAAACTGGAAAGTTAAGGAAGGAAGATGTACATAGTTTTAAACATTTTAAATTTAACTACTGAAGGTATCTGGATAAATGTTCAATAGGAGCAGGAAATTTGTGATTAGAGTGTGGGAGAGGAATTAGGATTGTAAAAGTAAAGTTGTTAATACCTAAGGAATAAACATGCCAGTGCCAACACATGGATGGACAGAGGCTGCTGGTTAGTTTTCAAGACAATTCCCTAGGGGTGCCTGAGTGGCTCAGTTGGTTGAGTAGCCTACTCTTGATATCCACTCAGGTCATGATCCCAGTATCGTGGGATCAAGCCCCGCATTGGGCAGTGCACTGAGTGTGGAGCCTGCTTTCTCTCTCTCTCCTCCTGTCCCTCTCCCCTGTTCAAGCTCTCTCTTAAAAAAAAAAAAAGACAATTCCGCATAAGTATCTTGCATTTCTGCACATCTCATGAGTGAAGTACTTACTATCCTTCATTCAAAATATCTTTTCAAGGATGTTTGTATAACAATAGCCTTGGAAGATAGAGATAGTGCCTCCATCTAGAGAAAAAGCCACAAATGCTTACTGTGCAGTATAATAAAGATAATGTCTTCCTACAGAGCAAAGAGCAGGCTTGTTTACTCCCCAGGATGAAATATTTGGTTTCCCTAAGTTCAGAGTTCCTCCATTGTATGTAACACAACCCACAGCTTACATAGGCGTCTATTTGGGGCCATCCACATTGCTTCCACAGTACTAGGGAGCAGTGGAAACCGATGTAAATGTGCTAACACTCATGCTACTTACTGTGCTGTGAGTAATAAAGTCCTCTGTCTCAGGCCCAGAGTCTTCTGCCAGCATCCATGAAACTGTCAAGGTAAGTTGTTAGCTTGCTTATAAATTTGGTAAAATCTTAGCCCTCTTCACAGTTCTTGAAAATTAGATGAAGAGCTCTTATAGAAGGGACAACTAGACAAGAATCTGGGTCTCAGATGACACTAGTCAAGGGTGAAACATACTGAGAGCAGAGAAACTTAGGCAGATGGAGATTGGAGCAGTATATTCAAGAGCTCGGTTGTGATGCCTGCCAAGCCCATAGTCTTCTAAGAGAAACTACCCCATCTATAGCTCTGCTGCTGAGGGAAGGCTCCTGAAAGTGATATTCTCCACTATATCACCCTACATATCACCTTATATCAATCTTATTGGCCCATAAAATCCATACCATAGACTGAATGTTTGTGTCCCCTGTCAACTCCATATGTTGAAATCCTAACCCCCATAGTATTAGGAAGATGATTAGGGGAGGTGATTAGGTCATGAAGGTAGAGTCCTCATTAATAGGATTAGTGTCCTTATAAAAGAGACCCCAGAGAGCTCCCTCACCCCTTCCACCATGGGGGTCACAGTGGTTCCAATGAACCAGGAAGTGAGCTGTCACCAGAACTCATCCATGCTGACACCCTGATCTCAGACTTCTCACCTCCAGAACTGTGAGAAATAAACTTCTGTTGTGTATAAAAGCCACTCAGTCTACAGTACTTTATATAGCAGCACAAACTGACTAAGACAATCCCTTTGGCTAAAACTTTTCCTACTGGGCTACCTTATAGGTATAGTCTAGCTCCTACTTTCGGACTAAATGTCCCCCTATTGTCCAAACAGCATGACCAGAGAGGTCACAATGTATGTTGGGCCCTTCATCTCAAGGTCAGGGTAGGAAGGAGTGAGGACTGAGCAAGAATGGGCCAGAGGATATTGGACCCAGCTGTAGGAGGGTGCTCTATGCAATCCAGGGGGTCTGACAAATTCAGGCTTGATTTTGGGTGAATAGCAGAGACCCTGAAGCAGGAAGTGCAGACAATAACACAAGCCATGTAGACTGAAGTACTGTGGTCCTTAGAAGGTAGGCATAGGTAGACCCTGGCTGGGTTATTATTGTGTTGTGTTATTATAAGTGGGGAGGAGTGAATT
The DNA here is from genome assembly GCF_014898765.1 of Herpailurus yagouaroundi. Lineage (NCBI taxonomy): Eukaryota > Metazoa > Chordata > Mammalia > Carnivora > Felidae > Herpailurus > Herpailurus yagouaroundi. Next base: position 12,397,731 of record NW_024412441.1, read on the forward strand.
CAGTTCAACACTTATTAAATGTCTGCTCTCTGCTAGGGTGTATGTAAGCTAGTGGGGAAATGACAGTATCTCAAAGATACACAAATAAATATCATAGAGCATAATGCATACAATAATAAAAGCACATGCCAGATATAGAGGAGATGAGCAAGTCATTGATTTGGGGGTAGCCAGAGAAGGATCATTGAGGAGCAGACCCGTGTGTAGCATTTCAAAGGATAAACAAAATGAACGAGATTTTTCCTAAAAGTATGGAGTGTTTTGGAATACATGGCTCAGTCCAAAGTTTGGAGGAACAGGAAGGATACAGCAGGAATTAAGCAGGTGACAGAGGCATGACCAAGCGTTCCAGGATTCAAGGTCAGACTCTGAGCCCAGGATAGAACTAATCCTTTTTTTTTAAAGTTTATTTTTATTTATTTTGAGAGAGAGAGATAGAGAGCAAGTAGGGGAGGGGCAGAGAGAGAGAATCCCAGTCAGGCTCCATGCTGCCAGCTCAGAGCCTGATGTGGGGCTCAAACTCACAAACTGTGAGATCATGACCTGAGCCAAAATCAAGAGTCAGACACTAAACTGACTAAGCCACCCAGGCGCCCTGAGAACTGATCTATTAAAGAGGAAACTGGGCTCCAGGGTGGCTCATTTGGTTAAGCGTCTGACTTCAGCTCAGGTCATGATCTCACGGTCTGTGGGTTCGAGCCCCTCATCAGGTTCTGTGCTGACAGTTCAGAGCCTGGAGCCTGCTTCGGATTCTGTGTCTCCCTCTCTCTGTTCCTCCCCTGCTCACACTCTGCCTCTCTCTCTCTCTCTCTTTCTCTCTCTCTCTCTCAAAAATAAATATTAAAAAAAACATTTTGTTTTTTTAAAAGAGGAAACAGAGGCAGAACCTAGGCATGTGACAGGGCAGGGCAGAGGCAAGGAATAAGCAGGCATTAGTGAGCCTGACAATACCGAAGCTGAGCACAGGCATGTGGGTAACAGGCTTCTGGTCCTGTGATTAATTCAAGACTTTCTTGGGTGGAAAAGCTGATTTTGAAAGCATCTGCTTTTTGCTCTGTACAGGCTCAGGGACAAGAAGACCACGCTTGATAGGGTGTCTCTCCCCAGTGAGTTTTGCTGAGTGAGGCCGGGTTAATTCCTTCTTCGTGAATTCTGCAATGTTCAGACTCTTGGCTCTCTGGATTATGAAAATAGCTTCCTAACTGGTTTCTCAGCTGTCTAACACAAGGTCCTCTGGCCCATCTTCCAGACAGCCCTAGGGGTGTTTTCCTAAATAGCAAATCTGATGATGTCATTTTCCTGCTTAGGATCCTTTGGTAGCTGCCCATTATCTGCCCCTGCTCTTTAACGAGGCCCTCACAGCGTGGCCCTGCCAGGGCAGATGTTCTGGGAAGATAATGAAGTTGAAATGTCAAGGCTCCCCACCTTCAGGTCCTGGGGGGCCCCTATTAGTGTGTTTACATGGCCATTTTATATTCAGTTTTGTAAAGAGGGTCCCCCAAGCTCCAGGACCCACAAAACCCTCATGGGCCCTCCTATGCATCTCCCGAACTTCATCTGATGGCAGTGCTCTCTCTCTCTCTCTCTCTCTCTCTCTCTCACTCACTCCCAGTAGCCTGAGTGTCTCTGGACACACAGTCTGAAACATTCTCCACCAAGCTGTTTGTTCTTCAGCAGCCTGATGAGGCATCTCTCCTGAGAAAAGGCCGCCCTCATCCCCTCCCCCACCCATATCACCAAAAGTTCACAACCTCCTTCTCCATGCTACCCTGCACCATGGGTATACTGCTACATTCCTGCATATATCATGTCACCTGGCAACTGTCTGTCCCACTGAACTAAAACCTGCCCTTACCCAGGTACTCCCAACACAAAAGCAGCATCTGGATGAAGGAGTGTCTCACATCAGTCTTGATGAACTGACATGAATTAAATGCCATTGCTGCCTCTTACAATTCATATTAGTCACCATTTATGGTGGACATACTAAGTATTATGGAATAAGTAAAGCATTTCAAATACATTATCTGTTATCCTCACAATAACTGAAGGTTGACCAAAGAGAAGATATCAGGTCTATCCACATGAAATTGCCAATATTTAGCTATCTTTGGTGTATACAAACAGCAATTTCTTATGGTTCAATCTAATAGATTTAAACCCAGTCATCTGGCTCTAAGGTCAGTATTCTTTCCCAAAGAGAGGAAGAGCCATCCTGACTGGTTGAGGTAAAGAGGAGAGAGTAGAGAGCCGTACTTGCAAGATAAACCCTGATGGCTCACTGTTCCATGTGTAGGGAGATATGCATGCAATAATCCCTTTTAATTCTATGTTTTCTATGGGCCATACCACAGTCAAAACAATCAAAAGATTTTTTTTGTTTATCTTCTTCCTCTTCAAGTAAAAATATCCAAAAGGGAAGGACTCATGTTTTTTGGAAGGAGGAAGAAAAAGCAAAAAACAAAAAAAAACAGGAAAACAGAATGGATAGCATAGTTTTCTCTGTTAAGATTTTTAATAACAGCTCCTTGCTGGTCTTATAAATAGGAGAGTTCCCCTTTATTTATTTTACAAGATCATATTTTAAGTAACAGCAGCTTTCACATGACACTCCTTGCATAATGATTTTAAGGAGAGGAAATTGTGTTTATGTTTTGAGATAGCACTTAATTGCCAGGAACATAAGTAAAAAAGCCCGAGGCAGCATTACTATTGAAACCTGAGAAAAAATAGAAAGCTTGAGGTTCCATTACTGCAGTGTAAGGCAAAGTCATAATTAATATAATTTATAAAGAAGTTATTATCAAAGGGTACCTATGTCACCGAGCCCCACCAGCCCAAATTGTTGATCTAATTTAGTTAATAACTGCTTTGCCATAACCACTCCCATTACAGGCAGAAAAAAATTTGATAAATTCACATGGGCCACACCACAGATCCTTCATCAATTCAGCAAAGGCATTTTACACGTTGCCTGAGGAAGGATTTCAAATTGATTGTCTAGAGCAGGATGAGAGAGAACAAGAAGCTAAAATGGAAATCTGCAATTACAGTTCAGAATACCTTTAGGGAAGCTGAACCATTTCAAAGTACAGGTCAGCTATACCGGATGACAAATGAGAATGGTGAAAGACTTCTGACCACTGGCACCCTTCACAGTTCACAGAATGACTTTCACTTTTCCCTGGTCCCCTTTTCCTTTGTCTTCCATTGTACCCCTAATGGGCACTGTTCATTTCATCCCCAGATGAAACCTTCCACAAATAGAATCACTCCCAGATCTTTCTCCCACCCAGTCACAAAATGCTCCCCTAGCAATCAGTCCCCAAACATGTTTGAACGCAGCTCTGAGGAAGACCAAGTTAGGCAGCTGCTGCCCCTGCCTTCACACTAATTCGGAGATCAGGGACCACAGGTTTGGTCCTGTGAGGAAGGTTTACTCTTTCTCCTTTGCTCCCATCCTTTATCCTTGCTTCTTCCTCCTCCTCCTTCCCACAGTCCCAGTCCCAAGCCAAGTTTCCTCTGGAGCAGAAGGGAAAATCTTGGTTCACAAAATCTAAACTCTGAAGACCAAAAGTGATGGGCACAAAGATTTGGCAGCTAAGGGGAGACAGATGAGTGAGGATAGCTAGATCCCACATAGTCAGTGATTTGCTTAAGGTCTTCAAGACTTGCATCGTCCAGGAAACCTGAGTGGTGACATTTTGTTGTACAATGGACTGCATCCTGCACTGGTAGATGTGGGTTCTAACCCCCTCTCTGTTACTAAGTAGCTAAGTGGCCTTCAACAAGCCACGTTGTTTCTTGGAACGTCTGTCTCCTCACCAATAAAATGCCTGGGTCAGACTAGATCAATAATTCTTGATCTTTCTTCTCTCTGTGACATGACATATTCTGTGATGATATCTCAGAAGTTGAGGTTACTCTTATGGATAGAGCTATGTTCCTTAGCATCTTTTAATATCATGCCATCTTTTGAATTTGTGTGTTTCTGTACCTGGGTGTGTCTCAGCCTGCCTCCTAGAAAATACCGAAATATCTGCTGAATAGAATCAAATTGGGTGACTCAAATGTCATTCCCCCTTTTGGGTGGGAAAGATTGCTTCTTTTCTCTCCCCCTCTTCATTGCCTTTTGTCTCCCTTCTCCTCCCATTCCTCCCATACTCCAAGAGTGCTTGGGCATTGGGACAGGTGCAGTTTGGCATAGAACCTATACTCATCGCTTTAATCCTTAGCCCATGAAGCACATCAAACCCCCAGGAGATCTGGGCTTTGCTTAGTGAGAGAACCAAATGTCAGTTTTCCTTCCCCTTTTCAGCAAGTAGCAAACAAGAATGTCCTGCAGAGGGCAAAAGCCAGATAGGCTTACATGGAGCACACTGGAGTCTTTTTGTTCTTGTCCTGCCTATATTTTGGAAGCTCCAGCGGGAATGTGGCCTGAATTTAAACACTCAGGGCCATGACCATTAACAGTGAGCACTTTTGTAGATTCATGCAGCCTCTCCTGCCTTTCCTCTCCCATGGCCTTGAATGATCTGTTGTTTGTGGACAATTCACTTGTTGTACTCCAGAGAGCAGGCTGATCCTGGCTCTCCCATTGTCTCTTATATGGGCAAACAAAAGCAGTCTTCTTAGGCCAGAGCACCAAGCTGATAAAAGACTGATTAAGGCCTCTTTTGTGGTGAAATTTAATAGGTCTGGGTTGGGCATTATATTTGATTAACCCCAACCAGTCATTACATGGAATTATATATACAGTAGGACTATGCCAACTGCTCTCAGCTGGGTGGAGCCTGTCTCTGAACTCCTGAATGGTGCCATGATACTGTAGGCAGAGCTGGTCATCAGCAAAACGGAAGTCAGTAAACTTGTCTCTGGGGCCTGCAGTTTTCCCTTTCACTATCTGTCCTTCTCTACCAACCTTTATATTCCCTCTTTTCCAGGCAAATTATTAGGTCCTTTCTGACAGGCAGGAAGACATCTGACAAATTCATTCACACAGAGTGATTTCATGGGTTATCCTTTCCAAGAGTAGCTGCAGTTCAAAGGAGGAACTTGGACTGGGAATCATGGTATTTTGAGGGGATGAAGCTCTCATGGTGGCTCAGAGGATGCCAGATTCCTTGGCCCACACTCTTCCTTCTTCCCAGAATTGGGCCAGGTGGTTTCTCCGAGCAGGCTCCCCACTGCTGGCCTCACCCTGGAGAAATGAAAGTAACTCTGGTTTGACCCTCAAGCCTCCCCTCCTGCCTGGCCCACCTTTTAAATTTCCTTTCTTTTTCCTGTCTAGGATTACCTGATTTTTTATTACTTGATTTTTTAATCCATTATTGTTTCTCCAGCTACTTTTCTTTTTAATTTTTTTTTCCAACGTTTATTTATTTTTGGGACAGAGAGAGACAGAGCGTGAACGGGGGAGGGGCAGAGAGAGAGGGAGACACAGAATCGGAAACAGGCTCCAGGCTCTGAGCCATCAGCCCAGAGCCCGACCCGGGGCTCGAACTCACAGACCGCGAGATCGTGACCTGGCTGAAGTCGGACGCTTAACCGACTGCGCCACCCAGGTGCCCCCACTCCAGCTACTTTTCAATGAAATGCATCTTCTTCAGAATGAGAATTCACCTGGTTTTGGAATGAAGATATTTTCTGGCTTATTGCTGTATAAGGAAGGTGAATGGATTAGTCTCTCCTTGGGTGCAAATAACTGAATCTCTGATAATCTGGTGTGTGATTTAATCATTTATTCTTTTTCTGTTAAAAGTATGAACTTGTAATGGAAATAACAGCATGAATATCAACTATTCTTTAATTTTGAACACTTAGAAAACAAAGAACATAGAACAAAGTTCCAAGGAATATTACAACTGGACCAGTCCTTTATTCAAAAAAACACAAAATCTTGCCAGTCAGTCATATCAGTTAGATCTCTTTAGATTACAAATGACTGGAAGATCCAACCCAAACCGACTCAGGCAAAAAGGGATAGCTTTGACTCATGTCACTGGGGGCGCCTGGGTGGCTCAGTCGGTTAAGCATCCGACTTCCGCTCAGGTCATGATCCCGTGGTTTGTGAGTTTGAGCCCTGCATTGGGCTCTGTGCTGACAGCTCAGAGCCTGGAGCCTGCTTCACATTCTGTGTCTCTCCATCTCTTGGCCCCTCCCCTGTTCATGCTCTGTGTCTCTCTGTCTCTCAATAATAAATAAATGTTTAAAAAAAATTTTTTTTTAAAAGGGACAGCTTTGGCTCATGTGACTGAAAAATTCTTTTTAATGCTGGCCCTGGGAATGGATGGGTGCAGGGACTTAATATGTCACCAGGACTTGGGTTTTCTCTCACTCTGTCTCTTGAGTCAGTACTCCTAGGTTTTAAACCATGAGCTCCTTTCATAGTCAAACGAAGCCAAAGCAATTTCAGATCACATATTCTCTTAGATTTAAGTTCCACCTGGGAGAACTAGAGTTTGTTTCCCCAGAAGTCCCAGCAAAAGCCTTGTTTTTTCTCATTGGCTCTGATCGGGTCATGTGACCACACCAGGAACCGTATAGAATACACTTATTGGTTCCTCCTCTGACATGAGAGGGGTTGAGGGGGAGGTCCTCAAGTGCATAGATGAAGAATGAGGAAGAATAGATACCTAGGAACTACAAATAGGATTGGAGTAAATAGAGGCCGACTAGCAGCATCCACTGAAATCATTCCTTCATTTTACTCTGCTTTCCCTTACTAGGGCTAAACAGAGAGCAGCTCTCTTATATTTTTTCTTAGGGTCAAAAGATTCCCAGGTGTTAGGTGTTCTCTGAATCGGGCATTGGCTTCTGAGCTATACCAGCTTTGATATGAAAAGTCTTTGCAGAGTTGTTTTTTTACTCCGGGGGTGGGGTGTGGAGAGTGGGATGAAGAAGGGGGTAACAGAGATGCTACTAGTTATAGTCACTCTTGTGAAGGGATATTGTTTTTCAGTTTTTGCTAATCTCAATTGAGATACCTGGGTTCTAGTCCCAGCTCTCTCATTAATTTCCTTTGTGAATTAGTGGTTTTCAGACTCTTTTCTTTTACTTTTCAAGTCTCTTTGCTAATGAACTGTTACTTGGAACCCAATAAACATGTGACAAAATAAGATTTTATTAATGTGCAAATGTTTCCAGACTCTCTTCCCTCCCTACTCCCCCTCTAATTGAAAGGATACTTTTTCATACTTATATTCCCCAACTCAAGAAGGGTTCATTTTTACCAGACTTTTGTGATTCAGGACTAGAACTAGAGTGAGGAAAATAAGGTATTGTATTAGCTTCTGGTACAAAATTAAGGGAGCTCCCAAAACTCAGTCATCAAAATAAATAATATTTTTAAAAATCAATATTAGTGCTGGGGCGCCTGGGTGGCTCAGTCAGTTGAGCGTCTGACTTTGGCTCAGGTCATGATCTCGCAGTCTGTGAGTTCAAGCCCCGCATCTGGCTCTGTGCTGACAACTCGGAGCCTGGAGCCTGCTTCCAATTCTGTGTCTCCCTCTCTCTCTGTCCCCCCTCCCTCCCCCGCTCCACTCATGCTCTCTCTCTCTCTCTGTGTCAAAAATAAATAAAAACATTTAAAATTTTTTTTTCTTAAAATCAGTATTAGTGCAAAAAACGAAAAAAATCCTTACAAGCAAAATATAAAATTTTTTTAAAAGACAGGCTCTAACAATGTGGAGTCAACTCATATTGGAGCCTGAGGCAAAAGGAAAAATGTGCGCCTTTATCTTAGTTCTTATGTATTTATTTTATTTTATTATCATCATTACTTTTTTTTTTAGAGAGAGAGAGCATGCAGGGGAGAGAGGCAGAGGGAGAGAGAGAATCTTAAGTGAGCTCCACACACAGTATGGAGCCTGAGGTGGGGCTCAATCCCACAACTCTAGGATCATGACCAGAGCTAAAATCAAGAGTTAGACACTCAAACAACTTGAGCCACTTAGATGTCCCATATGTATTTATTTTAGTGGTTAATTTTTCCCCCAGAACACTAAAGTAGTTGAAAAAATATTGGAAAATTTAAAAGGTAGGTGTACTAAAACTCCATTATTTTAATTTTAAATATTTTACTTATATCAAAATCAGAATTTATTATAATTTTACCTTCTTCATTTTAATGGCAGCAAATTCATCAATGATGTTTTCATTAAAATACATTAACAATTAAAATTATATAAAAACATGTATATAGGGTGTACATTTTTAATTCGTGAAGCTGTTAGTAAGTAAAACCTGTTTTTCTAAAATTGCTAGGGGCCCCTGGGTGGCGACGATCTCGCGGTCCGGTACTTCGAGCCCTGCGTCAGGCTCTGGGCTGATGGCTCAGAGCCTGGAGCCTGGAGCCTGTTTCCGATTCTGTGTCTCCTTCTCTCTTTGCCCCTCCCCTGTTCATGCTCTGTCTCTCTCTGTCCGAAAAATAAATAAACGTTGAAAAAAAAAATTTAAAATTGCTTAACGTCTTCAGACGATTCCTTATGAACCTTTTAATAGTTTTTAAAACTAATTACATCTTAATTAACTTAATTTCATTAAATTATTATAGTAATATGTTAAACTGGAAAATTGAGTTAAAAAAATCACTCAAAATCCTTTAACACTAAAATAATTGGTTTGGGGTACTTCCTTTAGTCCTTTTTGTATGTCTTTGTTTTCTATAATTGTAATCATTATATACAAATAATTTAGGTGCTTTTTTTTTCACTAAACCACTTACCCATGTTGCTAAATGGCCTTTATAATTATCACTTAAAATGATGGCAAAATATACCATTGAGTAAATTTCATAAGTTATCTATTACCCCATTATTAGACATTTGGATGGTTTCCAATTTTGCACTGCTATAAAAAGTGCTATTGCTTTTTTCATATATTGTTTATGCATGTTGCTTTTTCTACTTTTTTTTTTTACTTTAAGATGGAATTTGTGAGCATTTGAAAAATACAATTAAATAGGCTTCTAATCAAAGATGAGGAGCTGAGCTGATGCCAAAAGTCCCTCTTCTTCAACCCAAACATGAGAAATGCTGGTCATTTGTGTAGCCAGCTCTGAAAACAAGAAAGGGGAATATCTATACGCCAGAAATAAAGGAGGAACCCACAACAATGTGAAGGATCTTTGAGGATGATGAGGCAGGGGACACAGGGTAAGAGTTGAACACAGGCTGTTTGAAGCTGAACTGCAGACTGTGTGCAGTACAGACAGCAGAGAATATCGGTTCCCTATAAGAAAAGCCTTCACTCCAATTCAGAAGTGAAGATTAATTTAGAAGTTAATTCTGAATTATTAGAAATAATTTTCAGGGGCATCTGGGTGACACAGTCAGTTAAGCCTCCAACTTCGGCTCAGGTCATGATCTCACTATTTGCGAGTTCGAGCCCCATGTTGGGCTCTGTGCTGGCAGTGCAGAGCCCGCTTGGGATTCTCTCTCTCTCCCTCTCTCTCTGCCCCTCCCCCACTCACACTTTTTCTCTTTCAAAATAAATAAATAAATAAATTTTAAAAAAGAAATAATTTTCAGTAAAGGGAAACCCATGACTTCCAGAGATACAAAGATCATCTGGTATCAAGACCCTGGTTGGGAAAGATGGGAAGAGCAAGATGGATGGAGAGGATCAGAGTATTAGACGGATATTTTTAAAAGGACCCGTACTTTTAAAATGTGTCAGATACACATTATATAATGTAGAAAGTCATACTTTTTGGGGCACCTGGGTGGCTCAGTCAGTTAAGCGTCCGACTTCAGCTGAGGTCACGATCTCGCAGTCCGGGAGTTCGAGCCCCGCGTCAGGCTCTGGGCTGATGGCTCAGAGCCTGGAGCCTGTTTCCGATTCTGTGTCTCCCTCTCTCTCTGCCCCTCCCCCGTTCATGCTCTGTCTCTTTCTGTCCCAAAAATAAATAAACGTTGAAAAATAAATAAATAAATAAATAAACTTAAAAAAAATTAAGAAAAAGAAAAAAGAAAGTCATACTTTTTAATATCTAGCTATAAAAACATATGCTGTTATTGGGGTCACCCTGACCTTTGGAGCTGTGCAAGACTGACTCATTCTGCAATTTGTTTAAAGTTCAGTGTCTTCCTCAAATTTTCTGGAAAAGTCCCAAGGGCAAATTTCTGGTCAGTTTTAGTTCTCATCTCCTGCTTCTACAGAATTAATTGTGAGGGGATCATTTTGCTACTCCATACATGCTACCTTGATGACTATATAGACCCAGACTTCGAATCAGGCCTTCTCTTTGATTCCTGTTACCCCACCCCCAACCCCCACTGGTCACCACTGACTCATAAGGGTCATTGTGTGGATAGCAGACCTTAACGAAGGTTTGGAGTGGTGAGGGGTTATATTGCAGCAGCGCACAAAACTTATGGTAAATAGGTTATCATTCCTGTTTTTGAAGGTTTTTCACTCTGCTATGGCACATAGCTCAACCCTGTCTCCTCTACTCTCTGACACCCAAATTCCTATTCATTTCTATGCTCTCAGGACATGAATTTTTTTTTTTTTTTAACCACAAGAGGCTTCCCAGAAGCAGTACTGTTCTTAGACCCAGATAAGAGGGGCCCAAGCTCACTGTACTTTAAAGGAGCCTGTTCCCTGCCACCCCTGCCCCACCTATACTACGAAGCATCCGATTGGCCAAGGAGACATACCTACCCCAATTTGCCCTCCCTACTTTCCTGATGAGATATTGGGCTTCATGGCCATATGTCTTCTATGTTGGCTGTGGGCAGGGGTATGTTCAGAACTTGGCTGTGAAGGCAGAAGCGTTGTCACAAGGGTGCCAAAGGCTCCCTCCATGTGGGTTGTAATTGAGGTAAGAAGAAAGCCCAGGAGGTAGGGGTGGTTCATGGGCCAGGAGCCAGGATTGGGGCCCAGGCCTCCATAGAAAACTGTGTTCTGGTTTAGAATTCTGAGGAGTTCATGAGGTCCAAATTCAAACCTGGCCTTCCAGGTTGTTAAAAAGAAATATTTGTCAAGTTAGGTGAGTAGAATACATTTTGTTTAACAGTTTATTAATTTGATTTATGACTTTAAGTCTTTACACATATAGTATGAGTCTCCTTTGTCATTTTACCTAGCCCTTGCCCCACACTAATGTCAAAGCAAAAATTTGATTCCATCTTGAAGAATTCTGATTTTTTAGATATTTTGTTTCATTCTGTTACAATTACTCACAAACACAAACACACACACAGACACACACACACACAGGCTCTAAACATTCAAAATCAAGACCAGATGAGTAGCTAATATGATATGATATTAAACCTGAGTTTGGGCAAGAGCTTCTTACATACCTCCAAGTTCAGGAGTGACCAAATAGGGATCTCAGCTAGTGGGAGTCCTGAAGTATACCTGTGGGAAAAGATATTATAATGCCAAATGTAGAAACCAGGCTGGGTGTGACAGACCCAAACTGCCTGAAGCCTCATTTGGTTTAGAAACCAAATTTCCCAATAGCTTGTACTGCTAAAAATGGAACTACCAGGGTTTGTACTTGCCTTGAGAATAAACACCATGAGAAAGATACAATGGGGATAATGAGCTTCATGTCAGCTCTGAGCTGTTAGGCTAGGAGGCTGGAAAAGGGACACTACAGCTGGTCGGGAGGGCTTTTCCCTCGAGTTTCTCTTGGCCATCTGTTCTGAACCATGCCATCAGCTTCCCATTGGAAAGGTCAGAATGCGTGTGTGGGTAAAGCCTAATGTTGTCTCCACATGCCCCGTTAGATGCAGCTGCTCTTGGCTTGGTCACGCCTGGGTTTGCACCCAGGACCCTCAAAAGCTCTGCGCATTATGGTAATTAGCCATCTGCTGCAGCCTTTCCAAGAGCGGCTGATCACAAAAGGAAGCCAGGAAGCTCTCTGACAACAGCAGAAATGGAGGCGGGAGTAGACGCCTCAGGCCACTCGCCCCCTCCTCCACTCCTCTCCTGGACCCTGAAGCCTGAAGGGAACTGGTTCATCACTCAGCACAACCCCTCATCTCCTAGGACTCCAGGGAAAACAAGCAAGGGGTCTCCTCATTGATGCATGGCTGTCACCCATTCAAAGAGAGGAGCTGAACAGGGAACGCGAGTCTGCTGAGACAATTACACTCTCTGTGTCGGTAGGCAGACACACACACCATTTGTTTGACAAGTGACTTTCTTTGGGGACTGGGTAACTAGAGATAGCAGGATTGGAAATTTTTAGATGATCGGTTCTTATTGAAACTCTAAACTTGTACTTAGGTATGTGGCTATATTAGTCCCTGATTAGTAGTAGCTATTGAGATCCTAAAATAATTTATGGTATATATATTTAGCAATAAATGTACAGTTACATAGGTGTGCAGTGAGAGCCAGATCTGTATATACCTGTGGGCAGAAATCTTGTTATGTATAAACAACCTTCGAAGGATTGAACTTTATTATATATATATATGAGTATGTACATATATAAGCTATAAGATAGCTCTAGGATACATAAGGATATATTTAGACATATCTATGTAGTACATATAGTGTAAGGTTTTTTGAACTTTAAATATGCATAAATGTATCCATAAATAGAGAGCTACATCTGCATGGGGAGGGGGTAGCATGTAGTACTCAGAACTTGGGAATTGGTTCAAGTCCCAATTCTGTCACCCCACATATATATGGTGGTGCTCATGGGAGGATTGTCCTCCTCCTTGTCATAGGAAAAGTGGAATAAAACAAATCTCAGACCTCAGTGGCATTGGCTGGATTTGACCGTGGCTATGTGAGAGCTCCAGGGGAGAATGGGAAGCATGGGTATGGTCTGGCAGCATGATAGGTAGGAGGTAACAAGAGGCTGGAGACCTGTTCTGGCAGGTGAGAGCATACGGGATTGGCAGGGGTTGAGGGCGGGGGGTGAGTGGTCATGTTCATTATTATAAGGGCAAACCCAGAGCTGTGTGTACACATGCTGGGGGCACGGAAGGTGAATGGCCTAACTGAGAAAGTCAGGAAGAGGGAGTCATGGTAGAGTTCCCTTGAATCTGGTCTTGAAAAATGCACAAAGGAGTGAGGGAATGCATTTCAAGATAGAAATGGCATTTACAAAGGCATGGGAATGCAAGGTGTGTCCTGGTGAGGGTGAGATGTCTGGGGTGGCCAGAGCGTGGGGTGATGGAGATAAGACCAGAAAGGGGAGGTGAGAGTCTGAAGAAGGGCCTGTGAGCCCCCTGAATGAGCAAGGGCTTTATCCTGTGGCTGGTGGGGAGCCACCAAAAGGTTTTATTTAAGCAGGGGAGTTATGAAATCAGACTTAGGTTTGAGAGAGATCAGTCTTATAGCCAGGAGGGGACAGACTGGAAGTGGAAGGCTGGAAGGAGTTTTTACAGTTTTTTACAGGCTGGATGGGAGCTGATGGAGGCTGAGGCACTGGAGATGGAGAAAAGGCAGTGAAGTGAAATCAAAAGCCTGTGGGGAGAATGCGTAGGACTTTGGGGCCTGAGATAAAACGAAGAAACATAAATGACTTGGGTTTCTAGCTGGATTGGTAGGGTAGAAGTTTATGCTCTTAACAAGACAGACAGCGAATACAGGAGGGTGGCTCTGGGTGATTGGGGGTTTCTGTTCTGGATATCCTGCAGAACAGCCAGGGAAATACTTCTAGAGCGGAGGAAAAGAAGTTCACACACACACACACACACACACACACACACACACACACACGATCCCCTACGAAGAATAATTGGATAAGAAGTATGAGAAACCCATACCAGGAAAACACCAAAATACCTCCTATAATCCAGCCCCTGGTCCGCCTCAGACCTCTCTCCTGTTCACCCCACCTGCGTTCTCTGCTCTGGTCACATTGGCCTCCCTGCTGATTTCTTGAACATGCCAAGCATGCTCTCATCTCCAGGCTTTAGTTCTAGTTGGTTCCCCTCATTCTTCTCCATTTTCTTATTAAAAAAATTTTTTTAATGTTTATTTATTTTTGAGAGAGAGAAATAGAGAGACAGAGTGTGAATGAGAGAGGGGTAAAGACAGTAGCAGGCTCCAGACTCTGAGCTGTCAGCACAGAGCCCAACACGGGGTTTGAACCCACAAACCTCAAGATCATGACCTGAGCTGATGAAGTCAGACTTTTTACAAAAGATAACCCCTTTTATGGCCTTACCACGAAAGTCAAATAGGAATCGGTCTAAGTTATATCGTTAAACAATTTTGTCAGAAAAATTATACACCTCCCCAAATAAGAAACACTTGCTTCATTCTTTCCTCTAAGGATCGTAATTGTTGTAATTATAAACCACATTTTGTGAAATACCCATTAAAAATATACATTAGCTGACTGAGCCACCCAGGTGCCCCCTCCATTTTCTTATTTTATGTATTAATTGTGTGTTGCTTTGTTTCCCTGGGAGAACATACACTCACAAGGACAGGGATCTTTGTCTTTTTGTTCACTGATAGATTCCCAAGCACTAAGAACCATGCTGGGGCACACGGTAAACTCTCAATAAAAACTTGTTGAATAATTAATTTTAAAGTGAGTCCACTTAAAATGAGAACCACAATCGGATTGACAATTTATCTTTAAAAAGAGAAATGCAAATTATGAGTTTTTTAATGTATATTTCACAAAATATGGTTTATAATTATACCCTTATGATCCTTAGAGGAAAGAATAAAGCAAGTGTTTCTTATTTGGGGAGGTGTATAATTTTTCTGACAAAATTGTTTAATGATACAATATAACTTAGACCGATTCCTATTTGAGTTTTGTGATATGGCCATAAAACGGGTTATCTTTTGTAAAAATATTTGAGGCTTTATCAATTTTTCCCAAGTATTCCCCCACCTTAGTATGCCATAAATAAATAAATTATTTTAAATTGAGATATGCTTTATATATAATGAAGTGCTCGAATCTTTTTTTTTTAATGTTTATTTATTTTTGAGAGAGAGAGACACACACACAGCACAAGTGGAGGAGGAGCTGAGAGAGAGGGAGACACAGAATCTGAAGCAGGCTCCAGGCTCTGAGCCGTAAGCACAGAGCCAGATGCGGAGCTCAAACCCACAAACTGCGAGATCATGACCTGAGCCGAAGTCGGATGCTCAACTGATCGAGCCACCCAGGTGCCCCCGAAAAGCTCAAATATTAAGTGTACCATTCAACTGGATTTTGGAATTCATATCAGGACAGAACACTTCCATCACTCCAGAAAGCTCCTTCACGCACCTTCCAGTCAGCAGTCCATCCCCCAGCAATATACAGTACATGGTTTTTTGAGTGTGTCAGGCTTCTTTCACTGAGCATGATGTATTCTGAGATTCTTCCATGTTGTTGTGTGTATCTGTAACTCATTTCCTTTTATTCCTTAGTAGTGAGCCAAGGACTTCTCATATTTCAAAGGGCTCATTCTGTGGATTTTATCAGTTGCTACTTGCTGTAACTCTGGCAATGGCTTTGCATGTGGTTCAACTAGTCCTTTTAAACTTCCTTTCATTTGATGAAATTTTGTGTCTTTCTCTGTAAGACTTGCCACTTTGCTTTGCAATTAATTTCCATATATGTGCAGTGTGTTTTCAAGTGTATATCTAACAATGCATGAGAAACTGACCCAAAAAATTTGACCAAAAAAAATAAAAAAAAAAGAGTATGTAGTAGACATCAGACATTACCAGTAAAAAAGGACGCTTACAGTAGAGACTAATTTTATTTTATTTTTTATTTTATTTTGTAAAGTTTATTTGTTTATTTTGAGAGAGAGAGAGTGTGTGCTCAGGGGTGGGGCAGAGAGAGAGGGAGAGAGAGAAAATCCCAAGCAGGCTCTGAGCTGTCAGCACAGAGCCAGATGCAGGGCTTGAATCCACCGACTATGAGATCATGACCTGAGCTGAAACCAAGAGTTGGATGACATTCAACTGACTGAGCCACCCAGGTGCCCCAGTAGAGACTAATTTTATAAGTGGTCACATTATTATTGTTTTGACCACTTTTCGTATTTTGATCACTTTTGCTTCACAAGGAAAAGTTGTAAATATAGGGACCGGGACAATGAACACTCTTATGTCAAGGACCCTTATTCCCTGTGAGCATGTGGGCACGGACACAATACAAATGAGTCCATACCTGGGAACTGAGGAATCTTGTATGTACACTTTCATTAGCTTGTTGTTACTGTTCATTTGAGACTATAAAGTTGAACAAATCAGGCATAGATGTCTATTTGATTCAATTATGTGAAATTGCTGATCTTTAAGCATTTCTGATGTACAAAGCTAGCAATTTCATGGGGTTCAACTTCAGTTTTTATACTGCAAATTGCTACCCATTAATGGGTAATGAAATCAATTTAATAGACTAGGATCAGCATTTTTAAAAAATGAAATAAATTAGAGTAGAAAATATCAGAGGGCATCTCATGTTGTAAGAATAGTTAAGGCTTATTGAAGATTTATTCTGTGCCAGGCACTATTCTAAGTGCTTTGTAAGCCTAAACTATTTATTATCATGATCATTATCAACATCATGATTATTAGCTGTATGCTAGCCTAGTGGACCAGGAAAGACTGACGATACCATGTTAAAACTCCACCTAGAAAATTCAAGACACCTGCAAGTCAAATTTTCTCACCATAGTACAACCACAAGACTAGTCCCAAATACTGCCCAGGGAAATTTCCAAAGCTGTGCTCTCATCGTGATTCCAGGAAAACTAAGGACACAGTGTCTAACACATACTCTGTATTGTCTCTCCAAAAACTCACAAAAGGGTTTACATAATGGGTGGGCTCCTGAAAAGTTGAAAGCTTTTAAGAATCCAACTGGATAAGCATGCCTGATATATCTGCTTCTACTTCTGAGATAAGCAGGCTCAACTCCTTTACAGTACAAAAACCTCTCCAATTACATAAAAATGTGATAGTAAGTTCTTACAAAAAGTGAAGAATTCAATCACTGGTCTTCTATCCCTACTATATCTTTCTAGAGAAGAGTAAATCTTTCCTGTCTAGTAACTGGTTAACTCTAGATGAAATGTGTGCTCTTCATCCATATTTCTTAGGAAAATGAGAATAATTCAATTGCCAGTTTGCCTTTTCCACATTTTTCTAAAGCTGTAGGTTAAGTTTTTGGCTATGCAAGTAGCTGAGGGTGTGTCCTTTCTTCTTTTACTGTTTTGTTGTTGTTGTTGTTGTTGTTGTTGCTGTTAAAAGACAATCCACCTCCACTCCCCACACCCAGCAAAACAAAGAGAAAACACCCAACAACAAAGTGAACAAATTGTAACCTGAAAACTTTTTTTTTTTTTGTAGTAGGCTTCAGGGGCGCCTGGATGGCTCAGTCTGTTGAGTGTCAGTTACTTGATTTAGCACCAGATACTTGATTTCAGCTCAGGTCATGATCCTAGGGTTGTGGGATTAGGCCACGTGATGGGCTTGGTGCTGAGTGTGGAGCCTCCTTAATAGTCTCTCTCTCTCTCTCTCTCTCTCTCTTTCTCTCTCTCTCTCCCTCGGCCCCTCTCCCCTGCTCACTATAAATATAAATAAATAAGTTAATTAATTAAATAAGCTTCACACCCAGTGCAGAGCGCAAAGCTGGGATTGAACTCAGGACCCTGAGATCACAACCCTGAGATTAAGACCTGAGCTGACATGAAGAGTTGGACATCTCTGACTGAGCCCCCCAGGCATCCCTAACCTATACAACTTTAAATGTCTTTGTCGTTCTTCCCTTTATCCTGAACCCAATTTCTATTACATTAGCATATTATATTATTGGAGAAGAAGAAGTTCAGTGCCACTGTGACTACAAGGGAACCAAAGTACTTAACACAATATAGGAGCGTGAACTGCTACACCCAAAATACTGGTGTTTACAATGCAGGCCTCCTGCAGGTCTGGTGCCTAGAGCTGACAATGTAAATTATTGCCATTATAAAGCTTCTCTGCAAAGGGGTTAGTCCTGCAGAGGTCGCTGGTGCTGGAGGAGCCTTTGTTGGCTAAGACAAAAATCCATCAAGTTAATTAGTGTTTTGAAAAAGACAATCCAAAACAGTAACAATCATGGTCAACAAGGAGGGCTCGATTTCTTGGGAACAAAAGCGTGGATGAGGGAGATGCCTTGCTATCTTATCATATGCACTACATTACAGAGGCCCTTGGTCAGTGGACTGGCCATTAAAGTAAATTCCTCAGTGGTTTTGGGTAGACTAAGTAATTTTTCTTTGATGCATATCAATTAAAGCAAATATTTATTGAGCACCTACTCTGCAATGTCCTGTCCTCTGCCTAACAAATTAAATTAAAATTTCAGGGACCTATTTTCTTCATTCCCAATAAACATTTAACAGAAGCCATGTCTCAGTACTTTATTATTTATTTATTTATTTATTTATTTATTTATTTTTAATGTTTATTTTTTATTTCTGAAGGATAGAGAGACAGAGTGTGAGCAGGGGAGAGGCAGAGAGAGAGGGAGACACAGAATCCAAAGCAGGTTCCAGGCTCTGGGCTGTCAGCACGCTTAACTGACTGAGCTACCCAGGCGCCCCTCAGTACTTTAAATTAATCCCCTTCATGCATACCTCCTTAAAAATCTGTCAAATGTGTCAAGTGGTTATTCTCAAACACTTCTATGACTCAGTATGTTTAGGCTGTTCCTGACTTTGGGACACTCAACTTTTGTACAACTCCTAAACAGCCTGTATTATACACTGAATTCGAATCATTTTTCATTAACCAGTATGTGAGCTAGTTTAAGTTTCTGCTTGCACCACTAGCCTATCAGTGGCATAATTCTGATAGGGGTCTCCTTTGCTTATCCAGAACTGTTTTGCAATTATTCAAATACTTCTTTTGCATATTGCTTTTATTTTATAAAAATAATTGATAAGTGGGAACAAAAAAAAAGAGCGATAAGAACATAGATCTCAAAACCAACATAATGGAGAAAGATGGAAATCATTAAGAGTACTAAAAGCTAAATATTTTCAGCCTCAATCTAACATTTACTGAATTTAAGCCAGTATTTTGCATGTTTAAATGGGAAGAACAAAATTAAACAGCATGCATGAAACCAGGAAATAGCTGGAAGATTGTATCTGCAGAAAAATATATAATTAAATATTTTTCTCATTTTTCCGGCCTTCTGCAAACAACCCTTCCCTTAGAACATGTAAGATGATCAACTTTCTAATATTCAACTTGCATATATATATTTTAGGCATGCTACATGTACATGGAAAGGACTGCCTACCAAGAATCCTGCCTGTAAAACTTCTGTAGAGCAAAAGGAATCATTGTAACGGATGAAAGTCTTGTTGAGGGAATAAGTACCGGGTTTGCTTCTTGTCCTTCTGAAACCCCATTGAAGTAAAATGTGCTATTTACAAATCAAAACAAAGCAAAACTTAAAAGCCAAAAGAATGGAAGGGGCAGACTGAGCCCAGATGAGAGTTTTCAAGAGACTTCTAAAAGAGAAGAGAACTGACAGAGGAAACTTGTAGAGCAAGTTTGGAAAGCAGGAGCTGCTCCAAGACAAGGGCCCCTCCTGTCTTGTAAAATCGTGAATGAATTGAACAGACTTTGCAAAGTGCCTTTAATGTCAATAAGACAGGAGGCGGAGAGTGCTTCCTTGGAGAATGAAATGAGGTCAAGAGAGCAAAGGTCAGATGCTGCGGGGATGGGAAAACGGAGAATCCCTCTGACCTTGAGGAAGGAGTAAGGCTAGAAAAGCAGAGAGGGTTCCTGCACTGTGACTCTGGGTCGACTTTGTCCCTGAGTACAAGGGTCCCCACACTGGGGAAAGGGTCCTATACTGCTGGCATAGAAGCAGAAAGCCATTGAGCCTCATGGGACGACATTTTCCAGTCAGAACAGATGTCTTCAATGCTGACTGCAGTTAAGAAGCAAACTCACTGTGAAACATGTCCAGAATCGATTCAATTGTATTGAAAGGAAGTAAAGAGATAGACATTTCTTCAACACATGAATCTTTGAAGAGCCACAGCCTCTACATTAAGAGGAGCAGGAGGAGTTTTAGTTGTACTTTGAATAATAGTAATTTTGAGTAACCTGTAAACCCATGAAAAAGAAGTTTTTAGCCAAAGGGGCCTTTTGACACTTAAATTTTAAATTCTTTTTTCAACGTTTTTATTTATTTTTGGGACAGAGAGAGACAGAGCATGAACGGGGGAGGGTCAGAGAGAGGGAGACACAGAATCGGAAACAGGCTCCAGGCTCTGAGCCATCAGCCCAGAGCCCGACACGGGGCTCGAACTCCCGGACCGCGAGATCGTGACCTGGCTGAAGTCGGACCGAACTCCCGGACCGCGAGATCGTGACCTGGCTGAAGTCGGACGCTCAACCGACTGCGCCACCCAGGCGCCCCGACACTTAAATTTTAAAGAAGTTAGCAACTGTTACTCTTAGAACCAGCTTGCCTTCCAGGAACTTTTCCTCTCCTGTAAGCACCACCTGTCACCGCTAGATATGGTGTGGGTTCTATCTGAGTTTCCCTTCCAAGAATCACATATATTCTATCAAGTTACTTGGTACAGTTCAGTTTTTGCACCCTTACTGGGATGGGGGTGGGGGGCGCACAGAAAGGATAGAGGGCAGTGGCTGGCCTTCCTGAAAGGCAGGTTGGGAGACCAAGAAGTTCATCTTGCCGACTTTGCAGTCAACACGTGAGGCCTGCATTAACTCTCACTTCCTCTGGAACGCCTTCACCTGTGAGTGGACCCATCCCACACGCTGCCTCTTTTGTCTTGTCCTATACTGTACTTACTCAGAGGCGTCAATGTGCAGCCCGTGTCTCTGGACTTGAAAGTTCCCAAGGGCAAGGGTGGTATCTCCTCTGATACCCAGTGTAGGAATGGCCTGCAATAAGGTGCTCAAGGAAAACACTCAAAAATTTTGATTTTATGGAAGTAATATTTGCAAGTAGCTGAATAATAGTCTCACCCCCCAGAGGTTTTATTTCTTCTGGTGGTGATCCCTGTTTCTTCACTTATGCTTATACTATTGTTCTTGATTCATGAACCTTAGGTGGTGTCTGTTGATTGGTTGCTATGTCGGATGAAGACTCAGCTCATTCATACATCGTGCACCCCTCCAACCGCCCCTATAGCCTGCCCCTCAGTGTTCAGTTTCCCCAGTGGCTGCATCTTCAACGTCAAACAATGTATTTGGACCTCCATTTATTATTCCACTTAGACAGTATCTCCTGACTTCCTGGTTTTGACAGGAGGTTAATTATGCCCAGCCTTTCCCTTTCTACTCCCCACACTTTCTGTTTCCCTATTTCTGCCAAGATTGATCAGATTAACATTCTCAAATTTGGTTAACATTTAAAAAATATTTTTTTAATGCTTATTTATTTTTGAGAGAGAGAGACAGAGCACGAGCAGGGGAGAGGCAGAGAGAGAGAGAGAGATACACACACACACACACAGAATCTGAAGTAGGCTCCAGGCTCTGAGATGTCAGCACAGAGCCTGACACGGGTCTTGAACCCATGAACTGCAAAATCATGGACGTGAGCCAAAGTCAGACACTTAACCGACTGAGCCACCCAGGTGCCCTGAAAATTTGGTTAACATTTACATTCTGTTCTGCCATCAGACTGTCTTCAGTGATTTGCCCATTAGTTCATTCATTCATTCATTCTTCCAGTAAGTATTTATTAAGTGCCAAGCACTGTGGTAGGCACTAGGAATAGAGAAGTGAATACTGTTATGGAACCTGGTCTGGATCACCTGGCAGAAGAACCAAGTGGCACTCAGAGATCTTGGAAGGCAGGAGGTTTATTTCACACTGGTTGGCTCAGTGGAGATCACCCTCCAGAGGTCTGAGTCCTGAGTGTAAGCAGAAGGAACAATTTATACTCTGTTACTTCTGCATTCTGCCTTAGTAGTAATTTGGTGCGCGTGGCAAGCGGGGTAGAAGGAAGAACCCAGAAGGGGAATCTTTGGTTGGGGACTGGAATTTCCCTATCAGTCCTATCTGCCATCTTATAACAGATTTTCCCCTATCATTGCCTCCTTTGCTGCCCTTTTATTTATTTTTTTTTTTAATTTTTTTTTCAACGTTTAATTATTTTTGGGACAGAGAGAGACAGAGCATGAACGGGGGAGGGGCAGAGAGAGAGGGAGACACAGAATCGGAAACAGGCTCCAGGCTCTGAGCCATCAGCCCAGAGCCCAACGCGGGGCTCGAACTCCCGGACCGCGAGATCGTGACCTGGCTGAAGTCGGACGCTTAACCGACTACGCCACCCAGGCGCCCCTTTGATGCCCTTTTAAACAGATCTAGGCTGTATTAGAGGGCATCATCTTTATTCATTATGAGTTGGTCCTTTCCCTTAGTTCCCTGACTTTGGTTGTGACTATTCCTGACTGGTTTACAAAGTAACAGCATTCTTCTTGGAGGAAGATGCTGGTGCCCCCTTTCTCAGCAGTGAGGAGGTCAAGTACCTGTCTGTTCTGGAAGGCAACTCTTGCCAGGGAACTTATTTGGCTCTGCAGGGACACTAAGGAGTCGGCCACTTGTTAGTCCCACAGAAGAGCCTGTGCCTCCTATGCCAGTCCCTGTCCCCATGGCTATTCCTGCCCCTAGAAGGATAGGTAGTAACACTACTCATTTAGTCTGGGCCTTAGGGCTGAAGGTTTATAAATGGGACCCAGATCGGAGGCAACCAATACCAACAAAACATCGTACCCATAAGAGGAAGGTGAGTGTGAACAGGAACCTCTCGCCGTTTTCCCAGCTTTCTGGGGCAACCTCTGCCAATCTGATGGCAAGGAGTAAGGACAGTCTACTTTATCGGACTGGCGATTCCTCAAGCTTCTGCCACACGTAGACCAGCCAGCTTCCAGGGTGTGGTTGGAGCAGGGCTGAAGATCGGACTTGGGTCAGTCTTCCAAGTCTGGGTCTCCTCAGGATTGGCTCTCTTGACTTTGGAGTGGTGGACCCATGGAGTGATACCTGTGACTTTGAGGGCAGTAGGGATGGTTGGAATAACGGTATGAGACCCAGTTCACTGTAGTTTGAGAGGGTCTTTTTTCCCAATCTTTGACCCAGACTGAGTCCCCTGGTGAGAAAGGGTGTGCAGGGGATCCTAAAGAGATTGGGGCCATCTCTATCGTTGTAACTCATTTAGGGTGGTCCCTAAAGCTTGAAGTTGTTTTCTTATTCCCTTATCCCCTGTTTGGTGTAGGTTTCCTGGGAGGCTCCCTAAACATGGAGTGCGGGGCTCCCATTTATTAGTTTAAAAGGGGAGAAACCTTGAGTTCGTGGTGTGCAATGGACACACAGGAGGGCCAGGGGCAACAGGTCCGGCCATGGGAGGTCTGTTTTCTGACAGAACTTGGCTAAGGTTCCCTTGAGGGTGCAGTCCATCCACTCTGCTTTCCCTGAGTTTTGAGGCTGGTAAGCAGTCCACCACAAACGCAGGCCCGTTGTTGTGGATTGTGGCCAGTAAGCCGAACCAGGGGACGATTTCTTCTTTGAACTCCTGGTGCGGGGTCGCGGTGCGGAAAAGGGAGAGAGCTATGGTCTACCTCCTTATTAACTGCTATCTTGGCCACTTTATCTTTTAGAAAATTCCCTTGTGCTGTATAGGGTTGTCTCCCTTCTGGTATCCTTTGCAGTGTAGAACTGCAACTTTTTTTGGAAGGCAGACAGCCTCAAGGAGCTTTAGTATTTCCTCCTTGTTTTTGATGGTCTTCCTTGCTGCGGTGAGGAGGCCCCTCTCTTTGTAGATTGAGATTGTTTGCCCTCGCTGATGGTGAGGTCCCGGACTAGGGCATGTAATTTAACCCATTGTGCTGACCATCCCACAGGTAGGGCATTGGCCTCTAGGACTTCATCTTTGGTTGTCACTGCATACCCTGCCTTTTGAACGCCCTCTGTGATGAAACTGCTACTATCACTGAACAAGGTGAGGTCTGCGTTCTGTAGGGCCTGGTCATGCAGATCTGGGCAAGCTTGCAAATACTTCATCAGTCACCTCAGAACAGTCATGATCTGGTTTTCCTTCCTCAAAAGGTAGGAAAGTTGTGGGGTTCAGTGTGACCCGTGGATTCTCACAGAGAAGCCCCTGGTATTGTGCTAGCTGAAGTTGGAGAGGAAGCAGTGTCCTTGAGTGTTCATGAGAGATCTTGTCCCAGGGTGAGCTTAGAATTGTTGCTGCTAATGCCCTAAGACACGGCAGCCATCCTGTCACAACTGGGTCCAGCTTCTTAGACAGGTATGCTACTGGCCATTGCCATGGGCCAATGGTCTGTGTGAGAACCCCGAGGGTGACCTTTTCCTTCCCATGCACAAAGAGATTAAAAGGCTTTTCTATATTTGGCAGGCCAAGGGCTGGTGCCTGCCCCAAGGTGGCCTTTATCTCTAGGAAGGCGGCTTCAGCCTCCTCTGTCCAAACAGGGGGTTCTCGATCCAGCCCTACCAAGAGGTTACAGAGAGATCTTGCTATTGCTGAGAATATGGGAATCCAGATTTGGCAGAATCCTGCAGCCCCCAGGAATTTGCATAGTCCTTTCTTAGTTTGGGGCTAGAGTAGAGAGGTGATGACATTTTTTCTCTCTGGCCCTAGTGCTCTTTTTCCTTGGGTGAGAAGGAAGCCTAAGTATGGGACTTGTTGTTGGCAGATCTGTGCCTTTTTCCATGAGACTTGATACCCTGAGTCTGACAGGAGTTGGAGGAGGGCCCCTGTGCCCTCTGTGCAGTTCTCTCAGGTATTGCTGGCAAGGAGGAGGTCATCCACATACTGGAGAAGGGTGCAGTGTGTGGCCTCCTTTGGAAAGCTGGCAAGGTCTCCGGCTAGTGCCTCCCTACAGAAGGGTAGGTGAGTTTTTAATGCTTTGTGGGAGGCACGTGAAAGTCATTTGACACCCGGTGTCTGGTTCCATCCATTTGAAGGCAAACAAAGGTTGGCTCTGGGGGGCCAAGTGGAGGCAGAAGAAGGCATCCTTTAAGTCTAGGCAGGTACACCAGCTGGCAGAGCCTGAGATCTGGCTGAGCAGGGTGTACGGGTTTGGGACCACTGGGTGTAAGACTTGAACTGGTCAATACCCTCCTCCAGGCTTCTTGACTGGCAAGAGTGGGGTGTTCCAAGGCGATTGGCATTTCACTAGAATGCCTGCTTCTTGGATGCCTGCCTTTGCTTCTTGTGGGAGGGGGTATTGCCACTGTCTCTGCGGTGAAGCCTCTGGGATTAACTCTATAATAACAGGGACCTGGTAATGGGCAAGTCTGGAGGGGTTGTCCTCAGGCCACACAGTGGGGAAAGCAGTCCTGAATTCGGGCGGGCCACTTGATTGGGACTGGGCACAGAATAGCCTCTATTCTTTCTCTCTTGGTGTAGTGATTGCCATTATAAGAGGGCCTGATTTTTCTTGTCTTGGATCCATTCGGAGGCTTGTGCGTCCTGTTGGCTTAAAGGTTATTTGGGTTCCCAGCTTGGAGAGTATGTCCCATCAAGGAGAGAGATAGGGCACTCAGGTAGATAGAGGTACTCGTGCCATACCATGTGGCCCCTGAGTTCACATAAAAGTCATAGTTTGGCCCCCTAATTTTATTTTGACCATGGGTTCATGAGGGCCAAGAAGAAGTGAGTCCCCCTCAATCTGAATCTATTCCTGCTAGGCCTATGAGGTCTTTTTTGCAGGGTTTTTCTCTGTACCAGCTGGGTTTGGGACTTTCCCTGGTTGGGACATTTATTCTTTCAACATCCTTTCTCCTAGCAGTAGGTGCATTGATCCCTTGCTAAGGAGGTTCTAGGCCTCCCCTCTTTTGGTGGCTGGACCTTCCCTGTCCTTTTGTCCTGGCTTTCTTGTGCCTTGGGATCAAACGGGGTATAAATGCAGTAAGCTTCGCGTAGCCTCTCATAATAATCCCTGGGGGATTCCCCTTGCTGCTGGGCATATTCATGGGCTTCTTAGCCCCTGCTCGGATCTCCCAGAGGAGAGCCTCTTGGTATAGGTTGATGTGGACTCGTATCTGGAGAGCGCCTGAGCCTAGCTGAGCGTGCAATCTGGCCACTGGTCTGGGAGAGAGAGGATCTGCTGAGTCCAGAGGTGGTGGGAAGACTGAAGGGACGGAGTGGGGAAGACTGCAAGATTGGTTCCTCCTCCAGATCACTGGCGAGAATTTGTAGAGGTCAGGACTTCTGTTGACCTTCCTTGGGCTACTTTGTCAAGGCAGCTAAAACCCTAGCCTGTCCCTGTTTGTTGTAGGTAAATCACACCCAAGGGGGAAGGGTTTGGGCAATCTCTAATGAGGAGTCTGATACATACAGGATATACAGGATACATACAGGAACTGATTGGGGTGATCTGGGTCTCTGGTGACAGAGTCTAACACACCAGATGCATCGGACCATTGGGACATCTAAGGTTCCCTCTGAGGGCCATCCTACCCCAAAAGTGGGCCATTCTAACTCACACAGGGTCCTTAACTTGCCAGGGGTTATCTTAATTTCATAGTCTCCTGAAAACCTCTTCTCTGGTCTGTCCTGACCCCATAATGTTCCCATGAGACGGAGTTGCAAAGACAGAAAGGTAGAAGCACCCCCTCTAATGAGGAAACCAGTCAGATGCCCATCTGGCCGTGTCCTGAAGGAACTTAGGTGACACTTAGCTGTAGTGGTCTCAGCTTTGTGACTTTCGATCGGAAACTATTCTGATGCCGCCATGGACTGTATGTGGTTCACTACGGAATCGCAGACAGGCCCACTCTGTGGACTTTTGGGGACCTTAAAGTTGCCCGCCCATGGAGCCACAGAACCGAACTTGGCAGGCAAGCCAGACTGAGTTGCACATTCGCACTCACATACACACCAGAGGTTATTACATTTCTTCCCACAGAATTCCTACCTGTGAGATCTCTGAGGTCTGTGGGGAGTGATCAGGTCCCCCTTCCATCCCTATGCGTGGGCCGGACTGAATTGGGGACCCAGGCCTTACCGATATCTGATGTCGGGTCCAGGTCCTCACCTGCCAAGTCTCCTCGAGTCCGGCCGGAATGGCAGAGCGGGACCGGCCTGAGGCGACCAAGTGGGAGACTGCCAAAAATCAGGCAGGGTGCGCCTTCTCCATTTCGATTCCTTACCGCCTCTCCGTTTTCCCAAACTGGTGGCAACAGTGGGCCAGGGCGGTTGGGTTTCCCGGTCAGGGAACCAAATGTTACGGAATCTGGTCTGGATCACCTGGTGGAAGAACCAAGTGGCACTCAGAGATCTTGGAAGGCAGGAGGTTTATTTCACACTGGCAGGCTCAGAGGAGATCACTCTCCAGAGGTCTGAGCCCCGAGCGTAAGCAGAGGGAACAATTTATAGTCTGTTACTTCTGCATTCCGCATTAGTAGTAATTTGATGTGTGTGGCAAGCGGGATAGGAAGAAGAACCTGGAAGGGGAGTCTTTGGTCGGTCAGGGACTGGAATTTCCCTATCAGTCCTGTCTGCCATCTTATAACAGATTTTTCCCTATCAATACAATAAGCAGCATTCTCCATGGAGCTTTCCTTCTCATAATGAGAGAGAAGTAAGTAAAATATATATTATGTTATCTGTACAAGTCCTAAGGAAGATAAGAATGTAGGGAAGAGAAAAGGGAGTGATGAGTACACAGATGTATGCACACACAGTCACAGTGACCCAAAGGGACTGAGGGAATCCTGGGGCAGGAGTAGGAAATAACAATGGTCCTGAGGCAAGAACATGCCTAGTTAGTTGAAGAAACAGAAAGAGAGCTTAGTGAGGTTGAAGGAGAATAACAGGAGGTGAAGTCAGAGGAGCAATAGGGAGTGTGTGTGTGTGTGCACGTGTGCGTGTTAGTGTATATGTGCACTGCTCACATGCAGCTTGAGTACAGCTATACAGCCATTGTGAGGGCTTTGGCTGTGATTCTCAGTGACATGATGTAACTGTTTTACCAGGGTCTCAGGCTGCTGTGCTGAGGAGAGACTGTAGAAGACCAGGGTGGAGGCAGTGAGACCAGTTCTCCAGTTCTTTGACATCAACAGGATGTCCAACAGCTCAGTTTAATTCTGACACTAACTACCCGGAGTTAGCCCAGAGACCACACATTAAGGGCTCAGTCCTGCAACACTGCCCTACTTCAGTCCCAGGCCACAGTAGAGTACCCAGGCTACCATGACCTCCTCACCTCAGGTTCTAATTGCTTAGAACAACTCACACTTTACTTACTATTACTAGTTTGCTGTGAAGGATACAACTCAGAAAAACCAAAAGGAAGAGCTGCATGGGACAAGGTATGGTATAGAGAAGGGCACAGAGTTTCCATGCCCTCTGGGACTGGTCCCCTTCCAACTCCTTGATATGTTCACCAACTCAGAAGCTCCCCCGAACTCATCTTTTAGAGGTTTTGGGAACTCTTTGGACAAAGACTAAATGAATGTATTTTTTATTATACCACGCTTTGGTTTCAGTGTTATAATCCTTTGGGTTACTACAAAGGAGAATATTCTCAAATCCATGCTACCTTTTAGTTTGTTTCAGATTATTTTTTGAATAGATAATATGTTTATATGATCCAAACCCCAAAACGGTATAACAGTTATATGGTAAAAAATCTTGCACTCACATCTATCTCATCTGCTTCATGTATAGACCAGGCATTCATTCATTCATTCATTCACTTATTTTAATTTAGTTTAGTTTCTGCTTTTTTTCCTGGGAGTTTCTGAATTGCCTTTCTTTTTAAAAAAAAAAAGTTTTTAATGTTTATTTACTTTTGAGAGAGAGAGTGAGACAGAGCATGAGTGGGGGAGGGGCAGAGAGAGAGGGAGACATAGAATCCAAAGCAAACTCCAGGCTCTGAGCTGCCAGCACAGAACCCAATGTGGGGCTCGAACTCATGAACCGCTAGATCATGACCTGACAGAAGTTGGGCTGAGCCGACTAAGCCACCCAGGCACTCCTGAATTGCCTTTCTTTTTGAGGAAAGAAGGAATATGTGCCTTCTTTACTACGTATTAAACATTTTTTAGCTTCTTATTCCTTTTATTTATTTTTTACAATAGCTAATTCCACTTATATTAGGTATCTACAATAGTCAAATTTATAGAAATGGAGAGTAGAATGATAGTTGCCAGGGACTGGGTGGTTGGGGAAAAGATTTCCTGTTTAATGGATATAGAGTTTCTGTTTTGCAAGATGAAAAAATTCTGAAGATTGGTTGTACAACAATGTGAATATACTTAACACTACTGAACTGTAAACTTAAAAATGGTTATTTTATTTGTAATTTCTGAAAATTAAAAAATGCTTTTTTAAAAAGTTAAAAAACAAAAGTTTTACTAATATCTATGAAAGTTAGGACTCTAGGTTTAAATAATAATAGTAATAATATAATATTACTATTATGATAAATAATAATTAAAATAATTATAATAAAGTTGCAGCTATTAATTATTGAGCATTTACTTAGTTACAGGATCTCTTTCAATTCTTAACACAACTCCCTGAGGTAGGCATCACCACCCCCATTTTAAGATGACAGTATTGACAAATGTGCCAAGGCCATCAGAAGGTCTCCCCACACTTTGAGATTGCTAGATGGTTTGAGTGACAATAAGAAGCAGAAGAAAGAGGGCCACATTAGCAGCTAGGACCTTGGGTGCTTTGCTCAACTTCAGTGAGCTCCTCTGGATCAGAAATTTCCCCACTGTGCCCTGAGGAACTCCAACAGTTTCACAGAGACCCCCATTCTCACCCAGAAAGTGTGGGGATAGAGAGGTCAGGTGAACAGAGCTAAAATCCTGCTGAACCAAAGCGGTTTGCATTTTTCTGTTTTCCATTTTCACCCTGAAGAATGGGCTCTGCTGCTAAAAAGAAATTTGAAAATCACTGGATTCAATCATCTCTGAGCTCACATTTTATAGCTCAAATGAATCTTCCTAAACACCGCATCTCTGGAACTTGTGGGTGGGCAGTGTGACATAATTTGCAGGGCTCAGAGCAAAAGGAAAATGCAGGGCCCCTTGTTCATCAAGCAGTTAAAAAAAAAAGTGCCATTAAAGGCACCAAAACATGAAACTTCTTCCTTTCTTCCGTGGTCTTTTCTCTCAACTTGTCATGGTGTTTTTATTTGCTATTTTATGGCATTTAAAAAAAATTTTTTTTTAACATTTATTTTTGAGAGAGAGACAGAGCATGAGCAGGGAAGGGGCAGAGGGAGGGAGGCACAGAATCCAAAGCAGGCTCCAGGCTCCAAGTGTCAGCACAGAGCCCCACACGGGGCTTGAACCCACAAACCGTGAGATCATGACCTGGGCTGAAGTTGGACACTTAACTGACTGAGCCACCCAGGCACCCTGCTATTTTATGTAATTCTAAGTAAAGAGAAATTAAAATTTTAAATTATTGACATAAAATTTACCATTTGTATGTATATCGGGAAATACTAGTTTCAAATGCAAATATGAGTATTCGACTCATATGCAGAATCACTAAAATTATATAATTTGTATTTCATAGCTCACGCATGCATATGTGTTTTGTTCTTACCAGAACAGTAGAAACACTATACAAAACTAACTCAGCAGTTTTTATTTGACATCTTGAGAGGCACACATTCTACCACCACTTACTCCCTTCTGATAAATAGGAAAGGACTCAGAAGAAGGGGAGCTGTGGGTTGCCCAATCTTTTCTTTCCTCCTTCTATGTCATCATTTTCAGCAGCAGTGGTTAGCTAATACAAGATAACAGGAGTAAGAAAGGATGGGATTGGGTTCCTTGGTGTTTCATAGGCTACCACTGCCTTCTTTTTGAGTGCAGAGGAAGTTCTGATAGCCTCTTGGGGCTGTCAGCACCCCTGTTTATTCAGTTGCTTTGATTTTACTTGCTTTGAGTCTCAGTGAACACATTGTGGGCCCACTGGAATCCTGTGCTCATAAGGATGTGAGTACTATATTGCAAAGGAGGTGGTAAGGAACAGCAGTGGACATACATAATGTGTCTATCTCCTCTGTTCACATATGTGCTCCACTGTCCCATTGGACTGCATTTAAGAATACAGGTTCAGAGATGCCTTGGGTGGCTCAGTCGGTTAAGGTTCCGATTGATTGATGGCTCAGGTCATGATCTCATGGTTCATGGGTTTGAGAGCCCAGCATTAGGCTCTGCGCTGACAGCATGGAGCCTGCTTGGGATTCTCTCTCTCTCCCTCTCTCTCTCTGCCCCTCCCCCACTCGTGCACACACACTCTCTCTCAAAATAAATGAATAAACTTAAAAATATATATAAAGAATGTCCATGTGACTTTGGTTAATAAGATGTGCATAAAGTAACATATGTCTCTTCTGGCCAGAAGCACTTACGAGCTGGTGTGTGATTAATTATTTATCTCCCTTTCCACACCACCGTGACTAACAATACCCACATGGTGGAGTCTCCACCAGCCTGGGTCTCTAAGTGAGAACAGTGTGAAGCAGAGCCCACCCTCCCACTACCTTCCTGCTGACCCAGAGTGGACCTGTAGCAAAAGAAAAACATAAACCTTTGTTATAAAGATTTGGGAGTTGTTTGCTATTAGTCTGGGCTATTGCCTTAAAATTATCTTTGGAATAGTTATAAAATGTATATTAAAAGCCAAACACTATAGCTTTTTTTAAAGTTTATTTATTTATTTTGAGAGAAAGAGAGAGTGTGAACGGAGGAGAGTTAGAGAAAAAGGGAGAGAGAGAATCCCAAGCAGTTTCAGTGCTGTGAGCACAGAGCCCGGTGCAGGGCTCGATCCCACAGACCCCGAGATCATGACCTGAGCCGAAATCAAGAGTAAGAAACTTAACCGACTGAGCCAGCCAAGCTCCCACTCCACCTTTTTAAAAAGGTGACTCAGTTTTCTTCTTGAATTAGAAATTACCTTTGGTAAGTTTTGTATTTGTTGAATATTTAATCATCATTAATTTTTATATGTGTGCTGTTTGAAGGGCAAAACACAAGGGTAAAATTCTAAAGGTTGAACCTAATTTTCCTTTGTATCTAAGGATCTCCACTGATATCCCAGAGTCACTGTAATATCCTAGAGTCCATATTTCGTGCTGTTGGGCAAAACGTTTCCTTTTAGCAAACTTGGGTGAATAGAGAAGATAATAACTCTGAGGAATCTTTTCCCTGGCTTCACTTCCAGTACTGGAGTGATCAGGAGAAGTATTTCCCCCAAAATAGATACAAGGAAAAACAAAAGGCCTGGATGACTGGGGCCTGAATAACTCTATACAACTGAAGTTCTCCCAAAGATATCACATATATGGTGCTTTTACTACTGATATGAAACTCCTCTTCTTTCTCTGATATCTGAAAAGATATACACTGCATCATTGAGGAGAGCTATTTATAAGAACATGGAAAACTTGTTTTAAAAGCAACTATCAAAGCCGGCAGGGAAAGAGATTTGATGGATTCTTTTGTATTCAGAATTAATGCTCCAAGGAGAGAAAATGCCAATGAATGCAAAGGTCTGAGCAGCAAATTAACAATTCTCATGGTTGGTCTTGATATTTGATGTCAGATAAATTTCAATGAACTGAGTCTCCAGTTTCTTTCATAGAGAAACATAAAAGTCTGCTCTCTATAGACTTTAACAGATGGAAAAGAAATATACTGAATTATGTAAAATGCTAACTCTGAGATCCAGTTATTTGAAGGCTCATAAAAGTCCAAGTATACTCCATATGTTTGGAAATACCTGGTCACTGACATTCGTAGACTTAATGTTTTCTGACTTCACTATCTTTGGATGGCCCTGAAGTTTCGATACAAGCAGAACCTTGTAATTTTGTGAGAGCACAAATGTGAATAAATTGCCACAAGTCTGGGGTATCCAAGTCACTAACCCAATCCAGGAGGTGTGCCTAGCCTGCTGCCCACCAGCCCCAGCTCAGTGCAGTCTTGCTGTTCTCCATCATCAGCTGCATATGCAGTAAATCTCAAGAAGTATAAGAGGTATCATGTGTGTGTGTGCGCACGTGTGTGTGTGTGTGTGTGTGTGTGTAGCCCTGCAAAGAAAAAGAAAGCTAGTCTCTCGTTCTAATGTTGTTGAAGAAAAGGTAAAACTCTCAGAAAGTAATTATTCTTAGGCAGAAAATACTTTGGGGATAATTACAAGCCATTGTTAAAATCTCTTTCATTTGAGGTTGATGATGTGATAAGTCACCCAAATTCTATCTAAAGACACACAGACCGTGGGGAGGGGGTTGTGGGGAGAGGTTAGTTTACAACACTATTTAGCATCTTCCTGGCCAGGGCACAACTACTTTTCAAGTGAGAAATAAAACAATAAAAATTCAGTGAGGAAATGCACTGGAAATAATTACCTTTTACAGAAATGGGATTCAGGAGGTCTATAGAGGCATGTCCATGAAGCAATAGGCAATGTAGCTTCTACTACTGCAAAGAAAGCACCAAAAGTAAAAGTTGACTCAACAGTCTGGATAATGTGACACTAATAGGGGAGGTGGCCTCAGCTGACCCTCCTCTCAAGCTGAAGAAATTCATGCCCTAGCATAAATTCCTTATTCAACTCACAGGGAATCACCCTACATTCAAAGGCAATTACTTTGTTTCAGAAATACATTAAATGTTCATGCCAGGAAATGGATAGAGCTGCAAAGGAGACAAAAGGCAGTTGTCAATCATATTCTTTAATTTTTTTTTAAGTATTTATTTATTTATTTCTTGGGAGACAGAGAGACAGAGTGCAAGCAGGGGAGGGGCAGAGAGAGAGGGAGACAAGAATCTGAAGCAGGCTCCAGGCTCTGAGCTGTCAGCACAGAGCCTGATGTGGGGCTTGAACCCACAAAGTGTGGCATCATGACCTGGGCCAAAGTTGGACACTCAACCGACTGAGCCACCCAGGCACCCCGATCATATTCTTTAAGGAGGCATTTATAGCATCAAGAATACCTTCTGAGCTGGGTCCTTGGCTTTCTGCATTCATATTGTATCTTCCTCTACGATCTCCTCACACTTCTTCCAGCTCTGAGGCTGGATAATCACTCAGAAGGGCAGGGGAACCCTGCCAATCTCCTGTGACTTGTCATTCTCCACTGTTCACACTTTTGAACAAGCACAATTGCATGGTCTCATCAGCATAGACTGGATTTTGCAGTTTCAGACCACTTTACAGATAATGTTAAATCAATCATTGTACAAGGTAGAATAGGTTTATTTTAATTTATCTTAATAGTTCTATAAAAGACTCTGTTCCTATATTTAGACAATATTTAAAAGTTTGAGGGAATTTAAAACTTCAGTGATAATATAGTGCAGTTCATGGGGAAAATTGTATCTTGTGTTGGTATTTATAAACTTACTGATTCACAACAAATGCATGATTTTAGGTGTCCAGACAGATACCAAGGACCTATGTTTTTTTCGGATTAAACAGTTAACCATTTACATATATTTTTCTCTGCTTCATTCTGTATATTTTAAAAACCATTCTGTTTAAATAATGTCTCATTTTCAAGTAACAAAAAAATTTACAAAGTTGCAAGGAGAGAGAGAGTCAATGTAAATCAACTGTAACTCAGCTCTGGTGCTATGTGCCCCTAAGCCTAACAGAGCATGAAGGACTTGGAAATTAAGTCACTGTTTGAGAGTTAATCTTGTAAAGAAAACACTTATTAGATTGGAGTTCTAAAGAAGTTGGCTAAAAAGACAGACTGTCTCCCAAGTCAAAAGTCGGAAATACCTGGAAATCTAATAAAGATTTGCCCACTGCAGCTTTATCGCCAATGTTACTACACCTGCAGAAATTATGTCCATTTCTTGAAGTATGGCAGACTAGGTAACCTGGTCAACCCTTCAGGGAAAAAGAAATAAAAAAAAAATAAAATAAAATTTACAACCATCTTTTTTAATGCATTAGTGATCTAGCAAGAAAGTGAGGAATACTCAGGCCAAAAACTGAGTGAAAAGGGATAAAATAACCCAGAGATATAAGCTGAGTAATAAAATTGATTTTTTTCATTGAGGGCATTTGCTGAACTAGGTAAACACAAACTTTGGTTTTTATGGCTTCATAGGTACTGAAGACAAGAGACAAAGTTCAGGGACCCCAAGAGTTGGGAGGGGACATCTATAATGAAATTAGGACCTTAAAAGCCTCACCCTTATTCTAGTGTAAGACGAGCAAGCAATAAATCTATTCACCCCAGAGAAACCACAGAAGACTGCAAGGAGAATTTTCTGCCTCAAATCTTACTAAGTAAAAGGGGTAAACAAAATCTCACTTGAGAATTTATAATCAAATGAATTTGCTTTATCTACATGATCAGGCTGAGGATTTAGCTTAAAGTGTTCTTGGGCAGAATGTGCCCTCAGGCACCTGGCAGAAGGAAACCTACCTTCATTCCAGACCTCAAAAATTCCCAGAGATAAACTTCTATAGAATGTAGTATATAATAAAAAACTATGATATACAAAAGAAAACAAGACAAATTGATGAAAGCCGGCAGAAATCAGAGTTAACGCCATCAGCTCATCAAAGACTTCAGGTACAGGAATTATCAGAAACAGAATATGAAATAAAAGAAAATTATGGAGGAAATAAATAAAGAACAATAACATGAGTGAATCTCTGGAATCTAGTCCTGAAATCATTATTGCACTATTGCACTATATGCTAACTAACTTGGATGTAAATTAAAAAACAACAACAACAACAACAACACCACTAACATGAGGAATGACCAAGCATATTAGAGAATGAACCAAATAAACCTTATAGAAAGGAAACTTGGTAATTGAAATTATAAATCAAATGGGTTTAACAGAAGATTAGATATAAAAAGAATTAGTGAAGGGGCGCCTGGGTGGCTCAGGTCATGATCTCACAGTCTGTGTGTTTGAACCCCGTGTTGGGCTCTGTGCTGTCAGTTTGGAGCCTGGAGCCTGCTTTGGATTCTGTGTCTCCCTCTCTCTCTGCCCCTCCCCCACTCACGCTCTGTATGTCTCTATCAAAAAATGAATAAATGTTTTTAAAAAATTAAAAAAAAAAGAATTAGTGAAGCAGAATGTAGATCACAAAAATCTGCCATAATTTTACAGAAAGAAACAGGTATAGAGAATAAAAAAGGGAAAGACACAAAGTGAGAAGGTTTAAAATGTACCTGAATAGAGTTCTACAGTGTAATAGTTGGTGTTACTGTGTCAACTTGCCTAGGGCATGGTGCCCAGATATTTGGTCAAACATTATTCTAGATATTTCAGTGAGGGCATTTTTTAGGCAAGATAAACATTTTAATCATTAGACTTTGAGTAAAGCAGATGACCCTCCATTATGTGGATGGGCCTCATGAAATCAGTTGAAGGCCCTGAGAGAAGACTGATCTCTTCAAGCAGAAAGGAATTCTACCAGCAGACTGTCTTTGGACACAGACTGCCACTCTTCTGTAAGTCGCCAGCCTGCCAGCCTACTCTGGATTTTAGACTCACCAAGCCTCCACAATCATATGAGCAAATTACATAAAATCTCTCTCTCTCTCTCTCTCTCTCTCTCTCTCTCTCTCTCTTTCCAGACACAGATGCACACACACAGACACACACATGCAGTGTTCGTTCTGTTTTTCTGGAAAACCCTGACTAATATGTGCAAGGAAAGAGAGTGCAGCAATATTGAAGACATAATGCCTGAGAATTTCCCATAACTGATGAAAGACACCAATGTACAGATTTAAGAATATTCATGAATCCCTATGCATGATAAATACAAAGAAATCTGTAACTATACATGGCATAGTAGAGCTGGAGAACACCAGAAGCAAGGATAAAATCATAAAAGCATCCACAGAAGACAGAATACTTTCAAATGAATGACAGTGAGACTGACAGCACAGTGCTGGACAGCAACATTGGAAGTCAGAAGATCATGGAAGGATATCTTCATCTACCGAAAGGAAATAACTGCACCCTAGGATTCTATGCCTGAAAAGATTCCTTTTAAGAGTGATGAAGAAAGGAATAGAGATATTTTCAGACAAGCAAAAGTGAAAGAAAGAAGTGAAAAATGAAACCATCAAAAAGTGAAATCATCCGAAGGGCCTTAGTAAAGGCTAAAGGATATTTCAGGGAGAAGGAAAGCAATCCTTTCTTCCATGTAGGGAGAGAACCCATACAGACAGGGATGCCTGAAGTAGGTGTGAGATGCAAGAAGAATGAAAAGCAACGGAAGTAATAAACATGCAGGTAGACATAAATAAACATTAACTGGGGCACCTGGGTGGCTCAGCTGGTTAAGCGACCAGCTTCATCTCAGGTCATGATCTCACGGTTGGTGAGTTCAAGCCCCATGTCAGGATCTGTGCTGACAACTGGGAGCCCGGAGCCTGCTTCAGATTCTGTGTCTCCCTCTCTCTCTGCCCCTCCCCTGCTTTCACTGTCCCTCTCTCTCTCAAAAACAAAATAAAAACATAAAAAGTTAAAAAAACAAACATTAACTGCAAAAAATAGCACTGATGACATGTTATAGGATTAAAAACAGGAAAAGTACAAATAACAAGATATCTTCCCTCTCCTAGGTTGATGAAGACATACTTCCCATATCATCTTCTAAAATCGTTATTGTTTTTGCTTTCATATTTACATATTTCACCCACCTGGAATTCATTTTCATGTAAGATGTGAACAGGATGTCTCTATTAGTCAGCTTTGCTGAAGTAACAAACAACCCTCAAAATTTTAGTGGCTTGCACCAACATATATTGCTCTTATTAATGTCAGCAACTGCAGATTTGCTACTTCAGCTCTACCCTACGGTGTTTTTTCCTTGCAGGTCCCATGTGTCTTCTCATTCTGGAAACCAGGCAGAAAAGACAGCCCTTTATGAGATATGCCATTCTTGGGGCAGAAGGAAAGAGCTAGACCCTGTTAACTTAAATAACCTCCATGGATGTGGCATACGCAAGTGCTCAAGCCAGACACAGTGAGTTGGGAACATATGCTCCTTGTACAGGGAGGCATTACAAATCATATGGCAATGGGTAGAAGTATATAATCCTCTAACAGGAAAGAATACAAATCTAATTTACAAAGTTCCTCATTTAGTTTTTTCCCTATGTGATGCCCAGTTGTCCTGCTATGATGTACTGAAAAGTCTATTCTTTCCTCAGGGATTGCTTTGCCAGCTTTGTTCAAAGACCAAGCTTCCCACATAGCTGTGCTCTTATTTTTTTCAATTTCTTTCTTCTTGTTCCCAAACCAGATCATCTTATTACTATAGTCTTTAGCAAGTCTTCATAACTGATTAACCAAATCTACTCACTTTGTTCAGGTGTATTTTGGCTCTTCTTGGATCTTTGCCCTTCCATAGACCTTTGTTGATTTCTGTAAACACCTGTTGGGATCTTGAATGGGTTTACATTTACATCTATTGATCAATTTAGAAAGAATTGGCATCTTTACAATATTGAATCTACAAATTCATTAACATGGCTATTTCGATCTTCTTTAATTTTTTCAGTGACATTTTATAGTTTCCTGAGTAGAGGTCATTATATTTTGTCTTAGATTTATTCCTGTTTTATGCTTTAGATGATTTTTTTAAATTATATATTTCCTTTCATTTTGTTTTCAGTAGTGTTTTATGCCTTTAACTTTTTTGTTAATTTCTTTTTAATGTTTACTTATTTTTGAGAGAAAGGGAGAGAGAATAAAAGAGAGAGAGAGAGAGAGAGAGAGCATGAGTATGGGAGGGGCAGAGAGAGAGGGAGATAGAGAATCTGAAGCAGGCCCCCTGCTGTCAGCACAAAACCCCGTGTGGGTCTCCAACCTGTGAACTGTGAGATCACGACCTGAGCCGAAGTCAGATGCTCAACCGACTGAGCCACCCAGGTGCACCACCTTTATTAACTTTTAATTTATATGTGAGATCCTCTGGAGTTTATTTTGTTGCAAAAATAAATCATTTTAACTTTATGTTTTTTGAAATATTAAGCCATCTGTACCAATAGTGCTTATTAAGAGTACATCTTCTCCCCTTTGAATGCCATCTTTATCATATACTAAATTTCCATGAATGCCCCAGTTTTTTTTTTTTTGCCCCTATGCAGTTTTCATGTATTTGGCCCATCCACCAATAATCTTTAATTATATTTTATTTCCCAGGCTCTATTTCTTTGCTGGTATGTAGGCTTTTTCTTTCTCATCCCTCTGTACTTTTTCTTAGATTAAGAAATTTTTGACTCTTATTCCTGATGCATAGACATGCAATTGATTTTTGTGTATTGATGTATTTACCAACCTTGCTGAATTCTAATAATTGTAATTGTTAATTCTAATAATTTACCAGGATGTTCATTTGGATTCTCTACTGTACAACAATATTATTTACAAATGAAGTATTGCCTACCAGGAAAGCTCACCTGAGCTTTGGTGTACAGGGTTTTTTGTTGTTTTTTTTAAGTTTTCTTATTTATTTTTGAGAGAGAGAGAACACATACATGACAGAGAGAGAGGGAGAGAGAGACAATCCCAAGCAGGCTCCATGCTGTCAGCATAGAACCCAACAGGGGGCTCCAACTCATAAACTGTGAGATCATGACTTGAGCTGAAATCAGGAGTCAGATTCTTAACCAACTCAGCCACCCACGAGCCCCAGAGTCCGGGGTTTTTATTTGGTTCCATCATGTAGGCATAGAACGCTTGTGTGACTGAACTTAGTTATTCAGTGGTCAGTGTCTCTGAAAGTCAAGTGTGGTGTGGGCCAATGCCGTCACCAAAAATCACATTGTTTTGAGTCCAAGTCTGGCTCTGTGCTGCACATGGCGCCTGCTCTTTTCTCTCTCAAAACAAAAAAAAAAAACACTAAGAAATCGCATTGTTAGTGTACCCTGTTGGCTGTGGCCTGTGGCCCCAGTTATCAGGCAAGATAACTTGCCTGTATCAGATACTTATCATGCAAGATATTCTAAAGAACTTGTCAGAGAACAGCCCTTGGTTTAGAGTGTAGAGGGTTTGGGCAGCCCAAGCCAGCTGAGTTAACCCCTTACTGTACATTTTATAGAGAGGGTTTTTGTTTTTGTTTTTGTTTCTATTTTTGTTTTTTTTAGGGAGAGTTTGTTTTGAACAGACTCCCAAGTCACTTCTAGTTTAGAACTTATGGTTTGAGACTTTTGGGATTACCTAGGTCATATGAATTTGAGTTTAGCTCTGCTTATGGGTTGGCTGTCAGTTTTAAATGATCAATGATCATTTTACCCCTTCTGTTCTGCTCAGTGCCAGTGCAACACTCCTTGAAGTCATGTGTGTGTGTATATGTACATGTGTGTTAGGGTAGTACATTTAAATTTTTCCCCTACAATGAGGGCATAATGCTACAACAAAGGATCCTAAATGGAATGGGCAGGTTTTCCTATTAGATTTACCAATTTTAGGGGTCTCTAGGTCTTGTCTTCTGTCCTCAAGCTTCAACAAGCCATGACTATCAACCTAAGCTTAAGTTTGCCAAGTTAGACAAATGTCCTTGAGGGAAATGTGACTTAGGTACTCTTTGAGTCCCTTTTTTCCTTTAGATATTGCCCTGGTCACTCCTTGCTGTTTTACAGTCCTATTGAGTGCTTTTCAGAATGGGCTTTTTTAATTTTTTTTTTCAACGTTTATTTATTTTTGGGACAGAGAAAGACAGAGCATGAACGGGGAAGGGGCAGAGAGAGAGGGAGACACAGAATCGGAAACAGGCTCCAGGCTCTGAGCCATCAGCCCAGAGCCTGATGCGGGGCTCGAACTCATAGACCGCGAGATCGTGACCTGGCTGAAGTCGGACGCTTAACCGACTGCGCCACCCAGGCGCCCCCAGAATGGGCTTTTAAGGGGCACCTGGGTGGCTCAGTCAGTTCAGTGTCCTATTTTGGCTTGGGTCCTGATCTTACTGTTTGTGGGTTCGAGCCCTGCATTGGGCTCTGTGCTGACAGTACAGAGCCTGCTTGGGATTCTCTCTCTCTCTCTCTGCCTCTCAGTCTTTGTCCCTCCTCCACTTGCACTTTCTCTCTTAAAAATAAATAAATAAATCTTTTTTTTTAATAAAAAGAAGAATAGGTTTTTAAAATATATTTAATTCTGTACTTTAGATTTTTCCTTTTTTTTTTGCAGGAAAATTTAGGAGGCTAAGAAACACCTAGACATCTATACTACTGTGGTACAAGACCAGTTCATTTGTTTTCATATTTTCTTTTATAAAATAATAAAGATATTGGGACGCCTGGGTGGCTCAGTCAGTTAAGCATCTGACTCAGGTCACAATCTCATGGTTCATGGGTTCGAGCCCCGTGTTGGGCTCTGTGCTGACAGCTTGGAGCCTGGAGCCTGCTTCGGATTCTGTGTCTCTCTCTCTCTCTCTGCCCTTCCACCACTCATGCTCTATATCTCTCTCTGTCTCTCTCTCTTAAAATAAATAAACATTAAAAAAATTTTTTTAAATAATAATAAAGATATTTAAGGTCATAAATTTTCCTTTGACTATGACTTTTGCCATTTCCCATAGGTTTTATTATAAATTGCTATCCTTTTGTTAATGTCTAAATACATTGTGATCTCAGGTTTTATTTCCTTTTTAATGAAGGGGATATTTTAGAAAGCATTCTTTCATTTTAACGTGGTTAAGTGTTTCTATTTTGTTATGTTTTTATATTCTTCTGTTGATTTCTAGCTTAATTGAATTGTGGGCAGAAAATGTGGCTTGTACAATCTTTATGTCTCTGGAATCTATTAAGATTTTCTTTGGGCCAAGTACATGATCAATTTTTATGGATATGCTGTAAGCAATCAAAAAGAACGTGTTTTCTCTGTTTATAGAAACCCTGTGTAAACAGGGATAAGATTTGTGCTTTAAATTAATGTGCTTTTCTCTTTCACATTTCCATATTTGTGTTTTTCTTCCACTGCCCAGAGTAATCTGTTGCCTTAGGTGAAAATTTGGACAGTTACAGCAGGGTAAAAAGAGAGAGTGGTAGTCTATGTTCAGCTTTTGATCACCAAAATAGAATTTTTTAAAATCTAAAGTAGAACAATATTCTTAAAAATCAAGCTTTCACCAGAGAGAAAAGGATTTTCTAAATTCCTTATGTTCATTAGCATATCCAGATACAGGCCTCAGGGATTTTTGCATGCTGCGGTTAAAGTAAACCACAAGTAGACAGAACTCAGTCTGTGAAGTCCTTGTTAGGAGATCACTTTTTCTGTCTTGCTCTTGTCCGCTGTAGTGGAAAAGGGAAAAGACCGTGTTCTGACCACCTTATTCTGGCTATCATCTTGGACAGAGTGGTTTTGAGGGTGATATTGGTCCTGATGGTAGGGCATAGTGGCTTCAAGCAATAAGATGTCAGAAAAGCTGGAATAAAAAAAGAAGGAGGTGGCGCCTGGGTAGTTCAGTCAGTTGAGCTTCCGACTCTTGATTTTGGCTTGGGTCATGATCTCATGGTTTGTGAGTTCGAGCCCTGCGTCCAGCTCTGCACTGGCCATGTAAGCCTACTTGAGATTCATTCCCTCTCTCTCTCTCTCTCTCCCTCCCCCACCTCAAAAGTAAATAAATAAACACTTTAAAAGAAAAGAAACGAGAAAGAAAAGCTGTCATCAGAGTGGACTTGTACCTCCCTTCCATTTAGAACTCTTAGGAACGTCTAGCTCTTAAGTGTGGCCTCCTCACCGTCATGTGGGGACAAGCCAGACTGTGATAATATAAGCATGGTCCTGTGGTGAAAGTAGGCAGAGAAAGGGCACAAGTTGGACCCCTTGTCTCCCTCAACCTCTGTGTGGTGTGGAAGCAGTCAGAAGTTCCCATATCCCCTCCAAAGTGGATGGCTGGCTTCCAGAGTGAGGGTTGAGCTGACCCGGTCCCAGAAGCTGTAGGTGGATGGCAAAAGCTAGAGGTCTGATGTTAGTTTGGCGTGGAAGAACGTGCAAACCAGGCTTCCAAATCCTAAGCAGGGCTGTTAGAGCCTGCCTGAGTTCAGAGGAGGATAAGGAGGCTACCAGCCACAGACCTAAGCAGTGGATTCCCCCTAATTAGGTACATCAGGGACATCATTACAGAAACCTGGTGACTCTGAAGGCAACACCGGGTCCTGCCCACATAGATCCAAGCCCTCTCTGCTGAACCGCAGATATCCTTTTGAGAGTGGTAGGGTGTGGAAGAAGAAATGCAGAACTCTGAGTATACACCCCAAAGAGACAAAAGACCCAAGACAGACTGAGGTACCATTAGTTAGCAAAGGTAAGAACCACTCCTTTTAGTGCCAATGAGGAAAAGCTGGTGAGGAAGATTCGATCATTATAAGGAATTGAGAAGCTACAGTTTTTAGACATAACTAAGTAGTTGTGAGTGCAAATGTGTGACTTCCTTAGCACCCCGTTTCTCTGAGGCACATCAGATTGCTGCTTGTCTTATTCAAGTCCTGTTTATCCCTCATCTACCATTTGTCAATGTGAGCTGTCAAATTATTAAAGAGAAGTATTACCCCCTCCCCACTGAGAGTAGTTTTATCAACATTTCTGTTTCTGAGCAATTTTGCCATAAATACTTTTCTGTGTTGATGTTTGGTAACAACATATCAACATATATTTTCTTTGATGGGCTCTATTATTTATCCTTATAAAATATTCATTTCTGTCACATTTAATGTTTTTGGCTTTGAAATCTATCCTATCAGATGGTAACTTAGGGAGTCCTGCTTACTTTGTGTATTAGTTTCCTA
This sequence comes from Herpailurus yagouaroundi, assembly GCF_014898765.1. NCBI lineage: Eukaryota > Metazoa > Chordata > Mammalia > Carnivora > Felidae > Herpailurus > Herpailurus yagouaroundi. The sequence goes on from NW_024412441.1 coordinate 12,441,431, forward strand.
GAACTACCCTAACAAAGTGCCAAATACTTGGTAGCTTAAAACCACGGAATTTTTTTTTTAACATTTATTTATTTTTGAGAGACAGACAGAGTATGAGTGGGGGATGGGCAGAGAGTGAGGGAGACGCAGAATCCAAAGCAAGCTCCAGGCCTGAGCTGTCAGCACAGAGCCCTACACGGAGCTCGAATTCACAGACCAAACTGTGAGATCATGACCTGAGCTGAAGTCAGACGCTCATCTGACTGAGCCAACCCAGGCACCCCCACGGAATTTTTTAAGATTTTTTTATTTATTATTTATTCATTTATTTATTTTGAGAGTGTGTGTTCACGTGTGAGCAGGGGAGGGTAAGAGAGAGAGAGAATCCCAAGCAGGCTTAGCATGGAGCCTGAAGCAGGGCTCAAACCCACAAACTGTGAGATCATGACCTGAGTCAAAATCAATAGTCGGGACACTAAACTGACTGAGCCACCTAGGCGCCCCAAAGATTTTTTAAGTAATCTCTACACCCACTGTGGGGCTTGAACTCACAACTCTGAGATCAAGAGCTGCATGCTCTTCTGACTGAGCCAGCCAGGTACTCTACAAACCACAGTTTATTGTCTCACAGTAGTGGAGGTTGAAAGCCTGAGATCAGGGTGTCAATAAGGCTATGGTCCTTATCTCTTCTAGCCTCTGGTGTGTGTTGGCAATTCTTGGCTTATAAATGCATCACTGCAGCCACATGGCCATCTTTTGCCTTTGTGTCTTCACATGGTCTTCCCTCTGTGCGTGCCCATGTCTGCATCCAAATTTCACCGTTTTATAAGGATACCTGTCCTACTGCATTGAGGCCCACCCTAATGACTCCATTCTAATTTGATTACCTCTGTAAAAACTCCATATCCAAATAAGGTCTCATTCTGAAGAACCGAATACAGTATGTTCTGAGGATTAAGACTCCCACATATCTTTTGAGGGGTTTATGATTCAAGCCATAACGCTTTGTGTTTGCATGATCTATTTGACTCTTTATTTCCAATTTTTATCATTTTGTTCCTAGTACATTTTTTTTGACAGAAAATATTTAAGAGTCTGTTTTTATAGAGAATTCAACCCATTTATATAAATTTTAATGCTTTCATCTTATTTTACATCTACTAATATACTTTACTATGTTACCTCTTTTCTCCTTTCCTGAATTCTGCTGGGTTAATCAACTCATAACTATACTTCCCATCAAGATGAAACTGTTTGAATGCTTAATTTTTTTACTTCTTTCATTCTCTCCTTCCTCTTTGCCCCCATTTCTGTTTTTCTTTTTATTAAACTAATATAAAATTTTAGTTTCAGATTATTTTTACATACTTCCTTACAGAATGGCTCTTTCTGTTGCCAAGAATCTTTTCTTAATCCTTACACAGCAGTTTGCAATCATATTAGCATCAGCCATTTAGATTTAATTGTGTTTAGTTTATGGTTTACCACTGTTTCATATATTATAGTCTAACCCTATTTTGAGATCTTTGTTTTGAATTTCATTTTTATTTGGTTGGAGTACTTCCCAAGCAATTTCTTGGAAATTTCTTCAGAAAGAGCATATGTCTATATATTTTTTGTGCCATTGTATGTCTGAAAAAAGTCTGTCTTTTGTTTTCATATATAATGATAACTTGGCTCAAAATAGGAATCTCAACTCATAGTCCTTTTCTTTCAAATACATCTAAATGTTGTTTCCCTATATCTAGAGTCAAATTATGCAGATGAGAAATCTGAACCTGGCCTGATTATCTTTTCATTTGGGCAATTACATCTCTGTCTGAAAGCTTGTAAGATCTCCTCTTCATTCTTAGGGTTTAGAAATTTCACTGAGATGTGGCCAGGTTGTTTTTTTTCCTGAATTCTGCCCACCACTTTATGAGTTTTTTCTTTCTTTTTTAAAATTTTTTTAATGTTTATTTATTTTTGAAGGAGAGAGAGAGAGAGAGACAAAGCATGAGTGGTGGAGGGGCAGAGAGAGAGGAGGACACAGAATCCAAAGCAGGCTCTAGTCTCTGAGCTGTCAGCACAGAGCCCCGTGTGAGGCTCCAACTCATGAACAGTGACATTATGATCTGAGCTGAAGTTGGTTGCTTAACTGACTGAGCCACCCAGGCTCTCTACTTTGTGAGCCTTTTCAACCTGAAAACATTTTTTAGTTCAGGAGAGTTTTTTCTCTATTTTCTTTCCTTTCCTTTTCTTTCTTTCTTTCTTTCTTTCTTTCTTTCTTTCTTTCTTTCTTTCTTTCTTTCTTTCT
>NW_024412441.1:12443715-12452126 GCF_014898765.1 Herpailurus yagouaroundi
TCTTTCTTTCTTTCTTTCTTTCTTTCTTTCTTTCTTTCTTTCTTTCTATAATTTTACCTGCTACAATCATTGTTTTTATCCATCTGGAACTTTTATGATTCCCAGGACCTTTGGCTTTGCCTTTCATGGATCACCTTTTTACTTTTGATTTCCCTTTATCATTTTGCTCAAGGATGCGAGATAAAGATTCCATTTATATGTTCAGATCATTCATTTTCCTTTCATCATCATCCATTCTCTTTTATACCTCTCTTGAATTTTTTGGTAACTTTTTGTTTCAATATAGTTTTTAAAGTACAGAAAAGTTTCAAGAAAAGTATAAGACATCCCTTTTACCAATTGTTTATGGTTTTGCCCCATTGTCTGTGAAATTTTTAAGGAATCATATTTTAAATTTCTGTTTATTCATAGATAGTTTATAGTATTTGTTGCTGTCACAAATAAAGAAATTTTTATTATGTTTTCTGGATGGTTATGTTTGGCATATATGAAAGTTAGTGGGGGAATATTTATCTAGTAATCAGACTTGTTATTAAACTTTCACATTATTCCTACATTTTTCAATTAGTTTTTTTGTATTTTCTTAGTGGATGACCATATCAACTAAAATAATGACAACTTTATATTTTTCTTTCCTATAATTGAATGTCTTCCTACTTCCTTATGTTATTATTTTGACAAGGGTCTTCAGAATAATGTTGAATAACAAACACCCTGATCCTCCTGGTCTTATTCCTGATCTTAATGGGCTTTCCCAAGAAATTGAGGAATGTCCCCTGGCATTCACATAAAGAGTGATATTTGCTATTAGTTTTTGAAAAATGTCCCTTCTCAAGTTAAAGAAGTCCCATGTATTTTTAGTTTAAGAGTTTTGATTAATAATTGATGTTAAATTTCATCAGATCTCTCTTCTGTACTTACTGTAATGAGCACGTAATTTTTCTCATGCAATCTATTAGTATAGTGAATCACATTAATAAATTTCCCAATGTTTAACCATCTTTACATCCAGGGCATACTGCTCATTGCTCAAAGCATATTCATCCTTGTGACATTGAGCTATGGCCTTCCTTTCCCCTGACTGTCCTGGTTTTACTGTCATAGTCACATAAGCTTCCCATCTTTTCCTATGCCCTTAAAAACATTTAAAATCAACTAAGAATATAAAGTGATAAAAGTTTGAGGAGTTAATAAATCTCTTGAAGGCCAAATCTAGAAAGTTAAAATGAAAAGTAATGACAATAAAAACGTCCTTTACTCTTCTTACTTTTTGAGAACAAAATCTTTAAACATATCAGCTGATTTTCAGACATCCACTGGTCAGGGCCTCATGGACACCAAACCAAGGAAAAAGCATTGTCATTTCAGAAGTGTCAGAAACTTAGATTAGCCAAGTACTTAAAAATGTATGTAGCTTATAAAGTCTAATAGTACTAAAAGTGATAGAAGCAAAAACAAAAAACAATCACTGTCCTTCCTGCCTCTGCCTCCTCAGCCCCAAAGGCATCCTTTGATGTTTCTTCTGTTGTCACCATATTTCCAAGTCAGAAATTGGATGCTGCTTCTTTTGGTTCTTGTATATAACTATTGCTTCCCTATTATGGTAGCTGAAGATCTTAACTTTCAAAAACTTTCTACTCTTTTCCCCATTCTTTGAAAATAGCTGTATCTTTTTTAAAAAAAAAAAAAATCCATAGTCATTTTTATGTTAAGTAAATCTTACACACTGCTGAGCTGAATGGTAATGCTCTTTTTTTAAATTAATTTTATTTTTTAAATTTACATGCAAATTAGTTAGCATATAGTGCAACAATGATTTCAGGAGTAGATTCCTTAATGCCTCTTACCCATTTAGCCCATGCTCCCTCCCACAACCCCTCCAGCAACCCTCTGTTCTCCATATTTAAGAGTCTTATGTTTTGTCCCCCTCCCTGGTTTTATATTATTTTTGTTTCCCTTCCCTTATGTTCATCTGTTCTGTGTCTTAAATTCCTCATATGAGTGAAGTCATATGATATTTGTCTTTCTCTGACTAATTTCGCTTAGCATTATACCCTCTAGTTCCATCCACGTAGTTGCAAATGGCAAGATTTCGTTCTTTTTGATTGCCGAGTAATACTCCATTGTGTGTGTGTGTGTGTGTGTGTGTGTGTGTGTGTGTGTGTGTGTATACTTAATACCACATCTTCTTTATCCATTCATCCATCGATGGACATCATTTGGGCTCTTTCCATACTTTGGCTATTGTTGATAGTGCTGCTATAAACATTAGGGTGCATGTGCCCCTTCGAAACAGCATACCTGTATCCTTTGGATAAATACCTAGTAGTGAAATTGCTGGGTCATAGGGTAGTTCTATTTTTAATTTTTTGAGGAACCTCCTTAATGTTTTCCAGAGTGGCTGCACTAGCTTGCATTCCCACCAGCAGGGCAAAAGAGATGCTCTTTCTCCACATCCTTGCCAACATCTGTTGTTGCCTGAGTTGTTAATGTTAGCCATACTGACAGGTGTGAGGTGGTATCTCATTGTGGTTTTGATTTGTATTTCCCTGATGATGAATGATGTTGAGCATTTTTTCATGTATTGGTTGGCCATCTGGATGTCTTCTTTGGAGAAGTGTCTATTCATGTCTTTTGCCCATTTCTTCACTGGATTATTTGGTTTTTGGGTGTTGAGTTTGATGAGTTCTTTATAGATTTTGGATACTAACCCTTTATCTGATATGTCATTTGCAAATATCTTCTCCCATTCCGTTGGTTGCCTTTTAGTTTGGTAATGCTTTTATTACATTTCCTTTCCTGCAAGTTGCTTTGATTTTCTTGTTGTTATTCTTTGCCTCATCTTTTCATTTGCTTACTTTTCCCTGAACCTATTGCTAAGTCTTCTAATATTCCCCAATAGCCCTGTAGAGTGCCTCTCAGTACAATTTCCCACGCCGTCAAATCTATTGGATAACCTCCCTTTCCATATACCTCCTGCCAATCTGCTGTGATGCTCCCCTGGCCGAGGCACAACACTCAGCCTGTGAGTCCCTTTACTCCTTTCCTGCACTGGGTGCTCTGCTTTGTGTTTTCCTGTCTTCTTTCTTGATTTAGTCCCTCCTTTTGATGAAACACATATTCCAGTAGCTTCCTGTGAAAGGCCCTGGTAGTTTTAATCCTTTCCACTTGGACCTAGTGCCTGAAACTCTGCTGAAAAGTTTTGAGACTTTGCATGACTGGCAATATCTTTATTATGTCCTCAGGCTCAATTTTCCAGGCCATAGCATTCTAAGTGGAAATTAATTTTGTGGGCATTATTCCTTTTCCTCCTGGCTTCTAACATTACTACTGATAGGTCACCATGATAATCTACTTATTCCCAATGCACCATATGTGATTGTTTTTTCTCTCTGAAAACTTTTAGGATGTTCTTGTCTCCAGTAAGAATAAGTAATATTGTGAAAAACTTCTGTGTGTCCAGAGACTACTCTTCCACTCTGATGTTATTCAGCAATGTGATCCTCCAACAACCCTATGAAGTTGTTGCTACTATAATTATTCTCATTTTACAGAAGTGGAAAACATGACACAGATAGATGAGGTTATTTTCCTCCCAGGGTTTATATCCAGTCCAACTCTACATACTCTTAACCACTATTCTTAGCTTCCTACGAATGCAAAGTTTCAGGCACTAGGTCCAAGTAGTAAGGATTAACACCACCTGCAGTTTGGCCCCTTGATCTATGCACAAGGTCAACTAATTAGGAAGCGGTTTCTCTGTATTAGCCTGCCTTGGACGTTTCCTAACAGGAACCAGCCAGTAGCACTTTTTACAGCCAGCAGGCAGGGAGCTTCCAAAGACAGAGCAGGTATCATTTTCAGCACGGTCTCGTAATACTTACAGCCAATGAGGAGCCTTGCAGAGGGTGAAGTGAATCAATACTTGTAAGGCTGATGCAGCACCAGTCTTGACAATAGCAAGCACTCCCCTTTGTGACGTCCTGAGGTGTCTTGCACCCAGATGCTGCTAGTTGTTCATGCCTTATCTTCTGTACCTACTGTAGTCCTAGTGATTTTCCTCTTCTTATCTTTTAGAATACCACTGTAGGTGTCCATCATTGGCACATGGTTGATCTGTGTGTGATATTCTTTGTATTTTTTTGTTAACTTTTCCCACATTTGCATCTTCCTACCTAGACTGTGGACAGAACTATCTTATACATCTTCTAAGATGTATAAAGATGACAAAGAGACAACATATATATACACATACATACGTATGTGTGTGCACTTGCCTTTTAAAGGCCTTTTATCATAGAACTAACATATCTTCATGCTAAAAAAATTAAAACAGTAAAGAAGGGTAGAAAATAAAAGTTACATTTTCTCAATTCTTTTGAGTCTCCCAAACTCCTGCTTGTATCTCCTGCCATCTCACTGCCTATTTCCACTCCACAGAAACAGCTCCATCCAGAAATTTTCTACGTATATAATAGCATATATATGTATTATATCTTTTAACATAAATGGGATCATGTGACGCATACAGTTCTGAAACTTGGCAGTTTCATTTGTTTTATTATTAACATCTTTCTGTAGCTGCAAATTCTTCCCCTTTCAAACAGCTGTGTAGTATGAATGAATCAATTTTTAAAATCAGTCATCTATTGATGGGCATTTAAGTCCCATCTAGGTTGGGGTTTTTTGTTGTTGTTGTTTGCTTTGCTATTACAATCAATGTTGCAATGAGCTTCCTTATAAAAACATCTGTAATCACTAATGCAAGCATATTTATAAATGAATTCATTGAAGTGGAACTTCTGGGTCAAAAGGTATATGCACTTGAAACTGTGATAAGTACAGCCACACTTATTTCCATGAAAGCTATGCCAAATCTGCTCTTACTGTGTCTAAGAGGGCTTCTTTCCTTCCATCATATCCAATTCCAGATCACATAGCTTTTTAATGTTCCTTTATCTACTTTGGAGAGAAATTTGCATCTCTTCGTCATTTCAATTTCTCTAATAATGATTGAAATTGAGCATATTTTTGGATATTTGTTGGCTACTGGTCTCACTTTTTTGCACTGGGCTGATTTTCATGTTCTCTGGCCATTTTCTAGTGGGCTATCCATTGGTTTGTTGGTTTTACAAGAAGTTTGTTCATTGTCTTGTGGCTTTTTGTTGTTGGTGGTGTTGTATTCGTGAAATTAGTCCATTACCTGTTATGTGTATTGCCAATATTTTCCCTAGTTTATTGTCTATGGTTTAACCCTGTTTTTTCACTTTGTTACTTATTATGCATGTATGGACATGGGGATGTATATGAACTAAGGCAGCTGAAAAGAATAGAGGCTTGTTGAAAGTCCCCAAGCTCATAGGAGTAAAGAGGATGAGGGGGCAGAGAACTTTCCAAGCTCTATTGCTCATGTGCATTTGCTCATTTTATGAGAATCTGCCTTACAGAGCAGCTAGGAAGCAACCATTATCTAAACCTAAGACTCCTGTTTACATAGTGTTCAGTAAAAAAAAAAAAAAAAAAAAAAATAAACGCAATAATCTACAAAAATACATTATGAGATAAAAACTAGCTTTCTCCTCCTCCACCCTACCCCAAGAAAGATTCTGGGATATCCAGGATTGAATGACATATTACTGTGCAACTTGTCCATGCCAACTCTTGGAACCAACTTAATTCTCATCAGCCACTATAATTTATTAACAGTGAGGTGAGAAAAGACATGAATCAGCTTAATGTGATATAAGTAGGGCGTTGCCATAGCAACAAGATGCAGTCTGTTTTCTACTATTTATGTATGGTTTATTTTCTCCAGAGCCTCTGAGTTATTGCTTGAAACAAATGGAATGAGAAACATCTTGTTCTGAACACCGTCCCCCACCCCTTAGAGTGTATGTGTATATAAAACCACATTTTTTTCCATGAGAGAAAAAAAACAAAAACACAAAATTAAAAAAAAATTATGTTTATAGCAAAAAACTAACTACATAGTTTCCAATTCACTGTGATTTTACAGAACTCAAATGCTTTTTTTTAATTTTCACCTCTGAGACACACTATTCCTCACTGAAACCTCTGGGAAAAAAACCAAAACACATGCTAGAAGCAAACCCAAAGCTAATATTGTTTCTCAAAGGAAGCATTCATATTTTCTACCCAGACCTCAGGACTGGCTGGAACCAACTCCCCACTCCTAAAAGAGCACACTAAGAGTGAGCAGACTAAGCCTGGTGACAAGTTTTTATTTCACTTGATCTCAAAAATTCAATAGAAAAGTCCAATCCAGGGAGGAAGCAAGACCTGAGTTAGTGAGTCAGTCTACTTCCAGAGGGCACCACGGATCCTTTAGGAAGGAATCTTACCAGCCAGTAAACAGCCCCAACCTTGCCTGAAATACCTTGCAAGGAACAAGCACAGTTCATGAAGGATCCCTTTCATTTCCCGTGCTTTCCACTTTCCCTTGAGGATATAGATTCATTTTTTAATTTTTTTAATGTTTATTTATTTTTGAGAAAGAAAGAGAGAAACAGCATGTGTGGAGGAGGGGCAGAGGGAGAGAGACACACACACAGAATCCAAAGCAAGCTCTAGGCTCTGAGCTGTCAACACAGAGCCCGACGTGGGCCTCAGATTCATGAGCCACGAGATCATGACCTGAGCCGTGGGGCTCAAACTCATGAGCTGTGAGATCATGACCTGAGCCAAAGTCAGACACTTAACCACTGAACCACCCAGGTGCCCCATAGATTCAGATTTTAGATGGAGTTGGTTATCTCCAGGCCATGGAAGAAGTCAGGGTTGCAGCTGAGCAGAAAGGGAAACAGCAATGAAGTCCTTTCATTGCCCTTTTTCCTCACCCTAACTCCTGGTTCCTATCACAATTGCCCCCATGCTCTGTAGAGACAGAAGGAGGCATAAAACACAGGAGAAATTTAACTCTCAGTATCTTCACTCAACATTAAACATGAATTGATGTTTATTTGGCTATTTTATTTGAATCTTTCTGTCACTTCATAAGTTTAGCAAATCTTCCCAATCAGATCCTCATGGCTGCCACCAGGCTTCTATGCTTGGCTGGGGGTTCTGCTGAAGAAGCCCAGAAATGACCAGTAGCACTCACCTTTCATGTAGATGCCTCCCAGATCTCAGATTCTAACATGCTCACCTTCAGGATTTCCAAATCCTACTGCTCCTCAGACACTCCTCTACTGCTCAGGTCTGGGAAGAAGGGAAATGGTGGGAGATTATTATAACCACTTTGGTGTCTGGGAAAGACCCTTCTCCCCACCCCATCTTCTGCTGGATTTAGGATGTCATTCAAGTGAATTCAAGCAGTTCTATGTTAGCCAGGCTCATTAGTCCATAGGTCCTGGATATCACCATATGACACCCTCGTCATTGGTAACCCACTGTGATTTACCACTAAGAGAGCATCTAATTCATACCATACTAGAATCTTCCTTTGAGTCATTTTCCTTCAAGGTTTGAAGCACTTTTGGCTATATTGAGCAGTGGAGTATCTTATTTATTTTTTAGGTATAATTTACATACAGTAAAGTGCAAAAATCCTAAGTTTGAAGAATTTTACTTATGTGTATACGCATAACCACCCACCAGGCCAATATACAGAACATTTCCAACACTTCAAAAGCTTCCCTATGATCCCTTCCAGTCTCAGCCCCTCCAAAGGTATATGCTATTCTGATTTCTATCATCAACACTTAGTTTTTCTTATTCTTGAAATTATATAAATGAAGTCATATAAACTTTTTTGTATCTGGCTTCTTTTGCTCAGCATAATGTCATCTGTGAATGATATTATATGAGTCATTCATTTATTTTTAGCTGCATAGTACCCTACTCTATGAATATCCCACATTATATTTGTCCATTCTCTTACCGATGAACATTTGAGGGTTTCCTGTTTCAGGCTATTGTGAATAATTTGGGACTTTATGGATATTCTTATATATCTCTTTTGATGGGCATTGCAATTATACAGAATTGAATTGGTGAATCACAGGTAGGTTTAGGCTTAGTAGTTACTATCAAATTTTCCAAAGTTGTTGAACCAATTTACACTCCCAACACATCCTTGGTAGCATGTAGTATGGTTAGTCTTTTAAACTTAAGCCATTCTAGTGAGTAGTACCTCATTGTGGCTTTAATTTGAATTTTCCTGGTGACTACTGACATTGAGCACTTTTTTAAGTGCTGGGCCCAGGGCAAGTGGAGCACTCTGAGGCCTGCATTTGCTCACCACATCCCTGTGCCTGAGGGAGTGAAACCTTAAAGAACAACTAAAGAACACCATGACAGATGGAGAGAGAGAACACATAAGAAAGGATAAAGCACTTTTCCTGCTTTTTAAACAAGGGGCCCCACAAATTATGTGTTTGGGCTCCATCTTC
>NW_024412441.1:12452526-12486078 GCF_014898765.1 Herpailurus yagouaroundi
GCCACCCAGGCACCCCTGTAGACATTTTTCAATCATCACATAAATATGTTCAGTTCTTGCAGGACTAGACAAACAAGTGAAGAAACAAACAAACCCTCAACACCCGCTCTCTGTAAGGCTCATCACTGTGGCCTTGAAAGAGTCCTCTCTATGCATTGACTTCACTTTTATTTCAACCATCTCTCAGCCCACTGCAGATTTAAAGTCATTCCATAGAAACTGCTCTTGCCAAGGTCAACAAGTACATTTTAGCTTCAAAATCCCAAGATATTTTTTAGTTCTTGTAATAGAAACCTTAATTTAGATTATTTGCCTATCTTACAATATCTCTTTTAACCACCCTTTTTCTCAATCAGGACAGACCCCTAGGAGCCTAGTTTATATTTTGAGATCCTTCCCTCTGGCCACAGATAACTAAACCTGAACCTGTTCTAGGAAAATCAGATTCTTTCCTTCTTTCTTTCTCTGCTTTTCCCTTCCTCTCCTTCTCTCTACCCCCTTCTTCATATCCTACTTTCTTCTCTTCCCTTCCTCTCTCCTTCCTTCCCTCTTTCTGTCCCCTCTCTTCCCTACCCTGTCTCAAGAACTGAGATTCTAGTTTAGTCTGGGTAAGTTTTTAACTAGACAATCTGTACCCTCAAAACCATATGGTGACCATCTTCCAGTTCCTATGTAGCCTCGTGAGCCAAGGAAAGAAAGATATCTGCAAAAAGAGAGGACAGCAGATATGCTGAGAAAAGCTGCAAGGATGGTAAAAGCTTTAGGTTCTTATCTGCAGACCTTCCTGCTCTTGAGTCTATGTGACACTCCTGTTCTCTTATAATCTATCCTCTCCTTTTTCTGAGCTAACTTAAGTTGGTCTCTGTTCTCTGTAGCCAAAGAATCCTAATTAATACCACCCTTGTTCTTTTCAGCTTCTTGGAAGAGAAGACTCTTCTTGACTACTTTCTTCTTTATATGTGGATGACTCCACCCTACTGGGCTTCCTACAGTTTCAGTCCTATCTTCTTAGTCTTCCATGCTGGATCCTTTCCTGCTTCTGTCCTAAATATGCTGTCCCTCGGGTTTGTCTCTGTGCCTTCCTTGTTTTCATTTCACAACCCCCTGTCTCAGTCATTCTATGTGTCATCTCTGTATGGAGGTTCCAGGCATCACCTGTCCCCTGAGTTCTATATCCTGCTTGATTGCTGCTGACGTGGCTGAGTGCCTTAGATTCACAAGTCCAGAACCAGGGTCCTTATCATCCACTCCTCCCAAGCCCCCTCCTCTTATGTTCTTTCTCTTGGGGAATGGTACCACTCAACCGTTCAATAAGAAGCCTGGCCATGTCCCTAATTCCTCCCTTTTGCTCCCTTACATCCACTATCACCCAGTCAGCAAAGCCCCTAGTCCTGTTCATTCAATTTCCTAAATATCTCTTGAAATCATTTGCTTTCCTCCATTTTCCCTGCCTCTAGGCTGGTTTACACATCCTTTCTTCCCAGCTAACCTCCTAATTGGTCATCTTCTAATATTGCCCTCCTCCCCACCAACCCAACTCTCTTTCTACTTTATAGCCAGAATGGTCTCTCTAAAACAAAAGTCAGATGCACATGCTTCTCATCACCACTTTCCTATGGCTAAAGCCTAGACTTTTTAATATGGTTCACAAGGCCCTGCATGATCTGCCCCCTGCTTGCTCTCAGACTTCAGCCTCTAGTCATAGGAGATTACTCAGTGATCCCACATGCTGTCTCAGTGAAGATTCACATGCTCTCTGAATCCTCATGCCCTTGCACAGGCTGCTATCCCTTCCCCAACTCTTCTGGCCTCTCTGCCCCCTTCTCAACTTAGCTGACTTACTCATCATTCAGGTCTCAGCTTTAAAGTCTCTGGGGCGCCTGGGTGGCGCAGTCGGTTAAGCGTCCGACTTCAGCCAGGTCACGATCTCGCGGTCCGTGAGTTCGAGCCCCGCGTCAGGCTCTGGGCTGATGGCTCAGAGCCTGGAGCCTGTTTCCGATTCTGTGTCTCCCTCTCTCTCTGCCCCTTCCCCGTTCATGCTCTGTCTCTCTCTGTCCCAAAAATAAATAAACGTTGAAAAAAAAATTAAAAAAAAATAAAATAAAATAAAGTCTCTTCTGTGGTAGTCTTCCTTGACCCTCACCCCATAACTGCCCTCATCACACTCTCATGCTCCATTATAATTGCCTGTTTATGTATCTGCCCCTCATTAGATCATGAGTTTTATGAAGGCAGGGCCCATATCCTCACCTTCTAGCCAGTGCCTGGCACATGGTAGGGATTCAAAGCTGTTGACTGAACAAGTGAATGTTAAAGCAATTCAACTTCTTTAACATAAATGGAAGGCAGGTTTAAGGATGAGAAAGGTGAAATGAGATTAAAGAATAAGCAAGGCCCAGATATAGAGGAGATCACGTCTCAGGCAGAAGTTTGATTTTGATTCTGTCAGTAAGAGGGAGATGGATAAATCTTACTCCCCAAATTCACATTCACTCGAGATGATCAGTTGGTTTATCTCCCTGTACCACATCACCTCTGAACTTCAGCTTATGCTGATTCCCTGCCTAAAATTCCACTCCTGTTTTAATCACATCTCACAGGCTCTCTGAAGCTTTCCCTGGCTCATCCAGACCCTCCCATTTCCTTAAGATTCCACAACATCCTAAGCAGGTACTACATAGTCTGTTACTTGATTGCATTCTGTTTCACTGTGTGCTGTTATCTACTATGGGTTACCTCATCCTTCTGTAAACCCAAATATAAGGAAAAGTGGCTATAAACAAATAAAAAAGGAGATGATGTTAAAAAAATAAAATAAAGTAAATAAGAAAATACAAAAATAAATAAAATAATAAAAATAATTAAAAAAATTTTTTAATAAAAAAATAAAATAAAAATAAAAAGTAGATGGTGTACACAAACATTGCAAAGAACATACAAATGAACATTATCCTTCCAAATCATCTTTATTCAAAATAATCGTAGAACTCTTCTCTGGAAAGGGCTTTAGATCTATCTTATGAACTGTATAAGAAATAGATTTGTTCATTATAACCCAAACAAATTTGTTTGGGCCCAAACAAATTTATTCAGGTTGCTCACCCACGTTCTTTTTCAGACTCTGCCTCTGAATGACTTTTATAAATAATTGTAATAGCATGTTCGATCAGAAAAGCAGAACCACTATGAGTGATATAGATTGAGGGACTTAGACTTTACACAGTTATGAGAGGTGAAGATGCCTGTTGCCTCTGCATCTGGGGTGGGCCTGAGGTTTCTTTAGACCAGCAGGGCCAGCAGTCCGGAAGGAAATCTGACATGAGGTGTGAGAGAATGAAGACAAACTGAACCCCATGTGGGTCTCTCTCTACTGCCACCTGCAGAAGGAGCTTTGCCCCAGAGCTGTACCTGTGTCTGGTGTCTGACCCTAGAGTCAGAGACCTGGGGCAGCAGTGCCTTGGCAGCTCCTCTGAACCCTGCTGCTGCACCAGGTCCACAAGGGGAGCCCCATGGACCAACAACAATGTGTGCAAGCTGCAGTGACACTTGATACCCTATGCTAACCTGCAAATTCTCTTATGACCAACCCTGAACCAGCAGTACCCAGAAGGCCATTCTGGGAAATGTAGTTCAGCTTACTAAGTTGATGGAGAACATTAACAGCGCAGTTATAAAACTCAAGCTGACCTCCAAGAGACAGTTTGCCACCACTGAAAGCAAATGCCAGTATAAGAGTTCCTGAAGAAGCTGGACACAAGCAAGGGTAGAATTTGTGGAATGAGTAGCAAATGCATCCAAGAAGTTCAGATTGATTTCTTTCAAAAAGGACAATGTTCATTTGGATATATAACATTCTATTTCTTTATGGGGGGGGGGTGAGTCATAGTATTTTATAGTCATTCCTTCTATTTTCATCATTTTCCCCTCTGGTTCTCAAGTATACAAATCTTTTTTTGGTGGTGGTGGTGGTGGTTATATTTTAGCTCAAATGAGTATTGTGGCTCATTCATAAGTTGTTCAAAAATAATGCAGAGGAATGAGTAGGTCCTGGGAAAGTATCCTAGAGCTGGCTAATTCCTTCCTCCTACCCAGGAAGGATATTCTTGCTACTTTCTATTCTTATGGATATACTTCCTAACTGTAGATTTTAGAGTCCATTTTTTTCTTGGGACTTGTGGCCCTCTGGCCTTTTACCATTTGTGTGCAAGTTGTTATATGGCATATGTCAGCTTCCTTATTTTAGCTCTTTCTAAAGTCTTTCTTCTTTTGCGTTGATAATTTTAATACAGATGATCTTATTCTGGTCACCCTAGGCAAATCCAGAGGTCAGCAAAAACTGTCTCTGTGTGTAAAAAAACCCTAAATAACAGATGACATGGTTGATGCATCACACTTCAGTCAGCCTGATCCCAGTTTCTTTTTTTCATTTCTTGAACAAAACCCAGAGGCTTTTGATACCTAATATGATTACTAATGCATCTATCGCCTGGACCACTGCTGCTGAATTTTTAAAAATTGTATTAAAATACACAAACAAATGTACTATTCTAACCATTTTTGGGCGTATGGTTCAGTAGTGGTAAGTACATGCACAATGCTGTGCAACCAATCTCCAGAGCTCTTTTCATCCTGCAAAACTGAAACTCTGTACCCATTAAATAACTCCTCATTCTCCCTTCCCCCCCAGCTCCTGATACCACCCTTTTACTTTCTGTCTCTATGAATCTGGCCACCCTAGGTACCTCATGTAAGTGGAACCCTATAGGATTTGTCTTTTTGTGACTGACTTATTTCACTTAATATAATGTCCTCAGAGTTCATCCATGTTGTAACTGATGAGAGAATTTTCTTCATTTTTAGGGCTCAATACTATTCCATTTATTTTGTTTACCCATCCGTCCATCATTAGACACATGGGCTGCTTCCACCTTTTTGATCTTGTGAATAATGCTGCAATGAACATGAGTGTAGAATATCTCTTTGTGACCCTGCTTTCAGTTGTTTGGGGTATACACCCAGAAGTGTAATTGCTGGATCATATGTTAATTCTATTTTTTTTTTAATTTTTTTTTCAACGTTTTTATTTTATTTTTGGGACAGAGAGAGACAGAGCATGAACGGGGGAGGGGCAGAGAGAGAGGGAGACACAGAATCGGAAACAGGCTCCAGGCTCCGAGCCACCAGCCCAGAGCCCGACGCGGGGCTCGAACTCACGGACCACGAGATCGTGACCTGGCTGAAGTCGGACGCTTAACCGACTGCGCCACCCAGGCGCCCCCGTTAATTCTATTTTTAATTTCTTGAGGAACTCCCATACTGCTTTCCATAGCACTATTTTACATTCCCACCAAAAGTGCACAAGTGTTTCAATTTCCCCACATCCTCACCAACACTTGTTATTTTCTGTAAGTTTTTCTTTTTAATTTTTTTTTATCTTTATTTTTTGAGAGAGAGAGAGAGAGAGAGACAGAGTCAGAGCAGGGGAGGAACAGAGAGGGAGACACAGAATCTGAAGCAGGCTCCAGGCTCTGAGTGTCAGCACAGAGCCCGACACAGGGCTCAAACCCGTGAACCGTGAGATTATGACCGAACCAAAGTTGGACGCTCAACCGACTGAGCCACCCAGGCACGCCTAAGTTTTTCTTTTAATAGTGAACATCCTAATGGGTGTGAGGTGATATCTTCTAGCAGTTTTGATTTGCATTTCCTTTTTTTTTTTAAATGTTCTTATTATTTTTGAGACAGAGACAGAATGTGAATAGGGAAGGGGCAGAGAGAGAGGGAGACACAGAATCTGAAGCAGGCTCCAGGCTCTGAGCTGTCAGCACAGAGCCTGACATGGGGCTTGAACTCATGAACTGCTAGATCTTGACCTGAGCTAAAGTCAGAGGCTCAACCGACTGAGCCACCCAGGCACCCTTGATTTGCGTTTCCTTAATAATTAGCAATGTTGAGCATCTTTTCATGTACTTGCTATCCATTTGTACATCTTCCTGGTAGAAATGTCAGTAACTCATTTCATTTTATTGCTCAATAATATCCCATTGTATTAATGTGCTACAGTTTATCCATTCACATACAGAAGGACATCTTGATTGCTTCTAAGAATGCTTCTGCAACAATCGTGTGCAGGTTTTTGCATAAACATGATTTTTTAACTCATTTGGATAAATATCAAGGAGCATGACTACTTGGATCAAATGGTAGAGTACATTTAGTTTTGTAAAAAAAAAAAAAAACAAAACAAAGAAACCAAAACTGCCAAATTGTCTTCCAAAGTGGCAGTACCATTTTGTATTCCCACCAGCAATGAAGGAGAGTTACTGTGGCTCCACAATCCTGTCAGCATTTGGTGTTGTCAAAGAGTAGAAGTTGGAATAGATGATATTATGCCCACCACTTCCCCCAAGCCATGCTTTGGGGCTCCTACTGCTGTACTGAAATATATGTTTTGATGTCTTTCTTGAGGACAAGGACTGCTTCTCATCTTGGTATAGGAAGAAATATAGGGTCTGGCAAAAAATAAATGTTCACTATTTGTGTAAAAAGTAAGGAAGGAAGGAAGGAAACAGCCAGAAACACACATTTTGTATGCACTTTGCATCTGTGATTCCCCTATGCCTCATCCCACCTTTCAGCCTGGCCCCCAGGCCACATTCTTTTTCTTTAGCTCATAATTCCCCAACTCAAGGGAAAATATCCTTGCTGGACCGTGATTCTCAAAAGGAAGATTAGAAGAGTCCCAGTGACTTAAAAGGAATAATACTTGGTTAGCCCCTGAACAGATGCTGGCACTTTCTAAGGGAAGAATCTCATTGTAGGTTGTGCTGTTCTGGGAACATTGGCCCTTGGCCAACCCAGAACTGAGGAACTTTCCTCCCTTCACTGGACATTTAGAAATATATTTTTGGGTTGTTTTGTTTATTTGTTTTACAATAAGAATGCATGACTTTAGTAAGCAGAGGGACCCAGGATTTTTTAACTATAAAAATACACTTTATTCTTGGTAGAACATTGGTGAGAATGTTACTGTGCTCTATTTTTGTTGATTATTGTATTGCAATATATATGTGTAATGTGAACAATATTTTGGAATATTTTCACCCTTTATAACCCATAGTTCCTAGTTTTATTGAGGCTCCCATATTAACCAGAGTTTCTTCCATAGTGTAGAGAAGACAGATACTCCTTCAGCCATTTAGCCATGAAGCATGGTGTCCCCAAGGGCACTTTACTATTAGCTATGGCTAATAGCTAGGATAGGAGACTATGATAAGGATTGTTCATTCTGAAGAGGTAGAAGTGTGTGAAAGGAGAGACATAAGATCCAAAGGGAGATAGAGATGGTCAGAAGCCAATGCCAGGGATCTAAACTCTCCTTCCCAGCTGAGCCTCAAGATGAGGAGACTGTAGAGACAACTGGTTAGGTGTTGAGGTGCTCAAATCACTAGGATTCAGTTACTCCATTCTCCAGGCATGGTATAACCCTAGGCTTCTAGGAGCCCAGTCTTTATCTTCTCTACATCCAACAGGGAGGGGGCATGATGGTGTGATCTCAGAGAGGACAGCCGAGCAGAGAAGCATAATTGGCTCCCTACAGCCTGTGTGTGGCATACGAAGAATCTAGCAGTTCCCAAGCACCTTAGCAAGGCAACACAAAGGGGCAAAGGCCTGATGGAATAACCAGTCTCAAGTCAGGATGAAGATGCCTCAGTAGGTAGTGCTTTTAAAAAATCAGACTCTAGGTATGGGTGCCAGTGAGAGACAAAAGACTAGATGAGGCCAGTCTAGGGGCCAGGATAGGAAGCAGAGGTCACTCAGTGGATCTGAGTCTTCTCTTCTGGTGCCATGAAGTCATATAAGCTTCCCCATAACCTGAAACATCATCTTGAAAAGGGGTGGGAGAGGAAGTGGGAGAACTAAGCATTTATGTAAACTTGGGGTCATTCAAAAGAGATTATTTAGATGGCACAAATAGAGATACTGGTGATTTGCAAGTTTAAAGATTGTTTCTTCCTCTTACTATTCCTGGGTAGGGAGCTTGATGGGAAAATTAGATCAGCTAAGGGAAAATAAGAAGTTTCCTTTCCTTTATACAATTGAGTGGTACAATGTATATATGCTGCCCTGCACATGTGGTGGTAGTTTGATGACTTCAATTGTTTTCCCCTTGGCTTTGTGTACTTTCTTGATTTGCACAATATTCAGTCCGAGGTTCATTGGAAAACAAAGTACACACACACACACACACACACACACACACACACACATGTTGTAATATTGTAACCCAGTTACTACCATGACCACTGCTGATTTTGAGTCACCAGGCTCCACACCTGGTCTGAGGTCACCCTAGGTTCTAAAATCACCTGGAACACTTCTGTGAGCTGTCACTAAAATATTTTGCTGACTTTCTTCATCCCAGCTTTATATCCTTCTAGCAGAAACATCCAGGAATTGTGTTATACTACCAAATTCTTAGAAGTAGTTTTCAAAAAAAAAAAAAAAAAGAAGTAGTTTTCAGAGTGTTTTATTTGTATGGTCTCATATAATGCCAACAACTCTGTGAGTTAGATGGAAGAAATGGTAGTAGTTCTATTTTACAGTTAAAAACAAACGAACAAAAACAAAAAAACTAAGCTCAGAAGCTTAAGTTGGGGCCCAGTCATAAAAACAGAAAGCAAATTAGGTCCTTCAACAGAGAGAATTTATTATAGGGAATTGGCTGCAGGCATTTGTATACTGGAACTGCTCATACTGATGTGGGGTCAGGAGGGAATGGTCAAGAAAGGATTCTTGAGACATTTTTGGTGCAAAAAGGTGTTTTCATTATGGCACAGGGATAGGACCAGTGGGCAGAAAGAGTTGCACTTTTGCTGTATGAACCTGGTGGTTATATGCTTACTGCTCAAGGGGGAGGGGACGTGCAATGAGTATTAGATCATAAATGTCTTCTGCAAATTTCTACTCTTAAAACTACTTTTGCAAGATTTCTCCAGTGCTTATCATTCAGCTCAATGTTAACTATCGGTGAGATATACAGGCAGTCATGTGACCCTTTAAGAATGTAGAAGCCAGCAACTATTTGATCATTATCGCAACTATAAGTCAGACTTCTGGGCTAAAGGTAAATGTTTTTCTGCTTCTATCCCTCATCAGTACCAGCTTAACTCCAGTGATGTCATGTTGGTAGTTGAAAATTATCCACAGTAAATTATTTATTTATGAAAATCAGCAATCATGAAAATTACAAATCAGGGTTCTTTTTGTTTTTGTTTTTCTGGAGAGCTGGTTATTAAATATTCATCATCACACCACTGGTTATAGGATTGGAGGACTGGGGTGGGGAGTGGGGGGAGGGAACATTGCTCCTCATCAGGCTCTGCACTGGCAGCACAGAGCCTGCTTAGGATTCTGTCTCTACCTCTGTCTGCCCCTCCTCCTCTCATGTGTGCACACCTTGCTCTCCCTCTCTTTCTCTCTCTCTCTCAAAATAAATAAATGAACTTAAAAAGGGGGAGGGGAACATTAAAGTAACGCAGAAATAGTGAATGGAGAAAGCGGCTACCACCCCAGGACTGGGAAACAAAGGAAAGAGGTAGGCTTATGAAAATCTAGGAGCTCAGAGGAGGGGCTCAGAGCCTGGGCTCAGACTATGGCGGGAGGGGGGGAATCACCTCCTTGAGGGGACACAATGATGCTGCATGGGGGTGCTGAAGGCAACCAGAGGCCAGAACCTACCACCAACGCTTTGGGGGAGGTTGACAGGAATAGCGAGCCAACCAACAGTGTGTTCTTCCTCCTCCTACCTTAAGCCCCCTCTAGCGCCCCTATTGGCAAAACTTAACAGGAGCAGCAACAAAAGAGAAATGTTTGCAGAGTTCCAGCTGCAGCATTTCAAAGTCACATACAGAGGGTGGGTTGGGATGCGAATCAATTACTAACTCGCACATTAAACAATTTGCCTAAGGTTACATAGTAAGTGTGGTCTGTCTTGCTCACTGCAATGTCTCGGTGCCTAGAAAAGTGCCTAGTATATAATATACACTCAGTAAACATTTGGGTGAGGAAGGAAAGACGGCAAGCTAGACTAGTCCAATTCTACAGCACACATTTAAAAGCAAAGAGTCCAGGGGCGCCTGGGTGGCGCAGTCGGTTAAGCGTCCGACTTCAGCCAGGTCACGATCTCGCGGTCCGTGAGTTCGAGCCCCGCGTCGGGCTCTGGGCTGATGGCTCAGAGCCTGGAGTCTGTTTCCGATTCTGTGTCTCCCTCTCTCTCTGCCCCTCGCCCGTTCATGCTCTGTCTCTCTCTGTCCCAAAAATAAATAAAAAACATTGAAAAAAATTAAAAAAAAAAATAAAAGCAAAGAGTCCAAAATATCCCTGGTTGTCTGCCCCACTGTGTAAGCACAATCATAGCACCAAGTATGTCTATACTTGAGCCACTCTCTCCCAGTTTGGCTGTAGGAACTAACTAAGGAGGTACTACTGCCTGGTGCTTTGGAGAAATGTAGATCTGGATTCAAATCCCAATTCCACTAGTCAAGAGTTGTGTAGCTTTGGGCAGATTACTCAGCATCCCTAAGCCTTGGTTTCCTCATCTGTATAATGGAGATGGTAATGATGTGCGAGCTTTAAATGAGGTAATTGTGCGTGGCACCTGCTCAATCAGTGCTCACTGTTACCATCACCCCCACCCCAACCCCAGAAGGGTGAGCAGATAAGTGGTAGGCTGAGGCCAGTCAGGGACTAGCGAGCCGGTTGTTCTCGGCTTCCCACCCGTGCTGGTCAGAGCTGGCCAAGACCTAGGCTGGAGGAGTAGGGGTCTGACCACAGCTGACACAGTCAAGCCCAGGGTTGGAAGATGGAGGCCAGATTGGCCAGGCCCAGGGCTCTGCAGCCCAGCAGGGTTCCATACGCCTCGCTTGGCACCTCATTTCTCTGGAACCTGGAGATCGGAATCTGTGTTTCCCAATAGTTCCACGTTTCAAAGCAAGTTTACTCTAGCCCGAGACAAACGCGGGTGTGGCGGTTCCTTACATTCAAAACGAAACAAAAGAAAAGAAAACAAAGAGAACCCCCGCCCCCAACCCAGGAAGGCCTGCGGACTTTTCCCAGGCAAATGTGCAGTGGGAGAGGAGCGGGTTCCTTTGCGGCTGCTGCCCGGCTCCAGAGCTTAGGAATACAGCCTCTTGGTGCTCCGGTTCGGGGTCCTGAGCCTCCAAGGCACCGGGGCCGCAGCAGTGGGGTTCGCCCTGCCCAGCTCAGGTCCCAACCCAGTGCCCAGTCGGCTCCAGGGCCGGGGAAGGCGGGAGCACAGCAGAGCTGCCTGCGCCCCGCCCCGGGAAGCACCCGCTCCCCCTGCCGGAATCCCGGGAATGTCGCCGGTCCGGAAAGCAGCTGGACGGCCTCTGGGCAGAGGGAGAGGTCAAACCTGGAATTTTCTTGGGCGCTTTTGCACAATATCCCCCCAAGCGTTTCAGTCCCATGACGTAGAAACCCACGGGGGGACGAAAAGGAAGCAGCCTACTTTTTCTCCGGGAAGACTTAGTCGCAGCAAAGGCACTCAGTCCCGCTCGTAGCCCCCCAGATGCCTTTTTCAGGCTCGAAAGATCCCTTTGTGTCTGAGAGAGGAAGCCCTTTCTCGCTTGGAAACAGACAGGGCCACCCCCGGGCATGCGTTTCCAGCTGGATTGTCGCCATCTCGTGGCAGGATTGGGTGGCCACACTGGTGCATAGGCCAGACCACCCTGCCTACGACTTTCTTGGGTCTCCAAGTACCTTTCCTTCTTTCCCCAACCAGTTAGCAATGGACATTTAAAAATCATGTTCTCAGGGCATAGGAGTTGAAGTGTAATGCCTGTGTCCCCTCCACCTTCCAATTGTGCGTGCATGTGTCTTCCTAATGGCAACCAAGCGTTACTGGAGACTCCAGGAGAGAGCAGATGCCTTACTGAGGGGTTCTGCCTCCTGAGGCACCATGAGCAACTAGAATGAGGGGCCAATCCCCCACCAATTTCCCATGATACAAACTAATGATTAAGAAGACAGAGACGCACACTGTCTTGTTCCCACTGGTTTGTAATGTTATTATACTTGATGAGTATTATTAAAGGACCCCTGTTATTAAAGACTCCCTATTATTATTGTTGTTATTATTATTATTTAGCATTTATAATATATTCTGTATTTTCAAAGCACTCAAAGACTATTATCTCCCCCAGCTTTCCAAACACTCCAGAGAGGCAGTCTTCACTTTATAAAATAGGGAAACTGAGGCACTGTAATTAGTGCAAAGTTGATGGATTGATGAGTCAACAGTAGTCATTTCTTCCCAGGTGATTATTGTCTTACTCCAAAGTGTCATAGACGCCAGTAGATGGTAAATAGACACCCTAACTTGGGAAACTAGTTCTCTCACCCACTTTTATGACCCATTGTAATCACATTAGAAACCCAGTCCCAGGAGTTTAAAACTTCCAAGTTATGTGTTCATTGCATTGAGCATATGGATGATGTTAATTGTATTTTATTTTATTTTTATAAGTCAAACACAACCCATTAAAAAAAAAGCAGGGATGTTGCAATCAATAAACCAGATGTATCTTGATTTGGAGAATAAATTGGTTTTCAAGACAAATACCCCATTCATTAGACACAACAAGCATAAAAAAGACCACTAAAAACCAATCATCTTATTTTAGTGTCTATTATCCTTTCAGAGACAAGAAAAACTATTTTCTGCTTTCAGATTTTGTTTCTTCTTTCCAAAGATTTCAGTCTTATCAGTAGCCACACTCATATTACCACAGTACCTTAAGTTCCTTCAATAACAGCTTTCTCTCCAAAAGCAACAACAAAATAAATTACCTTGCTCTGCTCATAGAAAGTGCTCCTCTTCTTCCTCCCACCCCCTCAAAAAGAGAGAGAGAGAGAGAGAGAGAGATCCTGTCATTCTAGAAGTTTCCAATGGAAAGCTTTAGGCTTGAATTCAGAGCTGTGTCATGGTTGAGGCGAAGGAGAGTTCGAGAGACTTGTTCTACCATCAGTTGCTGAGTTAGCCTAGCCCCCCGCAAAGATACAATGTTGAGGAAGCTTGTCCTGGGAGCCTTCCCATAACCTTTAATGTTCTCTTTTTACCCAGTTCTTACCCAAAATAATAAATATCTACATGTGCATTTTTTAAAGAAATTAAGGGAGTTATTTGTTAGTTTGGGGTCTATCAGGTCGGCCTTCTCAACCTTTCTTTATATTCATTTAAGGGGTTCATTTTCTCAGAAGGAATGTATTTATAAATTGTATTAATAAATAGCTACAGTTAGTAGACCTATGATAAATTATTAATCCTATGCAGCAATCCTTTGAAGTAGATTTTCATTATCCCCGTTTTACAGGTAAGAAAACTAAAGTTCAAAAAAGCTCAGATAACCTGCCCATAGTCCCACAGCTAGGGAAGAGCCAGGATGGGTATACAAGGCTGCAACTTCTGTACACACAGAAATATGGAATTACTTACACTCACGGGAGTCCTTCAGGCAGGAAAACAAGACGCAGGAGTGTGATAGGTATATAGGAAATAAGTTAAAAAATAATAGAGTGACAAAACATTCCCAGTCAGTAGGGTATGTCCTGTGTACATACCCACCATTTACTGTGTCTTTAGAGTGGACTCCTATAGGGCCAGATTGTAGGAGTTCAGTTTGCCAGCCAACCTCATCTTTTTGCTTTCCCTCTTAGGCCAGCTGGACAGGGTGGGATAGAATGATTAGTCAATGGAGAAGCACATGACTCTCCAAACTCTTTCCGACTCCACCTTCCAGCCAGTGGGGAGGAAGGTTCTTCAAGGAGATTCCAGCCTTTGCCAGATACAAAGAGAGTCCAAAGCCCTAGGCAATCCCAGTTGAAAAACAAATATATAGGCATTTACTAGTGTGGTAAATGGGATTTTTCTGGGGGGAGCAGGATACACTGAGAAAGAAGGAGTGACATAACAATGGGGGAGGCAATTTCCACTCAATCGTGAGATTTAAAAAATTGGTTGGGAATTGTTAGACAATATAGAATGGTGTTTGAGAGTAGTTTTCTGGAGCCAGGCTGTCTGGATTGAAATACCAGCTCCATCATTTATTAGCTGTGTGAACTTCAGCCAGTAATTTGGCCTTTTCTATGCCTTGGTTTCTTCATCTGTAAAACAGGAGTGATTATAGTATCTGCCTCCTAAGGTTGATGTGAAGATTATGCAAATTAATGTATATGCTTAGAACAGTGTCTGGTCCATGGTACGCACAAATATTAGTTTCTATTATCATTATAGTGGAAAGAAACTTTTCAACCAAACTTATCTGTGCTCCTAACACTGCTGGGTGATCCTAGGTAATTTATGCAACCTCCCAGAGCTTTACTGTCCTCATCTATAGCATAGGGTAATAACACAATCTTGTGAGGCCATTGTGAGGATCAAGTGAGTTATGCATAAAAATATTCATCATAATTTTGGTAATAAGTAGTAATTTAGTAAATTCCCATTTCCTTCCTTTCTTTGATTTAGCATTAATGATTTTTTTTTTTTGGTGTGTTTAGTGGTGGGAAAAGAATAGTAAAATTGAAAATATGCATAATCGAGAAATATATCTTATAATTAAACTAAATTGAAATATAAATTGAAATGTATTTTATGATTAAAAAGAGAACTCTTTGCCTTATAGGGGTGTCACAGCACCTAGGAACAACATGGCAACCAAGCAAGGCTATTCCTCAGGAAAACTGTAAGGTATGTCAATAGCAAGTCTATCTTCCCTTTTCTGTGCAGTGTTTTGGTCAGGTTCAACCTTGCCTCTTTCCAGACTGTCTGACAGCAGAATCTTGGGGAGAAGAGGGGGAGTAGGGTGAGGAAAGGGACTTGGAATGACTCACTGAGGGACTACGATGTTCACCATTGCTTTAGCTCCTTTCCCTTTTTCCTGAAGCCACAGTCAGCGGGGCTGAGGTGGAGGGAGAGGTTCAGTTTGGGCTAGTGACTCTCTGAGAAGCCCTGGGTCAGGGTAGGGTAGTTACCTACATCCCTGTTCCTCGAAAGACAGAATCAGCAACATCTAGGAGCTTGTTAGAAATGCAAAAGCTCAGGTCCCACCCCAGGCCTACTGAATCGTAACATATGACAAGATTCCCAGGAATTTAGATGCACATCTAAGTTTGAGAAGGACTGAGCTAGAGCCTATGGAGTCTACTGTAGCCGCTGATCTGAATGGATGGCTGGCATTGGGACTTTTACTTCAAATTGTGTATCTCTTTTTCATTTCCTCTTTCCTGAATCCACACTGTGTGCTTTATAAATTGAGATGACAATGGCCTACTATGGCAAAAGTGGCTACTTTAATTGATCAGAACTCTCAAGAGGCCCAGAAGTGGAAGATGGTCCAGATGACAATTGAAAACTCACTTTGGAGGCAAGTAGGGTGGAGAGGGCAAAGATCTGTCAGTCAGGTGGTATCTATGGAGTACTCACTGTACACCAGGTCCCTACTATGTGCAAGCACTCTGGGTGACACAAACAAATAGCATGGTGCCATGGAAATCACTGGACTGGAAGTGTTCAGGAGATTGGGGACCGGGTCCAAACCTCCCTTTTAAGTAGCTGGGCAATTCCCCTTGCCGCCCCGCCCCCCCCCAGCATCTTTGTTTCCCATCTGAAAAACCCACGAGTCAGATTAGAAGACCCTAAATTCCCATCCAACTCTAAAAGCTCTGTGATTCCAATAATTCCAGCCCCAAAACCTTAGTCTAATTTGGTGGACAAAATGATTTTAAATGATTACACATGAAACAGAGGGCAACCCAGGACAGGATGTGATTAAGGGCTGAGTTGTGCGGAACTGGCAGCGTAGGGTTTAAGGACTCCTGGAAGCTGTGTGTAAAGAGCAGGGTCTGGAACCTCCCTAAACTCCTCCCCTCGGTCCCAGAGCCAATACAGAAGGGGGCGGGCTGGACTTTCACGCTAGGCCACAAGGTGTCGCTGTCATGATGTGAAATCCATGGCTGGCAGGGATGCTTCCTGGGAAAACCTTTGCTACCCGTCTGGGTAAAGGGACAACGCTAGCTTCCAGACCTGAAAACACAGGTTTCTAAGGGTGCTGAGCAGCTTAGAGCACACGGTTGTCTTTTGTCTAAGCAGAAATCAGTGTGTACCCTCTACCCTGCCCAGATTGACTCAGACACCACAAAAGAAGTGACAAGCAAGAATGTCAGTGCAGGACGCATAAAGGAGCCCGCCTCCTTACACACGCGCGCGCGGGCGCGCACACACACACACACACACACACACACACACACACTTTTTGGACATCGAGGTATCAGGACCACCCCCCTTCCTTCCCACACTGGGTCTCTACCCCACAGATCAGCTCCTTGCTTGCCCAGAAGGCAACAAGGAATACTAGCCTAAACCAGAAGCCTTCGCTTCACTTGCTCACCCCCAGGAGAGTTTGCCCTGGCGGTGGAGACAAGAGGCTTCAGCACAGAAGCCTAAGACTCTAGGCTAGTCACTGTCCTGGAGTGAGCAGTGTCCACCCCAAAGCCAGCAGCACTCAACATTCTCTCCATGTCATTTCCCTCGAAAGGGGGATGTGTGTGAGTGAAAAGTAGTGTTTTTTAAGGCTCTACTATGTGCTGAGCTCTGACCAAGGTGCTTTACATATATTGCTCATGGGTCCACTTCCTCTGCACTGGTTCCCACTACTGACTCTCACTTTGCGCCCCTGAAAAACAACACAAACAAACTGAAAACCTCTAAATCTCCTAGGGAAATAACCAACAGTTACTCTGATGTGTAGGCGAAAGTGCACAGAACTTGCAGCCCCCACACCTTGGACATTTTCAGTTCTGTTTCTTGACAATCATGTGACAATACATATATTATTTAACCTTTCTGAGCCTCAATTTCCACATCTGTAAAATAAAGCAAAGTTATATAGAAACAACTTTTTTTGTGTTTAATTTTGTTGTTTTGATTTTTTTTTCTTGAGGTGTAATTTACATACTACAAAGTGCACATATCATCAGTGTATAGCCCATTGAATTTTCAGGCTAACCATCCCAACACCCAGACTAAAAACAGAACACTGCCAGTATCTCAGAGCCCATTACCCCCTCTTCCAGTCACTAACCTTCCCCCCTCCCTCCCACCAAGGTACATACTAGCCTGACTTGTAAGAACACAAATTCGTGTTTGCTATTTTTATATTTAATATAAGTGGAATCATACAATATGTACTCCTTCATTTCTGGTTTCTTTCACTAAACATCTTGTTTTTACAGGTAGCAATAGTTTGTTTTTTATTTTTGGAAGTGGCGGTGGGGAACATAAGCAGGCAAGGGGAGAGAGAGAAGAGGAGAGACAAGTGGGCTGTGCTGTCAGCATACAGCCTGACGTGGGGCTCAGACTCACAAACCATGAGATCTTGACCTGAGCCAAGGTCAAGAGTCAGATGCTTAACCAACTGAGCCACCCAGGCACCCAATGGTTTGTTCTTTATACTTGCTGTATAGTATTTCACTGTGAATATACAACAATTTATCCACTCTATAGCTAATGGATATTTGGGTAATTGCTTGTTGGGGGACTATCATAAATAGTGCTTCTCTGAACATTCTAGTATCTCTTTCTCTTTTTTTTCAATTTTTAAAATTGTGGTTAACATGAAATTTACCACCTTACCCATTTTTAAATGTGCAGTTCGGTGGTATTAAATACATTCATAATTTTGTGCAACCATCACCAAAAAACATCTCCAGAACTCTTTTCATCTTATAAAACTGAAACTCTATACCCATTAAACACTAACTCTATTTCCTCCTCCCTCCAACTTCTGGTAGCCACCATTCTATTTTCTGTCTCTATGATTTTGATTACTCTGAGTACCTTATATCTTTTGGTGAACATTTTGTATTCAAATGTGTTAGACACAGTATCTGTTAGACTAATATCTCTCATGAATGTAAATGCAAAAATCCTCAACCAAATATCAGCAAGTCAAATCCAACAATGTAAAAAAGAAAGACATTCCGCAATTAAGTGGGATTTGTATCAGGTATGTGAAGCTGGTTAAACATTCAAAAATCAATGAATGTAATAAATCGTATCGGTAGGTTCAAGAAGAATACATCACATGATCATATCAACAGATGCAGATAAAACATTTGACAAAATCACATTCATGATAAAAACT
Source organism: Herpailurus yagouaroundi (assembly GCF_014898765.1). NCBI lineage: Eukaryota > Metazoa > Chordata > Mammalia > Carnivora > Felidae > Herpailurus > Herpailurus yagouaroundi. Next base: position 12,470,751 of record NW_024412441.1, read on the forward strand.
TTCAGTAAATTAGAAATAGAGGGAAACTTCTTCAACTTGATAAAGAATAACCACGACAAATCTATAGCTAACATCATACTTAATCGTGAGAAGCCCAAAGCTTTACCACTAGTATCAGGAACAAGGAGCAACGTTGTCCTCTCTCACCCTCTCCCACTACTTTTCAACATCATACTGGAAATTCTAGCTAATGCACTAAGACAAGAGAAGAAAAGGAAAAATATGTATGTGTGTATATATATGTATATATATATATATGTATATATATATATATATATATATATGGAACAAATAAAACTGTCTTTGTTTGCAGATGACATGATTGTCTATGTAGAAAATGTCTATGTAGAAAATCTGAAGGAATCCATAAAAACAATCCTGGAACTAATAAGTGATTATAGCAAACTTTTAGGATACAAAATTAGTTTACAAGTCACTTTTCTATATACCAGAAGTGAAATAGTGGAATTTGAGATTAAAACCACACTACCATTTCCATTAGCATCTCTCAAAATGAATTGCTTAGGTATTTATCTAACAAAATATGTATAAGATCTATATGAGGAAACCCATGAAACTGTGATGAAAGAAATCAAAGAAGAGCTAAATAAGTGGGGAAATATTCTATGGGTAAGAAGACTCAATATTGTCAGTATATCCGTTCTTCCCACTTTTATCTGTAGATTCAATGCAATCCCACTCATAATCCCATCAAATTATTTTGTGGATATTGACAAATGGATTCTAAAGTTTATATGGAGAAACTGAGACCCAAAATAGCCAACACAGTATTGAAGGAGGAAAACGAAGTTGGAAGACTGACAAGACCCAAATTTAAGACTAACTGTAAAGCTACAGTAATCAACACAATGTGGTATTGGTGAAAAAAATAGACAAATTGATCAGTGGAACAGAATAGAGAGCCAAGAAATAGATCCACACAAATGTAGTCAATTGATTTTTCACAAAGAGCAAAGACAATACAATGGAGCAAAGACAGTTTTTTTCAAAAAATCATCCCAGAACAACTGGATAGCCACATACAAAAATATGAATTTAAATGCAGACTTTACACACTTCCTAAAAATTAATTCAAAAGGGTCACAAACCTATGCATGAAACACACAACTATAAAACTCGTAGAAGATAACCTAGGAGCAAATCCAGGTGACCTAGGGTTTGGCAACAACTTTTTAGATGCAGCACCAAAGGTGTACTCTATGAAAGAAAGAAATGTTAGGCTGGATTTCATTAGAATTAACAAAAAAATTCCACTCTGTGAAAGATATTGTCAAGAGAAGCTACAGACTGGGAAAGATGATTGCAAGAGACATATCTGATAGAAAAACTATTACTTAAAATATAAAAATGATTCTTAAAACTCAACAGAAAGAAAAGTAACAAACTGATTTTAAAAATAGGCCAAATATCTCAGAAACACCTCACCCAAGATGTACAGATGGTAAACAAGCATATGAAAAGGTGTTCTACATCCGATGTCATCAGGGAAATGCAAATGAAAACAACAATGAGATATCCCTATACTCCTGTTAGAATGACCAGATGAAACTGGCCCAAACTATATTACAAAGCTATAGTAAGCAAAACAGTATGATATTGACATGAAAACAGACACATAGATCAGTGGAAGAGAATAGAGAGCCCAGAGATAAACCTATGCATATACGGTTAATTAATTTATGACAAAGGAGCCAAGAATACACAATGGGGAAAGGATAGTCTCTTAAATTGTGTTGGGAAAACTGGACAGCCACATGCAAAGGAATAACACTGGACCCATATCTTACACTATACACAGAAATCAACTCAAAATGTACTAAATACTTAAAATGTAAGACCTGAAATCTTAAAGGTCCTAGAATAAAACATAGGTGATAGGCTCCTTGACATCAATCTTGGCAATGGTTGTTTGGATCTGGCCCCAAAAACAAAGGCCTAAAAGCAAAAATAAGTAAGTGAGACTACACCAAATCAAAAAGTTTCTGCACACTTTGAGGCACCTGGGTGGCCTCATTTGGTTAAGTGTCCAGCTCTTGGTTTTAGCTCAGGTCATGATCTTATGGTTTATGAGATTGAGCCCCATGTTGAGCTCTGCACTAACAGTGGGGAGCCTGCTTGGGATTCTTTCTCTCTCTCTCTCTGCCTCTCCCTTGCTGGTGCTCTCTCTCACTCTCTCTCAAAATAAATATAATAAACATTAAAAAAAAAAAAAAGCTTCTGCACAGCAAAAGGAACCATCAACAAATCAAAAGGCAACTTACAGAATGGGAGAAAATATTTGTAAATCATATATCTGATAAGGGTCTGATGTCCAACATATGTAAAGAACTCATACAACTCAATAGAAAAAATTTATTAAAAATAGCCTGAGGACCTGAATAGACATTTTCCCAAAGATATACAGATGGCTAGCAGGTAACATAAAAAGATGCTTAACATCACTAATCAGCAGGGATATGCAAATTAAAACCAGGATTAAATATCACCTCATACCTGTCTGAATGACTAGTATCAAAAAGACAAGGAATAATAAGTGTTGGCAGGGTTATGGAGAAAAAGGAACCCCCATGCACTTGTTGCAGCCGCTATGGGAAACAGTATGGAGGTTCCTCAAAAAATGCATAATAGAATTACCACATGATCCAGCAATTCTACTTCTGGGTATTTATCCAAGGAAAGTGAAATCACTATCACAAAAAGATATATATTTGCACACACCATATTCCTTGAAGCATTATTTACAATAGCCAAGACATGGGAACAAATTGAGTGTTCTATGGATGAATAGACAATGTAAATGTGATATGTATAATGGAATATTATTAACCCATAAAAAGAAGGAAATCCTGCCACTTGAAACAACATTCATGGACCTTGAGGACATTATGCTAAGTGAGATGAGTCAAACAAAGACAAATACGAATTATCTCACTTATCTATGGAATCTAAAAAAAAGTAACTCATCAGTACAGAGAACAGATTGGTGGTTGCCAGAGGTGGGGATAGAAGATGGGAGAAATGGGTGAAAAAAAAAAAAAAGGAATAGCCAACAGAACACTGATATTAAATTCTGGCAGGGATGTGGAGCAAGAGGAACTCTCACTTATTACTGGTGTAATGCAAAATGGTACGGCCACTTTGAAAGACAATTTTGTTTGGTGATTTCTTACCAAACTAGACATACTCTTACCATATAATCCAATAATCACGTTCCTTGATATTTACCCAAGGAAGTTGACAACTTAGGTTTATACAAAAACCTGTATATGGTTGTTTATAGCAGCTTTATTCATAATTGCTAACCTTGGAAACAACCAAGATGTCTTTCAGTAGGTGAATGGATAAACAAATTGGCACATCAGACAATGGAATATATTCAATCTAAAAAGAAACGGCTACCCATGAAAGGATATAGGGGAAACTTAAATGCATATTACTAAGTGGAAAGAAGCCAATCTGAAAAGGCTGCCTACTGTATGGTTTCAAGCATAATACATTCTGGGAAAGGCCAAACTATGGAGACATTAAAGAGATCAGTCATTGCCCGGGGTTTGTAGGGCAGTGATACAACTGTATTTTACTGCAATGGGGGATATATACCCTTACAAATTTGTCCAAGCCCATAGAATGTACAGCACCAGAAGTGACCCCCAATGTAGACTATGGACTTTGGGTGACCATGATATGTTAATGTAGGTTCATTAGTTGTAACAAATGTGCCATTCTGGTGTGGGAAATTGATAATGGGGGAGGCTAAGCACGTTTGGGGGCAGGAAAGTATATGGGAAATCTGCATACTTTCTGCTCAATTTTTCTGTAAACTTAAAACTGCCCTAAAAATAAATTAAATATATGTATAACACTTAATGCCTGGTAGGCTTCATTGCACATGGATAAGGTGGGGGGAACCAGCTATTTCTCTGGGAAGTTCCCAGATATCAGTCTGTGGAGCAGTGTTTCTATAGTAAGTTTCTCTAGAAAAGAATCCCCCAATCTCCCATTGAGATGGCATTATGCCAGCTGTCAGAGTTTTGAAAGTAGGAGGAGGGAATGGAACTGAGGATGGAACTACTCTTTCAACTTGCCCTCTTGTTTTCATTGTCACACCTCACACTCGCCTTCGTGTTTCTTGTGGATTTCCAAGTTTTTATCCCCTTCTCCTCAGTGTTCCTTTCTGAGAGTCACAGCTTTCTGCACTGTGCAATCAATTATGTTTCCTCCATTATCTTTCTAACTTGCAAGAAATTGGTGGAATCTCTTGTGTGCTAGTCCCTCCACTTCCTCTTTTTTTTGAATCTTTATTTAACTTTTATCTCAGTGGCATAATTAGCCAATCTTCTCACCCACCATAAATCAGTATTTCACTCTACATTGCTTTTTCCCCTCACTCTCACATCCAGTTTTTCATCAAGTCTAATTGATTGTTATATTTCAATTATCTCCTGCATACATATCCACCAATACCACTTTAGATCTAGCCCCCCCCCCCTTGGACCATTTGAAAAAAAGAGATTGTAATCTAAGGGTAAGAGAAAGTCCTGAAGTGAGTATTTGCCTTTGTGTTTCAGTCCTGACCAGGAGAACGTGCACCAGTGTGAATGTTCCTGGCCATTTATTTGGCTGGTGTTCTCTAATAGAGAGATGGTTGTTATGGCAAAATAACAGTATTTCTTGGGATAACTCCTTCCTTTTATCCTGACCTTCTGTGCTTATCAAAGAATTTCCTGGAATGAATGTTATTTCTCACTTTCCTTCCTTCTGAGAGGAGTCTGGGTTGTACTATTGGTAACTATTACCGAAAAATAACCAATAGGTCTTGTGATTGGAAACCATGGAACATGATTACTGTTGAGAGAACTGCATCTGTTTGACGTGATAAGCGAAGGCCCAGGTCCTAAGTCCATGATCACCCCCAGAAAGTTCTGATGCTCTGGGGAAATGCAACTGTCCAGCCTCTCCCTCACCCTCTACCATATTCTGAAACAGCCTCTCCCTCACCCTCCACCATATTCTGAAACAGAACTCACCATACTTTCCGTGTTACCCAATATATTATCAAAGGATAGGCAGCATGGCTGCAATACAGGCAATCGAGAAATAAGCTGAGAAAATCTCATTATGTCAGACTGATGACTTCTTCTTTAGTAAGAAAATAGGTAGAGCCAAGCACTCACATACACACACACACACACACACACACACACACACACACACGCACACAACGTATTATCTGTGTATATACACATGCACATAAAGAATTCATATTTATATTTATATCTCTAAGCTCTTCCATCACAACACATTCCTAAAAACTAGGACTCCTTTGGCTCTACTGGTTGCCAAGGTGATTCTTGCTGGAGTAAACACAGTTTTGCTGGTCGACTCAAACAGAGAGAGCTTCATTTAGGACACTTCGGGCTCTCTGTTAAGATCCCTCCCCTTTCCTGAGGTCCTTCTTCCTGCCCACTCCTTCCCCAGTGCCAGGAAGAAATGCACACTGCCAGCTGCAGAGCTGGCTCAAGGTCTGAGGAGCTCTGTGTGGGAATCCTCAGTTAACACATGAGCCCAAAAAGCAACAGGAAAAAAATCTCAGTGCTCAGCTGAATTCCAGAAGCCTACTCATTCCAATACTAACAGATGAGTAGGAGAACAGGAAGGCAAGTGTCATGATCCCACCCCTCCCATTTTCCCTGGCTCCCTCTTCTGACCCTTCCAGCCTCCTCCTCCTCTTCCCCCAATTCCTACATCTGAGGCAACTCTGATCCTTCAGTCTGGGGACCCGGCATCTTTCACTTCTCAGTCTTTCAATGTTATGGTCTTTGAGCCAATGAAGGCTGTACTAAAACTCAAAGCAATTTTTTGAAAAGGATGTGATAAAAGAGCTTTGGAAAAGTTTAGTGTACCTTCCCAGGAAGACAGCAGTGCCTTAAAACAGCACAGTCTACATAGCCAGGGCATCCCTGTGAGTCCCTCTGACCTGGCCCAGGTGGCCAGAACAAGAAAGAAGGCCAACAGGGCCAGCTCCTCTCACATGTCATCCCTGGGCACAATTTTTGTCTCTAAACTACAAAATTTTCATCTGTTCTTTTCTTTTCCCTTCCTTCCCCCTTCCTTCCCTCCCCCCTTTTCTTCCTTTCCTTCCCTCCCCTTTCTTTTCTTTTTTTCTTTCTTTCTTTCTTTCTTTCTTTCTCTCTTTCTTTCTCTTTCTTATTTTCTCTGTCTCACTAATATGAAATGAAACAAGGGGACTTTCATTTTGAGGTCTGGCTGGGCCTTTGAATGTGCTCTGTTTCTCCCTAGATCACCCCAGAGGCAAAACTGTCTCTGCTGGTTTTTCCAAGAAATCCACTCATGCCAAATCTTGGTGAGTTTAGCCGAATTTTTATAAGATTTGGTGGGGTTACAAAAGAGGATCACATCACAAAATGAGGACTCTTTTCTCCTCTCACCAGCTGCTTCTCCCCTCTGCTCTCCCTCCTCTCTGCCTACCATCCCTCCAAATTCTTCCCATTCTCTTGTAGTGCTGACATCTGCCCCTGGGTGAGGATGAGGTGCTTGGGGGGAAGGTAGAAAAGGAGTTACAGGTATATTCTACCCCAAATTTATATAAACATATCTGTCAAAGTGCTCAGAAGAACAAATGCCTCTTTATTAACACAACTCACTCTCTTTAGAGCACAGTTATATTACAGATAGCAAATCTTTCCCCATGATATCAGGATATCTATATATGTATGTATGCATGTATGTATGTATGTATCTATCTATCTATATCATGTTAGTAACACTAGAAATCACTTTTTCTGGGGGGGCACCTGGGTGGCTCAGTTGGTTAAGCAGCTGACTCTTGATTTTGGCTTAGGTCATGATCTCATGGTTCATGGGATTGAGACCTGCATCGGGCTTCTTGCTGAGGTGGAGCTTGCTTGATATTCTCTCTCTCTCTCTCTCTCTCTCTGGCCCTCCCCCACTCACACACACTGTGTCTCTCTTTGTCTTTCAAAATAAATAAACTTAAAAAAAAGAAATCACTTTTTTTTTTTGTAGAGAAAGAGAAAATGAGAGGGTTAGGGATAGAGAGAGAGGGAGAGAGAGAATATCAAGCAGGCTCCATGCTCAGCTTGGAGTTGACCTGGTACTCAATCTCATGAGATCATGACCTGAGCCTAAATGAAGAGTCAGATGCCCACTGACAGCCAGAAATCACTTTTGACTCCAGACCCAAATAGACACTGTAAGCCTCTTTCTTTTCTGGGGGCTTGCTTTGGTCTCCTTGGAGAATATGGTTGTTTTTTGGTCAGCGCTGCTGCTCTCCACTCTACTTCCTGGTAGCTGGAGCCACCTCTATACCTCTTTCTTGTCACCAAAGGCTGTCCTGCTCCCTGGGGCTTGCCTAGTGGTAAACCATGTGGCTCTTGTAGCCAGTGATATTTTCCTAATGTAGAAGGGGTTTCTCTGTCTCGCATTCAGGTTTGTGACTTTTATGGCTCTGGTTCTTAGACATAGGCCCTCCTGCTATAGCTCTTGTATGTGGCTCTTTTCTTTGAAGGATATCCCTCAGTGTTGCACATAAAATATTCCTTAATACCAATCTATATGCACTATTCCAAGGCCAAATCCTACTGCCCTGACTCTCTTCTAATTCAGTGTCATCCATGGCTCTTCTTGGTGTGTACAGTGTGGATGGAAGGATATAATACTGTTAATTCTTGTATCCTGGGCATCTCCCAAACCATCTACCTCAAAGCCTCCCTGCTTCTCCCAGAACTCCTGTGTTTGTTGGATCTTCATGCAAATAAAATTCTTTTTATTTTATTAAAAAAATTTTTTTAGTGTTTATTTTTGAGAGAGAGACAGAGCACATGCAGTGTGAGAGGGAGACACAGAATCAGAAGCAGGCTCCAGGCTCTGAGCTGTCAGTACAGAGCCCAACGTGGGGCTCGAACTCACGAACTGCAAGATCATGACCTGAGTTGAAGTCAGACGCTTAACTGACTGAGCCACCCAGGCGTCACATGAATAAAATTCTTTAAAGCCTATCCTGGCATTCTAGAACAGGGCTGTCTAATGGAAATGTGATGCAACTCCCATATGTAACTTAACATTTTCTAACAGCTACATTAAAAAGAAAAGAAACAAGTGAAATAATTTTAATAATATTTAAAATACTATCATAGTGGGGTGCCTGGGTGGCTCAGTCGGTTAAGCGGCCAACTTCAGCTCAGGTCACAATCTCGTGGTCCATGAGTTCAAGCCCTGCATCGGGCTCTGGGCTGATGGCTCAGAGCCTGGAGCCTGCTTCCGATTCTGTGTCTCCCTCTCTCTCTGCCCCTCCCCCGTTCATGCTCTGTCTCTCTCTGTCTCAAAAATTAATAAAACGTTAAAAAAAATAAAAAAAATACTATCATAGTAATAAATTATCATCATAAAAGAATTTAGTGAATATTTTTGGTAGTAAGTCTTTGAAATCTAGTATGCATTTTATACTTACAGCATATCTCAGTTCAGACTAGCCACATTTCAAGTGCTAGTTGCTGTCATATTGGACAGTACAGTCCTAGAGTTTCAAGGGTTGGTATAGAAATAGGTTCCTCTCATGTATACAAAATATGTACAGATGTATCAAGTACAAACTTCTCAGCTGAGCTTTTAAGGCCGTCTGTAATGGGCTCCACCATTCCAGCCAGGCTGGTCTTCTTGTTGGTGCTCTTTACCTCTATTTATTTCTGCCACTATTCTTAGCCTTTGCTATTCTCCTAATGATCCTCTCTCTTTCCCCTTTGCTGTTCTAACTCCAAACCCGCTACACTTCCATTTCTTCCTAGACGACAGCAGTTCCAATAGCTCTTTCTCACAGCTTTCTAAGTAAATCTTTGTAGGTGGAACCATCCTCTCCACTAAAACTGGAAGCCTTTTTAGAAAAGTATCCATATTATTTATAATACTTTTCAGTCACCCATATGGTTTGTCCTAGCACAGTACACACTAAAAATGCCTTAAGGCTTAATAGGCTATTAGATATAGTTCTTATACCATTTCCTATGTACCTTGTCTCTCTAGTTAGATTGAAAACTCCTCCCAAACAATATGTTGGTTCTTTGTTGTTGTTGTTGTTTTTCAAGTGAGGTACAGTCGACACATAATGTTACATTAGTGTCAGGTATACAACATTGTGATTCCACAAGTCTGTATGTTATGCTGTGCTCACACAAGTGTAGCTACCATCTGTCACCATACAACCCAATTACCATACCACTGACTATATTTTTATACCATACCTTTTATCCCTGTGACTTACTCATTCTATAACTGGAAGCCTGTACCTCCCAGTTTCCTTCACTCATTTTGCCCCTTTCCCCATGGCAACTGTTAATGTGTTCTCTCTATTTATGGGTCTTTTTCTGATTTTTGTTTGTTTGTTCATTTGTTTTGTTTTTTGGACTCCACATATAAATGAAATCATATGGTTTTTGTCTTTCTCTGACTGACTTATTTCACTTAGCATAATACAATCTAGGTCCATCCATGTTGTTGCAAATGGTAAGATCTAATTTTTTAATGGCTAATATTCCATTATATATGTATACATATATTTATGTATACATATATAAGTCTCCCATCTTTTTTTTTTAATTTTTTTTAAACGTTTTATTTATTTTTGAGACAGGGAGAGACAGAGCATGAACGGGGGAGGGGCAGAAAGAGAGGCAGACACAGAATCTGAAGTGGGCTCCAGGCTCTGAGCTGTCAGCCCAGAGCCTGACGCAGGGCTCGAACTCATGGACCGCGAGATCGTGACCTGAGCTGAAGTCGGCCGCTTAACCGACTGAGCCACCCAGGCGCCCCTATAAGTCTCCCATCTTTATCCATTCATCTATTGATGGACACTTACTCTGGCTCCATATCTTGGCTATTGTAAATAATGCTACAAACATAGGGGTGTATATATCTTTTTGAATTAGTACTTTCATTTTCTTTCGGTAAATACCTAGTAGTAGAATCACTGAATCATAAGGTAGTTCTATGTTTAACTTTGAGGAACCTGCATACTGTTTTCCACAGCAGCTGTACCAAGTTACATTCCCACCAGTAGTGCACGAGGGTTTCTTTTTCTTTATATCATCACCAACACTTATTATTTGTATTTTTGATTCTAGCCATTCTGACAGGTGTTAGGTAATATCTCATGGTGGTTTTGATTTGACTTTCCCTAAAGATTGTGATGTTGAGATCTTTTCATGTGTCCATTTGCCATCTGAATTTCTTCTTTGGAAAATGTCTATTCAGATCCTCTGCCCATTTTTTAAACAGATTATTTGTTTTTTGGTATTGAGTTGTATAAGTTCTTTATATATTTTGGATATTAACCCCTTGTTAGATATGTCATTTGAAAATAACTTCTCCTATTTAGTCGGTTGCCTTTTCTTTTGTTGATGGTTTCCTTCACTGTGCAAAAGCTTTTTATTTTGGTATAGTCTCAATAGTTATTTTTGTTTTTGTTTCCCTCGCCTGAGGAGATATATCTAGAAAAATGTTCCTAAGACTGTTGTCAAATAGATTACTGCCTGTGTTCTCTTCTAGTATTTTTGTGGTCTCAGGTCTCACATGTAAGTCTTTAAACCATTTTGAACTTATTTTTGTATATGGTATTTTAAAAAATGGTCCAGTTTCATTCTTTTGCATGTAGCTGTCCAGTTTTCCCAGAACCATTTATTGAAAGCGTTGTATATTCTTGCCTCCTTTGTTGTAGATTAATTGATCATATAAGCATGGGTTTACCTCAAGGGTTTCTATTCTGTTCTATTTATCTATGTGCCTATTGTATGCCAGCACCATACTGTTCTGATTACTACAGTTTTGTAGTATATCTTAAAATCTGGAATTATGAAACTTCTAGCTTTGTTCTTCTTTCTCAAGATTCTTTTGGCTATTTGGGGTCTTTTGTGGTTCCATACAAATTTTAGGATTATTTGTTGCAGTTCTGTGAAAAATGCTATTGGTGTTTTGATAGAGATTGCACTGAATCTATAGATTGCTTTGGGTGGTATGGACATTCTAATAATATTAATTCTTCCAACCCATGAGCATAGAATATCTTTCCATTTGTTTGTTTTGGTTCTTTTTTTAATCTGTCAAATCACTTAGCACAAATTCTTCCAGGATTTCAATATCTAAGTTTAGCCAAAATTGCAAAGTATTTCACAGATTAGTAGGTGCTTTTGCATACATAATCTTATTTGATTCTCAAGACAACCCTTTGAGATAGAACTTACTGATATTATCATCACTTTATAAATGGTCAATGTGAGGCTCAGAGAAGGTGATTAATTTGCTTGACCTCACACAGCAGGGACATGCTAAAGAGTCCAAACATCTACTTACAAATGAGAAGCCTTGTTTTTCAAATCTGTGGTTACCACCTCTACCTCTGTCACACCCCACCCCTACTCCTTCCAAATCAAGGAGTGAACCAGGAGTGAACCAGGAGTTTGGTTTTGCTTTATTTTAATAATTAATGTTCTCCAGGATATCCTTGAGCATCTGGTCCTGCTGTGTTCAAGAATAAACATTTGGGAACTACTCCTCAGACAATGCTATGTAGAGGGCAGCTCCCTTTTTTGCTCTTATGGGGAGAATTTCCAGGGCAAGACATCCTTGTAAGGGATCTCCCCACCTGCTTCTCTTCCCTGACCTGAAAATGAAAAGAATGTAAAGATTGTTAAATATGTGTGAATGAACACTGTTCAGTAATAGTTCTATCTAAATGTAAACTTTCATGATTATTGCTCCAACAATCCAGTGATAATAGTTCAGAACTTTGAGCCCACACATCCCCTTTCCACACAGAATGCCCCACACCCATTAAAAACAGCATTATTAAAAACAGCAGCTACTGGGCGTGCTTGGAAATAAATCTTCTCAAGTAAATAACTTGGAATGTTTTTATTTTCAAATATCAAAGGGAGCCTGGACCACATTATGGCTAATTGACTACATATTTCCATGAGCAGAAATGAAGCTATATTTTAGTTATAAGGATACCAACCACATTGTCTTTAATGCTGGTTACCAGCTTTTAAAAAAGAGATGAGAGAGAGAAGCAAAAAGTGAACTGCACACTGAATTTCAGCCTAACTTAAATCTTACCCCTAGTTCTAGAACAAGTTGGTAATGGGGGAATGTGGTGCATGCATTTTGGCCTAATTATAGCATTTGTAACCATGCTGCCATGGCCCTACCTTTGTGTAGATCTCTTCTGATAAGGAAATGTTCTAATGGACAATGTTCTCTCTCTCCTCCCTGGAGGGAGCTGATTAAAGTAGCCTAGATGACTAGAAAAACAGTGCATTCTGAAAGCTGAGCATACTGGAAAGAAGAGCCATTCCTGAAGAAACATTTATAACAAAGTTGATCTTTTAAAATGATTTGCATAATTGTTTTTGCGTTACATGTTAATTAGGCTTAACAAGCATTATTTATTTTAGAACCTAACCAAACATATCTGGGCTTAACTGAGAGAGAGAAGTCCAAGAGGAGGGTGGAGAATTCCCAGTGTGGAGCCCTCCCTTGCAGCCTCTCACTGCCCATCTGTCTCAGGGGAAGGTCTGCAAATGAAGCCTCACCTAGCACCTTATCCTCCCTGTCTATCTCCTCCCTGTTTACTGTTAAGAAAATGGCTCAACTGGGGACTTCTAAAACCTCTAGACTGTGGGTGGCCTTGATTAAATGCTCAAGGAAGACAAGAAGAGAGAGGAAAATCTTGACTGTCCAGAACATTTGGGTAATGAGTCTTACTGGGTGGTGGAAATTTCCCAGATAACTGAGCATTTGCTTCTTCAAGGCCTGAAGTTAACCATTTCAAATGGCAGTCTACATCAAATGTGTCACTCTTCCCTGAGTTTTTAAACAATAGACATAATTTAACATTTTCTTGACTGAGTCACAACAATTATACATTAACTTGTAATAGAAATACAATAGAAAGATGACTTCAGAGGTTGCTGAGCCTGTATGATGGTTTATTCCCATATTAAATGACTCAGATTTGTATATATGTAATTCCTTGTAATGACTTTTTGTAGTTTTTGTGAAACCTCCCTCTTTCTGGTCAGAGTACTAACCATGAGCAATCCTTTACCCCTCTTTGAAGGGATAGTTTCAAAGAATAACTAGAATACCTGGAATAATGATGGTGTCTATATTGGGTGTAAAGTGGAGGTAAATAGGCTTTGATGGAGGACGCAAGAGAGCAAATAGGACTTTCTGCCGAACTTCCTCACTGAGTTTTCTGTATGGTACGTTCTGTGTGGGAAGATTGTCAGAAAGCTGAATTCTGGAAAGGTGAAATGTTATTATAGACACTCCAGGAAGTTGATTTGAAAACTCAGAAGGATGCTAAGGTGAGGTATGAATCTCCCTCACAGAATTTATAATAAAAATGATTTTTCCGAAAACAAAAGCAACATGTGCCAAGTTTAAAATATTTAAATCTTATAGATATACACAATGTGAAAAAGCAAAGCCCCTCATATTATCTACATTTCTACCACCAAATAACAACTTGTGAAAAGTACCTCAGTGTTTTTTTTTCTATCCACATCCTAGCATATTATTATGACTTTTTTAAAAGATAAGTTTAGTATCATACACGACTTTGCTTTACAACTTGACCTTTCAACTTACCAGTTTGTCTTGGCTATCTCCTGAATTCTCTGCTGTTGGATATTTGGATAGTACCCAGTGTTTCAGGGTTGCAGGTAACAAAGAAATGGACATCTTTGTATACATAGAATTGAGTATTCAGGGAAAATAAATTCTTAGATGTAGAATTTGTCCTTTGTATTAATTTCCTAAGGCTGCTGTAACAAAGTACCACAAACTGAGTGGCTTAAAACAACAGAAATGTACTCTTTCACAGTTTTGAAGGTTCAAAATCCAAAACCAAGATGTCAACAGGGCTGGGCTTTCTCTGAAACCTATAAGGGTCCTCTTCCTTGCCTCTTCCTAGCTTCTGGTGGCTTGCTGGCAATCTTTGGTATTCCTTGGCAGAGATTGAGACTCTGATCTCTGCCTTCAATGTCACATGATATTTTCATGGCGTGTCTCTGTCTTCACATGGCAATCTTCTCATAAGGACACCAGTCATACTGGATTAGGACACACCCCCACTCCAGGATGACATCATCTTAACTGATGACATCTACAACCACTTTATTTCCAAATAAGGTCACATTCTGAGATGCTGGGGGTTAGGACTTAAAAAAAAAAAAGAAATATATATATATATATACATAGATAAATATATATTTTTAAAAATATCTATCTATCTATGTTTTTTTTTCCTATGGGGAGGGGACACAGTTTAATCCATAACATCCTCAGGGCTTTCAAAATTTTAGTACATGCTGACAAATTTTTTCCAAAAAAATTATGATTTTTGGATTTAGATTCTTACCAATAGTTGATGAGATAAGTCACAATAATTGTCAGTTATCTCATCTTTTCATCCATTGGATATTATTATTTTTATTATTTTCTAATTTATGTGGAAAATTATAACTCATTATTTTATTTTGCATTTCTTTAATTATTAGTGAAGTGAGGACATTTTTACTTGTTTTACTTATTGCTTGCATTTTTCCTGAGATTTGCCTCTATTATCTTTTGCCCATTTTTCTATTTCATCTTTTTATTATTGATGCATAAGTGCTTTTTGGTTAGTAGAAGAATCAATAAACTCTTTGCTTGTATGTGCATTCCTTCCAACTTTTTACTTCTGTCTTTGCACAGAAGTTTATTTTCTTATTCAGATATAATTGACATGTACATTGTATTTGTTTTAGGTATACAACGTAATGATTTGGTGTATGTATGTATTGCATAAACAATAAGTTTAATTAACACCCACCACCACACATAGTTACAATCTTTTTTCTTTCAGTGGGAACTTTTAAGATCTACTCTCTTAGCAGCTTTCAAATATACAACATAGTATTGTTAGCTATAGCCATCATGTTTACGTCTCAGGACTTAATTATCTTGTAATTGGAATTTGGTACCTTTTGAGCACAGAAGCTTATTTTATGTAGTTACTTTTCCCTATAAAGTCTAGGAATTTTTTCTTTTTTCTTTTTTTTAATGTTTATTTATTTTTGAAGGAGAAAGAGAGAGAGAGAGTGAGAGACAGTGTGAGCGGGGGAGGGGCAGAGAGAGAGGGACACAGAATCTGATGCAGGTTCTAGGCTTTGAGCTATCAGCACAGAGCCTGACATGGGGCTCGAACTCATGAGCTGTGAGATCATGACCT
>NW_024412441.1:12486088-12568158 GCF_014898765.1 Herpailurus yagouaroundi
CCCAGGCGCCCCTATAGTCTAGGAATTTTCATGCTTAGAAAGGCTTTATCCATCCCAAGATTATAAAGATATATACCCATATTTTCTCGTAATAAAGTTATGACTTCATTTGTTCATTTATATTTTTGGTCCCTTCAACATGTATTTTAGTATAAGGAATGAGGTGACAGGCTAGTATTACTATTTTCCCAAATGGCTACCAGTTGTCTCAAAACTATTTACAGATCTATTTTCCCCATAGATTGGAAATGATACCTACATCACATGTTGCAGCATGTGTCAATCACCACATGTTTGGGGGCCTATGTCTGGGCCATCCTATTCTCCTTCACTGTCCTGCCAGTTTCTTGTTGAGTGGGACCACACAGTCTTGGTTAACTCCAATACATCCTAATACCTGGTAGGGCTTCTTTCCCTCCTTTATTTTTCACAATTTTTCTGACTTTTCTCACTAGTTTATTCCTTTAGATTAAGTTTAAGTTTTATCAAGTTCTTTTATAAACCCTGTTAGTATTATAAACCCTGTTAGTATAAACCCTGTTAGCATTGAGTTTATTACAAAGACAGAATTGGCACTTAATATTCTTTTGTTTTTCCACTCAAAAATGGAGCCGTCTCTTGATGAATTCAAGTCTTCTTTTATGTCTCTCAATGTTGTACCTTTTTCTTCATATAATATGATACATACAATTTGTTAACTTATTTGTAAGTATTTCCTTTTTCATTGCTTTTGTGAATAAGATCTTTTCTTCCATTAAATTTTCTACCTGATTGCTGTTTGCATGGAAGAAAGTTACTGACTTTTTATTAATGTTGATATGTGACTGGCTACCTCCCTGAATTCTCATATTGTTTCTTATGTGTTTTCAGTTGTCTCCCTTGGGTCTCAGGTGTATTGTGATATCATCTGCAGTAAATAGAATTTTGCCTCCATTCTTACAATATTTATACCCTTTATTGGTTCTCTTTTATAATTGCATTAGCTAGCTCTTCCAGGAAAATGTTAAATAATAGCAGTGATAGTGGACATGCTTGTCTTATTTTTGATTGTAGCAGAAATGTTTCCTTTGTTTTCTCATTAATCATGATGCTGAATTATAATTTGGTTTACATGTCTATTGTATTATGAAAGAATTCCTACATTCCTATTTTGATACAGTGGTTAGGAATATGCTACATATTAGCTGTATACAACCCACTTCCTAGCTCCCTGACCTGAGGCAAGATCCTTAACCTTGCCGAGCTTTAGTTTCCTTATCAGTAAAATGAGCACGAGAGATAGTACCTTCATCACTGCTACCTTCTCATTTCTCTAAATGAGGAAATGCATGCAAAGCAAGTCAGACAGTACTCAGGATGTAATGAGGGCAAAATAAATATTAGCTCTTATTATTGTTATTGTTTTACTATAAATGAATGTTCAATTTTTTTACATTCCTTTTCTGTATCTTCAAAGGTAATCATGGCTTTTCTCCTTTGACTATTAATAGAGTGAGCTACACTAATAGATTTTCTAAAATTGAATCACCCTGAAAAGAACCCCACTTCCTCACAGTTTATTTTTTTAATGGACTACTGGATTCTATTATTAATATTTTAATTAGAATTTTAATATATTTAAAAGTGGGAATACCTTAGTGTGGTGTGTGTGTGTGTGTGTACGTGCACATGTGTGTGTATGATATGTGTGGTGTATGTGTGGTGTAGGTATAATGTGTGTGTGATGTAGGTGTATGTGGTGTGTGTGTGTGTGTGTGTGTGTGTGTGTGTGTTCTGGGCAATGCTCGTATGAAGTGTGTGGTGTGCATGTTTGATCTCTATGAGGTTTTGCTACCAATTATGTGTTGGCTTCATTAAACAAGGAGGAGGCTTTTTCCTTTATGCCCTAGGTGAGTTAAATAGCATCAGAAACATCTCTCTCTTAAAGGTTTAAAATAACTAACTTGTTAAATTATTGGGATCTGGATAGTTTTTGATAGCATTGCCAATTTTTCCATAGTTTAGGTTTTTAAAAACCTCTTTCTGAGTCAATTTCAATAAAAATTTCTTTGAAGATCATCCGTTCATTCTCATTTATTGGAGAATATGGGAACAACTGTTTTTCATATGGTGTCAAATAAGAGTGCAGTATATAATTAAAATGTTTTCTTAGCACTTAGTCTGAAGAGAAAGGGTAAAAAGAATTGAGAGGTGATTTGGCACCAAGAGCAGCCCCAGGATGGTCAAGTGGGAAAGATGGACTCCCTGTGAGGTTGGATCTTCTCTGAGTAATAAAAATGGGGAAATATGTGATTGACTGGTCTGCCATGATTAAGTAAATAGTAAATCAACAGCTACAAAATAACTGATCAGTAGACTATGTCCTTCCAAATATGGTGGCCCTTGAGGAAAATATATAAGGATTCCTTAGGAGTGGAAAGGTAGGAGGCATTAGACTAGAGCTCAGCCAAGTGTCCACCTGCTGCCAGTTGGTAGAACAGGGAGAACTTCCTGGAGGAGAGAAACAGAAACTAAGCTGAGAAAGGACACAAGGTTCAGAAAGGCCAAGGACAGTTCAGTAAGAAGTGTAGGCACAGGATCAAAATGCCAGAGTTGGGGTCATACCCACTGGCATGGGAAGGGAAACACAGGTGCAGAGAATAGTGAGGCTTGGGGTTTGCTGGTGGGTAAGTACAGTGCACCAAGCTAAGGAGATCTGGCCTGACCCATGTGTCTTTCAGAAGTTGGCTGACCTCTTGTTCTTACTGGAAGGGTTATTCATGTTTGTACTGCCTTGCCTTCTTTCCTCTTGGATTTGAGGAGAGATGATAAGTCAGTATGCTCAGTGACATGGCCTATGCTTGTGTTGTTGAACTAGGTGTGTCTGCAGGCCTTCTCTCCTCCAACCCCCTCGAGTCCTGTTCCTTTCTCAGTTTAAAGGTATTGCTTTCCTGTCCAGGGTTTTCCCAGAACACAGAAGGCTCTGCTCTGCTTGTGGGCTCCATTTCCCCGGAAGTGCCCCTCTCTGGCCCAGGCATCTGCTTCTTCCATCTCTACGCAGAACCGAAGAATGCTGAGGAAGAAGGGAGTATGAGGATGAATCAGTGACTCTGTCAAGGGATCTTTCAGAGGAGAGATGGATTCCCCTTTTCCAACAACATTCTAGTCACCCTCTTTGTTCTGAGAGGACATTTCTGTTCCTGGACCTCAAGGGAAGGTTAAAATGAAATTAGCTTTATTCTGTTGGCTTTGTGTTCAATTTAGAGCAGTTAGGACTGCAGAGGACTTTACACCTGAAGAATAGGGTCCTAGAGGATCTGCAGACAATGCTTTGCACATAGCAGTTTCTCAGAAAGGGCCTGCTTGTTTGCATTAAGTGGCCTGCACTAAGTCTGGTGGGTGGTTAGTGGCAGAGTTCAGACCAGGACCTAGAGCTGGAGGCTCATCTTTGTGGGCTCCTTCCACCAGACCCGCCCAATTTGCCCTTTGCAGGTGAGGTTGGAGGAAGTATAATGGTGATGGAGACAATAGCTCTGTGGGAACCACCACAGAAGCTGTGCCTAGAGAATAGAAGCAAGCCAGGGAGTCACCCAGATCCAAACAGTATCAGGAACTGGAGGCTTCCAAACAGAGTTGTGTGTCACAGCAAAGAACAGGCACAAGCAAGAAACCAGGGTCACTGCAATCAAAGTGAAGCTTGCAGGGCCTGCCATTCTTCCTGCTGTTGCAGAATTCCATGACTGTCCTAAGAATGGCCCTCCCGGAGTCTGAAACCCATCAGATGCCACATGGGGCCTGCTGCTTTTTTCCACATCCTCCCAGCAACACTCCACAATATCTTTAACATTAAGGGTTGAACTTCAATATTGCTGGTCTGAAAATCCCTCTAGAGAGTGAACACCACCTGCTAAACAACACCCAGCATCTCCTGCAGTGTTTCTCAATGTGGTCTGTGGGCCACCTGTTTCAGAATTACCCGGGATGCTTCTTACAAATGTAAATTCCTAGGCCCCACCCAGACCTATTGAATCAGCATCTCTGGGAGTGTGGCCAGGAGTCTGCATATTTAATAACATTCTAGATGATTCTTATTTATGCACACTGATATTTGAACTCTACTGTGTGATATCAAAACACACACAAGTTCCCTTGAAGTGACTCAATGGTGATGCTAAACTCTGGCCCATATTTATTCCTTTGTTCATTTATTTATTCAACAAATATTTTTAGAGACTCATGTTCAAGGCATTATGTTAGGTGCTATGAAAAGTTAAATTTAACTAGTTATACTTATTTCCAGTCAATTCAGCAAACAACTAATAGATGCTCACTGTGCTCTAGGCAAAGCACGAGGTGCTACATATCCAATATAAATAAGCAGTTCCTGACCACTAAGACCTGGGCAGGGAGAGGGGGCCCTCATAGAACCAATGTGACACAGCATGAGAGGTGCTGCTGATGTTATAAGTAAAACACATGAAAGCGTAGGTGGAGATGCCCTGTTAAAGGGCAGGAAGAAAGATCCCAAACAATTTCAGAGATGAGATGGCATTTGAAGTAGATCCTGAAGAACAAGTAGAATTTTGCCTAGGAGAATGGGCAAGACCAAGAGGAGCATTTTGGCCAGAGGGAGAAACCCAAGCAAAGGCACAGAGACAAAAAGATGCAGGGCATACCTGGGTCCAATGAGAGATTTTTGTATGATTGGCCTATCGAGTGTCTCCCAAGAGGAAACCGCCTGAAAATAAAGCCAGAAACAGGCAAGTGCCAAATCGGGAGGAAGTGTGAATGTTATTCCCAGCCTAGACTTGGTCCTATAAGTCAGTGGTTCCCAAACCTAGCTATGCAGATTCCTGAACCCTATCTACTACCAGCCTGATTCAGTCTGGGCTGGGGTCAAAGAGTCTCTTTTCACCAAGGTCTGCAGGCAATGCACAGACATGGTTGGGATCTACTGCAATGAAGATTGCTAGAAGAACTTAGAGTAAAGGAAAGTCATTATCACAGTTGGACTCTGGGCAGGTCTAAGACCAGAGTGAAGTGAGTGAGGCATGGTGGGAGCAAAATTTAGGGAGGCCTTTGCTCTTGGCACCTCCATGATCCTGAAAGTAGTGTCTCCTTAAGTTCTGTGCCTTTGGCACCTTACTCAGAGCACATTAGTCCCAGGCTTGACTTGGGGACAATGGAAGGGCTTGGAGAAGAAGAGGGCATACATCAGAACAGGCCACAAGGAAGCCAGTACAATAGTCCAGGTGAGAGAGGATGGAAACTTTAGGGATGGAAAGAAGATCAGGGAGACCCTTCCAAAGTAGCACCATTAGCGTGGGTGTGACCCAGGGCAGCAGCCAAGGAGGATGTTAAGATTGACTGGCTTAGGGACTGGAGCATGGGTGGTGGGCACTGAAATAGAAGACATGAAGTAAGCTCAGGGATATTATAAGGTGGTCAGTTTTGGGACACACTATTTCAAGTTCTTTAAGAGACTCTGGGCAGAACTATACTACCACTTCTTCCCAAAGATATATTTAGGTACATCCTATTGCAAGAATCTCACCAAATTCAACAGCTAATTATTAAGCACCTACTATGTGCGAAGTCCTGCACTATATTGCTCTGGGGGTTGTGGGGACGCACAAAAAGTGAATAAGAGACTACCCTAGGTCTCCAGACCTCATACATACAAATGGATACATCCACTGTGCATTAGTCTATATTAGATGCAATGATAAAAGTATAGAGATAGTATCACAGGTATCTAGAAGGATTCACAAGATTAATTCTGGCAGTGGGGATTGGAGAAGACATCTTGGAGATGGGGTCTGAGCTGGCTTCTGGATGTAGATACAGAAGAGAAGGGCTAGCCATACAGGAAAACTTGAGTGAAAGCACAGAAGTAGGAAGTGCACAGAGTATTAAAAGACTGATTTGGAGGCACCTGGGTGGCTCAGTGGGTTAAGCATCTGACTTTGGCTCAGGTCATGATCTTGCAGTTCATGGGTTCGAGCTCTGCATTGGGCTCTGTGCTGACAGCTCAGAGCCTGGAGCCTGCTTCAGATTCTGTGTCTCCCTCTCTCTCTGCCCTCCCCTTCTCATGCTCTGTCTCTCTCTCTCTCTCTTAAAAACAAAATAAACATTAAAAATTAAAAAAAAAGAAGACTGCTTTGGACACCATGTTGCCACACGCATTTATTAAGCATCGTATGTATGCTCAGAACTTTGTTAATGTGACAGCCATGAGTATGAGCCTTGTAAGCCTCCAACTCTGGGGTGTTCAATAGACCAAGGATCCAGCTGTCACACTCTGTAACCCACAGGGCACTCCTGGCCAGTAACCGAGCAAGACAGGAATTCTGAAAGAGGTCCATTCCTCGAGAAGATTCAGACTCAGCTGATGACCAGTTTTGACTCAAGGACTCTCCAACACCTAAGCTGAATCTTCCTGAGACTACATAGCCCGCTAGGACACCTCCACCATCCTCCCTTTGCTCACCTTCACTGATTAGAGGGTTAGATTACATTGTAGCCTGACTCTTCCAGGCTTACTAGCAACCTCCCCAGTTTCTTTTACACCATCTTTTTCAAGGGCCCAGACTAACCCTGTTAGGTACTATGAGAAGGGAATAATATCAAGATGATTCTTCTTCATAGTTCTTTGCATATTGGATCATACTTAAATACCCTAATAGGGCTATCTGTTCAAAGGAATTTAGCGAAGAGGTATTTTATAAAAAGAAAATAGTCCTGGAAAAGGACAAATCACTCTACACCTTTATGTTTTTATGTGTATCAAGATTCCTCAAAGAGGGATGTGGCTGGAATGAAAGCATGCTGGTGGCCCAGCAGTAGAATCCATGAGGGTAGTAGCTGGGTGCAATATTAAGCTTGCGATCTTTCACTGAATGCTCAGTCTAGCCTTGTTGGCTTTGTGCTTTCTTGGGCAGTCCAGTATGGATGTTTTCTAAGGTACTCTGATTTTCCAAAGATCACATGGGGTAGTGGAAAGAGGATTTGGAACCAAGCAGACCTTTGTTCAAATAGCAAGTATGCCCTTTTTTTAAAAAAAACTTTCTGAGCTGCTCTTCCTCATCTGCAAAATGGGGCTAGCACATGGAATATGCATAGTTACTAGGACAATTGGAGATAAAGTACAGAGTGTCCGGCACTCTATCCTTGGGAGTTCTTGCATCTGTTAGCTTTATTGAAAAGTGGGGTTGAGCTTAGCAGTATAAAAATGAAATGAAGGAGTTGAGATCACGCTGAAGAGTAATTTAGGCTAAGAATCCAGTGTTCCTCTCTGTCACTGCCAACATAAGGAAACACAGTTCAGAGATAAAATGAAAATCATCCAACAGCCTAATTCTAGGGATTACACTTTCAAAATTCTTCTTAACTTTGGCTATTAGAGCCAGAACCTTCTGCAGTTATTAGTGTCACATCTAATAGCACACAATCCTCTACTCCATTCTGTCTAGTCACAGTTTTGATTCAGTGGACCCAGATGTTCCCATGCCAGGTATCCCTTGGCACAAAGAATCATAGATCCTCATTCTGCTGATTCCCAACAGAGGGTAATCCCAGTTGTGTGTGCACTAGCATGCAACCTATAGACCCCTGGATGGGTTAAAGATGGCTGCAGATTCATTGATAGTCCTCCCTTAAAGAGGTGGGCTCTGTTTCCTCTCCCTTTGATTCTAACCTAGAATAGTTGTATTAGGGTTTTCACAGGAACAGAATCTATAGAGTACAGATACCTATATAGAGAAAGAGATTTGTCATAAGGAATTGACTCACATGATTGTGTTTGTCATGTGAAAGTTGGAGTTCCAGGAAAGCCAGTGGTGTTCTATTCTGAATCCAAAGACCTTAGGACCAGAGGCACTTGGTGGTATAAGTCCCAGTCTTAAGGTAGGAAAAGACTGGAGTCTCAGCTCAAGCAGTCAAACAGAGAATGCAAATTCTTCCTTCTGCCTTTATGCTAGATTCAGGCCCTCAATGGATTGATTGGTACCCATTTACATTATGAAGGGCAGTCTGCTTTATTCAATGTTCCAGTTCAAATGCCCTCATCCAGAAACATCCTCAAAGTACACACCCAGAAATAATGTTTAACCAAATACCTGGACATCCTATGGCCCAGTCAGGTTGATATATAATATTAACCATTAGAAGACACTGAAAAAGATGTGTTAGTTCTGGGACTAGCCTTTATGAGAGTAGATCACTTCCTCCTTGCTCTTTTGGAGCCCTGAGTAGCTGCATAAGAAGTCTGGCTACCCTGCTGGAGAGGCCTGTGGAAAGTACGTGAGATTATGTGAAGAGGGGGCAGTCAAGCTAACCTTACAGTCAGTACCACTTCCATTAAGGTGCCATGAATGTGAGAAAAGCCATCTTGAATCCTTCAGATCAGACCAGCTGCAGCTGAATACCCTGAGCAAATCCAGGCAACTCTAGGTGGAGCAGAAGAATCACCCACCTAAGAACTGCTAAATTTCCAACTGACAAAATAGTGAAATATAATAAAATGCTGTTGTTTCAAGCCACTAAATCTTGCAGTAGTTCATTGTACAGGATAGATAACCCTAAGGAAAGAGTCTGCACTTGGAACCCCCTTTGTATGGTGCTCAGGCAACCCTAAGGACTTGAGATGACTCAGCACCCTGAAGGCTTTCTAGGTCCTTAGAATTTGTTGCCTGTTCACCATCCCAGGGCTCAAGGTGAATGTATGCAAGGATACACAAAGGAATGCTCTCAAGCTCAGTCTAGAAATGGATTGGTTTCCTTCAACCCCAGCATTCTTTCCTCTTGACCAGTTTTTCAATGTGGAAGACCAAGGTTGTAGAAAGAAAGAGGAAAGAATGGAGTATAGAGAAGGGAGAAAATGCGAAGAAAAGGAAGAGGAGGTTTCAGATTGGTTGGCATCTGCTCAGGAATGAAGGAATGAAATAAAAATCTTAAAGTAAAGAAATGGGCCAATTTTCACTTACTCTTTGGAAACTCTGCCCATTGTTTAGCACCAGCTGCACCTTAGAGGATGAATCAAGACCAACAGCTAAAGGCCAGCAGAGCTCTTTTATCCTCAGTTTCTTGCTGACATCAGTTTCATTTGTTCAGTCAGTCAAAAAGCATGTATTGAATAACTGTAATCTGTGGGAGAAACTAAATAGAGTACAATTTAAATGTCCTATTTCACCCATTTGCAGCTCAACATGAGATCTTTCTTTTTCATAATCAAATCAATAAAATTCTGCACTCCCCTTCCAAGGGCAGGAAATCTATTCTCCTCTCCTGGGGTTTCCTGCCTGTGATACATTCCAGAAACCCATGGGTGCCTACCCAGATCACTTCAAAGAAAACCCATTTGTCTTCCAGAAGAAACCATTCTTCACCACCATTGCTGCAGCTATGGCTTCACTGTAGAGCTGCTGAAAACAGGGAGTCCCCTCAAACTCCTTAGCAAAAAGAAGGGCTACAGTGGCCGAGGTCTATGGCAAAAAGATTTGAAGTTAGTGTGCCTACTTTGCCACAAAAACCAGTGGTCCAGTACTAGTCCTCTACCTCAAGGAATCACCATTGATTCTGAAGTTTGCTGCCAATTTGGGAGTGGTTGCTGGAAGTTCAAGGAGGATGAGAACACTCCTCTTTCTCAAAACCTCATCAAATTTAGGTGTTTCAGAGACCAGTGATCTAGACCTTTAAGGAAGCATCTGCATACCAAAAATCCTCCCCTGCTAAGGAACGCCATGGGACCTGGGTGACCCAGTCAGTAGAGGTTCCAGTGTAGCCCAAACCAGGCCCCTTCCATGAGCAATCAGATCTATTTCCCAGAGAGGAGAGGAAGTCCTGGTCCACACCTTCTCCATTTCGTGTCCCAGTGTTACCCATTTGTCATTCCCCATGTCCTGAACAGGGAGTCAAAATATGTCAAAAAATCCATTCCTGCTGTCCATGGCCACTTCATTACAATAAAGCATAGTCTCCCTCCATTAGAGAGGGTATACACAACCCAAACTTATGTGGCAATAGAGGAGAATAATACATCAAATCACAGAACTTTAGAACTAGAACAGACTCCAAAAACCATATAGATCCACCTTTCTGTTATACCAGCAAGGAAACAGAGGCCCGGAGACTAAACCCATCTGTGCAAAGCCAGGCACGGCATTTGGTAGTTGAGTCCAAGTCTTCAACCCAAACTCATTCCTCCAGATTTTCATGTAGCTGCCTCTCTTGGCCTCTAAACTAAACCAAAAGATACTTAAATAATTTGGGGGCTTTACTTTTTTTTTCCTGTGCCTAAGAAAAACAGAAACATTCCTCGTTAAGCCAAGGCAGGGTCTGACAGAGCTGGCAGCTGGAAGTGTCTTTCTAAATCTGGAAACACCACATCTCTTTTGAAAAGTGGGAGCAACAATTTGTGCCTCTTAAATGTGAAGAAACGTATTTCTTTGTGAGAAAAAAATAACTACAGTGAAATTGCTGAAGACAAATATTGGGCAAGGCAGTCGGCAAAGCAAGAGATACTGAAGTTGTCAGAACATTCCGTTTATTCGTGTGCCAGAAAGGGGGAAAAATACCATCAAATTATTTTCCATTTGCAAGTACGTTCTGTGAATTATCCCAGAAGATGAATATATAGGAACTCATAAATTACGAGAATCGAATGCCTAAGTATTTGATAAACAGGACAGACTGAAATGGGGTTCATGAGGAAAAATACTCTTTATTCACCCTATAGCAAAATCTTTCCACCATCACTATCCAGGATTATCGATGAGCTGAGTCATATATATGAGATCACTGACTCAGTTTAAAACACACACTCCTTTTATTCACATATACGATGTGAAGATGATGTAATTTGTGAAGAAATAGGTCTTCATTCATTCTCTTTCATTTCTTAAGTGCCTACTGGACATGGAGATTGTAATAGTTTCGGAACATATAAGAAAAACTAAGACATGGGAGTATCCATGTTCTCACCGTCCAAGAGAGAAAGATAGATTAATAAACAGGTGAAAGCCACAAACCAAGTACTGTGTTGGGAGAATGTGTAAACAATGGGATGCCCGGGGCACTGAGACTTAAAAGAACTAATGATGTGCACTAAAATCTGAAGAGATTAACACTAAACTAAATCAGCACAAGTAGGATGGAAAGGAAGAGACAAATGAGAAATGAAAAGACACAGGTGATTAAATGACTTGGTTATCAGTTGATGTAGGTATCTGTGGAAGAGGAAGGCAGTAGTATGATTCCCAGCAACACATCCTGACCACACACCTAGGATGTTGACAGCAGTACAGGCCTGCTGGTGGTGGGGGGTGGGTGCTGTAATCCCTCTTCAGTATCTGAGACACACAACAGAAGCAGCCAATTGTCATTATCCCAAAAAAGGTGCTACATGCACATGACAGAATCTACCTCTGGCTAGCCCTTGTCAGCAACTCTCAGAGATTCTGCCTTCACAATACAGGAAGCTCTGTGACCTGTTGCAACTTCATCCCCTAGAGCCTAGGCTCTGCTGGATTGGTCCCCTGCTTGGCAATAGTGACTTCCACTTTGTGCTCAGTCTTTGGAGTCAGTCTTCATTTTTGCTCTAACAACAGATTTCTAGTCTGGATGGCTGGATGATAGTCAACCAAGTCAGGAGACTTGGAGAAATGCTAATGAATTCCTATTTTCACTTTGCATTTTAAGTGTCCATGGGACCAGCATTCTTCCAATTGGTGGGTGGAATTATCTTTTACTTGTTTGGAATTTAGTGCATGGCTTGCCAGCCACCTTGGGTTTTGTTTGTTTGTTTGTTTGTTTTAGCTGAGGACCTCAGAGTTTTGCTGTTCTTTCTATTTTCTCTCACTTTGCGGAAGTATCTTGAGAGATAATATGCTCTCATGATTGGGTGACTAACTCCTCTACTGGCATACACAGGTCTGGTCCAGCAGAATACGCACTGTACTCTCAGTTAGAGTCATTCCATTTTGTGTGTGCCCTGTACCACACTGTTGTACATTTGTGTGCACGTGCCTTGTACCACACTGTTGTACATTTATGTGCACATTGTCTTGCATTTGTTTTCTTTTTTTAAACTCCCTTTTCCCTGACATAGCTCAAGAAACAGCTGCACATCTATGATTAACTGAAATGGGGTAGGACTGATTATTAAAGGAGTAAATACTAGAATTAGGTCTGTTCACTAGAATTGGGAGCAAGAGGGAAAGTCATATACAAAGAGTCTAGACCCAGCTACAGATGTCAGAAATTCAGTCTGCAGGCAGATCAGGAGGGTGACAGACAGGGATGAGACAAGTCGACATTAGCACTACATGATGTAATTGTGTACTGGGGTGGTTCATGCCAGAGTGGTATGGGGAGATGATGACATTGCTCCTGATGAGGAGAAATCAGAGGCTTGTCCTACAGGTACAAGACAGAGTCCAAGGCAGTACTGAGGCACAAAGGAGATGGCGTCAGCAGCTGGTTACCAGAGCTGGGCTCAGGCAGGAGGCAGACCAGCAGCCAGGGTGAGCCTGAAGCTCCCCAGAGCTTTCTTCAGCAGATCTGTCTCAAGTCCAGGAGCTGGGGTTAGGGCAGGGGAGTGGGTAGTGGAGAAGAAAGGCATGTGGAGAGAGAAGTGTGGCATTGAGGGAGGGGTGGCAGGTTGAGCCTCACGTCTCCCAACTGGACTGAGATAAGCCGCCTTGAGGGCAAGGACTGTTCTGCTCCTCTGGCCTCCAATCAGGGTGCACATAATGGGTGCTTAATAGGTGCAAATACAATTGAGTTGAATTAAAGGGCCGTCTTCAGTTAATTATTCAGAATCCCATGGTAACAAACAGCCTCCTGGATTTAATGTACTGCAAGGATGTATAGGGTCTCTAGAAAAGGAATGGTTGCATAGAGAAATAACCTGATTGTGCATATGACAGTGATTGACTGAGAAATATCCTCATAGGCCCTGACAAAGGACACTGCCAATTATACAGATTACACAAATGGAGACCTGGCAATCTTCCAGGCTTCAGAGAGGCTTCCTTGGCCTCAGTGCCCAAGAACAGCCCCTGCCCATGCTGTGATACCACTGGTTGCCTGAGGAGCCCATCCATGTATTCAGAAGTTCCTTTTCCCCATTTCCTTGGGAGGGGAGCGGGGTCCATTACTCTCTTAGTCCTCTACTCTGTTCTGGAGATTCTAGTTTAGAACATGCCTTCCCACCAGGCACAAGTAAACCTAACAACCTGACACATTCCTGAGTGCTTACTGGAAAGGTGAAGCACAGGTCAGTTTCCGAGGGTGGGTTCCCAGGTGTACCATTCCTAAAGGGCCAACTTAAGTGATTCCTGCACTGGTTCAGCATGGTAATTTCTGGGTACACTCCACACCCTCAGCACCCTAAATTAGGCAGGGTTGTGAATCTGCATTTAGATTCTAGATATTAGGTCACCAACATTTCCCAGAGAAAAATACACTCCTGTGGAACACACAGGAGAGATGCATTCTTCCTGCTAAGGTAAGGGTTAGCACCATCTACCCAGAGAGATGTAATGTACATGTGCACAAAAGTTGTATTTTTTCTGGACAGATATGAAGATAAACAGATCCTGCCTGAAGCAAAATTGTGAAACTGAGAAATCAGTGAAATGCGCCTTGGGTGTCTCCTACCTCTCTTATTTCTCCTTCAGTGACCAAACTCTCCCTCCCCTCCCTGCTCCTTCCTGGTTCTGGGTGCCTTTCTGAAGTTAAAAAAAAAAAAAAAGGGAGGGCAGGATCTGATAACATAATTATACTTAACTCTATCCTTCATATTGCTGTGGTAACTGCTCCAGGTATTTGTATTTTAAAACCTTTTATTATAGAATAAAAGGGCTTTGTGGGTCTTCCCTGGAAGGGATTTTTAAGCAGTACTAAGCAGGTAGAGATTTTTTTTTTTTGAGAGCAGGGTCATTTTTCATGATTTCCAAAGTTATAGTGCACTGTATCAAAGGTTGGCTGGCCCCAAGTGTCAATAGTTGCCTACAAGTTTGCTTTAGATGCATCAGGTGTTGGGAAGTTACTTCAGAAGGAACATTCTGGCTTTCTTCCCCCAACCCTTACCCCATATACTCCCATTCTCTGCTAAAGAGAACACCCTACATTAAAAACCTCTATGAATTACTAAAATATGTTTTTTGCATATGTTATCTCTTTTAATCCTCACAAGAGTCCTATGAGATAAGGATTATATTTATCCTAATTAGAACAATAATTCCACTTAACACTTCCTCTAAAACACCATTTAAAAAAATTGTTTTTAAATTAATTTTATTTTTTTAATTTACATCCAAATTAATTAGCATATAGTGCAACAGTGATTTCAGGAGTAGATTCCTTAATGCCCCTTACCCATTTAACCCATCCCCCCTCTCACAACCCTTCCAGTAACCCTCTGTTTGTTCTCCATATTTAAGTCTCTTATGTTTTGTTCCCCTCCCTGTTTTTATATTATTTTTGTTTCCCTTCCCTTATGTTCATCTGTTTGTCTCTTAAAGTCCTCATATGAGTGAAGTCATATGATACTTGTCTTTCTCTGACTAACTAATTTCACTTAGCATAATACCCACCAGTTCCATCCACATAATTGCAAATGGCAAGATTTCATTCTTTTTGATTGCCGAGTAATACTCATTGTAAATACATACCACATCTTCTTTATCCATTCATCCATCAATGGACATTTGGGCTCTTTCCATACTTTGGCTATTGTTGATAGTGCTGCTATAAACATTGGGGTGCATGTGTCCCTTCAAAACAGCACACCTGTATCCCTTGGATAAATACCTAGTAGTGCAATTGCTGGGTTGTAGGGTAGTTCTATTTTCAGTTTTTTGAGGAACCTCCATAGTGTTTTCCAGAGTGGCTGCACCAGCCTGCATTCCAACCAACAATGCAAAAGAGATCCTCTTTCTCCACATCCTCGCCAACATCTGTTGTTGCCTGAGTTGTTAATGTTAGCCATTCTGACAGGTGTAAGGTGGTATCTCATTGTGGTTTTGATTTGTATTTCCCTGATGATGAGTGATGTGGAGCATTTTTTCATGTGTCGGTTGGCCATCTGGATGTCTTCTTTGGAGAAGTGTCTATTCATGTCTTTTGCCCATTTATTCACTAGACACACCATTTCTTTAGCTCAGACCTTACACCTCCCAGGTTTTCCTCCTCTTCCCATCTCTGTTCCTTCTCAGGGACCTTTGCAGTCTCCATTTCTCCCTGCTCTTTAAATATGAGGGTTCCCTGGACTTTTGCTACACTCTAGCCTTGGCCATCTCATTCATTCAGGAAGATATTGTAGCATGTATGTCTAGACCCTCACAGCTGCCTTCAGAGCCCAGCCCTCCCTGAACTCCAAGCCTTTCAACACTTCTGTTCATATCTCACAAGTCTCTAGAACTCTGTATGTCTAAAGCATAATGTATAATCTGCTCCCACCCACCCATCACCCACCATCACCATCAAAAAAATCTGCCTTTTGGACAGTGTTCATTGATTCCTGTCTCCAGCCCACAGTCATTGGCCAAGTCCTATCTGTTACTCTCCTAATGGTCTCTTACTTCCCCCACCACCATCACCTCCCCACTTAAACTCCTATAGTGCTCCACCAATGGGCATCCACTTTGTCCCTCTTTAACTCATTTTCCAGGTTTTGTACATCTCTCATCAAGCCACAACTCTACTTAAACAATCAATAGTTGAAATGGGAGAAGATATTTGCAAATGATATACCCAATAAAGGGTTAGTATCCAAAATATATAAAGAACTTCTACAGCTCAACACCCAAAAAACAAATAATCTAATTTAAAAACGGACAGAAGATATGAACAGATATTTCTCCAAAGAAGACATCCAGATGGCCAACAGACACATGAAAAGGTGCTCAACATCACTTATCATCATGGAAATGCAAATCAAAACCACAATGAGATACCATCTTACAAGAGTTAGAATGGCTAAAATCAAAAACACAAGAAACAACAAGAGTTGGCGAGGATGTGGAGAAAAGGGAACCCTCATCCACTGTTGGTGGGAATGCAAATTGGTGCAGCCACTGTGGAGATCAGTATGGAGGTTCTTCAAAAAATTAAAATAGAACTACCATAAGATCTAGTAGTTGCACTAGTGGGTATTTACCCAAAGAATATGAAAACACTAATTTGAAAGGACATATGCACCTCTATATTTATTGCAGCATTATTTACAATAGTCAAATTATGGAAGCAACCCAAGTATTCATCAATAGATGAATGGATAAGAAAGACGTGGTGTGTGTATGTGTGTGTGTGTGTGTAATATATATGTATTATATATTATATATTAATATAAATATATTTATATATTTAATATTATATCATTAGTTATATATAATTAATATATAATTATATTATATATTATAATGTTAATGTATATTATAAATATATTATATATATTTATAATATATAAATAATATATATATTATTTATCCAGAAAAAAAAGAATGAAATCTTGCCATTTGCGACAACATGGATGGAGCTAAAGAGTATAACGCCAAGTGAAATGAGTCAGTTAAAGACAAATACCATATGATTTTACTCATAAGTGGAATTTAAGAAGCAAAAAAGCAAAGGGAAAAAAAGAGAAACAAACCAAGAAGAGAAACAAACTATGAAGAATGAACTGATGGTTAGGGGAAGGGGGAAAGAGGGAATGGGGATTAAAGAGTACACTTATCATGATGAGCACTGAGTAATGTATAGAATTGTTGAATCACTGTATTGTACGCCTGAAACTAATGTAACACTGTGTGTTAACTATACTGGAATTAAAACAAAAAAGCTTTAAAAATGAATCCATGATTAAATGATTTTCTCCAAGTTATTAGTGGAACATTTTTAAAAAGTCAATGGTTGGCCTGACCATTGTTGTGAACCTGTAGATATCCTACCCTTAATGTGGACTCTGAGACTCAAGAGAAGTATGGTCTCTAGCCAGCTTTCCAGTCTCATCTCTCCCCACTGTCTCCTTCACCAGGAATATTCCTGCCCCTCTGACTTTCTTTTGTCTCCTTAGAGATCCAGGGGTCTTGGTACCTCACAACCTTTGCACTATCTGTTCCTATCACCTGACCAACTCTTAATCATCCTCCAAATTTCAACTTAAAATGTCCCTTCTCCAAGGAGGTCTTCCTTTATTCCTTAGATAAGGCTAAATCTCCTTGGGATGTGCTCTAATAGCACATAACCCCCATCACAACTGAAATGGCTTATTTAATGTCTGTCTGATTAACCAGACTATAAGCACCACAAAAGTGAAATTTTTTTCAGCCCTCTATCCCCACTATCTAGTGCACTGCTTAACCCACAATTAATACTCAAAAAAATTTAATGGTTTGAATAAAATGATTTGCCCAAGCTAGGTTAGAAATGTCAAAGTGAAGGTTGGAAACCCAGTCTATCTGACCCCAGAGCCCATTTTCTTTTTCCTTTTTCCCCTCACTGTTCATTCCTCTCTCTCACTAATTCTTAGATGTCCTAGAATAGTGGTCATGTAATCTCCCTTCATGGAGGTAAATCTCATTCTCTTGGTTCAGAATCTGCTACCTCAGATCTGCAAGTATCCTAGGTGGGTAAGGACCAGGTAACAGCTGCCCAAGAGCCCTGCTATTGTGGTATGTGTGTATGTTGGTTTTAAACCATGTCCACAAATTCTTTAATACATCTCTTTTGAAGAAATGGAGTTTAATTCCACTCCCCTTGGTTATAGACTGGACTTAATGACTCATGTCTAACAAATAATTTTGGCAAAAGTAACTGTCCATAAGTTTTGAGACTAGGTCTTAAAAGACATTGAATCACTTGCTCTTGGATCATTCATTCTGAGAGATGTAAACTACCATGTCCTGGGAACAATCAAGTAGCTTTATGGAGAATTCCATGTAGTGAGAAATGACGGTCTCCTTCCAAGAGGAAGAAACTGAGGCCTTCTGCCAAATGGACTGTGAGGGCACCATCTTGGAATCAGCTCTTCCATCCCAGTCGGCCTTCATATGATTGCAGTCATGGCCAACATGTTGACTGCAGCCTTATGAGACCCTCTGAACCACAACTGCCCACCTAGGCTGCTCTCAAATTTCCAACTCACAAAAATGATGAGATAATGTTTTTGTTTTCAGCTGTTACATTTGTGAATTATTTGTTACACAGCAATAAATAACAAATACTGAGGAAAAAGGAGAGCAATGATAGGATCAGAGCTAGTAAGCAAACCACAGAGACAGTTCTGTGGAATGAGGGAAAGACCAGCTATGTGTGGAAACTCTTTCTTTTTATGGGTGTGATTATGTTATGTTGCACATAACAATGCTGAGGTGGGAGGTGGGGTGCTAGGGTAGAGGGAGCCTGAGAACCCTGATGAGCAGTGAAATAGAAGTGGACATCCAAACATCAGCCCCAGGCAACCTGAGGTCAGTAACACAAGAGAGAAAATAGGAACCATGGCAAATCCAATGGCAAATGTAGCCTCCATAACCAAGCAGTGAGCCACAGAGGGATATCTAGAAATAGGAGTCAAGACACCAAACTGCTACAGAATCAGTGGCATGTCTCAGGTCACAACAGAAACAAAGGGAGTAGAACAGAAGATTCTGTTGTGGGCCTTCTGTTTCAGCTGACTGAGTTCCCTCACACTGTCTATATAGAGATTTCTGCTCCTAAAGCATCTTTTAGTGGATGAGATTGGGCTGCACTCCATCCCCTTTACAAAGTAAGTGTTGACTTATAATTGTCATAGCTGCCTGCTCTCTGGAGAACTGCCCTCAGCCAAATGCTTTGCATCCACCCACCACCCCACCAACAGACCTCAGCCAGTGACTGACTGGCATGAGAGGAAAAAGAGCCAGTGCCCTTGCCTTGAGATGGGGCTAGCTGGAGCAAACTATGCTCCAGAGCTTCTCCAGGGGATCAGATTTAAGCTTGCATCCAGTTGAGACCATATTCTTCCCTTACTCTAACCTGCTTCCCTCATTGCTTTTTCCTAAGAGTACTCCTGCAACAAATCACTTGAACAGGAATCCCCATTTCAGGATCTGCTTCTAGGGAACCCAATCTACAACACACCTTAAAGAAACCCATAACTTTCTGGTGTGTGTGTGTTTAGGTGTGTGTGTGTGTGTGCATGTAAATGTGTGCATGCATACTACAGACTGAATGTTTGTGTCCTGCCAAATTCATATGTTGAAACACTACTCGCCAATGTGATGGTATTTGGGATTGGAGCATTTGAGAGGGAGTTGGATGTCAATGAGTTCATGAGGATAGAACTCCCTTATGGGATTGGTGTCCTTATAAGAAGAGAAAGAGACCAGAGTCATCTCTCTCTCCATTGTGTGACAGCACAGCAAGAAGGCAGCCATCTGCAAACCAGGAAGAGAGAGCTCTCAACAGATACTAAATCTGCAGTCACCTTACTCTTAGACTTCCCAGCCTCCAGACTGTAAGAAATCAATGTTTGCCTTTTTAAGCCATGTAGACTATGGTATTTTGTTACAGCAGCTCAAGTTGACTAAGACAGTACATATGAATATGATTGTGGTGATGATTAATGAATATTTAAAATCAGAGAAAACAACAAAAATTTTCCTGCATAAAGAGTCCATGAACCGAACAAGAAGGCAAAACCTAGCAATTTGGTTAAATGGCTTAAAAGAAATATAAACAAGTAATTTATCTAAATGTTTACTGAGTGTAATGAATTTGTACTGTACTAACCTGGCTAAACTAGAACAACTTTGTCCAGAATCTCTTTCCCTGGGTGGTTCTATGTTAAAGTTGTCCAAACAAAAAATGTGGACAAGACTTAGAAGGCAGAAGTGAAACAGCAGCACGCTCTGAAAGTTGTGGTTAGATGCAGTGAGAGATGTTAGAAGTACTGATGTGTTCTAGCTTAGCCTGGCCCTCCCCACTGCATGTCTAGCTCTTCTTTCCAGCTGCTGACACTGCCAACCAACAGCAACCCAGGCCTGCCCTCAGATGCAAAGGCAATAGCTTACCATAGATTTCTCCACCACCTCTTCACATACTCACTTCAGCAACTGATGTGCCTGGCTCCCCAAATTCCCCAGTAGGCTGTAACTTGCTCAATCATGCCAGTGTGTCAGGAAGGTTGATGAGCAATTTTATCTCATCCTCTAACTCTGTATTTTGGGCTTTACTTCTCCAAATTTTCCCTAATTCTGAAAGGTCTTATTGCTATAATAGATCTTTATTCCATAATATTTAAGTGGTCTGATTTTCTCACTGAGCTCTCATACCCTGATGCACTCATAGACTGATTATATTTAACTGCCATACTGCATAGTAACTAGTATATATGTCATTAAATGGATGTTAGATTAATTTTGTTGATGTTGTTCTTCACTAGCAATGGTAAACTCTAGAGATATGCTCAGAATTTAGACCTTGCTATTCTTTTACCATGGTCACTTGAAGAGAACTTTCCAAAGTTAGAGGGAGAATTGAAAAAAAACAGTGAGATATTGGCTGGCATCAGTAGGAAAGAAACGATGGAGGATTTTCATCTGAGAGAATGTCACAATTAGACTTTCAATTTCATCATCCTGGTTGTAATGTGAAAAATGGGTTGTAGGGAGGTTGAGAGTGGAAGTTACAGGGAACAATTAATAGGATAGTACAGTCATCTAGGCAGAAATGCCTAGAGGTGGACTAAAGTGGTGGCAGTAGGATGAAGTGAGGAATCTTTGTCTGCCAGGAGAAGGCCGTCTAGAGCATGGATAACCATTTCAAAGGTAGCAAAAGTATCTTTGGCTCTAAACCACCATCACAGAATGACTGGGATATTTAGCCTCCCCAATTCCCTCTATTTCCTTGTGGAAATCCCCCCAAACTTATATGCTGTTTAATTTTTCTTGCTAGCACTATTTAATTTCTTATTGTTGAACAGCACTTGTATGGTCCTTGCTACCTAGCCACTATAGTAAGTGCTTTTCAAAGGTTGACTCATTTAATCCTTGTAATGGCTACTGGTGCAGTTTTCCTATGGTCTTCAGTTGGTAGCAAAATCTTCCATCATCACTGACTGCCATTGCTGTTTCTCTCCCAGATGTTGGTCTGGATGATGGAGTTTACTTCTCATCCTGTGGCTGCTGTTACTCTCTCTGATGTGAGGAATTATATCAGTTGGGTTTTTTGTTTGCAAGCAACAGAAATGGATTTTAAGCAAGAAATTGATTTTCCTATAGAATATCAGGTTCCACTACTCACTCCTTTGAATAGTCAATATCCATATACACCCTTGTTTCTATACCTAGACACACACACACATACACACACACACACACACACACACACACACACACACACACACTTCTACTAAATATAATGCATCTTTTCTTCATAATAACCAAAAATGTACTCACCTCCTCTCTGAAGGGAGACAATGCAAAATTTCATGCAGAATTTCTGGGTGTTACCCATTTCCTCTTTAGTCTAATACAACTTCATATTGATATTCAACAACCTATGAACTAAAATTTGTATTTAAACACCACAAATACGCCTATACAGAACAGTGGGATAACAAAATTTGTCTTATATTCAAGTTAGGAATTATGGATAGAGACTACAGTGATTTATAGCTGTTTTTTTCAAACCAGGATTTAGTCATAGTTCATTAATTGCATTTGATCACTAGTAGACCACTGCATTTTCAAAGGCTTCATCTCTCATTTTTTGGTATGCATATGTATCTAGCATACCTGCTACTTCTGAATATGTGGCAGATTGTATTTCCCAAATATATCCACACTTTATATTTACCCCACCCCACATGTTTTTCTTACAATGTGATTGTCATTGCTCCTGCTAAGAGGTTGGTGAAGTTCCCTCCCCTCTTTAACCTGGGTAGGTGCTTGTGCCTCCCCCAACCAACGAAGTAAGTGATGCTATGTGATTTCCAAGACTAAGTTATAAAAAGGATGCAGCTTAACTCCCTCTTTCTCTCTCTCTCTCTCTCTCCCTCTCTCTCTCTCTCTTCCCATCCCTTCTCTCTTTCTCTCTCAACAATTGCCTTGGAACCTTGCTAGGTAACAGCCAGTATCAGTTGCCAAACACATGAGTGAAGAAGCCTTCATATTATTCCAACTCCAGCCTTAGAGCCTTCTAGCTGAGGCCCCTTCATCACAGTAGAGGTAAGCCCTCCCTACCCTTTCCTGTTTGAATTTTTGATCCATAAAAACTGTGAGAAATAAATATTTATTTTTGTTTTAAGTCACTAAATTTTGGGGTAGTTTAAATGCAAAGTAGTTAATTAAAACACAGTCTTATAAGCATGATGTCATCAATAGAGCAAAGCATAATAATATCCTGTGGGATAATAAGATGGTCAAGATTTGGTTTAGCAGATATAGTACAGTTGCAAAAAGTTGATGCATAGCTGAAGTAGGACAGTGAAATTGTACTGAAATTTTACTGTAAAGTAAAATCAACCTGTCTGAAGTGTTTATATTTATTGGGGTAGGAAATACAAAAAATCATTTACTAGATGATTAGCTGTGGTCCAAGTGTCAGAAGCATGTTTGTTGTTGTTGTTCCAGTAAGAACACCGCACTTGGACCAAAGTTGCAGTTTGAAATGCCAGATCATTAAGTTTATGATTATTCACTTTTATACTCCAAGGCCCATCCATATTCACTTAAATAGAAATGTGGTAGGAATTACCACACCTGTATCTTTCAAATCTTTGATGATGGCATTGACTTCTGAAATCTCCTTCAGAAATTTAGTCATCTATGTAGTCAATAAATATTAATTGAATATGTATTATGTGCCAGTCATTGTCCTAGACACTGAGGATAGAGCAGTGAACAGGATAGGCAAAATATCTGCCCTCAAGGAGATTACATGCTAGGGAAGGAAAAAGACCATATACAAACAAACAATTGTACAATATATTGCTAGGTGGTAATGGGTGTAAGGCAGTAATATTGCTTTTCTGTAAGCATTTTGCCAACGAGGGGTTATTCCAAGAGCTTACACTTGGCCCTCTCTGTTGTAAAAGCCCATAGGCCCTGAGTAAAGGAGTCAATGTAAAGATGCCTGCAGGTGCTGAGATTGTCCAATTTTATCTTTATCTTTAGATCATGGGAAAATAGCCATGGGAAAAGAGTTTGGGGTCCCACAGGACCAACCATAAGTTGCAATGGGTTAAAATTCTATTTAATAACTGTCCCTTATAAGGCTCAGTGTTAATGTGCTTTTGGGCCCCCATAAATTAGTGTAAGTCCAGGGTGAGTGCTGAAGAGCCTGTGAATGTTTTGAGTGTGTGTTTTTCTCTTGATCACATTTACCCAGTAAGTGGTTTCAGATCTATGGGGGAAGACAAGGGGAAGATTCACAGTTTGTTCCTGTGACATTAGTAGCCTTGATCAAGTCTCCACTCTAGGTGTTCTGCATTGTGAAATTATCTAGGTCTAGTAATTGAGTGAGTGCTAGGACTCACTTTAGGGGTAATGTAAGCCAAGTTCTTACTCACTAGACTTCTCTTTTAAAAGATTGCAAGTCGAGTAGGGCTTTAGCAGGTTAGGCATCTCTTTCCATGCCAAGAATCCCCTAAACAATTAACCAACACCAGAATCTCTATAGATCAAATCATTCTGGTTACTGTCTGGCCTATGGCCTATTCAGAGACCAACACACTCACTTTGCCTCTGGCAATTAAGTCTGGCACTTGGTGTCTCCTCCCCCTTCATCCTTCCATTCCCACACTCTGTTGAGTTAAACCTCAAGCATTGTTTTATGTACTACTAATTATCTTAACTAGTGGTGGTTAACTTCTGACCAAGGACAGAAGCCAGAATTTACTGAAGTCTTTGCAAAGAGCTGCAATAATGTTATGAAAAAGCTTTCCCCAATTCCTCATCAAATGAACACCTCTCTGCAAAGAATACCACGTAATGCTTAATCATGCTACTAATACAACTTTTACGGCAGAGATTTGCTTTGGACTTATGTCAAGGTCTTCAAATGAAGCTCTAAAGAACTATCTGGAACATTTTGCAACAATCTATTCTGACAAGATCAGAGTTTAAAGACCTTTCTAAATTCTTTCAAATGCCACTACCACTTTATTATTTGAGTGAATGTGCTTAGGGTGAATCCCCATAGTAAAAAATTCCTTGGCAGATCCTCCAGGATAGGTCTTCCTATCGGAGGTCTCCATTTTTCAGAAAGATACTTATCACTGCTGCCTCATCTTTAGAATGTGTTCACTACTGGTCTTTCCAGAAGAAACTTCGCATTCAGCATTTATTGCTTCTTTGCATTTCAGTGGTGGAGAGATGTACTAGCTGTATGAAAGAAGAGATCAATACTTTCTGGCACTTAATGTATAGTACACTTGAGATGGAGCTCAAGATTTAGAGGAATGAGCCAACTTGGGGTTAATAACTGTGGTGTCCAAAGTGATTTCATCATATGCCATTTGAATTTCTAATTTCACTGCTTTCACTTCTTTCCCTGCTTCTCCATTCTCAAATGGCAAGGCTGAAAGAATTCCTAGTGCATCCCATCTTCTCAGACTTGGGAAATATCACTCAGAGGGAACAGCACCTTCTATTGCAATTCTGGTCATTTGGAAAAAGGCACAGCATTCAGGGGATAGCTTCAATATGGGTCTGAGCCTTTCCCCATCTCCAAACACTTCTATTTCTTTTATGCCCGACTTTCTGTTTGCTCTCTTTTTTCTCTGCTCTTTCTTAGAGTTGTTCCTGACCCTAACTTCATTGTTCCCCACCAGAGGTGCTCTGGAAAGCTGCATGATAGGGGAAAGAGAATAGGCTCTGGAGTTACACCTGGGTTTAAATCCTGGCTCTACAGTCACTGGACATGTAACTTTGACTACATCCCTTAGCCTCTGTGAACACCAGTTTCTTCATCTGGAAATGAAGTGAATCAATCCTACTTCAGAGAGTTATTATTTGAATTAGAGAAAATACATGTAAAATACCTACCCAGATACTTGGCACATGATAAGTAATATATTAATAAATATACCAAAACCACATTAGCATATATTATTATTAGTATATATTATTTATAATAATTAGGTGTCTTGGCTTATTCTTTCTGCTTTTCACCATAAAAATATTTAAATGTTTTGAGCCTTTACTGTATACTCACACTTTTAAATCTCTCCACATATATTAATTCATTTAATCTCAACAACTCTGTAAAGTGGGCACTATTACTAACCCATTGTTGCAGTTGAGGATACTATGGCACAGAGGGGCAAATTAACTTGCCTAAGGTCATATATTTGGAAGTAATGGAGCCAGGATTTGATTATAATCTGGCACAAAGCTGGCACATTTTAGAAGCCATACAGGAATGCTGACTCTGATAGTGGATTAAAAGATCTGTAAGAAAAATATTTCATATTTTTCCAGCTTCTTCATATTGTACTTTATATTAATTGAAGAGAGAGATGTTTAAATGTATCAGAAAGATCAGCAGAGCCATTCCTTACAGAAGTAAGCTGAATTTATTCTTAGCTATGAGGTTCATCCCTTTGTCCCTGCTATAGGATGCTAAAGGTAATAGAAAAGTCTCCTAAACTGGTCTCTAGAGGAGATATATTGGCTCACTTAACTACAAATCCAAAAGTAAGGCAAGCTCTAGGCTTAGTTGCTTTAGCAAGTCAGTGAGATCCTAAAAGACTCAGATTCTTTCTACTTCTCAGGCTTGTTGTCTCTGTCAGCTTCATTCCGAAGCTGTGGTCCTGTGGCAATTGGAACTGCATGATTCTTCATTCCTCCCTAGTAGGAAAGGAAAAGAGGTTCCAGTGTTTCTTCAGAAGAGTAAAGAAAGGCTTTCCTGATGAACACTACACCACACACATAGCTTTTCATCCCATCAAAATGGTCCAAGTAGCCTCCTCTTAAGCCAATCAAAGCCATCCCTAGAACTTGGGATTGTGGTCATCTTCCCCAAGGCACATAAATGTGGGAAGAACAAGAAACCTGAACAAAATTGTGGTTCTCTTAGGAAGAAGAAAGGGAGGGACAGACCACCAGCATATCCAGCAGGCTCCTAAGGACACATTATCTATTTTCCATGGATTTTCCTATTTTCTTGGCCCCAATTTTATCTTCACTACACTAGTGATAATAGTTACTTCTCATGGAGTGAGCTTACGTGAGACAATGTATATGGTAAGTTTTTAACACAGTACAAATGAGTTGTAGTTGTTGTTACTGTGCTGCCATTGCAGTTGGGATTTTCTCTTAAAAGTGTGTTGTGTTGTTAGTAGTAAGGCCAGAACAGCAGAAGCTATGTGCCTGTCAATCTCCATTTTGTCCATTCCTACCACCTAGAATGTACTTTCTCCCACCCCCAGATACTCCAGGATGCCTCTCACTAGTGTGATTTGGAGCAAATCACTTCACCTCTCTGGACTCCACTTCGCTCTTTAGTGAAATGAGATCCTTGCACTAATTAATCTCTAAGGTACCTTCAAGTTTTAATCTTTTTTGATTCTATGAATTTCAGGTAGCAAGTTAAAGAGAAGTGAAGAATTTCAGGCAGGTGGCAGGTTTTTGGAGTCAAAGGATTTTAAACAATCAAGTATCCAGTTAACAAGGCTACCCTGATTTAGGGGTTCTAAAAACATACCTACATACATACATACATACATACATACAGACACACACACACACACACACACACACACACACACAGAGGTAAACATACATATGCGTAAGCATGCATACACACTAAGGGCAGTTAGCAATCTATAGTGAACATC
This sequence comes from Herpailurus yagouaroundi, assembly GCF_014898765.1. Classification (NCBI taxonomy): domain Eukaryota; kingdom Metazoa; phylum Chordata; class Mammalia; order Carnivora; family Felidae; genus Herpailurus; species Herpailurus yagouaroundi. The sequence continues at coordinate 12,512,892 of NW_024412441.1, forward strand.
ACAACAGGAATGAGAACCTCTAATAAAATAAAATGGACTCAACTGCAGGGCAAACCTGAGAGATGCAGATGTGGGGAATGGGGCAGTGAGAAGAGAATCTTTAATATATCTAAGTTTGACAGAGGTGAGAATTCCACTGGGTGGAGAATTATCAGTGCTTTGAGCATTGCTTTTATAGGCCTATACGTGCCCAAATCTGAGGGGACCTCCAAAGAGATTAATCTGACCTTCCAACCACAGAAACATGTCTACTACTAGGTCCGACCTTGTTTTGCTTTTTTTTCCATCCCTGGTTTCAGCTGGGCCTCAAAAGCAGAAAGGCCAAAATCCAACAAGAAAATATGTTTCTGTTATTTTCTCTTGGCTGCTTAGGAGACCTCTCTTGGCAGGCTTTCTGGTGATTTGTCCAAGCCTAAGAGCCTCTCTTCCCTGGAGTTCCATCACCTTGTTCAGGGGAAAAGAAGCCCTAAGCATCACTATGCAGTGCCTGTGAGGCAGTTGCTCTTTTTCTTAAACTAGAGTCCTTCAGTCCTTTCTTTTCCTCTTTGTCTCCCAAAAGACAACTGTACACAGTGGGACCCAAAATAATAGCAGCAGCTACCATTTATTACCTGTGTACTATTATTCAGGCGTGACACTAAGCATTTTTCATATTATTTCAATTACTAATTAAGTAGTAATGGAAGGGGATAAGATGGTATAAAAACATTAAAAGGGGTGAAAAATAGATATTTCATATTGATAAAATGTATGGTCCATGAAGAAGTTAAATCACTCATGAACTTTTATGCGCCTAATAATATAATTTCAAAAATTTATAAAGCAAAAATACCAGAAATACAGAGAAGTTTACAGGGCCACTGTCATAATAAAAGATGTTAACAGGGCCACTGTCATAATAAAAAATAGACAAAATTGACTAAGTGTATGCAGAATTTATATAGCATAGTAACAAGTTCTATAGAACTTTGAACTCAACAGAGACTACACATTGTTCTGAAACATATGTGAAAACGGTTTCAAAAACTGGCCTTGTATTATGTCATAAATAAAACCGTCACAAACTCTAAAAGGCAGTATTCATGCAAGCACTTTGAACAAAATGCAATAAGACTTAGAAATGAACACTAGAAGGGACACCTGACTGTCTCAGTCAGTAGAGCATGCATCTCTTGATCTCGGGTTTGTAAGTTTGAGCCCCACATTGGGTATAGATATTACTCAAAAACAAAATCTTTTTTAAAAAAGAAAGAAATTGGGGTGCCTGGGTGGCTCAGTCGGTTAAGAATCCAACTTTGGCTCATGTCATGATCTCGCGGTCTGTGAGTTTGAGCCCCGCGCCGGGCTCTATGCTGACAGCTCAGAGCCTGGAGCCTGTTTCAGATTCTGTGTCTCCCTCTCTCTCTGACCCTCCCCCCGTTCATGCTCTGTCTCTCTCTGTCTCAAAAATAAATAAACGTTAAAAAATTTTTTTAATAAAAAAAATTTAAAAAAGAAAGAAATTAACAACAGAAGGATAGAAAAAACAAATATACCTACTTAATATTTTAACCTTTATAAATTATTATTGGGCATATCAGTTAGGGTTTAGTCATATGAAATATCTGTACATAATGGATTGGTCATCCATATATACAGAGGTTTGACCTGATGCAGTTGTAGGATCTAGCTAAACAGTCTCTCTAAGGTTGTTGTCATTGCATCTGATACTGGAACTTGAAGTCCACAGGGCAAACAGTCGGGATGTAAAGTGGGAAGAGTACAAGCTGATGCATATGAGGATAGGCTAAAACCAATGTCAGTTCTTGCTTCTGACTTTGGTCATACAGAAGCCTCAGCCTTTTGTCATGGAGCTAAACACACACATACACATGCATGCACACACACACAAGCACAAGCATGTGCACACACACACACACACACACACACACTGAGTACACACTAGCAATCAATAGTGAACATCACAACAGGAATGCAAACATCTAATAACTCCTCTGAATGAATAAGGAGCTGAAAGAGAATCCTGAAGGAGACAGAGCAGTTCCAATCTTGGCCACTGTCCCACACCAAGGAGGGCCAGGAGACAATGTATGTAACCTACAAAAAAGTGAGCTATTGCTTTACTTACACTCACCAAATTGCCCACGAGAATCTTGTGGTCCAACCTAACTGGAAATATACTAGAAAGGGAATTCTGAGAAATGTAGTTCAATCTGGCCAAGATGACACCTTATAAAGCCACCACAATCTGTTCTTCACCAACTTGACACCCATGCTTATCTCCATATTTAATCCCCAATAAAGATAATAATGAAGTCATCCTTCTGCCTCATACAATATAACTATCCCCACAAAACCAGTAGCATGCTAACCCAGAGGTCAAAAAACTCTTTCTTAAAGAGCCAAATAGTAAATATTTTAGGTTTTGCAGGCCACGTGGTTTCTGTTGCAACTATTCATTACTAACATGGTAGTATGAAAGTAGCCATAGACAATATGTAACTGAATGAATGTGGCTATATTCCAACTAAACATTATTTACAAAAGCAGATGGCCAGCACTTGGGCCATAGTTTGCCAACTCCTGTGTTAACCCTTTGAGCAAAGGAGAATAAAGATCCTTTTTATGTTGAGTGATCTTTATCCTTCTACCATCTAATTCACACTTCACTCTTTGACATCTTATAGCTTAAATATTGAGATATGATGTTAATTATACATAGCACATCTTAGATAAGGAAGTGGAAGAGAAGGAGGAAAACAAAAATATTTTCTCTATATATCTCTCTCTCTCTCTACATATATATATATTTTTTCTCTATAATACTCATAAAAGATTACAGTTCTTTTTTTGCAATTGGTTACATTTATTTGCCTGTTTCCAAATGTTATTCCTGAAGGGTCTGGGCTATTAGCAGTCCTGCGTGAATTGGAGTTTGTTGGAGTTTTCCATTGTCTTTTTTTTTTTAATTTTTTTTTCAACATTTATTTATTTTTGGGACAGAGAGAGACAGAGCATGAACGGGGGAGGGGCAGAGAGAGAGGGAGACACAGACTCGGAAACAGGCTCCAGGCTCTGAGCCATCAGTCCAGAGCCCGACGCGGGGCTCGAACTCACAGACCGCGAGATCGTGACCTGGCTGAAGTCGGATGCTTAACCGACTGCGCCACCCAGGCGCCCCCTCCATTGTCTTAATAATCACAAAATATTGGTGTACTAAAAGTTGCTCTATAGGATTTCCCACATTCCAGAAATACTCACTGTACAATGGTAACTCAATTATCTCTTGATGTCAAGATCAGTCCCCACAGCCATTTAGTAAATCCCTTGTTTGCCTGTTGATTCAGTGGCCTTAGGAGCCCACAGTGGCCAGGTGGCAGTCTCAACTTCCAGTTCATTGGAATCACTGTTGTGTCTCCTGGTAGAAGCATTCCTCCCTTTGGAACTAAGACTTCAGAGCAGCAGAGCCTAACCTTGTGGTAATGGGAAACAAAAATTGTACTAGAAGATCACTAGGGGTAATAATGATAGCAACAACTTCACTTTCTATCCCCTTAATTCCTAGACTTGTGAATCTCACTATGGGAGAGGCAGCAATATAATGGATATTGATTTAGAGCATTTATCACAATCTGAAGGACCTTGCTCCAGCCTCACAAAGTGTTGCCACCTACTTGATGCCTTAACTGAGCCTTTGAAAAGTGACGGGGCGCCTGGGTGGCGCAGTCGGTTAAGCGTCCGACTTCAGCCAGGTCACGATCTCACGGTCCGTGAGTTCGAGCCCCGCGTCAGGCTCTGGGCTGATGGCTCAGAGCCTGGAGCCTGCTTCCGATTCTGTGTCTCCCTCTCTCTCTGCCCCTCCCCCGTTCATGCTCTGTCTCTCTCTGTCCCAAAAATAAATAAACGTTAAAAAAAAAAGTTTTAAAAAAGAAAAGTGATTACACCATTCTACTACATCAGTTGCTTCAGAATTATAAATAACATTGTAGGACCAGTGAATCCCATGAGCATGGACCTATTGCCTAACTTCATATAAAGTGAGTTTCTTGATCAAAAGTGATGCAGTGTAGAGTACTATGCTTTTGGATAAAATATTTGGTCAGTTCACAAATAGTACCTTTGGCAGAAGCATTGCAGGAAGATAAACAGAAAAAGCAAATCCTATGTTATAAGGACAAAATGCTATTCCTTTCATGATAGAAGCAGACCAATGTAATTAACCTGCAATCAGGCTGATCCCCCAGGAAATAATGCCATTTGGGGGTCTCCATGTTAGTCTCTGCTATTGGCAGATTGGGCATTCAGCAGTACTTTTATCCAAATAAGCCCTGGATGGTGAAGGTTCATGTTGCTGAGCCCAGCATAACCTCCATCCTGATTCCATGGCCATTTGTTCATGAACCCATTAAGCAATAACAGGAATGACTGGAGAAGAGGGCTGACTGACATCCACAGAATAGGTCACCCTATTCACCTGATTATTTAAATCCTTCCTTGGTGAGCATTTGTATGGGGCACAAATATTTTCATATTCTGTGTCCATTTGGAGAGGTTTATCCACATATATCTTGCCCAGATATCCTTGTCACCAATTTTCCAATGTGTCCCTTCCAAGTCCCTGACCATCCAGTCAAATCATTAGCCCCAGCCCATGAGTTAATGTAGACCCATATGTCTGGCTATTTATTAATCCAGGCAAAATGAACAACTATATGTCCTGCACAAAGTTCTGCCCACAGGAAAGATTTTCCTTCAACACTGTTTTTCAGGGCTGTCCCAAAATGAGGCTATAGTACTACAGCTGTCCACTTTATCTTGAAGATAAAGCAGATGGCCAGCCCTGCTTTATCTTGAAGAGTTAATTGGGTTTAAAAAAATTTTTTTTACATTTATTTATTTGAGAGAGAGAGAGAGAGAGAGAGAGCACGTGCACAAATGGGGGAGGGGCAGAGAGAGAATTTGGATTCTGAGACACAGAATCCAAAGCAGGCTCCAGGCTCTGAGCTGTCAGCACAGAGCCCGATGCAAGGCTCAAACTCACCAACTGCAAGATCATGACCTGAGCCAAAGTCAGACACTTAACCAACTGAGCCACCCAGGCACCCTGAAGAGTTATTTGTAAACCAAGTTCAAGTGTTTTCTTCCTCAGTCAACTAATCCTAGGGAACTCATCATGAAGCCATCAGTGTGGTTGAGAGAAAGAAGGAAATGTAGCAGGAGTAGGGGGGATGGACATCTGGGCCACTTCCTCATGCAATTTATTTGTGCCTTCAGGATCTGCATCAGATGATATTGATGGTGAGCATCTCAGGTCATATGATAACCTGGTAGCTCATGGCCAAGCATTTAGTCTCTACTAAGTCCCAGTAACAAGCCAAAAACTGGATCCCAAAAGGGGAAAGCATAGCTTTGCTAAAAAAACCTCTTAGGGTCTGTGCTGTGATTCACCTGTAGGATAGGGGCCTGCTAATGGCTCCAAACAGCATCCCTATGTGACACTAATACTTCAAGTACTATCTTATCTTCTGAGTCATATGGCTCAATTAGAAGAACAGCTTGCATAGCAGCTTGACCTGTTGCAGAGCTTACTCTTATTCTGGGATTCACTCAAAATGGACAGCTTTTCAGGTCATTCAGTAAATGGGTCAAAGTAGCATATCCAAATGAGATATATGTTACCTCAAAAATTAAAAGAATTTCAGTAGGCATGGTGCCTCTTTCCTCATGGTAAGAGGAACCAGGTGCAGCAACTTGCCCTTCATCTTAGTTGAGAAATCTCTTCATATCTCAGATAATTGGACCTCTACAACTTTCACCAAGGTGGCAGGTCCTTGAATTTCTGTGGAATTTATTTCCGACTCCCTGGCACACAAATGTCTTATTGATGTGTCTAGAATAGTTGCTACTTTCTGCTCACCATGTCCAGTAAGCATAAAATCATCAAAGTAACGGACTAGTGTGATATCCTATGGAAGAAGGCAAGCAAGGTTCTTGTAGGTTAGATTGTGACATATGATTTGAGTTGAGAGACCCCCAAGGTAGGACAGAGAGGGTGGATTGCTGCTTTGCCAGATGAAAGCCACCTGCTTCTGATGGTCATTACGAACAGGTACAAAAATAAAAGCATTTACCACATCTATAACTGCATACCAGAGATGTATTGATATGCTCCAGCAACAAAACCACATCTGGAAATGCAACTACAATTGGTGCCACCACCTATTAAATTTATGACAGCCTATTGTCATTCTGGTTGAGTCACAACCCCTGCATCTTGTAAGTCCTTCCAAGTAGCATCAATCTCTGCAATTCCCCCAAGAATGCAGTATTGCTTTTGGTTTACTGTTCTTGTAGGTACAGATAGTTCTAGTGGCTTTCACTTGGTCTTTCCTACCACAATAGCCCTCATTTTATGTGTCAGAGAACCACTGTGGGGACTCTGCCGGTTGCTACGTATATCTATTCTAATTATACATTCTAAAACTGGAAAAATAACCACAACGTGAACACAACTGGGCCCACTGTGAGATAGATATGAGCCATGTATCAGTTATATATTGCTGCATAACAAACTATTCCAAAAGTTAGAAGCTGAAAACAACAAATGTGGTCTCAAACATTATCTATGGGTCAGGCATCTGGGAGGAGCTTAGCTGAACATCTCTAGTTCAAGGTCTCTCATGAGATTGCAGCCAAGCTGTTTCCTGGGGCTCCAATCAGCTCAAGACTTGATTGGGAATGAAAGACCCACTCTTGAACTCACTTACGTGGTTTTTGTCAGATTTCAGTTTCTCTGTATTGTTTCACTGAGGGCCTCAGTTCTTTACCACACCATGTGGCCATCTCCATATAGTTGCCTGCCACGTGGCAGGATGCTTCCTCAGTGAAAGTGATCCGAGAGAAAGAGAGAGGGAGAGAGAGAAAGACAAAGAGAATGAATGAAAGACAGAAGCCAGTCATTTTATAGCCTAATATAGGAAATGTTATCCCATTATTTCTTCTATACTCTGCTCATTAGAAACAACTCACTAGGTCAAACCCACACTCAAGGAGAGGGGATTCCACAAGGCTGTGACTACCAGGAAATATGGGTCATTGGGGACAACATCAGAGACTGTCAACCATACTGGGTTATTAAAAGTGAAAATGATGAACTTGTTTAGAAATAAACATTAAGAGCCAATGTAGCAAAATTCACCAGGTCTTCACATAACACATCCCATTTTACAAATTGGGAACTCAAGGCACAGAGTGGTTAAAAATATTTGCCCAAGGTCATTTAATGAGTGGCAAAACTGACACTCAAATCTCAGTCTAATTCCAAAGGCTAATTCTGACTCTGACCTTTCCTCCAAAAGTCCTTTAATGAGATCATTTATTTCAGATGGCTTCTATTCCCTTCTGTTTCTTCTCTTTCTGCCTATTTTTCTTTCCTTTTCCCCCCCCCCCCCAACCGCAACAGAAAGACTATTCAGAGACTGATATATTTTACCTTATTGTACCAACTATGAGATACCCTCAAGTGTGAGGTCATAGTTTTTCAGAAAAGAGATTATTTTTAAATGATAACCCATGGCCTATCCCACAGAACTGTTTCTTCTCCTCTGATGCCTTCTAAACAGAAGCTGGTGACATTAAGGCCACAATTTCAGCACACCTGCTCCTTGGTAACAACTGAGTTTCCTCCAGGTACCTCCAGTTTCATAGCTGCTCAGAACTTCCCCTCTAAAAGGCCTAGAGTCACTCTCAGAACAATATATCCATAGTTTAAAATACAACTTGAGTGGTTTAATCACACCCCCACCCCCACCCACTCCTTCCACTTCCCTTTCCCTCCCCCCTAGAGGCCCAATCAGTGAGATTTCAGCAATAATTTCTGTAGTCTGGGAAAATGCTAGGTCACACTTGGGAGTACCTGGCTGCCCAGAGGACAGTTTCAGTTCCCACTGCCCACCTACAAATAAGAACCAACTTGCACATTTAGAATGATCATTTTCTTTATGTAGCTGAAATAAATCTCAGACCACAAATTAAAGGTTGAAAGAAATAAACTTTATTTTTTAAATAATAATTTAATAATTTAATTTTAACCAAACATAATTTATTTTATGAACCTCATTTTATATAGGAGTAGAAACATAGTATGTCAATTCAAAGAGCCATCTTTAGGGTTGACTTGAGATCTGGGTGTGTTGGAGAGTGGGTTGGAGAAGGGGACTTTGGCCTTCAGTTGTTATCTGCCTGTACCTGCATCTATTGAGATATCTATCTTCAGGTGAGACATTGAGATGTCTATCTTCAGTCCTAAAGTCATTCTCAGCCTCTTGCACCTGACCATAGACCCCTCCAACCTGGCTGTATCTCAGATACATGGCCATCCCTCTCAGAGGTAGAGAAGACATTTAGTTGCACTTCTACCCCTTCTGGACAGGAAAATCCTACAAGTCTTGTGACCTCCCTGGAAACAAGGTACAACCTTACTCTTCTCCTAAATCCCTAAACTTTCTTAGGAAGGTTTCACTTCCTTCATTGGCCCCAGGAATTATCCCTGAGGATAAGCCACAGGACCCCTGCTCAGGAACCAATAACATCTCGCTTCCTCTCAGATGCTCCTCTTCTTCCCTGACCAGTTCTGTAGATTTTAATCTCAGGTTGACAGAAGGGAAAAGGGATGAACTGGCTTTGATGAACCAAATATTATTCTAAATCCTTTTGTCTTCTTCCTGGACCTGAACTTTTAAAACTTAAAAGGTAATATTTTACTCTTGTTCTCTGATTTTTCTGTAACAACCTTCTCTAAGACAATCCATATCTCAAAAATGGGGAAAAAGCCATAAGACAAACAAAAAGAATTCTAGGAAAACATATCAATTATTATCAAAATATAATTTCACTACAATTAAATACATTTTCCTGCCTTACATAAAATCCGTATCATTTCTTTTTATCATAGTCCTTCATTTTATTTCACATCCGCCCAAAGCAGGAAACTTGCTGAATGTCCTGAGTTAAGTGTCCCTGAAGCAAAAAAAGTATGAGAACAGCCCTACTTCTTACGGGAGGCTGTTACGGGTTGAATTGTGTACCCCAAAGAAATTCCCAGTACTTCAGAATGTGACTTTCTTTATTTGGAAATAGGGTAGTTGGAAATATAATTAGTTAAGATGAGGTCATACTGTGTCCTGAATAGAAGAGAAGAGACACAGAGACAGAGACACAGGGAAAAGATGGCCATGTGGTGACAGAGGCAGAGTTTGGATTGATGTAGTTACAAGCGAAGAACTCCAAGATGGCCAGCAAACACCAGAAACTAGAAGAGGCAAAGAAAGATTCTCCCCTACAGATTTCATAAGAAAATCTGGCCTTACATTAGAGGATGTCTCATAATTGATCCAATAAAGTAACTATAGCAATCTCTGAATGGTCTTGGAACATGGCCCTGTCAACACCTTGATTTTGAACTTCTAGCATCCAGAACTCTGAGACAACAAATTTATTATTTTAAGCCACCCAGTTTGTGGTAATTTGTAATGGCAACCCTAGGAAACAAATATAGTAGTCTAATTAAGGATGTAAGAACTCAGATATCACAAAGCAGTTATGGAATAATGCACTGTTAAACTGTGTGACACTAAAGAGAACAGCAAAAGATCTAGAGACTCCCAGACTTACCACCGCGCCCCCCCCCCCCCGAGTCTCTTGCCTAGTCTTAGGAGTGACTGGGTTGCTTTATTTATAACATTGACACAAAGAAGTTTATATCTCCCTGGCCTTTTGGGCCCTGTGCTCCAGGATCTCACACAATAAAGCCTCCATCTAAAGGTCATTACTCCCAAAGGAAGTGACTCTTCTTTTGAACACAAATGCCATAGGCTTCTGAGATTAAACAGGACAACACTTCACATCTCAGAAAGTTATACTTGCCATGATGAGACCCAAGATGGGACCAGCCATGTGGCTCTGAGCTTCACCTAGCCAGAACCTCAACCAACAGGAGAACTCTGTCTTATGAGACCTATTCTGAATGGTCTTTGTTTGCCTGAAATCTTGCTATTGGGTTATAACAGTGGATTCTACACATCTTGCTCGACCTGGTTCTGTTAAGTCCTCCTTTTTTTGGGAGGGGGGCCTCTTTGTTGTAGGCCACTAAATAAGTTGTCTCTACTGGGTCTCAATGCCCATGAGGTACATAACCAATAAATTATCCTTTCTATAGTTGCTGGATTGACTATTATACATTTTCTGTTTCAGAGAAGGAATCAAGAAACAAGGAAGGGGATTGGGCTCAAAGGGCAGAGTGGTAAGGGAAGGATGAGAAGTTAAATTTGGGGTTTAAAAAAGGATAAAGGAAATGAAAGTTGGCTGGGCTTGTTAGTCAGGAATCATCCTTGTGTCCTCATTTCCCCTTATCTCTTACATCTAAGTAATCAGCAGATCTTATCCATTTTATGTTCAAAATACATCTCAAATCTGTTCTTTTAAATGTCAATAACCACAACTTCTTTAGACCAGGCAACCATCATCTCTGCCTTAGATGACTGCTAAACCTTGTAACTGATCTCTCTTTTTCTAATCTTATCTCATATAATTTATTCTCTACAAAACAACCACAGTGATCTAAAATGATGAATAAAATAACTTCTGTCCTGTGATTAAAATTCTTTAACTTTCACTTTCAGCCAAGATGGACTAACAGATGACATCTATCTTCCTTCTCTAAGTAATTAGAAAAATGGACAAAAATGTATATAATAAGTATTTTTTCAGACATGTAGTACAGGACTATGATCCCCGAGAAAAAGTGATGAGGTGAGCCCTACAATTGCATGAACTTACTTCTTGGAGGCAATTTTCTGTCCACATCACTGAGGGGGTAAACTAAGCAGGTCTCTATGAGTTGCAGAGATAGAGACTTAACCAGGGGAGGTTAGGGTGGCTAGAATTTGTGGAGCAGAATACCAAAGAAGAGTGAGCAGCAGCAGCGGAGAGAGAGGGAATGAGAGAGGGTGCTCCAAAAGTCTGAGAGGGATCTCATTGAATCTTTGGCTGAGCACTGATCTGTGTATGTATAAGAGGAATCTACTCTTGGTCAGAGAAAGAACCACCTGAGAGGAATAAGCAGGACAATTCACAGACCTGGGAATAGTTTGTGTTCCTACCAGCCAGAGTAGAAAGACCTCATAATATATGGGGCATTGGGTAGTCCTCAAAAAAAAAAAAAAAAAAAAGAGTCCTTAGTAGTAGCACTAAATTAGCCCTAGATTAAAGGTTACTCTAGACCTGCTCTAACAAAGCTTAAAAGCAAGTCTTGAAATAAGCCAAATGATCCCAAGTAATTTAACAGTTCACCAGAACAAAATATAACTGTAGTTAAAGATATAGAACAAAATCCAGCAAAACAATATAAAATGCACAATGTCTGACATCCAAAAATAACCAAGCATGCAGACAGGACTTTTGGCTATGACAGAATAAAGAGGTATGTGATGGAACCAGAAAAGACCCTGAATAGCCAAAGAAATCCTGAAAAGAAAACTAAACCTTGAGGCATCACAATTCCAGACTTCAAACTGTATTACAAAGCTGTAATCACTGAGGCAGTATGGTACTGGCACAAAAATAACACACAGATCAATGAAACAAAATAGAGAATGCAGAAATGGAGTCACAAATGTATGGCCAACTAATCTTTGACAAACCAGGAAAGAATATCCAATGGAAAAAAGACAGTCTCTTTAAGAAATGGTTTTGGGAAAACTGGACAGCAGAATCATGTTGTGATCACAGCTGGGGCAAACAGCCTGACTAGACAGAATTGTAATAAGGAGATTCTGAAAAAGACAGAGCCAGAGCCATAGAGCGCTAGATTAGCTCTCCACCTATTCCTAGATGACTGGGAAACTACATACATGCACAGGGGGTACTGAAGAGAGCCCAGTGGAAAGTAAAAACCTAGGCATACTTGAGAACTAGCTAAAATTTGAAGTTACTCACTCTTTGGTCTACACATAGGTAAGTTAGCAGAGGAGTGAGTTAAAGCCTTATGGATTCAAGGTGTTTGAGCAAAATCTCTGTTCAAATCATTGGCTGACTACTAGGCTATGTTGATACAGAGATAACTTCTAGCAAGCCAAGACAGAAAAAAAAAAGAAAGAAAGAAAGAGGAAAGGAAAGAAAGAAAAGAAAAGACAGAATAAAAAATCTGGGCAGAGACCTCAGCAGGGGTCTGCAAGTCATGGGGGAGAAAGATTCCACCATTGAAGCCAAACAATTTTTTTTTAATCGGTGGGTGGGGGGGAATCAGAATAGAGACTTGCTACAATGCATTATTGAAATGCCTGATGTCAACCAAAAATTATGAGAAATGCAGAGAAACAGTAGAGTATGATTCACATTCAGGAAAAAAAATCAGTCAATAAAAACTAACTCTATATGCCCAGATGTTAGATTGAGAAGACAAACACTTCAAAGCAACTATTATAAATATATTTAAATAATTAAAACTTTATTCAAAGAATTAAAATAAAATATGAAAATGTTTGATAAGTAAGGAATGTCAATACAAAAATAGAAACTATAAAAAAGAACCAAAGGGGAATTCTAGAGTTGAAAAGTACAATAACAAAAATGAAAAATTCCCTAAATGGGCTTTATAGCATATTGGCAGAAGAGTAAATTAGTGACTTTGAAGATAAAATAGTGGAAATTTTCCAATCTGAAAAATAGAAAAAAGAATGAAGAAAAATGAATAGAGCCTCAAAGACTTGTGGGACAGCATCAGGCATACCCGTGTACCTATTATTGGAGCACCAGAAAGTGAGGAGAGAGAGAAAGAGTTAGAAAATTTTTGAAAAAATAAAGGCTAAAAATTCTCCAAGTTTTATGACAAACATTTATCTTCAAATCCAGGAAATTCAACAAACTCCAAGAATGATAAACTTAAGAGCTCCACCCTCAAACACATCATAGTGAAAAAGTTGAAAACCAAAGAAAAAAAGAAAATCTCAAAATCAGTAAAAAAAAATGATTCATCATGTACAAGGGAACAAAAATATGATTAAAAGCTAACTTCTCATCAGAAGTAATGGAGCCAAAAGGCATAAGAGTGACATATTCAAAGTGCAAGAAAAACCTTTTAATCAAGAATTCCATATCCATCAAAATTAAAAATAAGGAAGTTTCTGATGGTCAAAATTCAGAGAATGTGTTATTAGTCAACCTGTCATACAAGATATACTAAAGGAAGTTGTTTGGGCTTAAAGAAAGTGATACCAGGTGGTAAATACAATCCACAGAGAGAAATGAAGAGCACAGAAATAATAAATTGTGGGTAAATAAAACATATAAGCAAATATAATAAATAAGAAATGTATTTATAAATATATAATATATAGTTTATAAATAAATATATTTTCTCTTTTTTCTCTTACTTTCTTTAAAAATATGAGACTGTATAAAATAATAATTATACTAATATATTGTTGGTTTTATAACACATATACTAAATTATATGACAATAATAACACAAAAGAAGGAGATGGAGATGGAGTTATATTGGAGCAAAGTTGCTATATTTTCCTGGAATTAAGACAGTATTAACCTGCAGTAGATTGTGGTAATTAAAATGTACATTATAATCCCTAGAGCAACAACAACAAAAACTTTAAAAATAGTAATAAAGGGGCACCTGGGAAGCTCAGTCAGTTAAGTGTCTCACTCTTGATCTCAGCTCAGATCTTGATCTCAGGGTCCTGAGTATGAGCCCTGCATTGGGCTGTATGCTGGGTGTGAAACCTACTTAAAAAAATAGTTATAAAAAGTCAAAATAGGAAAAACAATTATATACTAAAATGTTTGTTTGACACAAAAAAAGTACAACCAGGGAATAATAGAGAAACAAAATAAAAGCCATGAGATCTATTGAAGACAGATAAGAAAATGGCATATGTAAGTCTAACCATGTTACATATTATGTTAAATATGAATAGACTAAATATTCCGATCAAAACGCAGAGTGTCAGACTGGAAGAAAAAACAACATCCAATGATATGCTGTCTACAAGAGAAAGTTTGGATTCAAAGACACAAATGGATTGAAAGTAAAAGGATGGTGTGATTGTTAATTTCATGTGTCAACTTGGCTGGACCATAGTGCCAAGATATTTAGTCAAACATTATTCTGGACATTTCTGTAAAAAAATTTTTTTGGATGAAATTAACATTTAAGTGAATGAACTTTGAATAAAGGACATTACCCTCCATAATATGGGTGGGCCTTCTCCAAATCAGTTGAAGGTCTTAATAGAACAAAAGCTGACCTCCCCTGAGCAACAAGGAATTCTGCCAGTAGGTGGCCTTTAGATCAAACCATGACTCCCCTGGGTCCTCACTCTGCCAGCCTACTCTGTAGATTTTGACTTATCAGGTGAGCCAATTCCTTAAAAATAAATGCGTGTGTGTGTGTGTGCGTGTGTGCGCATGCACGCACACGCACTGTTGATTCTGTTTCTCTAGAGAACCTTGACTAATATAGATGACCAAAAGTATACAGTAACCATAAGGAAGCTGGAGTGGCCATATTAACATCAGACAAGTAAATACTGAAACAAGAAATCCTACTAGAAGAGGAGGGGGAAATTTCATGAGAATAAAAAGAGTTAAATTTCAAGAGGATAAAGAGTTTTCTTCAGTGAAGAAATATAAAAATTATAAAAGTATATATGCACCTAACAGCAGAGCTCTAAAATACATAAAACAGAAAGTGACAGAATTAAAAGGAGAAATACACAATTCAACAATTATAGTTGGAAACTTCAACACTCCCTTCTCAGTAATTGATAAAACTAAGTGGTAAACAAGAATATAGAGGACTTGAACAACACAACCAACTTGACCTAACTGGCATTTACAGAACACTATACCCCCAAACAACAAAATAGACCTTCTTTTCAAGTATCCATGGAACATTCGCCAGGATAGACCATATGCTAGACCATAAAAACAAGTTTCAATAAATTTATTTTTTTAACTTTTTAAAAAGGGTTTTTTCATGTTGAGAGAGAGAGAGAGAGAGAGAGGGAGGGGTGGAGAGAAAGAGGGAGAGAGAGAGAATCCCTATGCAGGGCTTAAACTCACAAACCATGAGATCATGGGACATGAGCCAAAACCAAGAGTCAGACACTTAACTGCCTGAGCCACCCAGGTGCCTCTCAATAAATTTGAAAGGATTGAAGTTATTTAAATTTCAATTTAATTATTAAATTATTTTTGACCACACCAAAGTAGTTAGAAGTCAACAACAAAAAGAAATGTGAACAAATCAGAAATAGTTAGAAAATAAACAACACATTTCTAAACAAACCTTGGCTCAAAGAAGTCACAAGGAAACTTGGAAAATATCTTAGACTGAATAAGAATGAAACATGACATATCAACATTTATGGAAGGCAGATAAAGCAGTGCTTAGAGGGAATTTTATGTCTTTAATCACTGATATTAGAAGGCAGAAAGATCTAAAATCAATAACCTAAGCTACTGCTTCAAGAAGCAGAATAAGTCTACCGTGCCAATTTTCTGAAAACTAACCATAAAAAAATTGTAAACAGGTTCAGAGGAAATCATATGGTACAATATGGAACCAAGATAAGAATGATGTCATACTTCTTGTTGAAAACTATGCAATTAGAAGACAATGGGGCTTCTTTACCGCTTTACTTCTTTACTGAAAGGAGAAAGCTGAAATCTAGAATTCTTTAACCAGCAAAAATATATTTGAAGAATGAGAGTGAAATAAAGTTATTTTCAGACAAAGCAAAGACAATTTATTTACAGGAGATCTTTCCTATAAAAATATGATAAAGGAAGTTATAGAGGCACATAAAAAATGATAACAGATGGAAATTTGGATATACACAAAGGAATGAAGAATACCAGAAATGATTACAAAGTGAGAAATGGTAACTTTTCAGTTGAAAAACGTGGTGGACATCACCTTGACCAAGTGATAAAAATTATCAACAAGACAAAATTACCAATAAGACAAATTGACATGCTGTTCTTCCTGATGTGATATATTGAAGAGGACACAATATCACTTATATAATACTCATGCCAAAAATGTCTAACTTGAATGCAACTGTGATGAAATGAACAAAACCAGCTGAGGGATGCTCTATGCTCTATTTTAAAGAAAACTAGAAAGATATGACAAGTCAATGTAATACGATCCTGGACAGAATACAGGATCAGAGGGAAAGGAAAATGACTATAAAGGACATTATTGGGGAAACTGGTAAATTTTAAATATGTACTGAATATTAGATTATAACATTATATCAGTATTAAATTCCTGCATCTGATGACTGCATGGTAATTATGCAAGAGAATATCAATATCATTTTTCTTAGAAAACACAAACTAAAATATTTAGGGTAAAGGGTATTATGTCTATATGATATATTTTTTTTTTAACGTTTATTTATTTTTGAGACAGGGAGAGACAGAGCATGAATGGGGGAGGGTCAGAGAGAGAGGGAGACACAGAATCTGAAACAGGCTCCAGGCTCTGAGCTGTCAGCAGAGCCCAACGCGGGGCTTGAACTCACGGACCGTGAGATCATGACATGAGCCGAAGCCGGGCCGAAGCCGGATGCCTAACCGACTGAGCCACTCAGGCGCCCCTCTATATGATATTCTTAAATGATTCTACATACACACACACACACACACACACACACACACACACACATATACACATGTGTATATACATATAATGTGTGTGTGTATATATATGTATATGTATACACACACACGTATGCAATAAGCACAGCGACCCTCTATGCATACACACCACCTTGACATTTAGCATTTGCAATGAGGAGATGGGTCTAGAATCTCTTACTTTTTTCTATCTCAAAAATTATGACTCTGATTTCTGTCATCTTTTGCATCTCAGTCACTTCCCTCAACTTACCCCAAAGCCACTCCATAATCGATTTCCCACTCCCTCTCCCACAGAGGACAGCTGTTATAAATAAGCTCTGTTCATTTAAGGAAGTAGAGAAAAAACATGAACATAATGGAGAGAGTAATGGAAAATATAAAAACACACTAAACTTCTAGAGATGAAAAAAATGCACTGCAAAATATTAAACCTTGTGGGTTTTTTACCATTCAATTGACAAGCCCTTTCCCCATATTGTACAGCAACTCCTGAAACATCATTTCCTTCAGGCATTCTTCCCAGATTGATTCAAAGAAAGAGACTACTCATGACACTCCTATAGCTACTTCCTTTGTGCACATTTAACTTGGATTGACCTGTTCTAAAAGGCAATCATCCTTGACCTGTAATAACATATGCATTTGCCTGTTTATTTGTGGCTTGACTTAATGTGCTAAATCAGACTGTGAATCCTCTATATGCATATCCATGTCAGTGAATCTGTCTTTGATTTTAAAGGGACTGTCTTCTCATAGTTTAAAAGGACTGGCCTTGGGGCACCTGGGTGGCCCAGTCAGGTGAGTGTCAGACTTCGGCTCAGGTCATGATTTCATGGTTGGTGAGTTCAAGCCCCGCCTTGGGCTCTGTGCTGACAGCTCAGAGCCTGGAACCTGTTTCAGATTCTGTGTCTCTCTGCCCCTCCCCTGCTCACACTCTGTCTCACTCTTTCTCTCAAAAATAAATATTAAAAAAATAAAAGGACTGGCCTTACTATCAAAAAAATTAATCAAAATAGAAATCTGATGCCCCACTTTCTTTCATCAGACTTTATCCCTAAATCCCTAATAGAAAGTAAATACAGGATTTCTGCTTTGAGGAAAATAGAGGAGATATACATCTCTCTAGTCTTCCTACTAAGTACAACGAAAAACTCTAGATGTTATATTTAAAGACTAGAGACCTCAGGACCCAAGGAATGACATAGTGGTGGATTACTTTTTTTTTTTGCCTCATATACCCAGACTGGGTGTTGAAAGAAGATGGCAACTTGGAAATGCCAACAAACATAGACATGAAAGTCCCAATAAAAGCTTACTTTCTCTAGCCAAGAACCAGAAAGATGAAAAACTTTGAGGCAATAGCTGTTTTACCAAATGCAACAAGAGAAAAAATACCTTGGCCTGAGCCTAGGGCCCTCCAAAGCACAATCCATAAAAGGAAAAATTGATAGGTGAGACTTAGCAAAAGTTAAAATGTTTTGGTCTGTGAAAGACCCTACTAAGTGGATACAAAGGCAAACAAACTATAGTCTGGGAGAAATTATTTCAAAACATATATCTGACAAAGGACTAGTATCTAGAAAATATAAAGAGCCCTCAAAATGTAATAGTAAAAACCAAACAATCCAATGAGAAAATGGGAAAAAGACATAGACATTTTACTAAAAAGGATATACAGATGGCACACAATACCTGCAAAGATGTTCTATTTTATTAGCCAGTAGGGAAATGCAAATTAAAACCACAAGCAGATATCATTATACAACAATCAGAATGACTAAAACAAAAAATAATGGCAACACCATATGTTGATGAAGATGAACTAGATCCCTCACACACTGCTGGTGAAAATGCACAATGGGAAATTTGGCAATTTCTTCTACTCAACAACAACAATGGTATGCAACTACCATATAACGAAGGAATGAAACTCTTGAGCATTTATCCCAGAGAAATGAAAATTTATATTCACCCAGAAACCTGTACATGAATGTTTATTGCAGCTTTATTTACAATAATCAAAAACTAGAAGAACACAAGTGTCCTTCAATGCGTAAATGGTTTTAAAAACTGTAGTACATTCATACCACGAGATACTACTAGGTAATAAAGGAATGAGCTATAGATATATACAACAACTTGGATAAATCTCCAGAGAAGTAGGCTGAGTGAGAAAAGCCAATTCTTAAAGGTTACATACTGTATGATTTTATTTATATAACATTTCTGAAATGACAAAATCATAGAAATGGTGAGCATATTTGTGGTTGCCAGGAATTAAGGAAGTAGTGGGGCTGCAAGGAAAGTGGATAGTGCTATTAAAGGGCAACATAATCTTGAATATCGATATCAATGACCTGGTTATGATACTGTGCTCTAGTTTTTCAAGATATTATCATTGAGGGAAACTGGGCAGAGAGTGCACAAGATTTCTGTTTTATTTCTTACAACTACATGTGACTCTACAATCATCACAAAATAAAAAGCTTATGTTTAAAAAAGTAAATACATTGGATGAGATTACATTTGGCTGTTTTTAGTTTTTTAGACCTTAGCGTAAAAAATATTTTTATTAGAGGAGCCTTCAGGGAGAACAGGATGACCCCAGGTGCCTTGGCCTTGTGAAAAGAAGGTGGGCACACACTAGAGGCTTAAAGGACCAGAAGCCAGATACAGAAGTTAAACTTCATCAACTTCTTAATTAAGTCCAGGACTGGCATTAGTCATTTAATGATTTATCATTAAAAAGTATTAGTCTATTACTGATTTCCTTTTATGCATCATACTATTTATATTTATGTATTTTTTTTTACTCCACAGGATCATTTCACAATTCACAAGCACCCAGTGCCAGCCAGCAACAGGACATATCATTCTTAATATTCCTTCCTCTATAAGACAAAATTATTTCAATAATAACCATAAAATTAAATAAGTAATCCTGATGGCCAGAAAAGAAAACAGACAATAAAAGTTTTCTTTTATTTAAATGTTTGTATGTTTACTGACATATATGACAGTAAAAATATATATAAATATAAATAGTATGATTCACATAAGGAAATCAGTAATAGATTAATACTTTTTTTTTTTTCAACGTTTATTTATTTTTGGGACAGAGAGAGACAGAGCATGAACAGGGGAGGGGCAGAGAGAGAGGGAGACACAGAATCGGAAACAGGCTCCAGGCTCCGAGCCATCAGCCCAGAGCCTGACGTGGGGCTCGAACTCAGGGACTGCGAGATCGTGACCTGGTTGAAGTCGAACGCTTAACCGACTGCGCCACTCAGGCGCCCCAATAGATTAATACTTTTTAATGATAATACATTTTTGGAGTCAAAGATTAAAAACCCTTATATTTACATATTAGTATGTTATAATAATGAATAATAACAGCTTAAGAACAAATGAAAAAAAACAACTGAAAAGAAATTTTCGTTTTAGAGATATTAATATGCAAAAAAACTATTTTGAATGAACTAAAATTTGCCCTCACTAAACAAAAATATTACATCTCAAATTTTACATTCTGTCTTACCATTTTAAATTTCAAACACAAGTAAAAAGTCTAAGCGGTCACATAGAAAGATGGAATTTTAGTAACTCAAGTTGTGTGTCCTTGTTTTTACAAGCACTATGGTATGAGGGTTTATTTCTAATCTTCTATTTAAATTTGGAAATACATGATACCTCTAGGGTTAGAGACAGAAAGCAAACTCAAATTATTCTGTCCCATTACTGACTTACTCTTGAAACAAAAGCATGTGGCTAAGACCTAATATTTTGGAAGCTGACTGTGTAACTGGGAATTTACCATATTAACTTTCAGGAAGAATGCAGTATTTATTAAAGTATAAGGAATAAAAATGTGCTAATTTTAAGTTTACCTCTATTATTAAAATGTGAGAGAATGTCAACAACTGTTTAGAAGTTAGACCAATCAAAGATTTTATTGGGGATGAGTATGTTATCACTGACATTATTTAGAATTGCTGAAACATGGTGATAATCAAAAGCGTATCTACTTTAACTTGACTTTACAATTGTTTTTAGAACCTCCAAAGAAAATGCAGCCCCTATTGCCTGCACCCAGGGGTGATCACTTCCATCATCTCATACCTATTTTGCCATTATGTGAACCACCTGGACCTGTAGTGTATACCCTGATTGGTCTCTCCTACCAACGATAAACTGCTTCTTAGATTTGTAGCAGGAAAATAACTAAATCTGTTAAGGATAGCAGAACAGAACTTCCTTTCCCACCTCCTTTTCTATTGCAATGAGAAGTCATTCAACATATTCTTGGCAACTACGAGGAAACCTTTCACAGGATGGAATAAAAGAGATTCATCCAGAGAACAGTGTTCTGGCAATTTGGTGGGGGAGATGTATTTGTAATATTTAAGAAAGTGCTTCTTGCCTCCTGTTTACCCCTTTTGCATATGGTCTCCTTTGTATTGAAGAATAGCTTACTAGTTCTTTCAGAGAAGATTTGTAGATACTGAACTCTCTTAGCTGTTGTAAGACTAAAATTTCCCTGTTTTCACTGCTCTCATGCAATGGTTCAGCTTGGTGGTTCTCAAGTATAGTCCCTACAACAATAGAATCGGAAATATGTAGGACCTTATTAGAAAGTGTGTTCTCAGCCCACCTAAAACCTCCTGAATCAGAAACTCTGGGGGTTATGTTTTCATAAACCCTCCAGATGATTCTGATGCACACTAATGTTGGAAAGCCACTGATTTAACTAGGTAAAGACTCTTAGGTTGATACTAATTTTTTCCTCGGTGTTTCGAGAATATAATGTTACAGCCTTTTACCATCTACTATACTGATAAAAAGACTACTGTCATTCTGTCTTTATATTATATCCAACCATATGAAATTTCCAGTATTCAACCATATTTTATTGAGGTATATTTACAAATAATAAAATTCACCAGTTTGAAGTATATAATTAAATGAGTTTTGGCAAATGTACAACAATGTAACCACCATCACAATCAAGATATAAAACATTTCCAACACCCAAAATGTTCCCTCAACACCCATTACAGTCTATCCTCTCTTGCTATGCTGGCAATCTACTCTTGATCACCATAGATTACATGGAATTTTCTAGAATTTCACATACTTGGAATCATACAGCGTATGCTTGTTTGTATCTTGGCCCTTTCATTTAGCATAATGCTTTTGGGCTTTATTCATTTTACTGTATTTGCCAGTAATTTGCTCCTTTTTTTTTTTTTTTTTTTTTTTTGGCTGGCTAACATTCTACTATATGGATAAACTGCAATCTGTTCATCTGTTCACAAGTAGTGGACATTTGGGTCAGTACATTTGTCTTGCTTTCTAGCTATTTACAGAGGGAGGGCAATTCCCATAGCAGTTACTCCTTCATAAGCAGAAACAGAGTTCCTACTCAGTCATTTTTGATCTATAGTGATCTTTATTTCACCTGGCCTAATCCAATAGATAATCTGTCCTATTTTTTTTTAAACGTTTATTTTTGAGAGACAGAGAGAGGCATGAGTGGGGGAGGGGCAGAGAGAGAGACACACAGAATCTGAAACAGGCTCCAGGCTCTGAGCTGTCAGCACAGAGCCCAACGTGGGGCTTGAATCCATGAACTGTGAGATCATGACCTGAGCCGAAGTCAGATGCTCAACTGGCTGAGCCAGCCAGGTGCCCCATCCCGTCTATCTTGAAGTTCTAAGGTTATCTCTTTCACCTTGACTTTTTTTTTTAACCTAATTTCCTATATTTCCACTCTACTATATCTAGATTTGGATTTGTTTTTATTTATTCTACTTAATTCATTTGTACAATTTCTGCCTGAAGACTCATATCTTTCTTTGATTCTCAAGATTTTTAGCCATTATCTGTTTAAATATTTGCTCTCTTCCTATCTCTGTTTTCTTTCTCTGCAATCCCTACCAGACCTATGATATAACTTATTTCAACTTCCACAACTCCTAATTTCCCTTTTGGTTTTTCTGTTTTTTTCTCTCTGTGCTCTGCATTCTGCGTAATTTCTTTATATGTATTCTGTAATTCTAATTCTGTAAGTTTCTCTTTAGCTACTCTGAATTACTATTTAACCTTGTTTTCTCAATGAGTTTTCTCCATATTTTAACTTCCAGGGTTCCTGTATGTTCTAGTTATTTATTGCCACATAATAAACTATCTCAAAACTTAGCAGCTTAAAACAATCTTTTTATTTTGCTTGTGATTTCATACATGAGGAATTCAGAAAAGATTCCGTCAGAGGTTCTGGCTTAGGGCCTCTTCTGCAGTTGCAGTCAGACAGTGGTTAGAGCTCGCACAGCAGTGACAGAAGACACTGCATATGGCCAGAGATCTCTCTTTCTTTAGTCACCCGACCTCTACATGTGGTCATTTTGCATGGGCTAACTTGGGCTTCCTCACCCCTGCCAATTCCTAAGCAGTTGAACTACTTACATGGCAGCTCAGGACTCCAGCACAAGTGATCCAGTTAGCAAGGCAAAAACTGCGCCACATTTCTGATATAGTCTCAGAAGTCACACAGCATCACTTATACCTCAATTTTTAAATAGTTTTTTCAATGTGCATTTGTTTATTTTTGAGGGGGCGGGGGAGAGACAGAGGGAGTGGAAGAGAAAGGGAGAGAGAATCCCAAGCAGGCTCCACACTGTCAGCATGGAACCTGATGCAGGGCTCGATCTCATTAACCCTAAGATCATGACCTGAGCTGAAATCAAGAGCTGGTCACTTAACGGAACTTTGCCACACAGGTGCCTCCACTTATACCTCACTGTTTTCATTGCAAGTGAGTCACAATCGTGTCCCTCAAAGGAGTTGACATAGACCTCACACTTTTTGATGGAAAGAGTATGAAGGAAATGTTGTAAGAGAAAAGCATGAGGGATGGGAAACATTGCCGTGGCCATCCGTGTGTAACCATTTTGGAAGATACAGTCTGCCATGCTACACGATTCTTTTCAAATTCTTCCATTTTAAAGAAGTATGTCCTATTCTTTCAAGTTCTATTCCTACCCTCCCCTACTTTCTTAATACTTTTAAGCATACTTAAAGTCCCTTTTGCATTTGTGCCCTTGGTTGTGGATAAGACCCCCATCAAGCTTTTCCAAGATTGCCATTGCTGAGCATTCAATGGGATTCACTGATCACACACAAATGTTTAACTTAGATTTTTGGCACAGGGCTGCTATGTGATGAGGTTATTGTGAGAATTCGAGCCCTACATAGGCAACACAGAATAAGAATCTTTCTTTCTTTCTTTCTTTTGCTTTCTTTCTTTCTTTTTAATGTTTAGTTTTGAGAGACAGAGAGACAGAGCATGAGTGGGGGGGGGGGGGGGAGAGAGAGAGGGAGACACAGAATCAGAAGCAGGCTCCAGGCTCCGAACTGTCAGCACACAGCGTGACATAGGGCTTGAATCCATGAACCGAGAGATCATGACCTGAGCCGAAGTCGACGCTTAACCGAATGAGCCATCCAGGTACACCAAGGACCTTCATCTCTTAGCTCTGTTAGTATCCATGTCCCAAGGATAGGAGCCTGGCCCATGGTCTGTGGGGGGCCTAACTATAGGCTATTCCCATGTGCAGAAGTAGAGACTTGACTGCCCTTTCCAGTTGTTAAAATCCATACCCCAAGATGCTGGGTAGCATTCATCTCTGTGGATTCTCAATTTTTGACACATGGAAATTTCTATTTCTTATTTAGTAGCTCAGACACTTTTTTTTGTTTATTTTTGAGAGAGAAAGAGAGAGAGTGCATGGGGGAGTGGGAAACAGGATCTGAAGTAGGCTCTGTGTGGACAGCAGAGAGCCCAATGCGGGATTCTAACTCACAAACTGTAAGATCATGATGACCTGAGCCGAAGTCAGACACTTAACTGACTGAGGCACCCAGCGCCCCTCAGCTATACACTTTTTAAAAAAAATGTTTTTAGTGTCTAGCAATTTTATGTGCCAGGGGTGGAAAGAGGATTTCCCGTGTTTTCTTGGTCCTCATTTTGATGAAAGTTAACTGTGTTTCTAAATATAGAGTTTTGGATTGCTGAATGCTTGCATTTAATGAACAGATAAGCTCTTTTTTTTTTTATGGATTACCTAACCTCATTTTAGGAGGAAATGAGAGAATAAGGCTTTTGTGTGGAGAGACCAAGAAGGCATGGGTGTGTATTTGAAGAATAGACACGTTCGGAACCTATTGGATTCAGGTCACAGATGTCAAGGACCCATTCTTGAAGAGTTGTTTCAGTGTAAGTCTGCTCCCCCCCCATAAAATTCCAGAGGACTCTGGAGACAGTCACTATTCAGTGACCTTTCTATCCCTATCAACTGACTATCCAGTCATCAGTTGAGTAGGAACTCCAAACTGTGTATTCTCAGAACCCTTGACCACAGGCTTTCCACTTGAGAGATGAGGCATAGCAACACCCTGCCCTGCCATGATCCTATCCATGCCACAATGTTTAGCAGCCCCAGGAAAACTCCTCAGAAAACTGAAGTGACCATTCTGGGAACCCAGCAAGGTTTGGCTTACTTTTACATCATGAAGAAATAAAGCATTATAGAGCACCAAAAACCAGGGCAGCTAGAGGGCTCATCCATGTCACAAGTGCAGATTTTAGACACAGGTGAGATAGGAGGTAATGAGAATTCCTAAGGAAATGCAATCTAATCCAGCAGAGTCAGTTCTCAGGGGGAAAATGGGATTTTACTAAAATTAGTCTTCAGGGCATTTTCTCCCATCTCCACCTCTTCTTGATACTTATTCAAAGGGAATTATTTTCAGACTTCTGAAATTGTCCTTTATTTTATTTTATCTTTTATTTTTATTTTTTTTATATTTATTTATTTTTGAGAGACAGAGAAAGACAGAGCACAAGTGGGGAAGGGGCAGAGAGAAATCGAGACACAGAATCAGAAGCAGGCTCCAGGCTCCAAGCTGTCAGCACAGAGCCCGATGCAGGGCTTGAACTCACAAACCATGAGATCATGACCTGAGCCAAAGTCAGAAGCTTAACCGAGTGAGCCACCCAGGCACCCCTGAAACTGTCCTTTAAAATGGATACTTGGGAGGGTTAATATTTATACAACTGCTCTTGTATAAGCAAAATGATAATGATAAAGATGACTCACCAAATACTACCCATTCCCCAAGGTCCAGTCAAATTCTGGCCCCCGTTGTGAAGTCTTTTCTGTCAACACCAGTCCATTCTGACCTCTCCTTTCCTCTGAGCTCCAATTTACTGTCTATTCCACTCACTGTTCATCTCACACATGCCTCAGGATTTTTCCTGCCATTGTCTGAAGTTATTTACTTCTAACGTTTTTTGTAAACTTCTGATACATCGAGGTTGTGTCTCTTTAACCAGATTATAGAATTTTTAAGTCCAGGAATATACATTGCACATCTTCATTTTAATAATTTATAGCACTCACCATGGGCTAAGCATGACACAAGGGCTCCATAAATATTAATAAATGATAGCTTGTTTGTTCCTTCTTTTGTTTGGAAGCTTACATGCTACACCATATATTCAGAAACTGGGATGCTCTGGAATACAAAGAACCCATGAAGAAGTGATTCAGTCTCACCATGCTTCGGTTTCCCACCACAGCATGGAGATGACAATACTTGCTAGTCTCTGTTACACTGGTAGATGAGGACCTTGTTGTTGTGGGTATTAGTTTTTTAATCATACGACACAAATAACTTTAAATATAAGCTTACTTATATAAAGTGTACCTCACTTTACACAAGTGACATAGCTCTGAAAAATTGGATGAAAAATGAGTTTTCACTGATTTATTGTTTGACTTCATCATTTAAAGTTTGATATGGGTCTGTCAGTTGTGAAATCAGTTATGCAGTAGGAACTTGAAAATAAAGAAAAAACAAAGCTCGGGTCAGATTGAATTGACTTGAGATAAGGACTCTGCCCTAATTTCTACATTTATAAATCCAGACTTTTCTTCTTCACTATCCTCCAACAACATAGAGAAGATCCACCAGTGATCCATCATTCAAATCCCTCTATGTCTGATCTGTACAGTCCCTGCTCTTGCATATTCTCTTCTGACCCCACGTGGTGAAACTACAAATGGAGTAAGCCAACTTCCTGCTTTCAGGGCTCTTGAGCCTTGAACATCAAGCTCCTCTGAGGATCATATAGCCCTGTAGATTTCACCATTACCAATCTCTTCAACCCCCCAAGGGTATCACCACCACCAGAACTCAAAGTAACTGACTTTGCTTCCCACTTAGCTGGAAAAAAAAAATATGCAAGTGTGTGTGTGTGTGTGTGTGTGTGTGTGATAAAATAGGAACAATCTCAACAAAATTGCTACTTTGTTTAACCCCACTCACAACCCTCCCTAACAAACTTATGTAACTGAGATGTGATTTTGGGTTTCCCTCTATCAGAGACCTAAGCAATTTGACCTAAGCCCTAAACCCACATTTCTCTACCTGTATAGGTCAAGAGACCCTCCTTAAGGTTTATGCAAATGCAACACTTAATTGCCTTTGCCTTATCTATTCCTTTTGCACCTTGTGTTTTGTCTCTAAGGAGCCCCTGACAGCCAGGATGCTCATCTTGGCCCCTTCACTATTTTCCACAGGAAATCCTATCACAATAATGGTTTTGTGAATTTCATAACTTCACTGAAGGCTTAAGGAATTATTGGGAGGTATCATTTGGGACACACCCTGACTTTCACCAGTGAAGTGAAATTTACACCCCATCTCCTATGTCAGAAGCCATCCAAACAAAGCACTTGTTTCTAATCCATGATCTTCAACACCATTAGCCATTGAAGTGTAGCTCACTTCCTAATGTTTATTTTCTTTTTCCTTTTTTTTTAAATGTTTTTATTTATTTAATTTACATCCAAGTTAGTTAGCTTATATTGCAACAATGATTTCAGGGGTAGATTCCTTAATGCCCCTTACCCATTTAGCCCATCTTCCCTCCCACAACCCCTCCAGTAATCCTCTGTTCTCCATATTTAAGAGTCTCTTATGTTTTGTCCCCCTCCCTGCTTTTATATTATTTTTGCTTCCCTTCCCTTGTGTTCATCTGTTCTGTGTCTTAAAGTCCTCATATGAGTGAAGTCATATGATATTTGTCTTTCTCTGACTGACTAATTTCACTTAGCATAATACCCTCTAGTTCCATCCACATAGTTGCAAAGGGCAAGATTTCATTCTTTTCGATTGCTGAGTAATATTCCATTGTATATATATATATATATATATATACCACATCTTCTTTATCCACTCATCCATTGATGGACATTTGGGCTCCTTCCATACTTTGGCTATTGTTGATAGTGCTGCTATAAACATTGGGGTGCATATGTCCCTTCGAAAAAGCACACCTGTATCCCTTGGATAAATACCTAGTAGTGCAATTGCTGGGTCGTAGGGTAGTTCTATTTTTGGTTTTTTGAGGAAACTCCATAGTGTTTTCCAGAGTGGCTGCACCAGCCTGCATTCCAGCCAACAATGCAAAAGAGATCCTCTTTCTCAGCATCCTGGCCAGCATCTATTGTTGCCTGAGTTGTTAATGTTAGCCATTCTGACAGGTGTAACGTGGTATCTCATTGTGGTTTTGGTTTGTATTTCCCTGATGATGAGTGATGTGGAGCATTTTTTCATGTGTCGGTTGGCCATCTGGATGTCTTCTTTGGAGAAGTGTCTATTCATGTCTTTTGCCCATTTCTTCACTAGATTATTTGTTTTTTGGGTGTTGAGCTTGAGAAGTTCTTTATCGATTTTGGGTACTAACCCTTTATCTGGTATGTCGTTTGCAAATATGTTCTCCCATTCCATTGGTTGCCTTTTAGTTTTGCTGATTGTTTCCTTCTCTGTGCAGAAGCTTTTTATTTTGATGAGGTCCCAGTAGTTCATTTTTGCTTTTGTTTCCCTTGCCTCCGGAGACGTGTTGAGTAAGAAGTTGCTGTGGCCAAGATCAAAGAAGTTTTTGCCTACTTTCTCCTCTAGGATTTTAATGGCTTCCTGTCTTACATTGAGGTCTTTCATCCATTTTGAGTTTATTTTTGTGTAAGGTGTAAGAAAGTGGTCCAGGTTCATTTGTTCAACTGGACATGTTGCTGTCCAGTTTTCCCAGCACCACTTGCTGAAGAGACTGTCTTTATTCCATTGGATATTCTTTCCTGCTTTCTCAAAGATTAGTTGGCCATACATTTGTGGGTCCATTTCTGGGTTCTCCATTCTGTTCCACTGATCTGAGTGTCTGTTTTTGTTGCAGTGCCATACTGTCTTGATGATTACAGCTTTGTAATACGGCTTGAAGTCACACTAATGTTTATTTTCTGAGGTGAGTCTGTCCATTCTGCCCAGTCTTCAGATTTTTGTCATTCTGAAAAATGAAAATTTCAACATCTCCTTTTATTCATCTTTTTTTAAACTTTTGTTTCCATTTCCAGTGGAAAGGCTTTTATTTTTTTCAACAGTTGAAGCCTTATTCCACCACTCATTATGGGGGTTCTACCATCCTCTAAGGCCTTGCTCTACCAATTATCTCTTTTTTTTTTTTCCTGCAACTCTCCCCACAGCCTACAGACATGCCAAGTTAATTTCCTTTTAAAAGAAACAAACATTATTAAACTAAAAAGTTTCTGCATAGCAAAGGAAACAATCAACAGAATGAAGAGACAACCTACAGAATGGGAGAAAATATTTGCAAACCATACAGATGATAAGGGGCTAATAGCCAAAATATATAAGAAACTCAAACCACACAATAGGTAATCATCATCATCATCATCATAATAATAACTCAATTAAAAAATGGGAAGGACCTGAATAAACATCTCTCAAAAGAAGACACACAAATGGTCAACAGATATATGAAAAGGTGCTCAATATCACAAATCATCCAGCAAATGTAAATTAAAACTGCAATGAGATATCACCTAACCTCTGTTAGAGTGGCTACAATAAAAAAGACAAAAGCTAACAAGTGTTGGTGAAAATGTAGAGAAAAGGGATATCTTGTACCCTGTTGGTTGATTATAAATTGGTGTAGTCATTGTGGAAAACAGTATGGAGATTCCTCAAAAAATTAAACATAGAACTACCATATGATCCAGCAATCCCACTTCTGGGTATATACACAAAGGAAATAAAATCAGGATCTCAAAGAGATATCTGCAATGCCCATGCTCACCAAAGCGTTATTCGCAAGAGTCAAGACATGGAAACAACCCAAGTGTCCATAAACAGATAAATGGATAAAGAAGATATGATATATATATACAATGGAATACTATTCAGCCCTTAGAAAGAAGGAAATCCTGCCTTTTGTGATAACATGGATAAACCTGGAGAACATTATGCTAAGTGAAATAAACCAGATGGAGAAAAACAAATACTGTGTGATCCAACTTATATGTGGAACCTAAAAAAAAAAAAAAAGTGAAACTCATAGAAGCAGAGAGTAAAAAGAGTGGTGGCTTCTAGGAGCTTGGTTGGGGGATAGGGAGATGTTGATCAAAGTGTACAAGGTGTAGTTACATTGAATGAAAAAATCTAGAGATCTAATGTATATGCCTGATTGCTATACTTAATAATACTGCACTGAACACTGGAAATATGCTAAGAGAGTAAACTTCTGCATTTATCATGCCAAAATTGGTAACTGTGTAAGGAGATGACATGTTAATTAGCTGGACTAGAGTAATTATTTGACTATGTTTATGTATATCAAATCATCTTGTTGTACACCTTAAATATATACAATTTTTATTAAAAACATATAAATAAATGGAAAAGAGAAACAAAACAATTAAAATGTCTTCTATTGTACTTTACTTCAAGTTATTATCCTATATTTTTTTCTCTCCTCATGGTCAGGCAACAGAGTTTTCTACCTTGGTGTCTCTGGTTCCTCTGCTCCTGCTCAGTTCCTTACCCAATACAACCTGACTTCTGTCCCAGATGCCATTAAAACTGGTATCTCCTTTATCACCAATGACCTCCTTTTGCTAAGTAATGGCTAACAATAATAATGGTTAGGATTTAATGAAGGCTCACTATGCATCAATGCTTCTCAGAGTAAGTACTCATACATCTACAATCTCATTTGTTGTCCCAATAGTCATATAAAATGGATACTAAAATTATTCCCATATTACATGGCAGAAAAAAGCCTTGGAGAGGTAAAATAAGGCATCACACAGCTATAAATTGCCGAGCCAGGACTTGAACCCAATTCTTTTTCACTCCAGTACCAGTGATTGGATGTCTAGGTCATATACTTTCTCTCTCTGTAAATTGTAACACTGTTACCACTCCCTCTTTTGTGCAATTCTTTACTGTTTTAGTTTGCATGAATCCACTGTCTCCTACTCTCTGCAACTATTCAGTGTCTGTTCCAGGCTCTTCTTTTTTGACCCATGCTTTAAAGGTCAGAACTCTGGAGTTCTGTTCTTGGCCCTCTTTAACTTTCATGCCACAATGTCTCCTTGGGAAGATTCTTATATTCATTGGGAAACTCTTACTGTTGTTTGTTAATGACAACCAACTGCAGGTCTCCAGCCAGATTACTCTCTTGTTCTCCTGATCTGACTATCTAATTGGCTTTTGGACATAACTTGGAAACACAAATTCAGTATGTTTTAAATGAACATACCTGTCTGCCTCTGCTGCCATCTCACCCTGAAAAAAATGTTTTTTCTTGAGTGAAGGGCACTCTCATCCACCCTGTTGATCAATCAAGTCACGCTTAACCTTCCTCTCCTGCAGCTCTCACATGCAATCAAACAATCACCAAGACCAATCAATTTTACTACCTAAATAATCCGCTTTCCTTTACAATCACGTTCCGAGTTCAACCCTACATGATTGCACCAGTCTCCTTGCTGGTCTCCCGGAATCCAATCTTTCCATATTTAATCTATCCTTCAGGCTTAAAGTTACAGGTTGGTTTAGATAGTCTCTACATGACTATCATTATCTTTGGACTAGCAGCTAGTTGTGGCTTCACTATTGCTCCATGTGTCTTATTCTGGCACCCAAGCTAAAAGAGCAATGGCCATCCATGAGCCTATTGTATCCAGAAAGACCATTCTAAAATTCAAAGGTTATCAAGTATTCCCTTAATAAAAATTCTTTAGTGGCTCCCTGATGCTCTTAGAAGACAAT
The DNA here is from genome assembly GCF_014898765.1 of Herpailurus yagouaroundi. Classification (NCBI taxonomy): domain Eukaryota; kingdom Metazoa; phylum Chordata; class Mammalia; order Carnivora; family Felidae; genus Herpailurus; species Herpailurus yagouaroundi. The sequence goes on from NW_024412441.1 coordinate 12,544,803, forward strand.
CCAAACTTATCATGATGTATCAGTCAGCTATTGCAACAATACTGTGTAACAAACCACCCCAAATCAAAGGCTTACAATAACAGTCTCTTATTCTCATGCTCACAGTCCATAGGTTGACTGCAACTAAGCTGAGCTAGGCTAGAATTCAGTCTCTTGAGTTCCAAGACCGCAGCTATAGGAGGTAGATTGGGTTCAGATCTGTACACAGCTTAAGGGATTTCACAATAAAGGCCCAGCCTTATTATCCAAGTTCTTAGCACAGAAACATAGTCTATAGTAGATGCTTACTAAATGTTTGTTGGATGACAATGAAGCCAGATAGGGCTGGTGTTGGGGAAACCAAGAAGTTAATTTCTTGGGTTTTCTTGTCTGCAACCTCCCCATTCTATATGCCATTTTCTCTTTGACAGTGTGTCTTTTTCAGGAATCTGGTTCCCTTGTGATCACTTCCTTCAGTTCACCACTAAAACCCACTCTCACAAAAAGCATGCATCCAGTAATTTACACATTAATTAAAAATATCAGTCTGTTAACCCTTACAGACTTATTTGGCATCTGAGCTTTCACTGAAGAATCTGTAGCAGGACTCTGACTCTTACTAAAGGAACTTAAACTACATGGTAAAAGATAAAGAAAATTTTAACACTAAATAAGTAGCAAGTTATATTGTTCTCCAGGTAAGGTTCATTCAAAAACCAGACTCAACTCCCATTAGTTTATCATACAGATGTCAGCTCAACCTCTTCACAATATATTACAAATAGTTTCACTCAACAAGGTGAAAAGCCCTCCAGGATGAAAGCTTTCTTTGAATATACTGTGGATAAAGACAGCTGCCATAGACAACAATCTTGCCATAACACACCAACATTCATGCCAGCCTCTCCCACGTTTAATCCTTCAGCTTGTGGTGTACACATGGCTTCTTCCAGTTAGATCCCAGAATGCCCTTAGAAATAGGTCATCTGAAATAAACATTAACTTCGCTTTAAAAAGATTCTATGCCTATGTGGTCATAACCCAAAAAAAGAGTCCTTTGGGGAAACAGGACATGTAAACAGCAGAGCCCAGGCATCCTTGCATCCTGTTCCTTCCTTCTCAGTGGCAATCATATTTGACCTCTCTAAAATCAACAGCTCTCTGTTCTCTCCATTGAGTTTGGGCAATTTCTTTCCTTCCTCCCCTGATTTCCATTTCTTTGGCCCCTCAACATAATACTCAGTTTGTAAGAACATTACTTAAGTCATGTAAGCAGCAGGATTGATCCATCTTTCTGATAAACTTATAAAACAGTAAATATAACTAAGGTGAATCTCTAAGCCAGGTTACTAGGAGTGGGAATTGCAGGGTGGAGTGTGGGGGTGCAGAGGAAACTAATATTTATTGAGCGGTTTCCACACACCCTGTTCTATTGTTTTACATACAGGATGTAGTTTAACCCTCCCTCATAACACTTATCTGAGATATCTGTTATTATGTCTCTTTGTAAATAGGAAAGCCATGGGTCAGAGAGGCTAATTACCTGATCCTTGGGTCCCACAGCAGAGATAGAATTAGAACCCAAATTGGACCAATCTCCAAAATCCATATCCCCAGCACCTGCAACACGCCTCCATGATTGAATCTTTTTAATGAGAGAATAAAAGATGCATGTCTAGAATTGTGTGGTAAGCAAGAAACTGTTTTGATGAACCAATCAACAATTTTTCAATTAACAAGTATGTGCTTAAAGACTTGTACGTGCTGAGCTCCAGGAAGACACTATAGGGGAGACGCAGAAGTAAGTGATGGGCTCTTCGACCTCCAGTAGCTTACCAGCTTGGAGAGGAGAAAAGCATCTTGCATGCAGGCAATGGATAAATTCTCAACTGTGTAGTACAGTCCAGAGACAGGCCTGGCCAGTATGTGCTGAACAAAGAATGAATCGGTCAGGAATCTAGCTGCAAGAAACCAGATTTAAGCAGAAAGAATTTATTTAACAGCTAGCTAGTGGGCAAAACCATAATGAGATACCACTTCACATTATAGAATGGCTGTAATAAAAAAGACAGATAATGACAAAGATTATTTGGTAACAATCATGTGGAGAAATTGGAACCCTCACACATTAAAAACTGGTATAGCCCTCTAGAAAACAGTTTATCAGTTCCTCAAACATTAATCATAGTTACCATATCAGCAATCCTACCTCTGGGTATATACTCAAGAGAAAAGAAGATAAAACATCTATATAAAAACTTGCACATGAATGCTCATAGAGACATCAAAATATCTATCAACAGCCCAAATATCTATCAACAGATGAATGGATAAATAAAATGTAGAATATCCATACAATGGAATATTATTCAACAATAAAAAGGAATGAATTACCAATACATGCTAAATATGGTTGAGACTTGAAAACATGAAAGAAGCTGATCACAAAAAACTACATATTATATAATTCCATTTATATGAAATGCCAGAATAGGCAAATTTATGGAGGTATCAAATAGATTAGTGGTTGCCTAGATCCAGGAGTAGAGGAAAGAATGAAAGTAACTGCTAATGGGCACAGGGTTTCTTTTGCAAGGACAAAAATGTTCTAAAATTAGAGTGTGGTGATTAAGGCACAACTCTGTGAATTTTTTACTTTAAAATGTTTTACTTTAAAACATTGAATTGTGGGGTGCCTGGGTAACTCAGTTGGTTGAGCGTCTGACTTCAGCCCAAGTCATGATATCCTCATTCCTGAGTTCGAGCCCTGCATCTGGCTCTGCTAACATCTCAGAGCCTGGAGCCTGCTTCAAATTCCTTGTCTCCCTCCCTCCCTCTCTCTCTCTCCCTCTGTCCCTCCCCCACTCATGCTCTATCTCTTTCTCTCTCAGAAATAAATAAACATTAAAAAAAAATTTTAGGGGCACCTGGGTGGCTCAGTTGGTTAAGAATCCGACTTCGTCTCAGGTCATGATCTCGTGGTCAGTGAGTTCAAGCCCCGCGTCAGGCTCCGTGCTGACAGCTCAGAGCCCAGAGCTTGCTTCAAATTCCATCTCCCTCTCTCTCTTCCCCTTCCCAGCTCATGCTCTGTTCTCTCTGTCTCTCAAAAATGAATAAACGTTAAAAAAAGTTTTTAAACATTCAATTGTACCCTTTAAATGGGTAAAATTGTATGGTATGTGAATTATATCTCAATAAAACTGTTTAAGAAAACTAGTGGGTAGTTTACAGAATCTCTGGGAGGATGGAGAACTGGGCTTAGAGGTTGTGCAGGCAGAAACAATTCTGTACATTATCTGGGCAACTGGAATGGCAAAAACATCACAGCCATTGCTGCTGGACACAGACTGTGTTGCTTGCCTAGAAGACACAACCAATTCAACTACAGGGACCACAGCCACTATTGCCTCTAGAAGACAGATTATTTACTGCTGCAGCAACCCCCACTGGGCACCAGAATGGATTCTGCACCATCCCTGCTTCTTCTCACAGCTAGTTTGGGATGGAGGCATTTCACTGGAAGAACCTAAGTCACATGCCCACACCCTAATTAGCTGCAATGAAAGCTGGGAAAGTATCCACCATCGTCAGTGTTGTAGGAGAAAGTGGACACTATAAGGGTAATTCTCCAAACATAGGAAGATGGCCGCCACAAGGAATGACTAATGGTGCTACAGAAGTTATCTCAAATTGGGAATAGCTTTAGCTGCTCTTTGAGGCGTGGACAAGATTTGGACCCAGATAAAGGAGAAAAATATTGCAGTTGAGGAAATTCCACTGGGTGAGAGGGCATAAAAGCTTAGGTTTCTCAGGGGTGCGTGGGTGGCTTAGTCGGTTGAGCACCCGACTTCAGCTCAGGTCATGATCTCACAGTCCGTGAGTTCAAGCCTCACGTCAGGCTCTGTGCTGACAGCTCAGAGCCTGAAGCCTGCTTCAGATTCTATGTCTCCCTCTCTCTCTGACCCTCCCCTGCTCATGCTCTGTCTCAAACATAAATAAAAACATTAAAAAAAGACATTTAGGGGCGCCTGGGTGGCTCAGTCGGTTAAGTGTCCGACTTCAGCCCAGGTCATGATCTCACAGTTTGTGGGTTCGAGTTCCACGTCGGGCTCTGTGCTGACAGCTCAGAGCCTGGAGCCTGCTTCGGATTCTGTGTCTCCCTCTCTCTCTGCCCCACCTCAGCTCATGCTCGCACTCTGTCAAAAATAAATAAATAAAACTTAAAAAAAAAAAGCTTAGGTTTCTCAGGAATTCACAAGATCCTTTAACATGATGGAAAGATAAGGCATGCAGGTGTCCTAACAGATGACAGAGAAGGCAGAGTGACATCAAGCTCTGGGCTACGCAGTTGTAGAGACTTTAAAAGAAAAGTCACTGAAGGTGGGTTATTAGAAGAAACCCTCAAGGTCCAAATCACTTGTCAGAATTTCTTTGTACTCTTTGTAGTCACTAGAGGCTTCAGTGACAACTGGAAAGTTAGAACCAACCAGTCCCCTGAGTTTCAAGGGGGAGGCACCCAGGTGGTTTCTTCACTTCCTTTGTTTTGTCCCCTTGCACGCCTGGGCAGGAAACAAAGCAGTGGAAACAAGGGCTGCTTTTGAGGTGTATTCAAATGGGGGCAATCGTGGCAGTTTGGGGTGGGACATGTTATTTCTAGCTTAGGCTGTTGAGACTTTGCCAAATGGTTTCTTTTTCTCCCTGTATCTCCCATGAACACAGGATGGACTGATCCCTTTCTCAGACCATCCCACATCATTTCTTTCCATTCTTGAGTCCTATTTGGAGCTCTAAATCTTTGTTCCACCTGGATAACTGGGATGATGTAGAGCAGTCTGGAAGAGGGTCTGGCCCTTTCACCATAGTTCATTTCGTTTTTATGCTCCCTTTCTATCTGGCTTTTCTTAATAGCTTTGAGATGAATTTCCTTTCAGCCTTGCTCTGGCCTTGTGAAAGCAAAGAGTTGAGTTATTACGCACGATATGAGCATTTATGTATCTGGTTTTCATCAAGATAAATAACAAATTTATATAAAATCTTATCACATCAAAAAATCCCAATGTAGAAAAAATAAGCATGGTTTACTTAATGGTTTTGTAAAACTTTGTCATAAAATCTCAACATGGCAAATTAATTTGCTAAATAGTATCTTAACCTGAAGTCACTTATAGCATTATGGGCTAGATGGAAGGGGTGAGTTTTAAGAAAGTCTCACCATGGAGCTTTAAAAAAAAATCACCACATCAGCGACATCATACATAAAAAGTGGGGATGATGGATTTGCCATCAATAAATTTAATAGCAGCCAGAGCACCATTTGCTAGAAATTCACTTTGAGTCTGAATTATTTTAAATAAGGCATTGCACATAAGGGCAAGAAAGAAAAAATTCCCAGCTCAATTTCCATTAATTTCTCAGCCAGTAACTTTGAAATAATGTAGAATTTACAGGTTAGCAGCAAAAACTCACTCAACCAGGGAGAAAATGGGCCATTTCTCTTTGGTGTCCAACTGAAGACCCCACTTGGAAGCTAATTTCTGATTCTTGAAAAGTCTTTTAACTGTATCATTCCTTGATTTTAACTGGACTGAAGCAGCTCCCCATGATACAGGGAAATGTGAGTGGATTGAGTTTTCCTTCCATTACAAAGGCATTACCGAGGCCCCCAAGTGGTAACCCGCCCAGATTAGTGTTAAAGACTATGTCACGCCAACTGAGAGGAAGACACAAGGCACAAATGCTGGCTTTTGTCATTGGCGAGTTAGAAATGCTGAGCAAGTGGAAGAGAGAAATGTGTATGTCTGAGTTTCGCAGTCCATTGGAGAAGTTTACCTTTCTGTTCTGCCTTCCTCCATATAACAGGCCCTGCCTGTCACTGGAGCTGCTATTCAGGATGGTCACTGGCTGGTTCTCACACTCACAAAGAGCTTCAACTTCAGACATCTCCAACCCCAGAGATGCATGGTGAATAAAAGAGGAGGACATTCATGTAAAACTCTCATCCATCCTGTGGTGCAATATATATTAACATTTCAGATATTATTATTATACAAATAACACAAATACATCTCTTTACATTTAACGTAAACCAGGTTTAAAGCACACTATGATTTTTTGCAAACCAGTTTTAGAATTTTTAATACATATGTGTATCCGTTATTCTGTTATTATGTATTATATAATGCCAAGAGCCTCAAAAACAAATAGAGGAACAAAAGAAAGAAAGAAAATGGTCTGAGCCTCTCTCAATTTCCAAGAGACCCTGTCTAGAAGACCATGTTTTACCTTACTAATGACAAAATGCTCTACATTTGACTCTAATTTGCTTCAATTATTTATCAGCCCTTAAGATCTTAAGTTGCACAGATAATAAAAGCAATCTATAAAGAAAAATAATAGTTACTATTTAGTAAGCAGTAACTACATGCTGGCCACTATACTAGAGCTTTTCTGTTACTTTCTGTGATTTACAACAGTATTCAGGTAAAGATTATTCAATTAAAGACTATTATCCCCCTTTTGTCTATACGTAAACTGCATGTGCCCCAAATCATCCAGATGATAAACAGAAGAACTGGGAATTGAACCCAAATCTGTTTGTCTCCAAAGGCCATGTTCTCAGCCACTACTCAAAGATCATTTAAATGGCAGTTACCAATTTTATAGGAAAACTAAAAGACACAACTGACACAACATCACAGAGAGCATCTCCCTGAGTCAGTACTAGACTGTCAAACTCTACTCTTGGCCTCCCTTTTCTAGACCTCATGTTGACCAGCCTCTATCTAGCAGCTCAGTTTTCCTTCAGACAGGTAACTATAATATGGCTAAATAGGCTTCAGCTTTCAATTTTTGTGTTCTCCTGAGATTAGGCCTTGACGGGGTTTTGGATAATTCAGAAATTCCTTGGCAACCTCTCACAGACACTGTTAGAGTGATAACCTTATTTACAGAGGATAATGCTATATTTAAGCCTTGCTTAAGTTATATTACCTTGCTTTTTCTCCATGTGCCAAATAATGTACCTTTAGGGAAAGAGCTACTAATGTTCGAATATTGTCGCTAGCATAGTTACAGGTCATGTCTAATTTTTAATAAATAATTGTAGCATTTTAATAGGTAAGATAGGGACATGGACTAATACTCAAGAAGTTAAAAAGGACATCTAGCGAAGGGGTGCCTGGGTGGCTCAGTCGGTTGAGCATCTGACTTCGGCTCAGGTCATGATCTCACAGCTTATGAGTTTGAGCCCCGCGTCGGACTCTGTGCTGACAGCTCAGAGCCTGGAGCCTGCCTCGGATTCTGTGTCTCCCTCTCTCTCCCCCTCCTCCACTCATGCTCTGTCTCTCTCTGTCTCAAAAATAAATAAACATTAAAAAAAATTTTTTAAAGGACATCTAGTGAAAAGTAAAGTCTCCCTAACTACCTACACACTCTTGCCCTAGTTCTCTACCTGAAGGCAACCACTATCCTTACTCCATGGAAGTATAAGTATGAAATGTATCCATTTTAACATCAGTACCCCACTCTGAACACTGCATTTGTAATAATACATCTTTAAGATGGTTTCATATCTGCACAGGACTGCTCTGTTTTTTGTGGCTGCATAGCATTCCATTATGGATTTAACCAGTCCTCTTTTGATAAACATTTAGGTTGTTTCCAGCATTATGCTATTAGAAAAAATGCTACAGTGAGTGCCTTTCTGCTTGTGAAAATTTACACATGTAGACATCTATAAGATTAATTTTTAGAAATGAAGTTGCTGAGTCAAGTTTAATCTGCCTTTTCCAGAAGTTGTGCCAATTTACACTTGCACCGATAATTCCCTGCTTTCTAGTATCTTCACCTACACAATGTGTTACAAACTTTTGGATCTTAACCAATCTGTCAGTTTGAATTTGCATTTCTCTTATTATAGGGGTGATTGAACAACTTTTCATATGTTCACGAGTCGTCTGTATTTCCTTTTTTTTAAGTTTTATTTTATTTTTGAGAGAGAGAGCATGAGCAAGGGAGGGCAGAGAGAGAGAAGAACAGAAGATCTTAAGTGGGCTCTGCGCTGACAGCAGAGAGCCTGCTATGGGGCTTGAACCGTGAGATCATGACCTGAGCTGAAGTTGGACGCTTCCCGACCTGAGCCACCCAAGTGGCCCTGTATTTCGTTTTTCATAAAGCATCTATTAATATTCTTTACCTATTTTTCTATTAGGTTGTTGATACTTTTTCTTATTAATCTTTTTATGTTAAGGAAATAAACCCTATGGGATATGTGTTATTAATCGTTTTTTTCCCCTCAATTTGTTGTTTGTCTTTTAACTTTATTATTTCTTGGCAAACAGAATTTTTTAATTTTTATTCATTAAAATGTATCAGTCTTTTCTCTTATGGCCTGTGGCATTTGTATCATACTTAGAAAACCTTTTCCCACATTGATGTTGTATAGGAATTTTCACATGTATTTTATGACTTCATTTTTATATTTACATCTTTTCTCCATCTGGAATATATTAGATACAAGAAGCAGGGTAGAGATCCAATTTGATTTTGATGTTCTAATGGTTGCCAAGTGGCTCAAAAACCATGTTGAATTTCATTTTTTTTTCTCCAGATAATGCTTTAGAAGCCCACTAAAAAATCTGGGAATTGAAGGGAGCCTGGGTGGCTCAGTTCGTTAAACATCCAACTTAGGCTCAGGTCAGGTTAAGTGCCCGACTTCACCTCAGGTCATGATCTTGCCACTTCTGAGTTTGAGCCCCGTGTTGGGCTCTGTGCTAACAGCTCAGAGCCTGGATCCTGCTTTGGATTCTGTGTCTTCCCCTCTCTCTGCCCCTCCTTCGTTCACGCTCTTGTCTTTCTGTCTCCCAAAAATGAGTAAATGTTAAAAAAGAAAGGAAGAAGAAAGAAAGAAAGAAAGAAAGAAAGAAAGAAAGAAAGAAACAAAGAAAGAAAGAAAGAAAGAAAGAAAGAAAGTCTGGGAATTGATGTTACCTTCAGCCTCAGATTCCTTGTAAAACCTGTCCCACACAGTACATGGAAATCACCATCATTACCCCTTAAGAAATAAGCTAGTATAAGTAGAATGTGTCTGAATAAGAAGGAAAGCAACTGGGATTAGTTCAGATCTGGGCAGACAAGTTTTGGTAAGCCTAAAGCTTATAAATTTGTGCAGAGGAGGGTAGAGGAAGGAGTGTTCTTCAAGAAAAATAATATAAAATTACAAATAAAAAATTACATATAAACCTGAATATTTATTTAGAATGTAAAGAGAATTACATAAAAAATTAAAAAATGGAAAAGTGAATACATTCTGCAAAAATTAGAAAATACAGAAAAATAATATAATAACCTAACAATATTTTTATTTAACTCCCTGACACTCCTTCATAATATTTTGGCTGCATACTCTTTGATTGCCTCGTCGAATGGTAATGATATTATAATATTATTTTCCATAGAGAAAATAGAAAGATAATTCAGTTTTTCCTCTAGCATGGTTGATGAAAATTTGTTTTTTATTAATGATGGTTTAGAAATTTTCCTTCAGCATTAAATGTGATATTAGTATTATCATATAACTTTGGGGAAAATGTCTATCAAATTTCTTTCATGTATAAGCTATAAGATTTCAGGTCATTTGAAAGTTTCTTATTCAACAACTAACCTTAAATTATCTTTTCATTGATGATATCCATTGACCAGTTTGTCATCAATGCCCTCATTATAAAATTTCCATGCATTTTATATAATTATTTGTTACCCAATATTTTATGCCAAACCAGAGTAATATAATTTTTCCACTATGTTCATATTTTATCATCTTCATTATTTGAATTGTCAAGCAACACAGGAGTTTATTCATTGCTACTATTCAAAATGTATCTCTTCCAATTAGCAAATTACTGCAAATTTGGGGAGGTCAAGTTCACTTTTTGTTGTCTTTTCTTGTCTGCATTGCTTTCATTTCAATTTTATTTATTTTTGCATTCTTTTATTCCATTAATTTTTATATGATATTTTCTTGATCAAAGAGGAAATTAAATCTGAAATTATAAATTATATAAAAATAATGAATGAGAGATAATAAGAAAATCAGTGAGTCACAGCTAAAACTGTACTCTGAGGAAAATATGTAGCCTGACTACCAAAAATAAATTTATGTGTAATGAATTTATTTTCAAGAAAGTAGTGAAAGAATGAGGAAACCAAAAGAAAGTAACAGAAGATAATTAATAAAGACAAGGTTCGGATTATTGAAAAGTATAAAAAGTTATGGAAATGTCAATAAATCCTCAAAGTTTAACATTTGAAAAGGACCAATAAAATGGGTAAATGTCTCTCAAACCTAATTAAGAGGCAAATATAGAAAAGAGAACCAAGAATCATAAGATTGGGAATAAGAAAGAAGACATTATGAAAAAATACTATGAGTGAATAGCTATGATTTGAGAATACAAAGGAAATTAATGTTTTCTTATTAAAACAAAACTACATTCAAGTTGAAGTTTCAGCTGAAGCTGCAAGATGCATCAGATTCTGCATGACTGTATCCCAAAGGAAGGACTAAAGCACATGCAGAATTTTTCAAGGCAAAAAGTAATAATTTATTACATAATTTTTGAAGCTCTCACCCACCTTGAAGCCACAAAAGGGTCAAAAGTTGGAAATTAAAGAGACAAATTTGTCAGGAGGCTTTCTTTGGAAATAATAGCTGTTATTCCTACTCTCCTCCACCAAAGGAGAAGGGAATGTTACCTTCTGACCCAAGTCTAATGCCAGAGATTTCAACTGGATAACCCAGAAAGCTTGATTTGTGTTCCCTGATATTGTTGGAGGGAGTGGGAGTGTGGTCAAGAGCACGATTGTCTGGGGCCTTAGTCCCATCTAAGAATTCTCCTGGGCAAGAGACTAGCTATTCCAGTGGCAGAACATGGGGACTGATCTGCCCTGCAGTGTTTGCTGGGATGGAGGACAGGACTTCTTCCCTTAGACCAAACATAAGCCTGCAAGGAGAAAGAGAATTGGCCTTTTTGATTCTTGCCAAGAGCACAATGTGAGAGGTCTATGAGAATCCAACAGAGGGAGTTTATACAGTGGTAATGGGGAAAGTGGAGACCAACTGAGAGAGGATGCATAGAACTCATAGCCCACATCACTAGATTTCCTGTCAGAAGGACCTAGCTGGAAAACTCTGAAAAAAAAAAAAAAATTATACAAGTGGCCATGAGATAAAAGGAAAAAAAAAAAAACAGAGAACAAAAAACAGGCCTAGGAATTGTAAAGCCAGCTTATAACAGTATCTGTCAAAAATGAACTTTCTACCCATCTTTCCTCTCCTTCCTCTGGGCACATTCCAGCTCCAAAGGGACTGGAAATAGCAACTAATAATTGAGTGGAGGTGAGTAAGAGAAAGAAAAGATTTCTCCCCAGTGATGATGGTGGTGGCAGTGTCATTTTTTAATCTCTCTGATTCCCTATTTATTTATTTTTATTTTTTTTTAACGTTTTTTATTTATTTTTGGGACAGAGAGAGACAGAGCATGAACGGGGGAGGGGCAGAGAGAGAGGGAGACACAGAATCGGAAACAGGCTCCAGGCTCTGAGCCATCAGCCCAGAGCCCGACGCGGGGCTCGAACTCACGGACCGCGAGATCGTGACCTGGCTGAAGTCGGACGCTTAACCGACTGCGCCACCCAGGCGCCCCTGATTCCCTATTTAAAAACAGAGCAGTGGGTAGCAGAATCAAAAACCCATGCCTGGATAACACTTATAGTGAAACTAGTTGACAGGCTATCCACACAAGTCCCAAAATACAAGCAAGTGAGGACAAACCGTCAGGAGCCACAGATCTGCGTGGTATCACAGACCTTGCCTAGGAGAAAGCAGAGGGAAGCAATACAGCATCTGATAGATATGAAAACAGAAGACCCCCAAATGACCAACAGATATTTACTGGAAAGAATGGGAGGACAATTAGGGAGGAGCAGGTAAAACTGTGAGGAGTTTGACCCAACCTGATAGCAGGTAAGTGTTACAGGCCCTTTGAGAGGCTAAAGTGCCCTGGCCCCTGCACACTGCCCCAAACAACCTAGTAGGCTCCCTTGCAGGGCACGGCCTCACACTGAGGAAACACCGCTGGAACTAGTCAGGGTTTTGGTCATCTAAGCAAAACCAGAACATGATGTGTAAGATTAAGAAAATTAGATTAGCATCAAACTTCAACAGCAGCACCACATAACAGAAGGGGAAGTAAAACAATTAAGATACTCAAAAAAAGAAAATGTGAGCCAAGGATTTTATATCCAGAAACATTGACTTTCAAGTACAAAGGGCACAGATAAACAAGTATCAAAAAGCAGTAATTCAGAGAATACTGGACCCAGGAGCCCTTCCTGAGGAATCTACTGGAGAATGAACTCCAATCAAAAGACTAGAGAGACATCAACATAAGGACTCTTGGTGAACATTAAATATAGAATATATGATTAACTGTAGACCAAGACTAAGTGAGAGGTAAAAGGAAAAGAGTCTAGTAGGTAATCTTTATGTGCTCAAGCAATACACATATACTATAATTATAAAAAAGATGAGAGGGAATAGGGAGAGCATAATGTAAAAAATAATTCTAATTAGGGGCCCCTGGGTGGCTCAATTGGTTAGGCATTCAACTTTGGCTTAGGTCATGATCTCATAGTCCGTGGGTTCAAGCCCCACATGAGGCTCTGTGCTGACAGCTCAGAACCTGGAACCTGCTTCAGATTCTTTCCCTCTCTCCCTCTGATTGTCTCCCTCTCTCTCTGCCCCTCCCCTGCTCACACTCTGTCTCTCCCTGTCTCTCAAAAATGAATAAATGTTAAAAAAATTTTTTTAATAAAAATAATTCTAATTATTCTCAGTAAATAGTATTGTAGAATAGAATGAAATAAATGAGTAATCAGGAGATATTCTAATTCTGTCATCCCCTTTTTCCTTGAGACCCAAGATTCACAGTATGAAAGAAAGGACATAAAATTGTAATATAGAGTAAAAACCTTTAGACTGAATTGAATTAGAAATATCAATATAAACTCATGAGATAGTTTACCTTTGAAAATATAAATATAGATTTAGACATATGTGCTACCTAGCTTTGTCCACTAAAAAAGCCTAGAAACAGTAACCAACCCAATAGCAATAAGCTAAACTAGTACCCAAAATGTGGTCTTAAAATACCATTTCTCACTAAAAGACATCTCTGTTTCTTAGAGGAATAGCCAATTCCAAGTCTGCCACAAGAAATGTACAAAAAAAGCTTAGAATGTCATGTAATACTAGCAAAGAATAGTCTGAATGTGTCAAAAGAACCCAGAAGCCTACCAGAAGAAGCTCATACTGACCAAAGAGGAAATTTTGAGCTTCAAAAAGATAATAATTGTAACTGATTGAAACCTATCAAATGTGTTTAAATCCATGAATTCATAATATTTAAAAAAATTAATTGATGAAGCCAGACACGAAGGCCACACCTCGTATGATTCCATGTATATGAAACATGGAATCCGTAAATCCATAGAGACAGAGAGCAGATTGGTAGCTGCCAGGGGCTGGGGGAAGAGCGGAAAGAGGAGTGAGTACTTAATGATTAGGGGGTTTCCTTTTGGAGGGATGAAGATATTCTGGAACTAGATTGAAGCAATGGGTGCACAACATTGTTGTATGTACTAAATGTCACTAATGGTAAATTTCATGTTATATATATCTTACCACAGCATTTTAAAAACTGGGAAAAGAAACCTAACTGATCACTTTCAGAGAATTACAGAAAAGTAATTCATTACCTTAAAAGCTAGTAACTAAAAGAGAAAGAATCAAGCATTTATCCTGCCTTTCTTACATTAATTTTACCACTAAATTACCAAAAAGTAGATTAGGGAAAAGGAGGGAGGGAGGGAGGGAGGAGGGAGGAAGGAAGGAAGGAAGGAAGGAAGGAAGGAAGGAAGAGAGGAAAGGAAGGAGGAAGAAAGAATGTTATCTCAGCTTGCAAGTGATATAACTGTGTTCCTAGAAAACTCAAGTGATAAAAAAAACCCTGTAGAATTAATAAGAGAATTTGATAAGGTCACTGAATATTCTCTGTCCCTATACAACCACATACAACATACACAAACAAAAACAGTAGGTTTTTCTCTATAATTTTAATAGCAGGGGAAATTTTCATTCACAGCAATGACAAAAGTTATAAAGTATTGGGATAAAATTTCACAAGGTACAGGACCTATATAAGGGAAACTACAAAATCTTAATAAAGAATAAATGCAATGAGACCTGAATGTACAGAAACATTGATCATGTTCCTAAATGGGAAGACTTAATTCATAAAACATATGTCTTCCAGAATTGTTGTATAAAGTTAATACAATTCTAATTAGAACCCCAATAGGGAGGTTTTGTTTTTGTTTGGAAACTCCATAAAATTGTTTAAAAAATTTTTTTTAAACGTTTATTTATTTTTGAGACAGAGAGAGAGACAGAGCATGAACAGGGGAGGGTCAGAGAGAGAGCAAGACACAGAATCCGAAGCAGGCTCCAGGCTCCGAGCTGTCAGCACAGAGCCCGATGCGGGGCTCAAACCCACAGACCGTGAGATCATGACCTGAGCCGAAGTCGGACGCCCAACCGACTGAGCCACCCAGGCACCCCCCCCCATAAAATTATTTTAAAGAAGTCTATGAAAGAATAAGTTCCAGGAATAGCAAAGAAAATTATTCTTTAAAGGAATAGTTAAAGGTTACATGCTCTCTCTACACAAAGGTAGTTTGACCTAAAGGTTAAGAACATGGGCTCTGGGGGCACCTGGGTGGCTCAGTCAGTTAAGTGTCTGGCTTCGACTCAGGTCATGATCTCAAGGTTCATGAGTTCGAGCCCCACATCGGGCTCTGTACTGACAGCTCAGAGCCTGGAGCCTGCTTCAGATTCTGTGTCTCCCTCTCTCTCTCTGCCCCTCTCCCACTCACACTCAGTCTCCCCCTCTTTCTTAAAAATAAATAAACATTTAAAAGAAAAAAGAACATGGATTCTGGAGCTGTCCTGCCTTGGTTCAGACGACCCAGGCTCTGCTACTTACTGGTGGTGTGGTGCAGAATATGTTTCTTAACCTCTTTTCCACTTAAGTTCATCCTCAGTAAAATGAGGATACTACCCATACCTACCTCATAGGGTTTTTGTGGAGATTAAATCTAAATTCCTTAGAATAGGATATAGTAAATGCTATAGTTGTGCTCTGTTAGTATATTGCCATTACTATAAAGTCTGTCTTTGAAAAGAGTATCATACAGGTCCAGAAGTAGGCAAATTGATACTGGAACAGATTAGAGAATCAGAAACAGAGTCTAGCACACATGGGAACTTACTGTACCACAAAGTTGAATTTCAGTTTAGTAGAGAAAAATAATTTATTTACCAAAGTGTCACAATGGGCTAGCCATCTGGAAGAAAGGCATGTCATATACAAAAATATATTCCAGATGGATTCCAGATTTAAATGTAACAACAAAAAAATAAAACTTTCAGAAAAATTTAGGAAAATAATCAACCTTGGGTGGAGAGAGGCATTCTTAAATAGGACAGAAAACTCAGACCCAATAAATGAAAAGGCAGGTATATTAAACAACATACAATTTAACACTTCTGTATGGCAAAAATCATAAACATTAATAAATAATACAAATTATAGTCCAGGGAAATATTTGCAACATTCACTTAACAAATTTATTTATTTAATGAATATTTGTTTGAATACCTTTTATAGGATGGGTGTTACCAGAGGCAATGCTGAATAAAACATTCAGCAAATGCTACAAGTCAGGGTTTGATTTATTATTTTGTTATTTGTCTGAATACCTGTATTCATGGCGCTTAACTTCTAGTGATAGATGATACACATGACCCTAAAATTCTCACAAATGAGAGGGAGAATACAATGGTAAGAATAGTAAAAAAAAAAAAACAAAAAAACATAGACAACTCAGAGAATTCCAAATAACCATAACATGTGAAATTATATTTATTGCTTTCATATGGAGACAACACTGCTTATGTCTTCCCTACTCTGTGTTCAGTGACCTCATGCTGGTAGCTTGAACTCAACCATGATGAGAATATTTACACTACGGAAATCAGCAAATGCTACAAGTCAGGGTTTGATTTATTATTTTTTTTCTTTGTCTAAACTTAGGAAAGTGATGGAGAAAATGTTAAAAATGCAGATGAAACTTAAAAGTGTGGTGTGTCTGTGGTCACTATATTATGAATAGCAAAAAACATTAAGGCAATATTCTTCCAGTATTAGAAAACTATCATCCAGTTCAGCATAGAAGTTACTCACCTCACTGACAAATGAGTGAGGTTCCAACACATGTAGTGCTAAAGCTAAAAGAGATTTCAGTTTAATGATATAATTTATATGAGGATGAAAAATAGTTTAGGAGTAGATCACATTTCAGATTGAATGGCAAAGAAATTTATTGGGAGAAGAGTTAGGGAATTGGAATGGAACTCCATTTGTCAAATGATGGTTGATCTGTAATAGGTTGCATACAGATATAGGAGTTCAGCAACAATTAACCAAAGCATTCTGTAAGATCCAGTTGGCTGTATGGAACTCTGTTGATTACTATGTATTTTATTAATTGTAAATTGTATATCTTTGACATCAGTAACATTTTAATAAACTTAGGTGCATATACGTACTGTGTGTGTGTGTGTGTGTGTGTGTGTGTGTGTGTGTGTGTGTGCAGAGTCAGTTAAGCCTTTACCAGCACGCTGTTGCTTCCACATACATCCCTTTAACCAGAATTTATTCATGTGGCCAAGAAAGGCTTGTTCTATTCTAGGCAACCTTGTGACCAGCTAAAAATTCTATTCCTATGGTAAAAGATAGGCTAGACTTAGGGAAAGAACTAGCAGTCTCTGACACAGCACTATGATTTTCATTTTATGTGGGAGGAAATTGAGACTCAGGGAGCTTAAGTTAACTTGCCTAAGGTCACGCATCTAGTAAAAAGTTGAGCTGAGATTCGGACTCACGTTTGTTTAGCTTCAAAGGTTTTTTTCTCCACACCATTCTCTACCTCCAGAATATGCAGTGGAATTTGCAAGTGAAAGATTCTGCCCTCCCCTCCTCCAAGGTAAAACTTCCCCTTAGTTATGCACTTCTAAGATGACTAATGGGGGAAAGGGGTTTTCTGTCACAGAACAAGAAGTCAAAGAATGGCTAGGGTTAGGAAGTCAGTGGGAAAAATGTGTACTCTCTGGGAAGTTCATTTGCCTGCAAGGAAATTAAATCCATGGGTTTATTCAGGAAGGTAGGGAGCTATGCACCTATCTCCATTTTTTCAGACACAGTCCACATGTTTTTTTTATTACTTCAGAAATTAACGTTGCTATGGACACATCAGGAGAGATGAAAGGTGGGCCAAGGAGGAGAAAGAGGACTTGGACATGGAAATAATGCATCTTAGAAAATTCCCTTGCTCTGATTGGTCTGTAACACATTCACCCTAATGTATTTAGCTGTTTCTAAGTCTTATATACTGGACTTTAAATCCTTTGAAGGCCGGAATTATATCTTGTTAAATGATCTAACATAATTTCTTCATAGAGTCAATGAGTAGCAAACAATGGTTGAATGAATTATCATATGAGTGGACTGGGATTAAATGTACTCAGTATTTGTTTATATAATATGTGTCTTATTTCTCTTTGAGTATTCCCTGAAAGGAGGAGCCATGTCTGCTTTCGGGACCAAAGGTTGTTCAATTATTTATCCAACAGATACCCAGTAAACTCTTGCCATATATGAAACACCATAGAGTGAAAATATTGGCCATTCCTTAGACTAGGATCTATATGAGGGTGGGGACCACATGCCTTCCTTCCTCTGGAATTTTCCACAGAGAATTGTATATTCAAAATCCAAAGTTCATTATAAAAATGGCTAATATTTATTGGATACTTACTATGTGTTGGCACCAAGTACTTTGCTGTATTATTGCATTTAATTGGCATAACACCCCCATGAGGTGAGCACTAGTATCACCTCCACTTTATAAATGAGCAACCTGAAACCTAAGGAAGGAAGTAGTAAAAAAAAAAAAAAAAATCACATAGCTATGAAGCGTCAGAATCCCTGGGTCCCAGATTCTTACTCAGTATGTTCTCCTGGGCTATTAGCAGTGCCAGTTCTCTGGGGAAGCAGCACTGAAAAATGATGAGCTATTGAAAAGCCTGCAATGGACCTTGGAGTCTTTCTTCAGTCTCTCCCCTTCTTACCCAGGACTGACAGATAAGGGTGTAGAGATCAAGGTTTTAGACTAGGTGCCTTGTAACAGAATTAGTGACCAACACCATTTCTGACAGGTTCTAGTGTTTGGTTTTATGGAATGGGTATTAGACTACTCTCACCTGTCTCTGGCTAATTAGAAAACTAAGAGTTGTTTTGTTTGCTGAAATTGGCACCCATATGTTGGAAATGCCTTCAAAGGGGCACCTGGGTGGCTCAGTTGGTTAAGCCTCCGAATTCAGCTCAGGTCATGATCTCACATTTTGTGAGTTTGAGCCCCGTATCAGGCTCTGTGCTGACAGCTCAGAGCCTGGAGCCTGAAACGTATTCTGTGTCTCCCTGTCTCTCTGCCCCTCCCCTGCTCACACTCTGTCTCTGTCTCTGTCTCTGTCTCTCTGTCTCTCTGTCTCAAAAATAAATAAATGTTAAAAATTTTTTTAAAAAAGCGGGGGTGCCTTGGTGGTTCAGTCAGTTAAGTATCCGACTTCAGCTCAGGTCATGATCTCATGGTTCGTGCGCTGGAGCCCCGTGTAGGGCCCGGTGCTGACAGCTCGGAGCCTGAAGCCTGCTTCAGATTCTGTGTGTCTCTCTCTATCTCTGCCCCTCCCCCGCTCATGCTCTCTCTTTCTCTCAAAAATAAACATTTAAACATTTTTTTAAAAAATGAAAGAAAGAAAAAAAGAAAATGCCTTCCCCTTCTCCCAAACTACTAAAATAAGTGTAAGGATTCACAAAAGAGAATAGGCAGGAGGAGTTGTTCATGGACCAGAGAATTTGATGACTTTCTGGAAAAGAGAAAGTGGGTAAGAACTTGTCTACAGGTAAAATAGAGCAAAGGAAACTGTAAGCCCAAACTCATGTGGAGGATGAAAGCAGAATTGGGTAAGAAATAATGAGGGGACGGGGAGAAAGGAGGAAAAGAAGGAAGGACAGAAAAATTGGAAATGTCAGAGGTGGAAGGATTTTGTCAGAAAGTTAAGCTCCATTTATAAAACAAACCAAAATGCAGCATGATCTCCAGCATGTGACAAAGTGTAAGAAAATGCAATCCCTTTGACCTTGATGCTTGAACAGGTTTCTTTGAACAGCATTACTTCTTCTCTAAGGGTTCGACAACAGTGCTTGGGTATAAGGAGAATATTATTTAAAGAGGCATGATATGAAAACATTGTCAAAGGTTTCCAATTTTTAGAATCAGTCCACAGAGAAACCATAGAGGACTATACAGTTACAGAATAGAATATAAAGGTTATGAACCTGAACAAGGTAAAAGTAATACTGTAACTGACAGGTTGGGAAGAGAGGAGAGGGAGATGAAACAGAGGTGCTAATATCCTCATTGTTTGTGGTATAGAATCAAAGGGTATTGTCTAAAGTTGATGTTATGAAAACTAGATATTTAGGTGTATTCTATAAAGTTATAAAAATAATCAATAGAAAAGGCAATAATAAAAAAGTAACTAACAAAACTTGGCAGTGGAAGGGAGGTGGAAGGTCACTTAAGTGAGCTAAATTTACATCTCTCATAGTAAGGAGTCAATCAATAAGATTTAAATTTGGTAAATCGAGAAATAAATGATTACCATCTTATTTTGAATGATCATGACAAATAACAGAAGAGCTAAAAATAGAAATGGTTAAATATGGATATTTCCTATCTATTCTAGAGAAACACTTCCACATGTGTCCAGGAAGTGGGGACAATGATGGTCAGTGCAGCTCTGTGTTGTTAATAGTGAAAAATGGGAAATAACTAAATAAGTAAATTATGGCCCAGTCATTACACAACAGCTTAAAGAGATGAAATAGATACAGTATGCACTAACATGGAAACATATCCAAGATATATTATTTTTTATAAAGTTTTATTTATTTATTTTGAAAGAGACAGAGAAAGAGAGAGACAGAGAGAGAGAGCCAGTGGGGGAGGGGTGGAGAGAGGGAGACAGAGGATCCAAAGCAGGCGCAATGCTGACAACACAGAGCCGGATGTGGGGCTTAGACTCACGGACCGCGAGGTCATGACCTGAGCCGAAGTCAGATGCTTAACCAACTGAGCCATGCAGGTGCCCCTACGAGATGTATTATTAAATAAAAAAAAAGTGGGTGCCTGGGTGGCTCAGTCTGTTAAGTGTCCAACTCTTGATTTCAGCTCAGGTCATAATCTCCCCAGTCTTGATTTCGACTCAGGTCATGATCTCACAGATCGTGGGATCTAGCCCTCCGTCAGACTCTGTGCTCACAGTGCAGGGCTTGCTTGGGATTCTCTCTGTCTCTGCCCTTTGCCCACCCGCACGTGTGCATTCTCTCTCTTTCTCTGTAAATAAATAAACATTTTTTCAAAAATCAAGTTGTTGGATTATAAATCCAGTATACCATTTGTGTAAAATAAGAACCAAAACAAGCATACCTGTGAAGATTATCAAGATCTGGGAGGAAACTCACTACTGTTAACAATGGTGGTTATCTCTGAGGAGGGGGAATGTAATTGGAGTGACCGTCAAGGACCCTAGCTTTGTCTGTACGGTTTGAAATTTTTGCAAGAAAGTATTCGTGTATTATTTGTGTAGCCTGAAACTGATCATTTTTAAGTGGTTACCACGGGGTGGGGGGGGGGGGGGGGCAAAGAGCCTTTTCATTTAAAACCACCACTCTATGACATATTACTTTAAAATAATAATTTTAAACAGTAACAACAAGAATCAATGCTTTTGCTCCTTTAGTTATAGGAAACTTCATAGAACAATGTTGCTGCAGGCAGTTCTCTAAGCCCAAAGGTTGCCCTCCCACCAGCCCCATAAATGATTGTTATTTATGAGCACTTCGTGACATAGATGTGTACAGCTATTTACCATTTCTGCTGGGAGGATGGATGTTCACATTCATATGAGACAAAAACAAATCAAGATTCAACTAGACGGGCTGCTGTGGGCTTGGGGATTAGAAGAGCAAAAATAAAAATAAAAAACAAACCCAGCAACATACTCTAGTAAATCACTTCTCCTTTCTGTCTTGTTCTTAAGAAAGAATTTAACAACCTCATCTGGGTTGCAGACATTTTTATGTACTTGCCACTGAGTTATCAAAAGCATGAACAAAATGTTTGGCTGAACTAGCCTCTGGACTGAAAGCTCGATTGTAATCATGGCAGATCTTTTTGTCCAGGATTCAATATGGCAGTGTGCATATGTCACTTTGTCTGTCCAACAATGGCTCTTCTCTGTTTTCTTATCTTTTTGAACAACCTTTCAGAAAGCTTCAAAATTTTACCAGACCCTATAGGTTTCACTTCTAAGACCAAGTGAGATCATTTGAACATTAGGGGGATGAGAGAATACTTTTTTCCATTCTTATTCAAATTCTGACCTTCCAACAGCCTCCTGATCCTTCAACATCCCACCATTTTGTTCTTTCTGAACTTCAAGGAGTGGGTTGAGTTTAACCTTCCTCGTCTGTTGCTTGTCTGTCAGGCATGGTTCACTTGGGAAGAACCTAGAATCTTTCCAAAGCAGGCGTCACAGATATTGGTCCAGATGGTAATGTTGAGCACTTTGTTTTACCTATAAAGGAATTAACATTAATGAGTTCGTTCACAAACATTGTTTAATCCTCTCAATGTCCCCCATAAGTCTGGGTTTTAAGGAAGAAAAAACCGAGGGCAGAGATTAGGAACTTTGCCCTAAGAGACGCATCATGACAAATTGCTCTCTATTCCAGGCCTTCAACACAGCTCTCCTGTTCCAGGTAGCTAACTGGAGGTCTTTATTAAAATGCCTCCTAGGCCTGCTTTTAGCTTTTAATAAGAGTACCTTTGTGCAGTTTAGTAAACTTCCAGGGACTTTATTGGGGGAGCTCTCTTAATGAATCCCTTTGAAGTTGCCAACACTTTTGAGATATATTTGCAGTGATACCATGAGTTGTTTTTTAACCTGCTGAAACAAAGCACCCTATCTTTGATGTTGAGCTCTGAATCCTAACTTGCATTTCTACCTGGGGCAGTACATTTAGAGCGGTGAACTGCCACTTGAAAAGAAGATTCACATGCGTGGTTTCCCCATCATCACTCTCTATTTAACTCACCGTGTGTGTGTGTGTGTGTGTGTGTGTGTGTGTGTGTGTGTGTGTGTAGCTGATGTTTGAAACCTCACTCCTGGACTTAAAGATATGCAGGAGAGAACCATCAGGCCTCTCTATCCAGAACCAAGTATGTAGAGACAAGATCACTCCACTTTATGTCAGCTGTGGCCCAGGCCTTGCCATTACTCCACTCACCCTCACGTTGGAGGTACTTAAACCAAACTATGAAGGGCTCAAAACATCAAATCAAGCCTTGCCTTAATTTACTCCATTAATTTGCCCATCTTCCACCTCCCCCGTTGTCTCAGGCAGTCCTGTTGCTGCTCCAATGTGATCAAGGCTTGTCCTTTCCCTCTTCTTTCCAAGTTGAAATGTTGTCACTCCCTGACTCATTTCCATTGGTTCAAGATGTCTGTGCCTTCCATAGTGAGCTAGCCTGATAAGCCAACCCATGCAAATATACTAAAAGGCTTAGAATAGAACCTCCTTTCTCTTTCCAAATAAAGCATGCATAGTTCGTTCAAGACTAAAAATATCCAAAACTAAAAAGAAAATTATAAATATGTAAAATTTCCCCCACCTTGTTTTTCAACTAATTTATCCTGAACATCTTCCCACATCAATTTTATGCAGCATCCTCTTTAACGTTTCAAAATCCAGTTATACTTCCCTGTCTTCCCACTAATGAGCATTTATTTTCTCTCCAATTGTTCATCTGATGAACATCTTATATCTAAACTTGTACAAAGTATGATTTCTTTTTTTTTATTAGTAATTACTTTATTTTTTTTATTTATATATGAAATTTATTGTCAAATTGGTTTCCATACAACACCCAGTGCTCATCCCAAAAGGTGCCCTCCTCAATACCCATCACCCACCCTCTCCTCCCTCCCACCCCCCATCAACCCTTAGTTTGTTCTCAGTTCTCAACAGTCTCTTATGCTTTGGCTCTCTCCCACTCTAACCTCTTTTTTTTTTTT
>NW_024412441.1:12573158-12577146 GCF_014898765.1 Herpailurus yagouaroundi
TTCAGGGAAGTTCTCAGCTATTATTTCTTCAAGTACCCCTTCAGCACCTTTCCCTCTCTCTACCTCCTCTGGGATACCAATTATGCGTATATTATTTCTTTTTAGTGTATCACTTAGTTCTCTAATTTTCCCCTCATACTCCTGGATTTTTTTCTCTCTCTTTTTCTCAGCTTCCTCTTTTTCCATAACTTTATCTTCTAGTTCACCTATTCTCTCCTCTGCCTCTTCAATCCGAGCCGTGGTGGTTTCCATTTTGTTATGCATTTCGTTTAAAGCGTTTTTCAGCTCCTCGTGACTGTTCCTTAGTCCCTTGATCTCTGTAGCAAGAGATTCTCTGCTGTCAGCTATACTGTTTTCAAGCCCAGCAATTAATTTTATGACTATTATTCTAAATTCACTTTCTGTTATATTATTTAAATCCTTTTTGATCAGCTCATTAGCTGTTGTTATTTCCTGGAGATTCTTCTGAGGGGAATTCTTCCGCTTGGTCATTTTGGATAGTCCATGGCATGGTAAGGACCTGCAGGGCACTTCCCCTGTGCTGTGGTGTATAACTGGAGTTGGTGGGCGGAGCCGCAGTCAGACCTGATGTCTGCCCCCAGCCCACCGCTGTGTCCACAGTCAGACTGGTGTGTGCCTTCTCTTCCCCTCTCCTAGGGGCAGGATTCACTGTGGGGTGGGGTGGCCTGTCTGGGCTACTTGCACACTGCCGGGCTTGTGATGCTGGGGATCTGGCGTCTTAGCTGGGGTGGGTAGGCAAGGTGCACAGGGGCAGGAGGGGCAGGCTTAGCTTGCTTCTCCTTAGGTGATCCACTTCAGGAGGGGCCCTGTGGCAGCAGGAGGGAGTCAGATCCGCTGCCGGAGGTTTGGCTCCGCAGAAGCGCAGAGTTGGGTGTTTGCGCGGAGCGAGCAAGTTCCCTGGCAGGAACTGGTTCTCTTTGGGATTTTGGCTGGGGGATGGGCGGGGGAGATGGCACTGGCGAGCGCCTTTGTTCCCCACCAAACTGAGCTCTGTCGTCAGGGGGCTCAGCAGCTCTCCTTCCCTTTGTCCTCCAGCCTTCCCGCTTTCTGAGCAGAGCTGCTAACTTATGACCTCCCAGACGCTAAGTCGCGCTTGCTGTCGGAACACAGTCCATCAGGCCCCTCCGCTTTTTGCAAGCCAGACTAGGGGGCTCTGCTTGGCCGGCGAGCCGCCCCTCCACCCCGGCTCCCTCCCGCCAGTCCGTGGAGCGCGCACCGCCTCGCCGCCCTTCCTACCCTCTTCCGTGGGCTCTCGTCTGCGCTTGGCTCCGGTGACTCCGTTCTGCTAATCCTCTGGCGGTTTTCTGGGTTATTTAGGCAGGTGTAGGTGGAATCTAAGTGATCAGCAGGACGCACGGTGAGCCCAGCGTCCTCCTACGCCGCCATCTTCCCTCTCCATCCCCAAAGTATGATTTCTATATCACAAGGAATACAGCCTCATGAACAGAGAGGAGACCCCCTAGAAGGCCTGTTATGTGGCTTCATTTTCTGTTCATGCCTGAAGCCAAGCCTCCTTCTAACCGTATCTCAGCCTTTGGCTTGTAATTATCACTCTGAAACCTATAAATTGGGGACAGACTTCGGGAAAGGGCTTGGGAACTGATAAACCTTGACATGTGTCTAAAAATTCACTTTAAAAAATGTTTATTTATTTATTTTGACAGAGAGGGAAGGAGAGAGAAACCACATGAGAGAATGTGAGTTGGGGGGTGGGTGGGCAGAGGGAGAGAGAGAATCCCAAGCAGGCTCCAATCTCACAAACTACAAGATCATGACCTGAGCCAAAAATCACGAGTCAAATGCTTAACTGACTGACTCACCCAGGTGCCTCTACAAATTCACTTTTATTGTATATATCTCTATCAGTTTGGATAAAAACTGGTACATTTAACCAAAATTTCCCCATAGGAAATTCATGAGAATTCTATCTGGACAATCAGAAAGGTGATTGAGTTTCTGCAGTAAATTTGGAGTTTGTGGGGCCAACAACTGATCTGAGCCTTAGGTTGGCTGCTTTTTCTTCTTTTGCTTCTGTAAGCCCTTTTTTTCTGAGCTTCAGAAGGTCAAGAAAGGCAGTAACTGTCCCTCTCTTCCAACAGTATATTGGAATATAGGCATGATGAGGAGGAAGAGGATGATATTCACAGTAATGATAATACAACAGACTGTAGCTAAAGCCTTCATTCTACTGGCAAAATATTCTATTTCAGAAACAATACTGCAGATCAGAGGAGCAGAATAATAAGAACTTGAGTCTTCTCATCTCAGAGGAAACATGAGGGTTCAGTGCTCCCTTCATCCACCTGCAATGAGATCCAGCTGTGTATTGTCCTACTGTTCCTAGTTCCATGAAGGGCAGACCTTACAACTCTTTGACAATTAAAAAGCGGACACTTGGGGATTAAACTAGAATTGAAGCAAAGGTTCATAAATCTTATTTTAGCCGCAATAAGACTGAAGACTTTGCCTCCAAAATCCTGGGGATAAGGGGCTGATGCACCATCCATCACTTTGATGTGTTCAACATTCAGTTATAGAGAGAAGCTCAATTTTAATGGAATACCAGAAAAAGAGTCTAGTGGACAATCAGGTATTGATTTCAGGTATCACAGAGAGTGTGTATATTCTGTGTCAGAAAGATAGAGGATCTTTTCTTGTGACCGGAATTAGAGATTTTTTCCAGCAAAAGACACCTGAAGGGTGTCTGCATACTACCCCGGAAACAGTTGGCAGGTTCACAGCGATTCCTACCTCATATACCTTCCATTTTGGACTGAAGTCCTCTGATAAACCTTTAGCTCTGCTTTAAAGTATGAGTTGCTGTTATTCAAAGTCCACTTTTGCCTAAATGAGACAAGGACATATTATATGAATGGGAGGCAGCCATAGATTTGGAGGGGATCATAATAGTTCCTGAGTTGTATGATTCAAGGGGTACCAGGAAGACTCCATGCTGTCTCCCACCACATGTGCCCACTGCATGCATTAAGAACTTTTTTCATTGAGTCATAAGGTTTTTCTGACTTTCAGAGTCCCCGGTTCTGATATAAATACCTCTGGAAAGGGTCACACGATCACCTAAAATTTAGAAGGGGGTTATTTTATTTTATTTTATTTTAATTAGTGTAATACTTTTTCTAATGAAATCTTATCTAGGACCCCAAAATATAAAAGGCAGAGTAACTCTTGCTGAAGCAGGTGGAGGGCTGGGGCTCACTTACTTGACTTCCTCTTTAATCAGAAGAAATCGGAAAAGCAGTAGTCAATTATATATATATATTTTTTTTTTTTCAGTCAAAAGGTCTCACATGTTTATTACTGAACCAACCTACAGGTGCAGAAGCATCATAACAGAGAAAAGTCAATTTCCTGATAAAACAGATCTACTGGTCAGGCAATAGGAAGGTGTTGGAATAGAAACACATGACTTTCAGGCAGCATAAACGTGTGCCATCTCATGTTCGATCCCATCTCATGTACAGACCCAGCTTTGTTCTTCTCCAATGTCGCCTCTTGGAGTTGTATCTGATTTTATTACCAGTTTTCATCTGAATCCACTGGGGAATGGGACGATTCTGCTTTTGTTTCTTTGCTGGGAATCACTTGATCCTGAAAGTCTTGTGAGAAGACATGGTGAGAAACAGTCAGCAGCACACACCACAATGGCGAAGAGGAAACAGCATCAATTGTATATTTTTTAATGAAATTTGAATTAAACATTTGCAGGGCCCCTTAAGTAATCTTGAAGAACCTTAGAGTTCTTCAATATATATTTTTGGTCATTAAAAACTGGACAAAATAGGCATTATGAGCTTCTTAATGTGATGCATCAGGAAGCATATACTACCACCTATGAAGTATCTCCACCAAAAGGAAGAAAAGAAAGAAGAAAGAAAGAAAGAAAGAAAGAAAGAAAGAAAGAAGGAAGGAAGGAAGGAAGGAAGGAAGGAAGGAAGGAAGGAAGGAA
>NW_024412441.1:12577156-12665982 GCF_014898765.1 Herpailurus yagouaroundi
GAAGGAAGGAAGGAAGGAAGGAAGGAAGGAAGGAAGGAAGGAAGGAATTTAAGCAAATCTTTAGTTCTAAAGTATCTGTTTACAGGAAATAAGAGAATAGAGAAACAAGTTAAATTACACCATGTGGAAACAGCCAAATACTGAATAAAGGAAATTCTGCAGGACAAATGAATTGGTTTGTTCAGCAAATGAAGAGTGTGAAAAGGGGGAGACGGGGGAGGGTAATTATTAGATTTTAAAAGACAACAATGCCAAAAAGACAACCCATTTTAAAAAGGGACAAAGGACTTGAATAAATATTTCTCCAAAAGAAGATGTGCAAATGGCCAAGATGTTCAATATCATTAGTCATTAGGGGAATGCAAATCAAAACCACCACAAGATACCACTTCACACCCACTGGGATGTCTATAATAAAAAATGTAGAGGGGCATCTCGGTGGCCCAGTCAGTTAAGCATCTGATTCTCCATTTTGACTCAGGTCATGATCTCAAGGGTTCATGAGATCAAGCCCTGCATTGGGTTCTACATGACAGTGTGGAGCCTGCTTGGGATTCTCTCTCTCTCTCTGCCTTAGTTGCATGTGCATGTGCTCTCTCTCTCTCTCTCTCTCTCTCTCTCAAAATAAATAAATAAACATTTTTAACTGAAAAAAATGTTAAAAATAATAAGTGCTGGCAAGATGTGGAAAAATTGGAACCCTTGTACATTGCTGGTAGGAATGTAAAATGGTGCAGCTCCTGTGGAAATCAGCTTGGCAGTTCCTCAAAAAGTTAAGCATAAATTTATCATATGACCCAGCAATTCCACTTCTGGGTATATACTCAGAAGAACTGAAAATTGGTACTCAGACAAATATATACACAACTATGGCCATAGCAGCACTATTCACAATGACCCAAAACAGTCCAAATACCCATCAACAAATGAATGGATAAACAAATTGTGGTAAATACATACAATGGAATTATTTATTCCATAAAAAGGAATGAAGTACTGATACATGCTACAATGTGGATGGACCTTAAAAATATTATGGTATGGTCACATATTGTATGATTCCATTGTATGAAGTAACCAGAACAGGTAAGTCTCTATAGACAGGATACAGATTGATGGTTGCCAGGTGCTGGTGGGAGGCAGGAAAAGAGAGCTACTGCCTAATGGGGCTCTTTCAGAGTGGGTTTCCTTTCAGAGTGATGAAAATGTTTTGAAACTAGACAGAGGAGGTGGCTGCACAACACTATGACTGCACTAAATGGCACTAAGTTGTTCTCTTTAAAATAATTAATTTTGTGCTATGTCAATTTTACATCAACAAGGATAGATAGATGATAGATAGAGATTTTTTTTGAAAAACAGAAATATATCAACCAAATCAAACATGTAGTCCTTGTTTTGATTTTGAGTCAATCAAAGCAATCATAGAAATATATTTTGGGGGGCACCTGGGTGGCTCAGTCAGTTAAGCTGCCAACTCTTGATTTCAGCTCAGGTCATGATCTCATGGTTTGTGAGATTGAGCCTCATGTCAAGCTCTGTGCTGAGCATGGAGACTGCTTGGGATTCTCTTGCTCTCTCTCTCTCTCTCTCTCTCTCTCTGTCCCTCTTCCTCTCTCTCTCTCTTTCTCAAGTAAATAAACTTTATATAATATATATATATATATACATATATATATATATGCAGTTGGGGAAACTTGAGCATGAATTAAATGACAGATGATATTAAGGGATTATTGGTAATTTTTTGTAAACTAATGCCATAGTGATGGTGTTTTTAAAAATTCATTCCTCAGAGATTCATTCTAAAGTATTTGTGAATGAAATAATATATCTGGGATGTGCTTTAAAATACTCGAAAAAAAAACCGTTGAGAGGGAGAATAGCTGAAATAAGATTAGTAAAATTTTGATAATTGTTAAGGCTAAGTAATGGAGGCATGAGCATTATTGCTACTTTTGTGTATATTTTAAATTATCCAAAATGAAACACTATCCAATTTGGTTAAGAAACCATAGATTTATTTAATGCCATTTATGGCCCTTCAAGATGGACATGGGATAGGTGCCTGAGAGGTTTTTAGCAAATGTGAGAAGAGAGGGAGATAGGGAGATGGAGAAGAGGAATACTAGAAGAGAACACCAAACGAGCCTAAAACCATATGCTCCATAACTTCACAGGGGGCAAGTCCCTCAGAAAGAGAGAGAAAACTGTGCTTCCTCAGCTATAAACATGGGGTGGGGACCCTCAGGTATCCCTCCCAGGGCAGGGGAAAGTGCATCTTCATGCCCATTATCAGTGGCCGAATATTTACGGGCACCAACCATGCATAAAATATTGTGGTTATTAGCAGCTCCAAGTTAAATCACAGCCTCAAACTGTGCCCTGCTAATAGTGATCGTATCTAAGTAGCCCTTACACAACTAGGGGACCGTTTCTTCCTGGAGATGGAAGGAACCTGAGAAATCACAGATCGCTCTTGATTTTGTGAAGTCACGATGGACCTTTGCAGTGTAGACTGCCCTGATCAGGAGCCCTGGGTTCTAGTCCTAGCTCTACCAATTACTAGTTGTATGCACCTGACTCTAAGCATGTAAGTCTCTAGTTGCTGACTCTGAGCACCTCATTTATGGAATGAGAGTTTGGATGATTTCTCTCGTTCAGTCTATCTCTACAAAGCATTCACTTCATTCATGCATTCATTTACTATATGAACATTTATTCTTTGAATAACCTTAGTACATCTACATCTAGCAAAGAACTCTGCATCTCTGTTAAACACAAAATATCTAGAAAGATTTCCTAAGCAGACCTCTCTAATTGCCTCTTGATTTCAAGGGTTGAGAGTTACTCCGTGTTTCTCTTTTGAATGGAAAATGTGCAAGAAATATATTTCTGTATCCCTGGTCATAGGTGCCTTACAGGTGGGGCCCTAATATTGAAGGAAAGCAGCTTTATTTTTGCAATTAATAAAGGGTAAGGAGTTCTTCCTGAATTTCCTTTCCTTTTATTAAAAAAAATCCTAAAATTTTGCCATCCATAGGAGACCTCTTCTAACAGGTTTCTGTATGCCTTTTCGGGTATCATTTGTAATGGTTATACAGTATGCCTTTATATGAATGCACTATAATTTACTTAAATATTCTCTACTTAGGTAGTTTCCTACCATAAAAATTCTGGGGGAAAGCATCCTTATATACACATCTTTATTTAATTGTTCAAGAAAATCCTAGAAGTGGAACTTCTGGGTCTAAAGGAATGGACATTTAAAGTTTTCATAAAGCTGCTTAAGTGCCTTCCCAAAAGACTAGGAACTGACACTCCTTTAGCACTATATGAAAATGCCTGTGTCACTACATCTGTCCCAACGTCCCAATGTGAGCGTTAGCATTCATTTCAGTCTTTGCCGATCAATCCTTCTTGACATTTCACAGGGTCTCTTATAATGCTACGTTTGCATTTCCATACCTGAGAGGTGCTAGAACACCATTGTGAGTTTATCCAGAGGTAGTTGCTTCCTTCCTCCATTTCTGAAGGAACAGGATCTGTCACAAATCACCTGAACCTCCTAGCTCTCAGAGCAACAGTCTGCAGGCTGCACCAGCTTCTCCCTTTCTTTGTCCTACTGCTGTGGTAAACCAGCATACCACTTTGGTGCCAGGCTCCCATCTTCAGGAGGTTCTCATTCAAATTAAAATCACAGGCAGCTAAAAGTTAATTCATCACCGCTCCTGTTTTAGCTGTATAAAATAAAGCTTTCCTGCACCCCAATTCTGCGATTAACACTTCATTTGGGGGGTATAAAGTGAGCTTTGCTAAGCAGCCATAAGTGATAGAGGAGATTCTGTTTTATTTGGATTCCTTTCAATTATGATTTGCTGCTAGCTGCCTCACTTACAAACACAGAGGAAACACCACACCATAGATACCTTCCTTTTTCTTTCTTAAAAGATTCATTTTGGAGCACCTGGGTGGCTCAGTCGGTTGAGCATCCGACTTCGGCTCAGGTTATGATCTCGCGGTCTGTGGGCTCAAGCCCCGCATCAGGCTCTGTGCTGATGGCTCAGAGCTGGAGCTTGCTTTGGATTCTGTGTCTCCCTCTCTCTCTGCCCCTCCCCCACTCATGCTCTGTCTCTCTCTCTCTCCCTCTCTCTGTCAAAAATAAACATTAAAAAAAAAAGAT
Organism: Herpailurus yagouaroundi; assembly: GCF_014898765.1. Lineage (NCBI taxonomy): Eukaryota > Metazoa > Chordata > Mammalia > Carnivora > Felidae > Herpailurus > Herpailurus yagouaroundi. The sequence continues at coordinate 12,581,340 of NW_024412441.1, forward strand.
TCATTTTAATAGGTGTTGGCAAGGACCTATCAGATTGCTAGGGTTTTTTTTCCCAGCAAATTAAATACCTGATTTATTCTCCTGGCCAATTTTCCCTCCCTACCAGCCCCAACCCCCATGACATAACAGTCATGAGGTTATGAAAACATATGGAGAGAGGTTATGAGAACCAGTAAGGCTCAGAGCATGCTGTCTGCCAGCCTAAGCTGCCTCCGTGATTGTGTGCAAAGAACACAATTTGCAGAGAACAGGCTGTTACATATTGCTCTCTGTTGCATCGTGAGATCAGCTCTCCATCTATGGGGCCTCTCCCCCTGAATGCAAGTCTCTCTCAAATAAACCACTTGTCCAGGTAGTGCTTCTAGCCAATGCACTGATAGAAGAATGAGGATGCTTTATTCCCTCTAAAGAGGACACAGTGTCAAAGCAGGCTTTTTAGAAGGGTCACGGAGGGCTATAGATTTTTGCGGGTCATGAATCAAGCTGTTGATAAAAAGCGATGTGCTTTCCGGGAAGGTGTGATTTGATGTAGACTTGACCCAGGACATGGTGAATATACAGCACATTAAATAAGCAGCAATGGTTACCTGGGTTATAGCGAGGTGGCTCCGGTAATGTTTAAAAGTTGTACATTGAAGACTCTAGAAAATACTTTAAAACTGTATGTAATCTTTTGGAAGAATTTCATTTGCTAGGCACAAGGGGCAGCTGTTGGAGTATGTGGCCATCAGAGGGCTCCCCTCTTGCTTTGCTTTGAATTCACACCTTCTCATGCCCAAAAAGGAACAACAAGTTGATTTTTGAACACATACTGTATTTAGATAAATGTAAAAATCTCCTACACATACTCTGCAGGGATCCTGACAGCCTCTACACATACTCAACCTAGAAATCATTACTTTCTGCATACCCCCACTAGCCTGGGAAATTTTACTAGCTTTACTTATAGTTGTTTTCAGTATGAAAATAATAACAGATTGTTTTTATTTGCCTTCAGATGTTAAAAATGTCTTCCAGGGGCACCTGAGTGGCACAGTTGGTTGAGCGTTTCACTTCAGCTCAGGTCATGATCTCGCGGTTCATGGGTTTGAGCTCTGTGTTGGGCTCTGTGCTGACAGCTCGGAACCTGGAGCCTGCTTTGGATTTTGTGTCTCCCTCTCTCTCTCTGGCCTTCCCCACCCCTCTCAAAAATAAATAAACATTTAAAAAATGTTTTTAATGTCTTCCAATATTGAAAATGACTTTTTGAACTATACAGCTCTCCCAAGGATGGACAAGAATTATCATAGAGAATCAGGAAAGTCCATATTCCTAACTAGTCTAGACTCCACCTGTCAGAATGGCTAAATTAACAACTCAGGCAACAACAGATATTGGCAAGGATGTGGAGAAAGAGGATCTCTTTTGCATTGCTGGTGGGAATGCAAGCTGGTGCAGCCACTCTGGAAAACACTATGGAGGTTCCTCAACATATTAAAAATAGAACTACCCTACAACCCAGCAATTGCACTGCTAGGTATTTATCCAAGGGATACAGGTGTGCTGTTTTGAAGGGACATATGCACCCCAATGTTTATAGCTGCACTATCGACAATAGCCAAAGTATGGAAGGAGCCCAAATGTCCATCGATGGATGAATGGATAAAGAAGATGTGGTATATATATACAATGGAGTATTACTCAGCAATCAAAAAGAGTGAAATCTTGCCATTTGCAACTACGTGGATGGAACTAGAGGGTATTATGCTAAGCAAAATTAGTCAGACAGAGAAAGACAAATATCATATGACTTCACTCATGTGAGGACTTTAAGAGACAAAACAGATGAATGTAAGGGAAGGGAAGCAAATATAATATAAAAGCAGAGAGGGGGACAAAACATAACAGACTCTTAAATATGGAGAACAGAGAGTTACTGGAAAGGTTGTTGGAGGGGGGATGGGCTAAATGGGTAAGGGGCATTAAGGAATCTACTCCTGAGATCATTGTTGCACTATATGCTAACTAATTTGGATGTAAATCTAAAAAAATAAAATTAAAAAAATTTTTTAAAAATACTGATGACTGGGGGTGCCTGGGCGGCTCAGTCGGCTAAGCGTCCGACATCGGCTCAGGTCATGATCTCGCGGTCTGTGAGTTTGAGCCCCGCATCGGGCTCTGTGCTGACAGCTCAGAGCCTGGGGCCTGTTTCGGATTCTGTGTCTCCCTCTCTCTCTGACCCTCCCCCATTCATGCTCTGTCTCTCTCTGTCTCAAAAGTAAATAAACGTTAAAAAAAATTTTTTTTTTTAAATACCAATGCCTGGATTCTACCCCCAGACAGCCTGATTTATGGAATGGGGTATAATACGACCATTAACTCCCAGATGATTCCAATGTGTAGCCAAGTTTGAGAACCTCTGATCTAGAGCCTCTGCTTCTTTTCCTTCCAATAATGATTTAATAAATGTCTTCCCAACTAAGATAGTTAAAATGCATTTTCCTGTCTGCAACTTAAAAACCTGACCAGTGCACATTTATAAGGTGGCTTCCAACTCTGAAAACAGAATTTTAAGGGTGCCTGGGTGGTTCAGTCAATTAAGCATCCAACTCTTGATCTTAGCTTAGGTAATGATCTTATAGTTAGTTGGACAAGCCCTGTGATGGGCTCTGCACTGACCGTGTGGATCCTGTTTGGGATTCTCTCTCTCCCTCTCTCTCTGCCCCTCACCAGCTTGTGCACTCACACTCTCTCTCTCTTTCTCTCTTCTCAAAAAAAAAAAAAACAAAAAACAAATAAACAAGCAAAAAACAGAACTTTATTGTATTCTGTCTTTTTAAATTGGTAGAGGGGTACCAAGACAATTCAATGGGGGAAAAAAGTATCTTCAACAAATGGTACTGAGACAGCTGGACTGACACATGCAAAGGAATGATGCTGGACCCTTATCTATCCCATATACAAAAATTAATCCCAAATGAATCAAAGACCTAAATGTAAGAGCTAAATCATACAACTCTTAGAAGAATAGGTGTAAATCTTCTTGACCGTGGATTTGTCAATGGTTTCTTGATTATGACACCAAAAGCATAAGGAACAAGAGGAAAAAATAGATAAATTGGATATCAAAACTGAAAAATTGTGCACCTCAGAGGTCACCCTTGAGGAAGTAAAAAGACAACTGACAGAATAGAAGAAAATTTTGCAAATCATATACTGATAAATGACTTGAATCTAGAATTTATAAAGAACTTCTATAACTCGATAATAAAAAACAAGTAACCCTGGGGGCCTGGTCAAGCGGTCAGCTAAGTGTCCAACTCTTGGTTCCGGCTCAGGTCCTGATTTCACGGTTTATGGTATCAGGTTCTATGTCAGGCTCCAGGACAGCACAGAGCCTGCTTGGGATTCTCTCACTGCCCCTCCCCACCCCTCTCTTTCAAAATAAACAAATAAACTTAAAAAAAAAAACTATTAAAATGGGCAAGGAAGATGAATAGACATTTCTCTGAGAAATATATTAAAGTGGCCAATAAGCATATGAAGAGATGCTCAGCATCCTTAGTCATTAGGGAAATGCAAATCAGAACCACAATGAGATATTACTCCACACCCACTGGGATGGCTATTAAAAAAAATGGAAGATAACAAGTATTGGTAAAGATGTGGAGAATCTGAACCCTCATACACTGTACACCAGTGGGACTGTCAAATGGGGTAACCATGTTAGAAAACAGTTTGGCAGTTCCTCAAGATGTTAAGCATAGAATTTATCATATGACCCAGCAATCCCACTCCTTGGCATGTATACCAAAAGAAATGAAAACATGTCCATGTAAAAACTTGTGCTTGAGTATTCACAGCAGCATTATTCATAATAGGTGAAAGTGGACAAAACCCATCAGCTGATGAATGGATAAACAAAATGTGATCTAGCTATATAATGGAATATCATCCAGCAATAAAAGATAATGAAGTACTAATATATGTACATGCTACAATATGAATGAAACTTGAAAACGTTGCTAACTGAAAGAAGCCGGTAACAAAAACCCCCACACATACTGTATGATTTCACATTTATGTGAAATATCCAGAATAGGCAAATCCATAAAGAGAGATAGTTAGTCAGTGGTTACCTAGGACTGGGAAGGTAGGGGGGAATATGGAGTGGCTTCTAATGGGTGTGGGTTTCTTTTTGGGGTGATGAAAGTGTTCTAAAATTTATTATAGTCATGGTTGCACGAGTTTGTAAATACACTAAAAACCATCAAACTGCACACTTTAAATACATGGCGTATAAATTATATCTCAATAAAAGCTGCTACTAAAAAAATTGGAGGGATTCCAAACTTCATCTTGTAGTGGAAAATATATTTAGGAGGAAGAGTGATGGGAAATCCTTCTAGTACTTGGAAAATCATCTCATGTAGTCAGTCACCTCTCCCAGTTGGTAAAATGCACTGCAGAAAGGCATGGTTTTACACACAACAGGAGGCCCCAAAATAGGTGATAGTAGAAAGAAGAGTTTTTGAGAAGAAACTTTTCGAGAGAAAGTCCGGAAAACAATAGTGCATTATAGTCAGTCTCTTTCTTGCAGTCAGAAAGAAGGTAGTGGGAAGCGAGCAATTGTCTTCATGTCCTCAGGTGGCTTGCAAGACATGGATGGGTGCTGAAGTCAGGGAGAAAACCTTATCTGAGCCAATACAGAGACAGAGCTGTTTGGGAGTGTAAAAATACAGACAGCGGGTGCAAAATCCCTATGGAAAGTGGGAATATGAGAAAAGTTGGAGAGCTTTGTATCACCAAACTGTTAATAGAGGTGACCTCTCAAGAGTGGGCTTAGAGTGGAAGGGAGAGGGCACTTTTACTTTTTATTGTATTTTTCCTCCATGTAATTAAAATGTTTTACAACAAACATGTATTACTCTATGATTAACAATGTAAGAATGAACTAGTTTGCTTTAGCAAGTGTATGACTATTTAAATGAGAAAAAAATCAGGAAGAGAACCATGAGGCAGAAAGGAATGGAAATAGGAGAGGAAAAGAGCAGAGAATGGGGATGAAACTCATCACCACAATGGTATTTGGCAAAGAACGTAAATACAGTATTACTTCAAATTTTTTATAAAACTAGTTGCCGAAGAGTTTACGTAGCATGGACAACTAATAAAGACTGTGTCCTTTGATTTTTGTACCTTCCAATTTAAGTGATTTTCTCAAGGTTATATAGTTAAAGGTGGACTAGAATTTTAACAAGAGAAAGTTGGAATAGACAGGCTGGAATACTACATGCCAAGCTAATATGTTAGTTTATTCTGTAGACAAAGAAAACTTCTTCAAGAATTTGGAGCAAGTGGAATTGCATTTGATAGTGATATGAAGCAGTGGTTCCCAAACCCAGGTGTGGATCAGAATCCTAGAGTTAGCTTTAAAAATGATATAGATTTAGGGCGCCTGGGTGGCTCAGTCAGTTAAGCGTCAGACTTCGGCTCAGGTCACGATCTCATGGTTTGTGAGTTCAAGCCCCACGTCAGGATCTGTGCTGATAGCTCAGAGCCTGGAGCCTGCTTCAGATTCTGTGTCTCCCTCTCTCTCTGCCTCTCCCCTGCTCACTCTCTGTCTATCTCTGTCTCTCAAAAATAAGTAAAAATGTTCAAAAATTAAAAAATAAATAAAAATTATATGGATTATTGGGAGCTTACCACCCTTCTTATTCTGTAGGTCTGGGCTGTGATCCAGGAGTTTATATTTATAAATCTCATGTGTTACAGATGCTCTATCACCTTTAGGAATGGGTAGAGAATAAATAGATCAGAGTGCAGGAAATAATGCAAATAAAGAGACAGGAGGCTACTGGAAAAGTTCAGGGTGTTGGAATACTGAACTGGAATGGTGGTAGAGGAAAAGAATTAATATGACCCCATCATTACAAAGACAGATTCAATGCAGTTTGTTGAGTGCTTGACTCTATGTCCCATGCGGCAAATATCAGTTTGTTTTGTTGACTATTGGATATCCCAGAACCTCACACAGTGTACATGATGTAGTAAGCACTCAATAATATTTGTTGAATGAATGGATGGGAGAAAGTCAAGGCTGACTCGAAGGGTTTGAGTAGAGTGACTTTAACACTGGTGGTACAGACACTTCGGGAATCTGTTTTCAGGAAAAATAATTATAGATTTTCCATGGTTGAGTCAGAAAGTATGGTGAGATGTACAAGCCCTTAGAGAATATGGGAGAACTTGTGCCTACACTTCTCTAGGGCAATGTGGCTGGGACAGTATGGGAAGAAGTCTGGAGAATTTTTCATGGACTATAAAGTCTTTAAATAGCTGTCTGCAAAGTTGGACTCTGTGAGACATTCAGTTTGGTTGTCAGGTCTTACTGTGTTCTCTGACTGCAGATGGAAGGTTCTTAACTAGGTAGTTTTCCACATCTCCCCCTTTGTAACTTTTAATTAAGTTAACTTACCCCACACCTTCATTCAGCATCCACGAAGGAGTTTGTCCTCTGGCTTCATTCACCCTTTCACCAATGACACCTTAATTCCTCTCAATTCCCCTTTTACATCTTTCAAATCCCTCCTCTACACACCCCCAGCCCCCAAATCCCAAGACTGTTTCTGTATTTACTTTGCCCTTGACTCTTGTGTTCTGCCTCCCCTTCACAAAGAGATGCGGGTTCTGCTGGCTGGACCCCGAGCATTCTTTCAGGAATGTTTCGGTTCTTTCATTCTGCCTCTGTCTGCTCCTGCCCACCCTGGGCATCAATAGTACCAGGCTGGGACCCCACCAGGACTGCTTCATTCTTCCTAGAAGGAGGGTCAAACAATCATGTAGCACAGAACTTTAAAAAAGATATGGCACATTTCCCTCCTCCTTATAGGAGGATCAAAGACATGGACAAGACCTGGGGTCTATTTCCATTTAGGCTGAATCACACATAGGTGCACTTAGAGATCTTAGGAATCTTAGGAACAGGGAAAAAAATAAAACAAAAAATTTTGTGGGCTTTTTTGTTTTCTGGGTTTTTTTTAAATGTCTATTTTTTGAGAGAGAGAGAGAGAGAGAGAGAGAGAGAGAGAGAGTGGGGGAGGGGCAGAGAGAAAGGGAGGCAGAGAATCCAAAGCAGGCTGCAGACTCCAGGCTCCAAGCTGTCAGTGCAGAACCCAGTGCAGGGCTTGAACCCACGAACCGTGAGATCATGACCTGAGCCAAAGTCAGTCACTTAACTGACTGATCCACCCAGGTGCCCCAATAAAATTTTGTTTTAAATAAAATAAAGCAAAAAGACCCAACTTGGTAGGTAGGTGTCATGTTACATTGGAATTAACTGTGTGACCATGAGCAAGTCATTTTGCCTTAAATGAGGTCAGTTTAGCTAAGACAAAAATCATTCCTTCTAACTTTTAACACTCTTTGATCTAATAAATACATCCCTTTGTTTCTGATCCCTCTTCCCTGAGGTGGAGGAGAGATTGGTGTGGGGTGTATTGGCCCACCAAGATTGGGGAGCAGCATGGAGGTGGCATATTCTAGTTTCCCTGGTTACCGATGGGGAGAGAATGCCAGGAGACCAAGTAGTCCAGCCAGGCTGGAGTGACTTTCCTAGAAAGGGCCTCCATAGACAGGGCACCTAATATGAGACCAGGAGCCTAGGTCTGGAGCCAAAGGAATGTGGGAGGATTTGAGAACGTAGCAGAATTGGTACAAAATGGGAAGTTATATGGGAAAACTCCAGGCCCTGCATTTGTAGGTAGTTCATTTCACTCAATGGGGAACAGGATGGACTGGGCATGCTGACATCGTATCCTGGCTGCCTTGGCTGCATCCAAGGACGTATTGAGTATCTACCATATTCTGATTTCCCTTCCATACCTCCTGGCCCAGAGAAGTAACACTGTGCAGTTGCCAGTTTTCCCAGTATAAGACTGATAAATCTGGAGACCCTCTCCTACTGTCTCAACGGGATAGTTTTGAGTGAAGGAGCTACATCTCCAGCCTTCAAAGGGAATAATGGGGTGATATGTGTTTGTGGAGCCAAGGAGGTAAGCTCCATCTTGTCAGGGGGTGCAAACTTCTTGGTCTTCAGAGATGAGAGGGTGTCATACGTATAGGATGTCACATTGCATTCTGCTCTTTCCATTCTCTATGAAGGATTGCCACTTAGGAAGGCAAGTCTTTATGATGATAAGGACCTGTTTGCCTATTTCAAACTGGTTTTTTTTCTCCCTTATCTCTTATCTCTCTTCTCTCATTTTTTATTTTTTAAAATCAACTTAAAAAAACAAACCCTTTTTGTATATTAAAGGTGTTGCCAATTCTTCACTATTATAAGCACTACCATAATAAACAACTCTATACATACATCTTTGTCTATTTTTCCAATTAGTTCCTCACAATAGATTCCTAGAAGTGAAATTGCTGAATCAAAAGAAGTGGATGTTTTGAATGAATTTTCTAAATTTTGCCAAATTGCCTTCCAGAATTGGAACCATATACATACCATCAGCTGATTATGATAGTGTGCTTTCTCATATGCAGCAAACATTTTCAAATCTTTGTTAATATGAGAGGTTAAAAAATATATCTCCTGGGTGCCTGGGTGGTTCAGTCAGTTAAGCGTCCAACTAGCGATCTCAGCTCAGGTCATGATCTCATGGTTTATAAGTTCGAGCCCCACTGCAGGCTCTGCACAGATGGCATGGAGCATGCTTTGAATTCTCTCTCCTTCTCTCTCTGTCGCTACCCCACTCGTGTGCTCTCTCTCTCTCAAAATAAATAAACTGAAATATATATATGTATGTGTATATATACACATACATATATATATGTACATATATATACATATACGTATATGTGTATATATATATGTACATATATATTTCTCCTTCTTAAATTAATTTCATTTGCAGGTACCAAAGTTTTTTTTGTTATATATGTTTATTGTCCATTTTAATTTCTTCTTTTGTGGGTTTCCTTTTCATGTTCTTTGCCTAGTTTTCTTTCATAACATTAAGCTTTATCTTGTAAGTAAGCTTTTCATTTATTAAGACTATTAACCTTTTTTTCCACCATTCCAAGTGTTTTTTTAGTTTGCCCTTTAACTTTATCATTGTTTGTGGCATTCATTTTGCTTTGTCTTTCTTGATCATATAACATTTATTATTTTTGTTTAGAAAGATCTGATATTTGCCTTTAGAAGAGAAGAATCCTGAAGAAAGCCAAAGTGGAGGAGGGGGGAACACCTTAATTACAGAGGAAACAAAGATAAGAATCACATCAGACTTCTCCTTAGAAACCATGTAAACAAGAAGAGAATGGAATGAAATAAGTAATGTGTTGAAATGTAAGAACAACCAAATTGTATTCTGTAACAATTGTCTTCAAAAATGAAGGAGAAATAAATCCTTTTTCAGACAAAAAGAAGTGAGGGAATTTGTCACCAGTGGATGGGCCCTTGAAAAAAATGTTAGAAGTTCTCCACAGAAAAGGAAAACTATAGAGGCCAGAAATTCAAATCTACATGAAAAAAAGAGAGAGACAGAGAAGGATGTTAGGCAAGAAACTAATAAAGGTAAAATGAAAGCTTATATTTTTGTTATTCTTAATCTGACAGCGGTTTGTTTAAAAAAATAACAATAGCAATAACGTATTGGGTGACTATAGCTTATGAATGAGTGAAATGAATGATAGCAAATTGTGAGACAGGAAGGCAGAACTGAGAATACCCTGTGATAAGGCACCCATCCTGCCAGTTGAGCAATACAATGTTATTTTCAAATAAGACTTAGGGGTGCCTGAGTGGCTCAGTCAGTTAAGCATCCGACTTTGGCTCAGGTCATGATCTCCCAGTTCATGGGTTCAAGCCCCGCATTGGGCTCTGTGCTGACAGAGCCTGGAGCCTGCTTCAGATTCTGTGTTTCCCTCTCTTCTCTTTCTTCCCCTTCCCCACTCACACTCTGTTTCTCTCTCTCCTTCAAAAATAAATAAACATTAAAAAAAAATTAAAATAATAAATAAAATAGACTTGGATTATTTGTAAATGTTTATTGCAAACTTCAGGGGAAACTTTTTTTTATTATTTTAAAATGGTATAGTTAATGTGCCAAGAGAAAATGGAACAGTATAAAATGCCCAGTTAAAAATAGAGAGGGCAGAAAAAGAGGGGAACACAAGAAACAAAGAACAATTGCAATGAATAGAAAACAATTACGACTATGGTAGCTGTTAATCCAATTATATAAATAATCATTTCAAATGTGAATGAAAATATACCAGTTAAAAGATGGAGACCGAGAGGTACCTGGGTGGCTCAGGCTCAGTCAGTTAAGCGCCTGACTCTTGATTTCAGCTCTGATCATGATCTCATGTTCAATTCATAAGATAGAGCCCCTTGTCGGGCTCTATGCTGACAGCCCAGAGCATGCTTGGGATTCTCTCTCTCACTCTCTCTTTGCCCCTCTCTCTGTGTGTGCATGTACACACACACTCTCTCTCAAAATAAATGCATAAACTTTAAAAAATAAAATAAAATAAGACAGAAACTGAAAAGGTGGACAAAAACCATATATTGTCCATAGGAAGCCCACTTTATTTTTTTAAAAACTTTTTTTTTTTACATTTATTTATTTTTGAGAAACAGAGTGAGACAAAGTGTGAGCGGGGGAGGGGCAGAGAGAGAAGGAGACACAGAATCTGAAGCAGGCTCCAGGCTCTGAGCTGTAAGCACAGAGCCTGATGCAGGGCTCAAACCCACAAACTGTGAGATCATGACCTGAGCCGAAGTCAGACGCTCAACCAACTGAGCCACCCAGGTGCCCCCATAGGAAGCCCACTTTATGTGTAAAGACACATACAGATTAAAAGTAGAGAGATGGAGAAAGATATACCATAGGAACACTAATCAGAAGAAAGCTGGAGTAGCTGTATTAATTTCAAATAAAGCTGACTTCAGAACATGGAAAATTATCATGGCAATATCAATATCAAGGAAAATTATTCATAATAAAGGCATCGATTCTCCAAGAAAGCATACTAATCCTGAATGTGTATGTGCCTAACAACACTGATAGAACTGGAAGGAGAAATAGATGAATCCACTATTATAGTTGGAGATTTGAACACCCCTCCATGAGTAAGTGGCATGTCCAATAGGCAGAAAATCAGGAAGGATATAGTTGAACTGAGCAGCACCATTAATCAACTGGAGCTAACTGACATTTATAGAATACTTCATCCCACAACAGAATACACAGTCTTCTCAAGCCTACACGGACGTTCACCAAGATAGACTACATTCTAGACCATAAAACGCACATCAGGGGTGAGTGCCTGGGTGGCAGTTAAGCGCCTGACTCTTGATTTCGGCTCAGATCATGATGTCACAGTCGTGATATCTGCACTGGGCCTGGAATCTGCTTAAGATTTTCTCCCTTGTCCCCACCCCTCCCCCACTTGCCTTCTGGCTTGTGCTCTCTCAAAAAAAAAAAAAAAAAAAAAAAAAAAAAAAGCACACCAACAAATTTAGAGGAATAAGAATCATACAAAGTATGCTCTCAAACCACAGTGGAATTAAACTAGAAAATCAATAACAGAAAGATAGGTGGAAATCCTAAAACATTTGGCTGTTTAACAATGCACTTCTATATAACACATTGATCAATGAATAAATCTCAAAAAATGTTTTAACTATTTTGAACTAAATGAAAATTCAACTTAACAAAATTTGTGGGATGCAGTGAAAGCAATGCTAAGAGGGAAATTTATAGCATTGAATTCACATATTAAAAAAGGAGAAAAGTCTAGATTAGTAATTTAAGCCTCTTAGGACACTAGAGATTCAGGAAGATAATTATGCTACTACTAAAAAAAACTAAGCAGGAATGAGTTCCAAACCACCTAATTCTTATGTTTGCTCATGCCACTATTTTCTCTGGGTCCAGAATTAGCTGTTTCATCTGGTTATTGATCCATGTTATATAAGGCTAGTGCTAATACAAACAGTTCTTCAATCTCTGCTGTCACCAAGGGGAGCTGCTGCACAGATAATTCAAATTATCAGACAAATTTGTACCTGATATGCATATTTTTTTAGGTTCAGGAATTTCTGGCCTTAAGGTTAATTTTAACTAGTAGGACTTGATTTTGCAGATTACACATTTTCATTAATACTGGAGCTGCCTAGAGAAAACTTTCTCTCTATGGAGTTGCTATGAGTATTTCAGAATTTTCTGATTCTGAAAGTAACATGAACTTATTGAACTTTGGCAAGAAGTTTTGTTTGTTTTTGCTGAGTGGGTGATGGCTGTATGCATATGTGGGAAAGTGAATTCTTCTGCATAAGAAAGGAAGAGAGATCTGGAAGCCTGAGCCAATCACGCTCTAGAATTGAGGAAGCCAGAAACCAGCCTGTCTTGGTCCTACCCAGGGAAAGACAACAAAAAGAAAATCTGGTTCGGTTTATAGCTGGAAAGAATTGAGGGATGAAGCATGTATTAGTCAGGGTTACCCAGAAAATCAGAATCAACAGGATATATAAAGAAATATATAGGGGCGCCTGGGTGGCGCAGTCGGTTGAGCGTCCGACTTCAGCCAGGTCGCGATCTCGCGGTCCGTGGGTTCGAGCCCCGCGTCGGGCTCTGGGCTGATGGCTCAGAGCCTGGAGCCTGTTTCCGATTCTGTGTCTCCCTCTCTCTCTGCTCCTCCCCCGTTCATGCTCTGTCTCTCTCTGTCCCAAAACTAAATAAAACGTTGAAAAAAAAATTAAAAAAAAAAAAAAAGAAATATATAACCAATAGCATATATACAAAGTGATTTATATGTCATCCAATAGGGTATATATAAAGAAACTTACTATAAGGATTTGACTCACATGATTATAGAGACTGAGAAGCAAGCGGGAAACTCAGGAAAGCTGGTGTTGTAATTCCAGTCCAAGTCAAAGGTCTGAGAACCAAAAGAACTGATGGTATAAGTTCTAGTCCAAGTTTGAAGGACTGAGAACCAGAGAGCCAATGGAGTAAGCTCCAGAGGACAGGGGAATACCAATGTCCAGGTCAAGTAGTCAGGCAGACAAAAGAAATTCTCCCTTCCTCCACCTTTTGCTGTATTCAGACCTTCAATGAATGATATAAAGCCTACCCACATTGGTACAGCAGTCTGTCTTACTCAACATCTGCAAATTCAGATACTAATCTCTTCTGGAAACATCCTCACAGACACACCTAGAAATAACATTTTCTGGGTATCCTGTGGCCCAGTCAAGTTGATACAAAAAATTAACCATCAGAAGACACACCTGAAAGAAATATTTGAATTGCTGTGAACTGTACAGTGTAAAACTCTCATCTGTCTTTCCTACAAAATCTTCAGTAAAAATCAACATTTGGTCCTATTATAGTCCTCCTGGGGAACAAAGAGGTATTGAGTTATGTTTTGTGATAGGTTCAAGGATATGACAGAATGTTGGAGTTTAGCCCTAGGGACAAATAGGGAAACTTTTTTAAAGAATTAAATGTAAATGCTCTTCATAGAAATGACCATTATTAACCTTATGGTATTTTTCCTTCCTCCTTTTATGTATGTATGTGTGTGTATATATATATATATGTATATATATATACACACACATACTTTTTGCTCCATCAGTAGTATCTTTGGATGAACAGAAGTTTTTCATTTTAATATGGTCAATTTATCATATTCTTCTTTAATGTTTACTGCTTTTTGTGATCGCCTAAATAACTTATGCCCATTCCAAGAACATGAAGGTATTCTTCTGTGTTTTCCTCCGAGAGTTTTATTTTTTTCTCTTTCATGTTTAGCTCTGTAATCCATTTAGAGTTGATTTTTGTGTGTAGTATGAGGTATGGGTCCGGATACATTTTATTCCATAAAGCACCATTAAAGAACATCTGTCTTACAATATTTAGCCACAGATATTTTTTGTGACTTTGCCACAAATCGGGTGACCATATATATGCAGTTCTGTTTCTCCATTCTGTTCCATTGGTTGACTGGTTTTATATTATTGATCCAATATCACAATTGTTAGTCAAATAATATCTAATAGTGTAAGTCCTTCAGCTTGTTTTTCAAGATTGCTTTATTTCCCCACTTTGACAACAGGATATTAGGGATTTTTTTTCTTATTGCTCTGTAAGAATCCTCTACCAGTAAAGCAGATTAATCCTTGCCTGTTATATGCGTTATAAATATCTTCCCATTTGTCATTTGACTTTTGATTTTATTTATAGTTTCTCTTGTCATAGAGAAGTATTAAATTCTTACAAAGTGAAGTCTATCGACATGTTGTGATTTTTTTCCTCCAGTATGTTTATGAAAGTTTTTCTCTGATCCCGATGAAGTTTAAATGTAATGTTTATATTCACAATATGGAGTGTATGTGACTACATGAAAATAAACATCTTTTTTTATAAAATAGTCAATAATCTTCCTTTCTTTCTAGAGTAGGAAGTTGAGGTTCAGGGAGGGTGGGGGCGGGGTTCACTCCTGCTCAACATTAGGAAATTGAGAATTCTAAGAAAGCTTTTGCTTACTTCCTAAATCCCAACCTCATGGGCCAGTTACCTCTAATAGAGAAAAACGTCCTCCTGATTTCATCTGATTGCAATTGGCCCAATCAACAGAGTGGGTTGCTGTGTTAGTGTTAGAAGGAATTACTGGGCCTGTTAGGGGGTTTTGTTTGTTTGTTTGTTTTTAACATTTATTTAGTTTTGAGGGGGGAGGGGAGAGGGGAGGTGGAGAGAGAGAGGAGAGGAGAGGGAGACACAGAATGCAAAGCAGGCTCCAGGCTCTGAGCTGTCAGCACAGAACCCTACATGGGGCAAGTGGTGAGATCATGACCTGAGCCAAAGTCAGACGCTTAACCAACGGAGCCACCCAGGTGCCCCCTGGGTCTGTTAGTTTTAAAGACTGGAGCTGAGGCTGACAACCAGCCAGGATCTCCCTGCTCCTGGAGAGATCAGGTAATGAACAGCCTGCTAAGACAGGACAATATCCTTGTCTTCAGAAGGACTGTCCTGTGGCTCATAGGAGGCTGCCTGGGAGGTACTGGCCAAATCAGAAAGGTTTATAAATATGAGCAAGAGCTCAGCTCACAGAAGTCCCCGTGTTTATGTCTCTTCTGGAAGCCCGGAGCAAAAGAAGGTAATATGGTTATTTGACTTCTTTTTGACAAAACCAAATCCTTGTAGTGATTATTAAGAGGCAGAATAGAAGTCCAAATGATGAGACTGAAATATGGTTTAAGTTCTAACTTATTTTGATCCTGTGCTCATTTTTTTCTTTGCAAGGGAAAAAAAGGAAGCCATAAAAACCCTCCCGGCACGACGTGTGTGTGCTTACTTAGTCCATGGCCTAAGGGAGTTTTATGGGAAAGTTTGCTGTGTGCCAGTGAAGCATTTTATTTTTTGTCATTTTGAAAACAAAAACAAAAACATTAACTAAAATGAAACCTTTCATCTCCTCCCACAAAAAAAAAAGAAGAAAAACCCACAGAGCCATAGAGCTCCTCCCCTGAATATTAAAGTTTTCATAATTTCGTCCCTCCCAAAAATTAATGCATAGGACTGATTGCAGTTACAAAACACTGAAAGCTTTGGCTTTTCAGCCACGTAGTGTCCTGTTCAGATATCCCTGGAGGAAAGCCAAAAGGGATTGAAATCTTCTTCTGAAAGACTAAGAGATGATTATCTCCTTTGGCTCTAGTGTTTGACTCTAAATCTTTAGCTTTCAGAAAAACTAGAATAAACCAGTTTAGATGGCGATGGCTTTTTTCTTTCTTAAAATTATTTTAAATTATGTTCATATATTCAAGTACGATCTCATATTTGAGATTAGCTGCAATAAGCAGCAGCCTTTGTAGCCTGTCATTTTCATGGTGAAGAAAAAGCTCCACTGCCCTTAGATGTGAATGAGGTTTTCCTAGGATAAAATGCAAATACCCTTCAAAGTTAATACTGATCATTGCTACCTCAGCATGAATGACCTTACTGGGCCTTTTCTCTAGGGCTAGTTTTGACAGGAAAGAAGTACAAGCTCTGCTGGGAGTCAGTCTAAACTGAGGGGGCTGAGCAGGGAGCCAGAAGGAGCAGGGAGAAGGCACAGAACCTGTGACACAGCCAGCGAGGCGTGCAGACTACGTGCAGGCTACGGTACGCCCCTTCAAGCAGACATCTTTGTTCTATGCCTCCTTTCTCCTTCCAACCAGATAGCTGAATTTTTGTCAGTTAGGATAAAGTTGGGGTAAGGATTGAAAACCCTATTTTGGGAAGGGAAAGACTATGGAAGTGGGAGACAAGGAGGCCTACTCCTCGCAGGGGACACACTCAGGGTCCTTCAAGACTGAGGAGTCATCTTGCACTATCTCAGCAGAGAAAGCCAAAAGTCCCCAAAGTCTGTGTCAAGACCTTCCCCTGGCCCAGCTGCTCAGCTGTTCAGCAATTCCTGGGCCTCAGGTGGCTGGTCAGGTGTTTGGACCTAGTTTGTGTTCTGGTCCAGGCAAAGGCACAGCCCATTCACTTCCACCACTGCAAGAGGAGTCTTCATAAACCTCTGTCTCTCACTTTTTCTGGTTGATCTTCCATGAACAATTGATTGGAAGTCAGATCTTTCCTGGAAACAGAGATTGATTGAGTTACTGATTGATCTTCTATGAACAATTGATTAGAAATGAGATCTTTCCTGGAAAACAAAGATTACAAGATATTTATAAAGCAGGGTAAACGTGTTTGTTAATCATATCCTAAATAAGAGGAAAATATATTTATTTTATCTTCTCCCCAAGAAGGGAATATTTAATATTAATATTAAATTTATTAATAAATAAATATTAATTAACTAAGAAATATTTCAAGCTTCTCTTTGCAAAACATTGGGGTCATTTTTTTAAGTGTATTTATTTATTTTGAGAGAGAGAGAACACACACGCAAGCATGCAAGTAGGAGAGGGGCAGAGAGAGAGGGAGAGAGAATCCCAAGCAGGTTCTGCACTGTCAGCACAGAGACCAATCTCATAAACTGTGAGATCATGACCTGAGACAAGATCAAGAGTTGGATACTCAACAAACTGAGCCACCCAGGCACCCCAAGGTCATGAGTTTTTAGTCTGCTGCATATTTCTGAAGTAGAATGAGACCATCACCAAGTTATTATCAGCATCCCCAAGGACACAAATTCCCACCAGCGTCCAATCAAACTAAAGAAAAATGGAAAGGAGTACGTGAACCTCTGGTGTTTTGGGGTTTTGACCTCTATAATTTTGTTATTGTCTGATTTCCTTTGGGCTCAACCTGATTTAGTTGAAAGCTTAGAACTGTGTCCACTTTTTAAAGAAATATGGCTAAAACAAATTTTAAAAAATACTAAAATTCCTAAAGCACTTACTGCTTCTAAAGGAGCAAAATCAAAACTAAGGCCCAAATAATTTAAGGACCTAGATGCCATAAAGAGTAAATCTGACCCTAAGCCCCACTCAAATTTACAAAGAAAACGTCTTCTCCTTCTGCCTTCTCTGAAAACACATTCTGTCCCCTGTCTTAATCCAGTTCTGCAAAGTGAAGGCTAACACCAGGATATGAGACTAGAGAGCAAGGAGCAACCAGAAAATGGACACACTTAATGCATTTCATTGCCTCCCTGATCATCATGAATCCAAATGTAGCTTTTGGTTTCTGGAAATTTGACCTCAGAACTCATTGGGGACATCTCCATGTTATAAAGATGGAAGCGGGCCTAGGTTTGGCCTATGGGCCATAGTTTGCTAACCCTTGATTTAGATTATCATAATAATGATAAATATAATAATAATGAGCATTTATCTCATTCCATTATCACAATGACTCCCATGAGGTAAATACCCTTATCTAAGGATGATACTGAAAAAAATTAGCTACTGATATGACTAATCAATTAGAACAAAGAATAGGTGAATAATGGTTGAAAACTGACCTGCTGTGATCATCCCCACATTATAAGTTTGGGTGGGCCTTAGGATAGGGTAGTAAATTGTCTTAGGTTATACAAACAGTACCCATAGTAGAGCTGGGATTTTCTGACTCTAGAGCCCATACTCTTAACAACTTGATAGATATATGCTTCTATAAGTCAGAGGGACTTTGTTTTGGTAGCAAACTTAAACCCCTACCAGTTACCTAGTCACAAGCATGTCTGGGCAAGAGTAATCCATCCATACCACTTCCAAAAACATTCAAAACACAGGTGAGCCACAGTTTAGAAATATTTCAGTATGTTGATAGTTAGATTGCAAGTAAATCAAAAGGAAATGTGAACTCCTTTGACTACTCTCTGACTTAAATCCTTTCCCCTGCTCTATGCCTATGGCTTATCCTCACCCTTCCTTGTCTGCTCAGGTCTCTGATCAAATGTCACTTTATTGTGTGGTCTTCCTGACCTCCAATAGATTAATAAGATAGCAACTCCTGTTCTGGGTTTCCTATGTCTCTTGCCTTGTTTTGTTTTTCTCCATAGCACTTAGCACCATCTAACACACTATGTTTAAATTTATTTTTTTATCTCCTCCAGTTAGAATGTGAGCTCTATAAAGTTAAGGACTTTGTCTTGTTGGCTGCTATACCGCAGCACCGAGAAAGCACTTGTTTAATGACTGAATGAATACATACAGTAGAGAGGCCACATGGTACAATAGTAAAAACATTGGATTTAGAATCAGAGGTGGTATTCTAACCAACCTCTGCCACTTACTGGTTGTGTGACCTTGTACAAGCTAACCACTTGAAGCCTTGGAGGCTTCAGGAAGAACAAAGGCCCTGAGATAGGAGTGTGCTAACTAGGGCAGGATGGCCACGGTAACTGCAGCACAGAGTAGGCAGAATGTGGTAAAGAGTGAGAGATGTAAAGATTAAGGGGCTGAATAGGTGGGGATTGTGGACTATTCTAAGGACTTTAGGTTTTTCTCTGAGTGAGAAGAGAAGACAGTTGAAGGATATGACAAAGAGGAAAAATGCTATCTGTTTTAACTTTTACAAAGTCTGTTTGTGGACAAGGGCAGAAGCAGAGAGACCAATTAGGAGGCTACTACAATAATCCAAGTGAGAGATGATGGTGGCTTGGCCAGATTAAATAAAGATGATGAAGGATTGTCAGGTTCTGAATATATTTTGAAGACATAGCCAACCAGATTTGCTGATGGTTTGGGTGTGGAATATGAGAGGAAAGGAAGAGTTAACAAAGACTCCAAAGATTTTGGTGGGGGACTGTAGGAGGAGTGGGTGTGAGATGGGTAATAAGAAATTTGGTTTTGGTTCAGCTAAGTTTGAGAAGCTTATTAGACATCTAAGTAGAGATGTTAGGCTGTCAGATGGATAGATAATTCAGGCATTCATGGAGGAGGCACAAGCTAGAGATATAAATTAAAGTGTTGTCAACCAATAAGCCAGAAGTTTTTGTCCTGGCAACTAGTAATAATCACCTAAGGATCTTTAAAAAAAAAAAGGTTTTTTTTGAAATTGTGGTAAAATGCACATAACATAAAATTTCTCATCTTAACTATCTTGAAAAAAATACATAGGCTCCAATCTGGACCAATGGAATTAGAATTTATTGAGATAGAAACTGGGCACCAACCAGTGTTTTTAACAAATATGCCAAGTGTTTGGGAAGATGAGGAGAAACCATAAAGGAAATAGAAAAGAAATAGCCTACAAGATAGGAGTCAGACAAGTGGAATGTCCCCAAAGTCAAGTGCAAAAAGTATTTCAAGAAAAGAGTAATATAACAACTGTCAGATACTACTGATAGGGTCAGGTAAGATGAAGACTAAAGAAAAATCATCAAGCTTAGCAAAATGTACATCTCTATTTTCCTTGACAACTCTTTCTATCAATTGGAACTCTCATATTTATTAATATTAAAAATAACGTTTGGTCGTTAAAAATAGCACCTTTTGACAGTAAAGCCCATTAGAAGTTTTCAATCCTTCTGTGTCTTGCTCATGTATCACTCATGACTCAATAGTCAGAACAAGGTCAGTTGGTGATTTGGCCCCAGACTGAGTCTCCTGCAGATGATATAGAACTATGTGGGACCTCCTTTCTGAGATGGAATGAAAAAGGATCTTTCAACTTGATCACCAAGGAGATGGGACAATAAACTCACCCAGCCACTCATAGGAACCAACCAAAGTGAGACAGAGAGGACTACTTATAAAAGGCCAGAAAAAGCAGTCACTAAGAAAAATAGAACTCTTCCTCTTTTTATATTTGAGAAAATGCCCTATCTCTTCCCTGAAACAACTGCCAACAAATGCTTTATATGATTATAATTTATATAATGCTTTAAAGCTTGATAAATTTGAGCTTTGCCAGACCCTTAAACAGAGGAAATTCAAAGACTTGAACCATCCATTGAGAAAGATCTGCTGCTTCAGTTCAAGTCCATGTCTTCTGGATGTTTCTTCCTCAGTGTCACTTCTTTCTTGCTTACCCTGAATCTGCCCTCAATTTATTCATGAATCTGGGTGAAGGCATCCACTGCTTACCAAAGTCTTTCTCCATCCCATGCTAAGGAGCTAATGCTTTCCCCCATCTCACTACTGTATTCTCAAGGGACAGAAGCTCTGATGAGAAGGAAGGATGACATCAAGAATACATGTAGAACATAATGTAGGGACCATATTAGGAGTGATGTCAAAATTCTCATCCTCCTTGTTATTCACTCACTTCTTCCTCTGGATTGTGTAACTAGAACAGGCACCTAGCAGTGCCTCCTGTCCCTAGAGTAGGATTCAGTAGAAGACATACAAGTTTCTCTATAGAGCCAAGAGGGCTTCAAGTCCATGTTATCCCACCCAGTTCATCAGAACAGGAGACAAGATTGGGACTTAAGGCTGAAACTCTAATGAATAATAAAAAAAAAAAAAGGGGAATTTTTCTAGAGCAGATGTTCTCAGTCCGGCGGCAATCTCTGTGGTATGGGCTAAATGTGTGTGTCACTCCAAAACTCATATGTTGAAACCCTAATCCCTATTAGGATGGTATTTGGAGGTGGGGTCTTTGGCAAGTAATTAGAATCAGAATAAGTCATGAGAGTAGAACCCTCAAGATAGGACTAATGCCCTTATAAGAAGTAACATGAGAACTCTCCCCCCCACCGCCAATATGAGGTCACAGAAAGATGGTGGCCATCTGCAAAATAAGAAGAAAGCCTTTATCAGATTCCAAATCTGCCAGCATATTGATCTTAGACTTTCTAGTCCCCAGAACTGTGAGGAAATAAGTTTATCATATCAATAAGCTTATCATATCAACCTCAGATTCCATGGAAGCTAAGTCATTGGGCCTAAACCGATTCCTGCGTCCCCTTCTCCCCCTACACCACTGCTTTGTAATCCAAAGCCAAATACAATTTTTTGGTGTTTAATTGTAATACAACTTTGGAGCAAGAAGTAGTCTGACTTTTTTACATTGTATTGACCGTACAGCAAGGGTGGAGGGACCAATACGAGTCTTATCGCAGCACTGAGGGAAAAGCTTTTCAGAAAAGGAGATCAAGAAAAATATGACTCATCATGGATGAACCTTGAAAACATTATGCTAAATGAAAGAAACCAAACACAAAAGGCCACATTTTGTATGCTTCCATTTTCCATGAAATGTGGAGAATGGGCAATTCCATAGAAACAGAAAATAGGTTAGTGGTTGCCAGGGTCTGAGGGAAGGGGGAATGGGGAGTGATTGGTAATGGGGACAGGGTTTCTTTTTGGGATGATGAAAATGTTTTGGAATTAAACAGTGGTGATGGTTGTAAAACTTTACAAATAATACTAAAACCACTGAGTTGTACACTTCAAAAGGGTGGATTTTATCATATGTGAATTATATCTTAATTTTTAAAAGAAGAGAAAAGAAAAGATGTGACTCAGAAAGGCACACCTCAGATGTGACAACTATGGCTCAGTCACTTATTTGGCAATTAATTGGAGAGCATGGTCTTGAGAAACTTCTCATATGTAAAGTCCTGTGCTTTTATCCTCTCCCCCACACCAGTGGAAATCTTTTTATTGCCTTTTTTGTTTACAAAAGCAATACACAGGCATTTTTAAAAATTCTGAAAATACCAGAGGATGTAAAGAATAAAATAACTTGAAAAAGCACCACCCAAAGAAAGTCATTATTAACATTTTGCTGTATATTTTTCCAGATTATTTTTCTATGCATATGTAACAGGGAAAATATTTTAGAACTATGTTAATGTGTTCTTCTCTTTTGCACTTCCTTGTATGTCAGCAACCCTCATTCTGTACAAAGCATCCTTTTTCCATAAACTATCAGATTCTTATGACAGGAATGCAAAGAGTGGAAAGAGAGTCAATGTTCAGTTTTTGACTTCTAAAATAAGGTTTTTGATTAGACATTAAGAGTTTTGAAAGCCAAATGTTGAAAATAGAGAAGTTTTTAAAAAAATTGTTGTATTTCTCATCAACCTAAGAGACACAGATAGAGTTTTACTGAAAGCCAAGAATAGGGAAACTCCAAGGATGAGGGATGTGAACTGGGGGGAGAGGGATGAGATTGGTTGGAGGATTATGGAGGGAAAAAAGAATGGCTTGGGGGAATGCGGAGTAGACAGGTGTATCCTGACCAATATTCTCTGGACCGAATTCCTGGAGGGGAGAGCAAAGGGAAAGGAGACTTCTCTCTGCCCACCAAAAGAAACCTAGGAGACTTCAGTTCAGGGAGATCCCACCCTAGTGTGGGTTGGGTAGAGCAAGAGTAGAACTGCATGGGTTGTGACTAGACAGATGAAGCAGAGCAGCAATCCCAAACTGGTCTTGGCTCCACTGTGACCCAGAAGGGACCCCTTCAGGGGGAAATCTAAAAATTAGCCCAGCCTTTAGTTGGGGAGCAGCTAGTGTGCATCAACCAGACCATCCCCTCACCTCCTTCCCCCCTCCCCCCCCCCCCGTACCCCCACAGCCTCCATCTGGGGGAAGGGGGTGGGGGAGAAACAGCCTTGTTAGGGAACTGGACTTTGAATTGATGAGCATTTACCTGATAGAGACCACTTTAAATCAAAATAGACTGTTAAACCACAAGAGACTATTTAATCTGGAGGAGACTGAGATAACTTTAACTGGAAGGGTGGGAGTGTGTGAGAAGATTAGATCAGTTAAGAAAAGTAAAGAAGCCAAATGCCCCTCTTTAAGAGCAGTGTAATCAAGCTAGATGTTCTATTTTAAGCAAATGAAATAAATGAAAATGAATAAAATTTTATAAATACTTTTAGCATACTCATTTTTGTAACCTGATGTTTTTCACTTTACAGTATGGTTTATTATTATTTTGTTGTTGTCTCCATGTTCCTTCCCCCCAGCTAGGCTATAAATATTTTGAGGACAAGGACAGTGTTTTCTTTGTGTCTGCCTCAGTGCTGAGTACAAAGGAGACACTCCATATCACTACCACCTAAAACATTTCTAGTTCTTTCCCTATTTACATGCAGCTAAAAAAAATCTCGAGGCAAGCAGATAGTTTGGAAGAAAGGGCCAGTGAAAAGAACACTGCATGGATCCCTGAGTTCTCCTGCTCGGTCACTGACTTAAGGCAAGTCACTTCTTCGTCTCTTGCTCTCACTCTCTCCACCTTCCTCCCTTTCTCAGAAATAATGCCTTCACTATCTTTTCATGCACATGTGAGGCTCAAATAAGGAAATGTACATGACATCACTAGGAGGTGAATGCAAAATAACCACATCAAAATCTCATTTTTACTAGTGACCCCAGACTAGAATGTCGAAGTGCCTGGGATCAGGCTCTCTTCCAGGCTGCCCTCCTTGCCCAACCTTCCTGCAAACCCACTGCTACAGTGTTCTTCCCCCTCCAACCCCCCACCATCAGCTTTCTCTGACTGTGGCAGCCAGACCAGAGTCAATGATCTCCCAGTAAATACGTGTTTTTAAAGAACAGCTGAAAGACTTTTACTTAGCTGACTTGTGACTGTTTCCTGAACACAGATGGAAACAGGTTATTTAGAGACAGGAAAACAATAAGGGCATTTTTCATTCTAACAGTGATTAAAGATCGTTAATCCTTTCCACTTCACCAATTAGCAGGTCTTACAGGTCTTGATTGAGAACAAATAAAAGTAAGTATTTTCTCTACATACCAATAGTCTTAAGTCATAAGCAATGATGTAAGCCAGGACTTCAACCGGCAAGGCACTGCACCTTGGTTTTTAACCAAGAGGCCTCTGGTATCATGCTCTGCGATATCTGGAAGATGGTTCTAGCTCTTCAATAAAACACACAGCTTGCCTCCAGTGGTTTCAGAATCTAAGGCAAGCATGATCCTGAATAATTCTGTGGGTTTTAAAAAAAATCCAATTCCAACTTAACTATCATTCACTATGTAAATAAATCTCTGAGAAATATCTTCTTGAAAAGTAAAGAATTGTTCATTCTTTTAGGAGACATTAAATGAGTATTTGTCACATGCCAAGAGGTGTGCTACACACTGGGATACAAAAACGAATCAAGCTGAGTTTAGTAGGGGAGACAGACATGTCAAGCGAGTAATTGTTCTACACTACAGTAAATATAATCAAAGGTGTTCACTGACCCAGAGGAAGAAGGACTGAGCATCCAGGTTGGGTTCGTGAGACAGGCCCCTGAGCTGGATGTTTTCATTCCTGCACTCATGCCACAAATACTTACTGCAACCGCTGTGTGTCAGGCATTGGGTAATAGGAATACAGTAGTGAACAAAACACATAAAAATTCCTGTCCCCATGAACTTACATTATTGTGCAGACAATCACGAAGACAAGTAAATAAGTGATGTATTTATCTAACTAACGAAAGGTACTAAGGGGGGGCCTGGGTGGCTCAGTCGGTTGAAGGGCTGACTTCAGCTCAGGTCATGATCTCGGGATTTATGAGTTTGGGCCCCGTGTCAGGCTCTGTGCTGACAGCTCAGAGCCTGGAGCCTACTTCGGATTCTGTATCTCCCTCTCTCTCTCCCCCTCCCTCACTCATACTCTGTCTCTCAAAAAAGAATAAACATTAAAAAAAAAAAAAAAGAAAGAAAAGAACTTTAAAAAAGAAGAAAAAGAAAGGTACTAAGGGATAAAAATGAAACCACAAATGCAGATTTGAAAATTGTAGGTGAGAAGGCCATGGGAAGTCTCACCTGAGAAGGTGACTCTTAATATCTAATGAACGAGATACGTTAAGACTTCATTTCTATGAGGACACCAGAGGACAATATGGCAGAGAAAAGAGCAAGCACACAGGCCCTGAAGTACAAAAGAGCCTGGAAGAATGTGAGGAAGACCAAGGTCAGTGTCATGAGTGAGCGGGAGAGTAGTGGGAAATGAGATTGAGAGGCAACTGATGAGAAGGAGGACAGATTTTGAATAGGGAATTATGGGAAGGATCTGAGCAAGGAGTGACCTGAGCTGAGAAGATGATGCTGCATGATATGTTCTTGGGGGCAAAAGCAGACAAGAACAGTTGGGAAGTCACTGCAGTAGTCCAGGTAAAAGATCGTGTTTTAGACCAGGGTGGTGGCAATGGGAATGGTGAGATATGGCCAAATTCTGAATTTATTTTGAAGGTAGAGCCACCATGATTTGCCAATAGATTGAGTGTGAAATGTGAGCCAGACAAAGGAATCAGAAAAGCACCAAAGCTTGTGGCCTGACCAATCACAAAGGTGGAGTTGCCATCGACTGAAATGGGGCAGAGGGACAGGCGTTGGTTTAGAGGAGCACATCTGGAGTTCGACTTTGAGCATGTTAGGTTGAAGTGTTTATGATATCAACTAGAGATATCAAATAGCTATATATTTAGGTGTGGAGTTGAAAGCAGAGGTTGGATATAGAGACATAAATTTGGGCACTACCGCATATAGATAGAATTTAATGCCACGAGCTTGGACAAAATCACCCAGAGAGAATGAGGATATGAAAGAGAACAAAGAGAAATAAAGAAAGAAAAGAGAAGAATTCCAGATAGAGAGGAAGACATGTGAGGACAAGAAGGTAAGGACAGAAATCCGCTTCGTTAAGCTAGAACAGGAGTCGACAGATTTTTCTGTAAAGAGCTAGGTCAATATTTTAGACTGTGTGGATCATACTGTCTCTTGCTCTTACTCATCTCTGCTGCCATAGCATGAAAGCAGCCATAGACAACCCCTAAATGAATTGAGAGTGGCTATGTCCAAATGAAAATTTATTTACGGACAGTGGAAGTTGAATTTAACATAATTTTCACATGTCACAAAGTATTAGTCATCTTTTGATTCTTCTCACCCACTTAAATATGTAAAAACCATTCTTAGCTCACAGGCCATACAAAAACAGGCAGCAGGACAGATTTAGTCCACCAGCTATAGTTTGCTGACTTCTGAGCTAGAAGAATAGAGGGTGCAATTAGGGAGCAGTGGGAAAATAAAACTGCAGAAGGAGTCAGAGTTTACGTCATGGGTTAGAAATATCAGGTATAAAGTGACTGCTACATGGTCTGCTCTCAATTAATGGTAGATATCATTATTGATTTGATGTGTCATTTACAGGGAACTAGCAGACAACTTTAAGGAAGTGAGATTTACAGTCAAAACTGAGACCTAAAATCACGGGATTTAGCATTAGCTAAACCAAGAGACGGAAGAGGATAAATGAGGCTTTCACTGAAATAAGATTGGGGGTGACTAGAGGGGCCCCAAAGGCACCAGCAAGACGTTCTGGGTAATAGTTACTAGAAATGCACACATGGATGATGACTTGTAATGATACTTTAATTTTATAAGACATATGTGGAAACTCATTGTGGTTGCAGGCATGATTCATTTGCAGTCTGTGAATGAAGATCTGAAATCATTAATACAAAAAGATGCTTCCGAGCAAATGAACCATATTTCTGTGATAGAGGAGCATCTTTAATTTATATGCAGGCTTATCAAACTGGAGATAAACATGGTGTGCCAATGTTTGAGTTTAAAGTGCCTGGGTGGCTCAGTCGGTTAAGCATCTGACTTCGGCTCAGGTCACGATCTTGTGGTTTGTGAGTTTGAGCCCTGCCCTGGGCTCTGTGCTGACAGCTCAGAGCCTGGAGCCTGGAATCCGTTTGGGATTCTGCGTCTCCCTCTCTGTCTGCCCCTCCCCCACTTGTGCTCACTCTCTTTTTCTCTCTCAAAAAAATAAACATTAAAAAAAAATTTTAAGCGCTCCTATTCTGCTCAGAATCACCAGACAGAATGTAGACTGAGTAGTACAGGCCTCCCCTCAAACCACCTCCCTACAGGCAGGGTGGAACTTCGGGTTTACGTGTTCTGGTGCTTACTAGTTGGGTGAACTTAGCCCAAGCCCTTAACTGTATTGGTCTTCACTCTTCTCTTCTGTAAAATGGAACTCGTTATATATTTACTCATTTGAAAACTAAAGAACACATTTTTTTTTTTACTTTTCGGGGTTTTTTTTCAGTTAATTTCAATCAAAAAGACAACTGCCCAGAGAACTGACCTGCAAGATTCCCTAACTGTTGTTACCTTAAAATAAATTTTATTTTTTCCCATTGTAGATGCGAGGTATGTTCATTGCAGAAAATATGTAAAATACCGAAAAAGGAGATGTAGGGCCACACAGGGGTGGAGAAACACGCCTGTACCCCCAAGAAAAATCATTATTAAACTTTTGAAGCATTTTTTTTGGTGTTTCTAGAATTATTATTATATTTTAAACGTTCAAACTTTTTGCCACCATGAAATACCAGCTCTCAGGCTTGCCATAAAAATAACCTGAACATACAGAAATGTATTATTATGGAACCAACATTTTCCATCTTTGGTACACAAAACAAAACTTCACAGTCCACCAACAATATATGATTGAGATTCTTGAGGATGTGCTTCAGGGAACTGTTTGTTGAATACTTAAAAATAAAAATCAGTGTTCCATTTTTAAAGAACAGCTGGCTGTGGATCTTCTGCCGTTTTTGCTTTATGGTCCCTTCTGATTCTTAGCTGTAATTAATTTACCGGAAAGATTTTACAGGGCTGAATTAAGAATGCGAACACGCAGTTGTACGATAAAAGTCTGTGCTGTTGTTCTTCACGTCTCTATATTTTTACAAATCATCACTATTTCTCAAAGAAGCTATCAGACACAGATCAAATTGTATTATGTGGAAACAATAAAGCTCCTTTCACCACAGTTAAGAACATTCTCAAGAATCATCTTACAGCCTGCAAATGAAGTTGAAGGAATATTTGACAAAATCAAAATTCCCATCTAACGAGGGATTGTCCCTTAAAAATTGTTTAGAAAGGAACTAGAGCCATGACAAATTCACACATGGCGGCGGAGCATTTCCTGGCCTTTGCTTCAGTTCTCATATTTCTCTCTTGCTCTTCACAATATTATTGTTGTGAGGGGGGGGAAAGGTACATGTTGTTAATGATTTCTGCGCCTGTTGTTTTGTCCACATTCTCCAGAAAGCCCTTTCAAGACTGTTCTTTGGAATCAGCCTTTATGTACACGCTCCAAGTGAAAGTTGGGCATTTGCCAGTGAATTCAATGTCAGCTTCAACTGTCAGGGTCCAGGAACCCTTCTGTGAGAGGCAGCTTGGGATAGAAGAAAGAGGACTGGACTAGAGTTCTGGGTCCTAATTCCGACTCTGCCACTTATTAGTTTTGTATCCCCTGACTATTGACTTAAACCAAATGAGCCTTTGTTTCCTCATCGGTAAAACGAGAATCATAATAACTGCCCTGCCTATCTCTCAGGGTTGTTGTGAGGAACAAATAAAATACTGCAAGTGAAAGTGCTTTTAAACAAGTGCTCAGTAAATGTCAAACTTTTTTTTTAAATTGTGGTAAAATATACATATAAATGTTACCATTTTACCATTTTAGGTGTCAAGTTCAGTGACATTAAGTACATTCACCTTGTTGTGCAATCATCACCGCCATCCATTTCCAGAATTTTTCATCCTCCCCAACTAAAACATTACCCATGAAACACTAAGTCCCCCTTCCTCCCTCTCCCCAGCCCCAGGCAACCACCATGTTACTTTTTGCCTCTACAAATCTGAGTACTCTAAGTACCTCTTTTAGTGCATCATACAATATTTGTCCTTTTTGTGACTGGCTTCTTTCACTTAGTATAAAATTTTCAAGGTTCATCCATGTTGTGACATATATCAGAATTTCCTTCCTATTTAAGACTGAATAATATTCCATTGTATATATAAACCATATTTTGTTTGTTCATTTGTGGACAATTGGGTTGTTTACATTCTTTGGCTATTGTGATAATGCTGCCATGAAAATTAGTCTACAAATATCTGTTTGAGTCCCTGCTTTCATTTCTTTTGGGTATACACTGAGAAATGGAATTCTTGGATCATATAGTAATTCTATGTTTACTTTTTTGAGGAACTTCCCTACTGTTTTCCACAGAGGCTACACCGTTTCACATTTCTACCCATAGTACACAAGGATTCCAATTTCTCCCACATCCTATCTATATATATATATATATATGTGTGTGTGTGTGTGCGCGCGCGCCATCTTAACGATTGTGAAATAATATCTCATTGTGGTTTTCATTTGCATTTCCCTAGTAATTTGTGATGTTGAGCATCTTTTCATCAGCTATTGGCCATCTGTTTATCTTCTTTGGAAAAATATATATTCAAGTCGTTTGGCTGCTTTTCAATTGGGTTATTTGGTTTTGCTGTTGTTGTTGAGTTGTAAGTGTTTTTTATATATTCTGGATGTTAACCCCTTGTCAGATATGTGGGTTGCAATTATTTTCTCCCATTACATGAATTGCCAAATATTTTTACTTTCATTCATGTACCAGAGCCTATAAAAAAAATGTTCAGTCATTCACCATGGAGTTTTAGGAACTGAGAACACTCTCCCAGAGTTTCTGTATATAGACATGATACCATAGTTTAAAGACCAGATGAGAAATTTTCATTGGCAAAATATTTTCTTCTGATTTAAGTAGTAAGAAAAAGTACTTCAAACTTCCCCTACTCTCAACCTGTCTCAGTAAGATATTTAATTTAGTTGTAAGTTGGAAAGTGATTTTCTTTACCTGCTTATACAATAACTAGATAGATTAACAGATTGGCCAACAAAAAGCAAAGAGCTACAGTTATATATGACTGAGGGGAGAAAATAGAGACACTTTTTTTGAGAGAGGGAGCATGTGCATGTGCATGTGCTTATGCACAGGGGAGGAGCATGGACTGAGAGAGAGAGAGAGAGAGAGAGAGAGAGAGAGAGAGAGAGAATATCTGAAGCTGGCACCATGCTCAGCATACAGCCTGGAGCCCGATGCAGGACTCGATCCCATGACCCTGGGATCATGACCTCAGCTGAAATCAAGTATTGGAAGCTCAACTGACTGAGCCACCCAGGTGCCCCCATACACTTTTTAAAAATAACATATCCTGTTTATGCCTTGCCATTCACCATCCACAAAGGAAAAATGAATAAGCCATATGCTAGCAAAGAATAATCACCCTCTTCACAGGCAAACTGTTAAATTGCATAGGTGGAAATAACAGTCAAAAAAATACTGAGTATCTACAGATCTTTCATTCAATAATTTACTTTACAAACTTGATATTCAGCTCTGTGTTAGGCACTGGATACACAGAAATGAATGGGCACAGTTCCTGCCTTCAAGGAGTTCCCACTCGGGTGGAAAAAATGACCAAGGCAAAAGATAATTACAATACTATATGGTGACTACCAGGGAGTTCTGAGGAGTGTTTCCATTGTGGATAATTCACTGCTGACTTCTATGAAGAATATCTCAGAAGTATCAAGTAGCGGCTTATGAAATCCATCATGAAGATAAAACTTTATGAAATGTTAATTATTGTTATTACATTCTCGGTATTCTTTTAGTATTAAGAGATATGGTGTATAAACCACAGAGCATTTTGTGTCTAAAATTGTTTAAATTTGTTTTCATTATCAAAATAATGCATTCTTTTCATAGAGAGTGCAAGCAACACAGAACTCACCGGAGGTAAACACCACTAACAGTTCACTATGTTCTAGTTCATTTAAGATAGCATCCTAATTTCAAAGGTACTAAAAAGTGGAGAGAAAAAAAAAGAATTTTAGTCAGCACTTGAAGTCTAGGGTCTGTATGAGCAGAAGGCAGAAACACCAAGGCAGTCTTAAGCAAACTGTGCAGAAGAATTCACAAGAAATCTGGCTTGCATGATTAAAAGAGGATTAGATTCATTTTCATACTAATGTTTTATACTTCCAGTCCCTGTATATTACACTAGGAAGTATCTTTGTATATTGCATTCCAAAAATCCCTGGCTCTTAGAAGATGCTCCCAAAGTTTATGTTTCCAGAGTTGTACTTAATACCTTCTGAATAGGTTAAGAATATGATCTTCGTTGTTCGGAAGATTTATTCTGTATTACTCAAGTGAATCTTTGCCTGGAAGGAGATAAATCTCCAGTTTCTGAAACATTGGTCGGTAAGTATGTATTGGTCCCACATGGACAGATATGAAGGAGCACATGACTTTTTTTTTTTCTCAGTCATTGGCCTGTATTTATTTTCTTTTCTAAAATCCAAAGGGTTTTAAGGAATGAAAACTGTTGGGATGCAGCCTGTCCAACTGTCAGGTCTCTTTCTTTTAAAAACATTAAGGAGACAGCACAGCATAACATAGTACAAGAGGAAAACATGTGTATGCAGACCTAGGTTCTTCCACTAATTAGATGTGTAATTTTAGATAAATCACTTAACCTCTCTAGACCTCTGTTTCTCATCTCTAATTGCTCTACCTAGTTCATAGGTTATTGTGAAGATCAAAAGAAGTCATAAATGTGGAAGCACTTCAAAAAATATAGCACATGCATACTATAAGGTATCATTAATACATACATTTATCATCGGTCTGTGATGCCACTCTTAGACTCAGGCAAGAGGAGCACTTGCCCTGGGTGCTGTGCTCCACAAACACAAACACATTCAACTTTATTAAATATCTAGCAGCACATTCCTAGTATGGCCTCAACTCTGGCAATGGCAACAATATTATCTGGAGTGATTTAAAGATTATATATAGTACTTCCTGGATCTGGCCCAAACTGGATCATCTTGATCAAACACATGTCAGATTTGACCTCACAGACATTCTGGTTAACAATGGAGATTCCATTTAAATGCTTTTGGAGGGGGCACCTGGGTGGCTCAGTCGATTGAGGGTTCATTTCAGCTTAGGTCATGATCTCATAGTTTTGTTGGTGGGTTCCACCATGTTCTGTGCTGACAATGAGGAGCCTTCTTGGAATTCTCTCTCTGTCTCTCTGTCTGTCTCTCTCAAAAAAAAAAACAAACAAAAAACAGAAAAAAAAAAGGAAAGAAAAAAATTTTTAAAAGATGGTCTTGGAGAAATTAGATTTAATTTGGATAAGAGGGTGAATTGCACTAGGATAGTTAAGTAAAACCATAAAAGATCCTCAAATAAGGAATTGTGGTCTATGGTGGAAAATACTTTTAATTTTGTGCTAACAATAGTTATTTGGTATGGACTGTTGCTTGCTATTAATGATGTTAGCAGAAGCTTACATAAGACATAGATCTAAACTTGCCTATTTCACTTTTTAAAAAATTTTTAATGTTTATTTTTGAGAGAAAGAAAGACAGAGTGTAAGTGGGGTAGGGGGAGAGAGAGAGACACAGAATCTGAAGTAGGATCCGGACACTGAGCTCTCAGCACAGAGCCCAATGCGGGGCTTGACTGCACGAACCGTGAGATCATGACCTGAGCCGAAGTGGGATGCTTAACTGACTGAGCTACCCAGGTGCCCCGCCTATTTCACTTTTTAAATAATTTAAAATGCTTTTTAAATTTTTAAAGAAAATGATTTTTCTAAGTAGAAATATGCTAAATGTGACAAATACAATGAAAATGATATTCCAATAAAATAACAGAAAATTCAAAGAAGGGAATAAAAATGTTTGCATAATTAGGAACATGCTTGTATACAACTATATATCTATATATTATATATCTGTGTCTGGAGAGGTAGATGCTATTTTCTATACATTATAGGTAGAGGTATGTTCCCCTCTGAAAAGAGATTTAAACAAATTGAACCACATATTTTTCTTTCTGTTTTTCTTTATGTCTCAGCATGGAAAAAACTGAAAGAAAATTTAACACTGTATGGATATAGATATTGCTGATAGGCTGGTGAAAAAAAATTATAAGTGATAGAATTTATATGACAAAATTAAAATTTTGTAGAATTTTCTCTGATAATAATCATGATTGCAGCAGCCCCATTAAAATATTTGAACATGATCTGTAAAATTTGTGGTTTATTTCCAAATATAAGCACTGATTTAGAAATTTTATTGACAATTCTAGTTGCTACTGCCTCAACAGACTAAAATTTCTCCAATTCATCAAAGCAAATTTTTTAAACATCTAATATTAAGGAATTACTTTCTTTGCATGAAAATAGTATTAAGATTAATTTTTTAAGAGATCCTTTTTTCTAGGGATGCATATTGATATATTCATGGATAAAATGTTAGGATATCTAGGATTTGCTTCAAAATAATTGGATATAGAGAGTTGGGTAGTATGGATAAAGCGAGACTGACTAAGCATTAATACTTTTTAAGTGTGGGTGACAGGTCCAGTGGAGTTCTTTATGCTCTATGTCTATGTTTGTAAATGTTTTTACATTTCCATGGTAGAATGTTAAACAAGAAGCTAAGAAGTCTATTGATTTAGGAAAAATTTTGCTATTAGTGTCAACAGAACTCAAATTGTGTGGATTAAAACACTAGAATTAGGGTTTTCCTGAAAAAAAAAAGTATAAAATAAACATGTAGTAATTTATGACCTATGCACATCTTTATCTTCCTACTCATCCAAACATCACGAGCCCATCAACAGAACGCCCAAATGTATAATAATAATTAAGTTCAGTCATTTTTGCTATTTAGCTGACGTTCAGTCATATAAAAACCATTGCTTTATACATTAAATTTTTTTTGTCACAATAACGGTATATTTATCAAGGAAGATGGATAGAACACATTTATTTAATTTTTTTAACCTTGATTCATAATTTTTAAAAATCAAAAATTGGACCTTTTGTATGTAGCCCTCTATCTGCACTCTTGTCCTGGGAACTCCAAATGTTAGGGACAAGCATGCTCTCAGAATTTCCATTTTGTTCTTTATTTTGACAGCTAAGATTGGCAGTGAATACCGAGAAAAGTGCTTTTTTTCAACTTATAATTGTCTTCCTCTATATATTGTAAGAAAATATGTGTATTTTCGCTCAACATCACAAATGGGTCTCAGATATCTCTGAATGTTCTACCCAAGGCAAGAACCATGTGTAGTCATAGTAATGTTGACAATCTGCCCCCTCCACAGACCAGTGACCAAAGCAGTCATCACCTCTTTAGTGAGAATAGGTGAGATCAAGTTACAGTCATTTCAGGGAAGACCTTAGGAGTTGTTTGAGACCTTTGGAGTAGATGGTCATCTACATCAAGGATGTACTGTGGACAGTTCTGTTTATAACTCTGGCCTATTATTTAATACAGATATTAGACTTTTGGACAATTTGTGCAGAGAGAAAGTTTAAGATCCTCTATCTTTTACATGATAGAGACATTTAGCTTCATATTTTCTTAGCTTCCAATTCCCAAACAAGGAGATGTAAAAGGGTGAAGGAGGTTAAGATAATTATCTGGACAACAATTAGTCCATATAAGCAACTAACAACTAGTTTCTTTTGTCTAAGTCATTCATATATTCCCACCCAAAAGTTCTGTTTCTGTTTGAATTAGCTGTGTGATCGCTCCAATCTCCACATGCAGCAATAGCTGACTCTTCAAAAAAAAACTTATTATCTCCAGTGAAGTACATTCATACCACACTTCTGCAATTCTAAGATACTTTTGATTGTAGGATTGACCAAAGATGTAGTAACCACTTTTTTAGGAGATAAAAGAAAGGGACTGTAAAATTAATTCTAATCTCATAAACACCAAAATGTGGGGGGGGGGGGGGGAGAGGAGAATGTCTTAGAATTGAGAAAACACTAAAATATGATTTTTTGAAGTTACTTTAGAATAAGAAAGTTATTATAACTCTTATGGGGAGTGATGGGAGACAGAGAAAGGTGTACATGTGGGCCATTACGTAGGAAGAGCATGGTGGCCCTCTGCTCTGGTCAGAAAGGCACAGCATGAGAGCATGAGGACCCAGCAGGAAGGACAGACACCAAGAGTGGGGAGAAGGGGGCTTGAAAGCAGTCATGGGTCAAGTGGAAATGGTGCATAAAGAAACATTACATTAGGAAATTTGCCTATAGCTGGCTCTGCCTCCAAATAATCCTAAGTAACCAGAAACCTACAAGAAATGATCAAGGTGAGCCCTCAGTTCTGTAACTTCTTCCCTTAGGTTATTATCAAAACCTAACCACCAGACAAAGCACAAGACCTTTTAGCTAGCCTGCTTGAGAAACAGGGCTGAGTGTTCTACCTCCTGGAACATTAAAAATTACACTTAATTTCATTTTAGTGTAATGTTAAAATACTTTTAAGTCTGTATGGTAAGAAATGCAAAATGTTTTGAGACAAAATACCAAAGGGTATAGTCATTAGGTGTTACTGTGTTTACCCAGTAATTGGCTCCTTTCCTATAATGGATGAATCTCTGTTTCAAAATGGAAAAATAAATTAAACAGTAAACAAATTCCCTACATAAAGGTCATATGAGCTCTTTGTAACCAGAATGAGGTATTTCAGTAAGTTTACTGAGCACCTGGTATTTTGTTCAGGTGGCTTGCTTCACTCTGTAAATGCCAATAACCAGTGTTTATAAGTCTGAACTATTATAATGGTCACTTTCATGTAATAATCGCATCCTTATTCTCTGACTGGAAAAAACAACATAAAAACTGTGAACACTATGTGTCTAAATACGGAAAATAAATATGCTTTAATAGTTTGGGAATAGGAACAGTGTTTGAAGGTAGAGAATAGAAAAGAAAAAGGCATTCTGCATTTCTTTGAAAATTTTGATTCTGCTGTCACCACTTCCAAAGTCTAAGTGGGTACAAACAGCCACAAAACATCTTTCTGGCTCCATATTCCTTATTCCCAACTCCTCCTTTCGAGGTAGAGAAAACACTTTGCTTTTTATGTGTCCTTCTATTTCTTAAGTCCTGGAGAAAAGGAGATCAGGTAGTTACCGAAGGAATTGCCTCTTTGATTCACTGAACTCCTACTATGTGCCAGACACTGTGCTGGACATCATGCAAGATGCAAGATGACAAGATAAAGTCCCTACTCTTCAGAAGCTTTAATGTGGTGTAGGGAGAGTGGTCAGGGATTGGGATCACACAGGTAAATCACTAAACTACCGGACATTGATGGCAGGTAAGGAGTACCAAACAGGATTACCTAAATCAGCTTGTGCTGTGTGTCTTGGGGGTGGGAGGGGGGGCAGTGGTGGTGTACTGGAAGGCCCTCCTGAGAAGAAAAGACACGATTTGAGGTCTTAACCAATGAGTAGAAATTAGCCAGATGAAACGCGGCAAAGGAATGCAGAAGAGCCTTCTTGGCAGAAGGGACAGAAATAAAATTGGCAGAAATCAGTGAGTCATTAGATGGGGGCTGGGTCAAAGAGAGAGGAATCTTATAGATGGGCAGGTTGTGGCTGCAAAGGCACAGGCAGAGCAGGCAAAATTGGGTTTTAATGAGATGTTTCTTTGGTCAACTCTCCTTTGTGGAATGCCCCTTTTGTCCTGGCCCAGGTCATGGCTTCTAACCTGGCATCAGTAAAGAATAGACCAGTAACTAATCTCACCCTCTGGGTTTAGCACTTTGGCAAGTACCATCTTTCTAGCTTCCTCCTTGCTCTCCATCTCTGACATTCATTCTTGTTAAACCTCTTACTCAATGCATTTTGCTGCTTGTTTGGCTGGTGTTCCAGATGCCTAATAGCCAGTTAAATTAAACTTACCTTTATAGTTATTGATCTTTCTTTGTTTGAAAAAATACTTACTCAAAATAACAGCTTAGTTTTTTTTTTAATGATTTCCAAAGAAATAGCCAAGAGCCAAGGGCTAAGGGCCAAGAAAGCCAATAATAATGATAATAGCTACAAAAATGGACTTTTGTTGCTTGTCTCCACAGCTTCTTAGCTCTGTTTCCCACCCCCACCAAGTCTCTCGGTTTTTATTTGAGGAATCCACCTCTCCCCACGCAGCCCATGTGCTTCCAAGGAAGATGACCCACTACCTGGTTAGTTTAAATTTTTTTTTCAACATTTTTTATTTATTTTTGGGACAGAGAGAGACAGAGCATGAACGGGGGAGGGGCAGAGAGAGAGGGAGACACAGAATCGGAAACAGGCTCCAGGCTCCGAGCCATCAGCCCAGAGCCCGACGCGGGGCTCGAACTCACGGACCGTGAGATCGTGACCTGGCTGAAGTCGGACGCTTAACCGACTGCGCCACCCAGGCGCCCCTACCTGGTTAGTTTAAACCAACCATCACATTTCATCCTCCCATGCACAACTTTTGGTTCCAGGGCAGGCTTGTGATTTAAGCAACTGAGTATCAGGATATTTGCTAGGCTGCTGGGGCCCAGTCATTCTCCCTAGATGTGGATGAGGGAACATGTACTTTTTGGAGGTGTAGGCAGTCATCTTGTGATCATGAGAGTTGCTGGCTTTAGGATAAAGCTGGCAATGCAGAAGGCTGAGTGGAAAGATGGAAAGACACTGAACCCTTAGTGACTAAAGACTTAAACAATCCTCAGTAAAATTAATTAATCCAAAAGCCTGCCATACCTCTGGACTTTTCAATTTCATGAACCTGTACATTCCTTGCTTAAACCAGCTTGAGTTGTGTTTTTTTGGTACTTCCAACATAAAATATTCTATGCCATACAGTTCCTATTTGTTGAGAGCCTACTATGTGCCAGGTATGGTAATGTGTGTTCTACAGACTAATTTCTACAACCATATTTTTTCTTTTTCTTTACAATTGTGGTAAAATACACATAACATAAAATTTCCCATTTTTATCTGTTTTAAATGTACACTTCAGTGACACAATGTAATACAGCCATTACCACTGTCTACTTCCAATCATAATCATATTTTGAGGTGGGTATTCCTATCCTCATTTTACCAAAAAGGAAAATGATCATCAGAGAGATACATTACCCACATCAGATCACAGTTAGTGGTATACTCAAGATTTAAACCCTAGTCTGTGTGACTGCAAAGCCTAGATATTTTTCTACTTCATTATAGTGCCAAATGAAATTATGAAGCAAGGAAACAGGAAGTCTTGGTTGAATTATCAGCTCAGGGTCCACAGCATAGAGATTAGGATTTGGGGAGGTACAGATCCAAAAAACAGGATACAAGGTAAGGAACAAATAGTGATCAGAATCCAAATCATCAAAGGTTGGACACTAGAGGTGGAAATCAAGGGAACAGGGAAAACCGTTTAGGTCCAAGAAGTAAGGTTGGAAAGGGGGCTCATCGGTGGACCCTTTAAGAATATCTGGTTGTATTTACTCACCCAACCCTGGTTTGTAGGTGAAAAATTACTGCCTTGTTCACTTATTTCCTAAAGGATTTTGACCTCAAAACTAATAACAAATAATACTTAAAAACAAAAAAATAGCCCCAATGCTATGCTAAGCATACTTTAAAATAAGCCACATAATAAAGTTGATCCGTATCAAAAAGGAGACACATCCTGTGATGGGGCCTGGTCCTTTAAATGAGGTCTGTGATGACTGAAGAGCTCTATTACCTTCTTGTTGGGACAAGATGGATTCCAAGCAGTGTTTCCTTAAAAAAAGAAAAAAAAAATTACAAGCTTCTATGCTAAAAGCTGTCCACCTTTGATGAGTATCTCTTAATTGTTTACTTTTTAACTAAGGGTTTTTAACTACGGCTATTAGAACTCCAGGGTGTTTAATCTGTTGATCTGTTTGTTTTCAAAAGTCTAACTCCTTTCATTTGTGATCCTAGGTAAGCAGTAGCTTGGAGGGTTTTACTTATACAAAAAGATCAGTTCCTTAATTTTCGATTTCCGTAAGTGTAAATTTTTGCAGTGTCAGAGGCTCTCTTGAAGTGGGGGAGGGGAAGTTATGAGAATGGATTGGGTAAGACTCCCCATTGTTTTCACACCCCAAAACCTGGACCTCCACACCAAGGCCCCTTCTCCAGTTGGGTAGTGAACAAAAATACCAACATTTTCTCATCAATTATTTTTTATGTAAATCTAAGTGCTGACCTTAATGATTCACTGCATACTGAATAGAAATATGACAGGGAAAGGAGCTTCATAAAGCCAATGTCATTTGACATGGCTGACACATGTATGAGGCTTATCACCCTTTTTCCTCTAAAGCAGCATTTAGGCCATTAAACGCTCCATGGTTTACATTTGGGTTCACTCTTGGCATTGTACATTCTATGGGTTTAGACAAATTGATAATGACCAAATCCACCATTATAGTATCATACAGAGTAGCTTTATTGTCCAAAAGATCCTCTGTCCTCTGCCTATCACACTGTCCCACCTCCCTAACTTCTGGCAACCATTGACCTTGTTACTGTCTCCATAGTTTTGCCATTTCCTGAATGTCATATAGTTGGATTCATACAGTATGTAGCCTTTCCAGATTGGCTTCTTTTACTTAGTGTATGCACTTAAGGTCCTTTCATGGCTTGATCATTTCTTTTTAGTGCTGAATAATATTCCGTTGTCTGAATGTACCAGAGTTTATTTACCCCTTTACCTACTGAAAGACAAGACTTATGTAGAGAGGTATGAATAACTGAGCAAGTCCACCTACCTGACCAGGTGCCAGGATTACGGTTGGCCTGCCAGATCCATTGAGTTGGGAACAGAAAGGGGAGAGGATGACAATTAGGCCTCCTTACCAGAGCTAGCCCATCGCTACTATGCTACCATCATTCCTCTGGAGAGAATATGTCGCTTCCAAGTTTTGGCAATTATGAATAAAGCTACTATAAACATCGGCGTGCAGGTTTTTCTGTGGACAGAAGTTTTCAACTCCTTTGGATAAATACCAACAAGTGTGAGATTGCTGCATCTTATGGTAACAGTATGTTTTATTTTGTAAGAAATCACTAGATGTTTTTCTGAAGTTACTGCACCATTTTGCATTTCCACAAGCAATGTACAAGCGTTCCTGTTGCTGTTCACCTCACCAGCATTTGGTGTGGTCAGCTTTCTGGATTTTAGTCATTCTAATAGGTATGTCGTGAGTCTCCTTATCTTTTCAGTTTTTACCCTTGTCCTCTCCACCCCCACCACTCCTTGCAATAGCCTATCTTTTCAAAAGGACCCATGGAATCTGAGGGCTGTGTGGTAGGTGGCACAAACAAAGCCACATTAGATAAATGATAGAGTGGAAGGCTGAGAAAGGACTGGATCAAGTCATATGGGAGCCCTGGGGAGAGGAGTCACCTGGCACCCTTTCAAACCAATAGCCTTTAAATAGCTGAGGGCAGAGAGAAATTCATTTTCTATTAATATAAAATGTATAGCTCTTTATGGTTAAAATAAAGAATTTATTACATGCATTGAATATAATAATGTTTCGACTTATTTGGAATTATCTTTCCTTTCACATTTTTCATTCATTTATAACTTGAAGAACAAAAGTTTATTCACCAGGCATAGAGGTAAATTACAACTACAGACTCTTGTTCAAAATATATTTATAAGTTCTTTTGGTTTTTTTCCAGTTTATATGTCACAAAAACAGTTCTAACTTTTCTGAAGGTCTTGTTCTTTTTTTCATTTTTCTTTTGGGAATTTCTGAGCTAGGCAACATCTTGTAAGACACATTCATGGCTTTAAAATGTAGAAAATAACCATCTGTCCCCCAAAACAGCATTAAAAATTGGTGGTAGAATTCCAAAATCAAATGCTACCTCCACCTCTTCTACTGACCAACTTATCTGAGGGAACACACATGCCCATGTCTATGCCCCAGTGAGAACCCCAGTACCATTTTATTAGTAAGCAGGCAAACGCCCAAACTTAATGCTTGGATCAAGGCTGGGTAGAGGCCAGAAGGTCTAAGTGAGGCCTCTTGAGCAACCTTTCCAACCTCAAATCTAAGTCCTGTGACCCACCCTCAAGTATGCCAGAAAAGAGAAGAGTAGTAGGAATGAGAATAAGAACAGGACATATAGAGAAGTATGAATAGCTGACTATAAGTCCATCTACCCAACCAGGTGCCAGGATGAGACTGGCCTGCCAGAACATGGAGTTGAGAACAAAAAAGGGAGAGGAGGACAATTAGGCCTCCTTAGCTGAGATAGCCCATCGCTACCATGCTACCCTCACCGCCCCCGGAGAGAGTATCTGCAAAGCATTCTCCTAGGGGTAGGAAATAAAAAAGCAGGCATTAGACTTGTAAGAAAGGAAAGTGTCTTTCAGTGTCATGATCCTTCCTTCTAGTGAAGTGTCTCCAGAGTCTCTGACCAGGCTAGTCACTTTTTCCATGTGGAGGATCTAATAAGAGGGTAAATAGAGGCAGAAGCTTGAGTGGAAATGTCCTCCTTCATGAGCTCTGACAGAAGAGCTGAACAGCCCTCCCCACCCCACCCCCCCACACGTACCCCATTACTTATTTATTTATTTATTTATTTAATCTTTAACAACTGGGCTTAATAAGCAAACTTTGTTCAGCTAAGTTTGTCCAATTAAGATTAGCAGCTCCCTTGGTCATTACCACTGCTCCTTGCTCTAACTTCCTGGGACCACTGAGATGCACAGTTAAGCTTAAGCTGGTCTTCCTAAGAGTTTCGGTAATGGGTCACAACAGGTCATTAAATCAATTTAACTTCCAGGCTGTACTGCACCCTTGGCCAAATATTCACTCCCTAGTTTATTTCCCATCTGAAATCATACCTAGTCATACTGTCCAAAACTGGTCAACAGAGAATATTACTCTCAAAAGTCCAAATAAAACAACAAAGAATGGTTGGAAATGGAATGACAATAACAGAAATTCAAGTCCAAAATGAATTCCTATTTGTACCATAACTTGAACTCAAAGACCTTCAGAATCCAATTACTCTTCTCCCTCGTTTCCTGATCCTTTCAGTACCTGTCAGAGGATTCTCCTTCAAGTGCCTTGGGTTCCTTCAGCCTTCACTGCACCCTGAACCTTCTTCCATTACAATGGGTGTAGAGCCTTCAGCACCTTCAAAATGAAGTAACCCACCCAAATCTCTCGAATCCCATAAATGTAGAAGCAATTGTGACTTCTGCAGCAGCAGCATTTGCAAACAAAATGATGTTTCTAGGATCCAATGAACAGACAGCCCCTCGTTGCCGTTGCCTACCAGAGATTACAGCAGACTGAGTGTTACCTGGGGGAAGCGGAATAATGTATGGGAAACAAAGGATGAAGAGAGAACATCTTTTTGGTTTCTGCCTTGCCAGGAGGCCTATTAGAATATGTCAGTTTTCCAACTGCTACATGTGAATTTAAATCAGTTGGGATAAACTTCCAAATAAGAGGTTAACTGTGACATGGGACGTCTTAGTTGCTTTTAATAGGGACATAGTTGACTTCCTGTACAACATCTTCCTCTTTTTCCTCAAAAAAACCCTAATTTTTTTCTATGAACCCACATTTCCTCCATCAGCTGACCACATCTGAAGCTATAGGGGCAAGTCTAATTGGTCTAAGAGTAATCCTCACCCTCCCCAGAGGCTCATTCAAGAATGGGCATAGAGGGGTGCCTGGGTGGCTCAGTCAGTTGAGCCTCTGACTTCAGCTCAGGTCATGATCTTGTAGTTCATGAATTCGAGCGCCACATTGGGCTCACTGTTGTCAGCCTGTCAGTGTAGACCCCACTTCAGATCCTCTGTCCCCCTCTCTGCCCCTTTCCTGCTTGTGCTCTCTCAAAAATAAATGAACAACAACAACAAAAAAGAATGGGCGTCGAACCCAATCAGGTACAAAGAGAAATGAGGTTTTCAGAGGTAGCATCCCTAATGTCTAGATCACACCCAAATCTTCCTTCTTTCTCTTGGTATCCTTCCCATGTTCTGAACCCTTCTATTTCCATTTCCCTTTTGAGTCTGGTATTTCTGGCCGAAAAGACTGATGTTACATT
Source organism: Herpailurus yagouaroundi (assembly GCF_014898765.1). NCBI lineage: Eukaryota > Metazoa > Chordata > Mammalia > Carnivora > Felidae > Herpailurus > Herpailurus yagouaroundi. The sequence continues at coordinate 12,624,546 of NW_024412441.1, forward strand.
GAACCAGGTCTCTGTGAAGTGACATAGCTTCCACCTCCATGTGTGAACACAGCACTCCACATTTATCATAGGCAACCTGGGGGGCCTGGGGGGCTCAGTCAGTTGAACATCCAACTTCAGCTCAGGTCATGATCTCATAGTTTTTGGGTTCAGGCCCTGCATCAGGCTCTGTGCGGACAGTTCAGAACCTGGAGCCTGCTTTGGATTCTGTGCTTCCCTCTCTTTTTCACCCTTTCCCCGTTCATGTGCTCACTTGCTCTCTCTCTCTCAAAAATAAATAAATAAACATTAAAAAATATGTAATAACAACAGGCAACCCTGTAGTCCGTGCTTATAGCCTTGCAGCTGGTCTTCTCTGCATTTGTCCACTCCAGGTCCAAAGCCTTTTAAACTTCATGACACAGCTGCTGCTGCTGTTTCCTGCTCTAGAACTCCTTAGGTCTATTAACCTTGCTTGCAAGATCTGCTCTCCTGAAATGTATCTTAGCTGGATTATCACTCTCAACAGATTCCTGAATCTGAAGCTTCTACTGATGCTTCCAAAAGCGATAATCTCAGGATCACAGAGGAGTCTAATTTGTCCTCTGACATATGCTCCTCCCCTAAACCCCACTTCCTCTAGCTTTCAGATTCTCTAGTCCTTGAGTAACTTCTACTACTTCATGTATTACTTTCTGCCACTTCTTTCTATGCTCCTGTTCCATGTCTTTCTATCATCCCTACTCTTTTCAAGGAGGCCCAAATGAGTTCATAAATTTTAATCTGGTACTTAAACGCAGCCAATTCTTCCACAAACACAGATACACCTCCAACTGCTGTCTCCTTTCTAGGCCTATGCATCCATTTCCTGACCTAATCCTTGTACTCTCTCTTAAGAGGCTCCCACAGTGAGAAGATGCCAGAGTATTCTGCATCTGCCACAAGATCCTTGTTCAAATACTGCCTGAGTGGAGAAATCCTGCAGGGAGGTCTCCCATCAGTCCATGCCTCATCACCTGCTGTCATTCAGCCTGACCCTCCCCTTTGGTGCTGTCTTGTACGTGCCTTGTAAAAAGTTTTCTAGTACTATTCATTTTCTAGGCATACTTCCTTATAACAAGAGCCATGTCTGCTTCCCTACATATAATGCTTATGTGTTTTTGAAAATCACCAAGTATGGCCTGAAACAATACCAACACCAACGGCAATAACAACAATGGCTAACGCTTTACTGAGCCCCTTCTATGCACCAAGCACTGTCCTAAGCATTTTATAGGTATTAATTTGTTTAATCCTCATAATAATACCATGAAATAAGGACTACTGTCACTCCCATTCCACAGAGGCAGAAACTAAAGCACAGAAAGGGTAAGTGATTTGCCCAAGTCCAAAGCTCCCTGTTAGTCTGCCACTCTGACATCTACCCACACGTTGGTCACCTACCAGTTCTTCCAAGATATAATACACTCTTATCATTTGGCCTCATCTTTTCTCAGTGCTTGGAAATTGGGTTCTGCTTTTATTTTTTTAAATTTTTTTTTCCAACGTTTTATTTATTTTTGGGACAGAGAGAGACAGAGCATGAACGGGGGAGGGGCAGAGAGAGAGGGAGACACAGAATCGGAAACAGGCTCCAGGCTCTGAGCCATCAGCCCAGAGCCCGACGCGGGGCTCGAACTCACGGACCGCGAGATCGTGACCTGGCTGAAGTCGGACGCTTAACCGACTGCGCCACCCAGGCGCCCCGGGTTCTGCTTTTAAAAAGCAAAAATAAAGATTTACAACTGTCTGTCACAGCTCATCCTAAATCTTGAACACAATTAATTTTTTTAAAGAGTGCCATGTCTCTATTATTCCACAGGGAAGGGTATTAAAGTTTGAATCTATAATTCTTTAAAGATAACCTCTATTACAAGTATCATTGGAGTGCGTGCTTACCAGGTTTTCCCACATATACATAAAATTTAAATCCTTAGTTCCAAGTTAATTTTCACTGTCTAACTGATAAAATATTATCTGAGCATGTACTAAAGAATGAATTTCTGCAGCTTAGTGAGATAAGTCATTCATACTCTAACAAGGATATTTTAAACAGCTGGTTATTCCTTCAGGAAAACCATATTCAGATCAAACTAATTTCCTAAATGACATAAAAGGAGTGAGCAGCTCTGAGGTGTCTTATGTAACTCACTGAGTGCTGATGGCTTGGGACTAGATGATGGAATGACAGAGGAAAGGGAGGCTGAATCTTTGACATGCTAAAAATCACAGTAAATATCACCTGCCAGGTATTCAAATGATTAAAGGGCTTATTTTTTCCACATCCCTATTGTGATAGGTTTTATAAACAAATAACTTTACATACACTATCCTGTTAAGCACCAGTAATTAGTTGAGAAAAACAAACACAAATGTACTTGAAGAGAGAGCAAACCCTGAGGGAATTTAGCCCTCTGAAATTATTCTAAGTGTCTACTGAAATCATTCTAGGAGACTCCTATCCCAAATAAAAACCCCCTTTAAGTTTTTTTCCTGTCACACATAATATCTATCCTAGCTAATTGACAGGAAGGAATATTTACTGACACAGGTGGACCTGGCAATGGATAACAATATCTGGAATATTTGGGGTTTTCATGGGGGAATTGGGTCTATATATACCTGTGAATGGAATGGGCACTGTACTGGCAAACAGTAACTTTGCTACTAAGCAGTTACAGGATTTTTTTTTTTTGTCACCTTACCTCTTTGAACTTTAGCTTCCCAGTCTGTCAACTACAGAAATGAAAATTACATGATCTCCAAGGCCCAGTCTAACAACTCCCAAGTTCCACAATTTTAAGATGCCTTTGAACACTTTTGCGTGAAGAAGATTCTAACATTGAATCCTGTAAGATAGACTAAAAATATGTAGGAACCAGTGATCTGGGGATAGGATAATATTTTTTGTTATCTCCTAATAGATGTTCCATTACTGTTAAACTAGTTTCTCTCTTGCATTCCATCAGCCATCATGGCTCCAAGAAAGGGTACAGAGCAGATACCATCACAGGAATGAAGAGGATATGGTACATAAGGAAAGCTCCTGACATTTAAGAAGGAGAAAAATTCCTCTTATAGCCCTGAGGGATGATGGAGAGAAGACAGGGGTACAAGGAAGAGGTAATCAGACCCACCATGCTTACCTTCCATCCCTTCTCAGGGTGGAAACTATGATTGGAGATATATAGTTGAAGGTATATAGTTCACACAGATTTGGGGAGATCCAGGAAAACTGGGGATAGTGGTTTGCTTCCCTGAGCATGCCTGTGAGAGGCTGAGTCCTCTAGAAACTCAGCTTTCAGCTTGATGGCATGTTCAATATGACGTAAGGAGGATAATGCAACATTGGTGGCGGGAGATGGCTCAATAGATAAGCCCCGAAGCAAGGCTCCTGGCTCATCAAGGCCTACATGTGGTATTCAGGGAATCTGGAAGTTCCCATATATCTCAGTGAGAAGAGAGAGTGGCATTGTGAGAATCAATGGACCTGCAGGGACTTGGGGTCAGTCAGTATTGAGGTTGTAGTACATAAGGCAAATGGCTCATGTATGTACTTCAGTCAAGATACCAGCATGATACCTCAAAACACTAGAAATGACCAATTTTACCTCTAGACTATCAGTCCTGCTTTCAGACCATAGCAGCCACTCCATACCAGTGGATAACAAAGGACTGGCATGCCTGGCTTCTCTGATGCCATGTAGGCCTTCCCATCCCCCACGGCTGCTACCAACCCACTAGTCACGGTGTAAATTAGAACAAGACACTCCCTTTCTTAAGACACTTTACTTCCATCTGTCAGAAAATTGTCATAGTATATACTGGTTTTGTTAGAACAAGTCATCTTACTGCCACATGCCAGAGAACTGTCATAATAAATTTAGAAATCTACGATGCCAAAAAAGTGAAGGGCATTCTAACTGTACCTTATACAGTAACCTTTGGCCTTCATACATATCTTGGAATGAGAGGGGGATGGAGAAACAAAATCTCAAAGACTGATCATTTTTATTAAAAAAGAGGGGGCGGGGCACCTCGATGGCTCAGTTGGTTGAGTGTCTGACTCCTGATTTTGGCTCAGGTCATGATCCTAGGCTCGTGGGATCGAGTCCCGCATTAGGCTCTGTGTTGAGCACTCAGCATGGAGACTGCTTAAGATTCTCCCTCTCTCCCCCCCCACCCCCCTCCCTCTCTCCTCCATTCTGTCTCAAATTAAAAAAAAGAGAGAGAGCAAGAGCTATAATGTGGGGACTCAAAAAGGTTAAACATTACAGAAACAAGCTACAATTTCTTTGTACATCTGAATTAATGTAAGTAAATCTTCGACTATGCCATGCCAAATTACAAACTCTTTATGCCCAAGATTTTACCTTTTTATTTTTGGTATTTCTCTTAGCACCTTACAGAGTAATGCAGAAGGGACAGAAGGAACTAATAAGTGCTTGTTGAATAAAAAAGTAAACTTTTAGAAAAGTCAGAATTACGGGTCCACTTATATGTATAATAGTAAATAATTTTCCTCCCCCCTCATATTTATTTCAACCAAATCTAAAATTTTACCCATTGGCACCTAGCTAACAATCATAAAAACCTTAGGTTCTTCAGTTGTTTTCTAACAGCCCCCCCCTCAAATATTTTTTGGAAAAGGAAACTTAGATGTAAATTTCAACATTTTAAGGACCAAAGAGAAAGCATCTCAAAATTACAGCATTTTTAAAAACTGAAAATGGGATTATGTAGTCCAAAATAAGTTCTTTTGAAGGTGAGGGACCCTCATTATTTAGAAAGGTGATATGCCCGAAGTCACATAATTAAATCCAGGACTCAAACACCCTGCACAATATTGGCTCATCTCTTCTTGCCCCTCTCTCCACTCCCTCCCCAAGTACATACTTTTCTCCCTCTCAGCGTTATTTTATCACCCTCTGCAACCACTTAATTCCCTATCTCAAACCTAGATAGCAATTGATCAAACTCAAACAAGAGAGAAATCACCCAAAGGTCTGCAACCTAGAGAATCAGGTAAACTGCCAGTTTTGCCACATCCATAAAATAAACCAAAAAAGAGCGGAGAGAATTGAGAAAGGGCACTTTTTCTGCCATCACGACAAAGCTAGGGAATAAAAACGCGTTTTCCTTGGGGACAGATTATGCTGAGGGGACCAGATACAGATACCAAAGATAATTCCTCTTGGGTTTTTTTTCTTTTCCTTTGAGTTTGTGGGATCAAAAAAAAAAAAAAATTAAATAACAGTCATAACCTCAGCACATTTACTTCTCTCCTTTTTCTCACATATTATTTTCTTGAACATAGACCAAGTTTCCAAAAAATAAATTGACCAAGGTCTATTGCCTGTTTACCAAAACCTCTTCAAGACTTAGGTGACTCCTCTTAGTCACGAATATTAGCAAACTACTCCAAACTTCGGTTACAGGCTGAAAGCTCGGTAAATTGGATCTTCAAGGTTTGCAAATACCCTCAGCTGGGCTAAAGGGCACAAAATCTCTAGCGCTCCCTACAGCTCACACTTTGAACGTACCTACCACAGAAAACTCAAGTTACCAAGGATCGACTCCCTAGCTTCACTTTTTTTTTTTTTTTCTGCTTAAAAAATTGGGTGAAGGTGGTGGTGGTGGGGCGGGGGGAGGACTAAAAAGGCGAATCGAAGGATTAATCGCTTCTCCCCATTACATCAGCAGCCCCCGCCCTTTCCTCCGAGCACCTCCTCTCCTAGAATCGTCGCTACGCACTAGCGCTCTCTTCGCCCCCCTCCCCCCCCGCTCTATTATATGCCCTGATACCTCCCCATTATCACCCGCCCCACCACACTCCCCTTCCCTCCTTCCCCCTCCTAGGCGAGGCAGGGAGGAAACCCGAGAGAGGAAACAGGGCGTTGAAGGAAGGGACTTCGCCATAAGACCAGAGGCCCCATTGGCCCGAAGCTTGTATGGGCGCCCCCCATTGGCTGCTCTGCCGAAATCCCCGCCCCTCGGCTTCCCCGCCCATTCACCCCTCCCCCCGCCGCCCCGCGGCCCTCCCCCGCGCCCCTGGCCAGCCCCGCGGCGGGGAGGGACCCACTGGGCGAGTGGAGGCTCCGGCGGTGTCAATGGCTCCTCCTGCCACGGAGCAGCAGCAGAAGCAGCGGCTACGGGGTTGAGGAGGAGGAGGAGGAGGAAAGGTTCCTTTAAGGAGGAGGAACGACGACGCCTCTTTTTCCCTCTATCTCCTCCCTTCACACTCATTTCCCCTTCGCCGAGGAGAGAAGGGGGGGAGGAGAGAGAAGAGGCCGAAGAAAGAGAAAAAATTCCTCACAGAAATCTCTTTCAGGGGGTGTGGGGGGAGGAAGAGGAAAAAAAAGAGCTGGGCGCCCCCTGCTCCCTCCCTCCCTTCTCTCCCTCTCTTCTCCTCCTTCTCCCTTCCTCGCCCGCCCGCCCACTCCCCCCGCCGCCTGAGACGCCGCTCGGGAGTCGGCGGGACCGGAGTCTGTCTCCTCACCCGCCGACGCCGCGCTTCGCCTCGGGATCCCCAGGCGGGCGGACGCCCTTTCTTTCTTTCTCTCTCTCGCTCTGCCCGTCTTTCTGTCTCCGTCCCTCGCGGCCGCCCCGCCCGGCGGCCTCGGCCTTCCCCGTGCGTCAGGCCCTCCCGCCCGGCCTCGCTCGGTCTCTGTCTGTCTCCGCCGGCCTTTCTCTTGAATCGGGGTCTCGTTCACCCCCTCCGCCCTTCCCATCTCCCCTTCCCCTCGCCCCCTTTCCTTCCTCCCCCTCCCCACCCCCTTCTCCTGCCCCGCAGCTCGTAGTGCGTGTGTGTGTGTGTCCCTCCGCCAACGCCGCCACCTCAGCCCGGCAAATGAACTCCGTCCGAGCCGCCAACCGGAGACCCAGGCGAGTGTCGCGGCCGCGCCCGGTGCAGCAACAGCAGCAGCAGCCCCCGCAGCAGCCGCCGCCGCAGCCGCCCCAGCAGCAGCCGCAGCAGCAGCCTCCGCCGCCGCCGCAGCAGCAGCAGCCTCCGCCGCCGCCACCGCCGCCTCCGCCGCTGCCCCAGGAGCGGAACAACGCCGGCGAGCGGGGTAAGGCCGCGCTCCTTCCCCGCCGCCCTCCGGCTCGGGCGCCGGCCGGCCGGGACCCGCGGGGAGGAAGGCCGGGGCGGGCGGGGGAGGCCTGTGCGCCCCCGGGGTGGGAGACGGAGGCTGAGCGGAGGCGGGTCCCCCGGTGCCGCAGTGTCAGCCCGGACCGGGCCCCGGACGGCAGGAAAAACCGCGGCTTCCCCACTCGCCCGGGCTCTCGCTCAGGCCGCGCTTTGTTTGGTTGCGGGGGCTCGGCACCCTCTACCCCCACCCATCCTTTGGCTCCTTCGCTGGCTCACGGACCCCGCAGGAGTCTGTTGGTGGCTGGGGTGGGGAAAATGTGGGATTTCCCCCTTTTCTGCTGCCTTCCACGGTTTAGCCTCCCCCTTCCTAACAGAAGGTGGGGGGGGGGGGGACAACTGGGAGTGATCGGGCGGTGGGGCTGGCTGGGGAACTTGTTTTCCCCCTTTTCTGTGTTAGCCTCCCCCTTCCTGTGGAGGAGGGGGAAGGGGGGGAATCCGAGTGGTCTGTGGTGTTGGCCGGGGAACTTGTTTCCCCCACCCCCCTCCCTAGTCACGGGGTAGGGGGAGCAGCGACTACTCTCCCAACCCCATAATGTTTGCTGCGCAGTTTGGCTTTAGTTACAGAACCCCTGGGAAGGACCCGTTAAATCAAGACCTTTAAATAAATAAATATAGAATCCATCGGCCATTTCCAGTCCCCTCCCTCGCGTCAGTGCAGTTACCCTTCGGTTCTATCGACCACCCCTCTCGCCTGTCCTCCCCTAGCAAACCCCTACGCCTCCGTGCTACCCTCCGTCTCCTAGTGGGGTTTGAACGCCCCTTCCTTGGAACTGGCCCCTTGGGAGAGTGTGAGTGTGTGTGCTGTGTCCAAGGCCTAGCGAAATGTGTCATTTGGACCCAACTGTGCAGCTCTGTCTGGTAACCACCATTGTCTAAGGGCTGAAGCTCCCGGGGGTTGGATTCTTGCTTTAGCAAAAATAATGTTCAGTTCTACTTTGATGATGTGGTTATTTTGGGAGATATATGAGGTAGGATGTGGCACCTTGGTCTCCAAACGTAACTATTCTCTTTATTAATTAGCTGCTCTCAGTGGGAGTGGAGGTCAGTACCATATTTATGTGTACGGTTGTTGTTTTAAGGAGGAGGGGAATTGTTAGGAGACATTTTGCGTGTTTTCGTTGGCGGATTAAGGTTAATTTTACATGCGTTGGTTGTCACACCTCCTTTGATTAAGCGAATTGAGATTAAATGCCTTTTAAAAATTATACATTCCTTCCTTAAAAACTGTTTCAATGTTGTACTTAGCTAAAATACTTAAAAAGAGAGATGAGAATCTTTTGAAAAATAGTTCAAAGGGTTTTCACTAGTCTCTGTTACAGATGGTCCTTGAGAAAGCAGTTTGCTATATGTTGCTTGAAAGAATGTGATGTTCCAAGCCAGTTAGAGGTGTTGTGCAACAGTATTGGTAAATATGTTTTGATGATTCTCGGATACATTTACCATGTTTTTGTAAATTAAAAATATTTGTAGTTTCATCATTTCCTTTCACATTTGCATAGCAGGGTTTTCCTGTGTTCCATTCAAATAATAGTCAAGTCCCCTTCCACCATATACTGTAGAGTTCACAGTCCTTTTTGAGAAAACAATGATATTAGATTGAAATCCTAGCATAGTAAGGATTTAATTGCTGGAAGTGTTTTTAAGATGTACTGATTTGTTCATACCATTAGGGCTGAATCAAATCTGTTTGGCCAAACTTAATTTAGTCCCGTTGTGTATTTTAAAATATTTATTCTGAATCTCCTTTTCATGATGTGTGTAATTTCAAACTTAGTTGAGGTACTTTTATCTTGGGTACTTTTCTTAACATTTGTTTGAATTATTAGCCACTAAAGTCTATTTCCTTTTGAAGTAAAATTACTTGGTTGTTGGCATTAGCATACTAGAGTGTCAGTTTCCTTTTCATTCATGTCCATAAGCTGACTAACAAAAAGATGTTCAAGAAATCAAAATTTCAGTATACACCTAACCAAATAGTAAATCAAATGCACTGTAGAATTGTTGCTTTGCTGCAGCTAGTAGAAACTGTTCTGGTAATTCCATGTTGACACAGAGGGGAAAAGAACTTGCTGATTAGCCTTCAGGGAAAATTCTGTGGGTCTTTTAGAGGGCAGATAAATGGCTTTAAAATGAATAAAACATTAAGATAAAAGAGTAAAATAGTAAAGATTTTGCCAGTTTTAAGTAAAATGTCTTTCTACAAAAATTGGCGATTTGATTACTTTTTAAAAACGTACAGTTCACACGATGAGAAGTTAGTCAAAGGAATAATCTCTCTTTTAAAAGTTTTATGGAGCATGGGAAGTGTCACTATTTTTGGTCTGGATAGGAGAGGTTTTGTTGTTTAAGAATATAGTGGGTATCATAATTTTGACAAGGTAATTAAGGAACTACAGCCAACATGTATGTGTGTGTTGTACTTGTTACTAACTCTTAATGGGTATGTAGCTCTTGCATTAGAGTTTGGATAGAGTTACATAATAGTGGATCAGACAGCTTTCCAGGTCAGAAATTAAAGTCAGACTCACCGTTTTTAAGACAAGTTATTCATTCAGTATAAAAAATTACTTACTTATTTCACATAAAAGGATGGACTTTGGCTTTTTAGTGGTAATAGTATAGTTACAATGTAGTTTTTATTTTTTTTCAAGCAAAAATTTTGTCAGGGTTGGATTTTTGTTGCTCCTTTACCCACAAGATAATTGGTCTAAAAACTTCCTTGATACATCCTTTCACACACACACACACACACACACACACACACACACACACACTTTCTCTTATATGCCATGGCCAGTGTTTGAAGAGGAAAAAAACAGTCTAATACAGTGAATTCTTATGAGGACTTTTCAAAACCTTCCATTGGGGACAATTACTTATACCCACATTGGGAAATATTTGGCCTGAGTGTTTCATGGAATGCTGTCTTCACTCATGTTGTCTGTAATGGCCCACTGTCTTAACATGGAATACTAATCATTAGCTGGTTTTGGTCTTTTAGTTTAAGTTCCAGAGTTTAAGATTTCACATACTACTTTAAATTAGTAGAAAATAATTGGTGTTCCACATAGGGACACTTTGATGATATAGTCCAGATTCAGTGAATCTGGAAGTGTGGGGTAGATTTTTTTATATTTATTTTCTTTTGAAATCCTGAAAGGATTTAGCTTTTGCAGCTTGTTGTGATTTATGTTAATATCTTTTTGATAGTCTTTTTCTAAAAGTATGAGGTAAGGTTACAAGTCTGCAGAAGTGCTATGTATTCCGAGCATTTTTAGTTTGTAGTTAAAATTGGTTACTTAAAATAGGTAATAAATACAAATGATTTAAAATTCAGAAGTTTCTTGTCTACACCTGCCTTCAGCGACCAAATTCTCCTGCTTGGAATCAATCACTATTATTAGTTTCTCATTTATTGTGTTTTAATAAAAACATAAAAAATGAAACTTGACAACTGAAAGTCTTGATATCAAAGTTTTTGAAAATAGGTGTAATTTTTTCTGGTTGGAGAATTCATAAGATTCTTTTGAAGTGCTGAAATTTTAATTATATAATCATTGATAGTTCAAGAGATTTAATACAATATATTAATGGTATTGCTATTAATTTCTAGTCTGAAGTAATTGTAGAGAGTAAAAACATAGTCTTTTTAGTTCCATATTTGTGGGATAAAAATCTCACCGATGACCCTGGAATTAGAGTTTTGTTTTAACTAAACATGTTGAAATAATGCAGTACATACAGTATATGTGAAATATTCCTAATGGAGCTACATATTATAATATGCAGCAGCCAGGAAACTCCTTAGTGTTCTAGTCATGCATGCTAATCATACCTTCTGTGGGCTTGTTCTAGCTCATGATATTTTACCTTCAGGTTCTTCAGAATAAGGAACTTACAGAATGCAGGAATAAGGAACTTCTGCAACCTTTTTTGACAGAAGAGTTCTGGGCAAAGGACATGATTTTTCCAGTCTTAGGAATTAAGTACTGTGGGCCACTACTCTCCCATTTGGTGGCCAAACCTTCAAAATATTTACATCCATGAAAGGAGAAATGCCACCCGGTTTTTTGTGGGAGTAGGGTGGGGTGGAAAAGAGCCTGTTTTCTCAAAGCTTAACAAGTTATTTGAGGGATAGAAATGAGATAGTGGGGTGCCTGGGTGGCTCAGTCAGTTAAGGTATGACTCTCGATTTCTGTTCAGGTCATGATCTCACAGTTCATGAGATTGAGCCCTGCATCGTGCTGACAGCATGGAGCCTGTTTAGGATTCTCCCTCTCCTTCTCTTTCTCCTCATCCTCCACTCTTGCTCTCTTGCTGTCTCTCTCAAAATAGATAAACATACATTTTCAGAGAAAACATGAGATAGTGTGACAATGCTGATGTGAAAGTTCTGCTGATTAGGCCTATGGGTTGTCCCTATACTGCTTTTCTCTTTCTTTACTGGAAATTCTGGCAAACCCAAGGACAGGCCAACCAGCTTGGAAACCTACCAGGTAAGGCAAGAACTACCTGTAGATCCTGACCTGTTAGGACCCCTGGACTTAGATTTGGGAGAATTCAAGGCTAGTGAGTATTTCCAAGTTTGTTTGGTTTTTTTCCCTATATGTGTTTTAATTTTGAAGCTAAACAATCTGTAATAAAGAGTTATTTCAACTTGAGGTTCCTTATAGTCCCCATATTTATTACTAACTAATAAGTTAACTCTTGTGTTTTTCTTGTCCCACTAGTCTCTGAAGAGTTATTGTTTTAGACCTTCCATTTTATTTATTTAATCAGCCCTTTGAATTAATTACATTCTCAACTTCCAGAGAATTCCAGTTGTATGTGAGGTTACTAGCAAAGTACCCCCAAATTGCAGTTGTTAACCCTCTGAAAATAAAATGATAAGCAAAATATGCCAGTTGAGACAGTTGGGCAGTATGATAGGGAGAGCTCAGGGGTGCCTGGGTGGCTCAGTTGGTTAAGTGTCCTACTTTGGCTCAGGTCATGATCTCACAGTTCTTGGGTTCGAGCCCCGCATCGGGCTCTGTGCTGACAGCTCAGAGCCTGGACCCTGCTTTGAATTCTGTGTCTCCCTCTCGCTCTGCTCCTCCCCCACTCACACTCTGTCTCTCTCTTTCAAAAATAAATAAACATTTTTAAAAAATTTTTCTAAAAAAGAGCTCAGAGTTACAGCTAGCTAGTTCTAATCCTGGTTACACCATCAACAAGCTATTTGACATGGCGAAAGCAATATAAACTCTTGGAGCCTTACATGATTATCTTTAAAATGAAGATGGTAATACTTGTCTTATGGAATAATTAATGATGAGAGATTTAAGTATCTAGGACTTGACAGATGCTCAATAAATGGCAGCTTTTTAAAATAGTAATAGGTGCACCTGGGTGGCTCAGTTGGTTAAGTGTCAGGATCTCATGGCTCCACAGTTTGAGCCCGCACCAGGCTCTCTGCTGTTAGCACAGAGCCTGCTTCAGATCTTCTGTACCACCCCCATCTCTGCTCCTCCCCTGTGTGCGTTCTCTCTCTCTCTCTCTCTCTCTCTCTCTCTCTCTCTCTCTCTCAAAAATAAACACTAAAAATAGGGGTGCATGGGTGGCTCATTCGGTTAAGCATCCGACTTTGGCTCAGGTCATGATCTCATGGTTTGTGAGTTCAAGCCCCACATTGGGCTCTGAGCTGACAGCTCAGAGCCTGGATCTGTTTCTGAGTCTGTGTCTCTCTCTCTCTGCCCCTCCCCTGCTCACGCTCTGTGTCTCTCTCTCTCTCAAAACTAAATAAAATTTAAAAATTAAAAAAAATAAAATATTAATAATAGTAAGCAATGGAATCAGTTATATATAAAACTAAACCCAAGAGATGAAATGTGCATGAGTCATTAGTTTCTGGCATACCCCAAAATGCAATCTAGGTGACTTGATAAAACCTTAGAGAGGGGCACCTGGATGGCTCAGTTGGTTAAGCCTCCAACTTAAGCTCAGATCATGATCTCACAGTTTAGGAGTTCAAGCCCCGTGTTGGGCTCTGTGCTGACAACTCAGAACCTGGAGCCTGCTTCAGGTTCTTTGTCTCCCTCTCTCTCTGCCCCTCCCCTGCTCACACTCTGTCTCTCTCTCAAAAAATAAAATTAAATAAACATAAAAAAAACCCAAAACCTTAGTCTGGTTTATAATTATAAATCATTTTATAGCCAGCAAATTGAAATATTCTTTGAAGAAAGAATAAGGAAACAGAAGAAATGAGTATTTGAAATACAATAATAAACATAGATCACTGTTTTTGCTTATGTACTAGAGTCTAATACACTCTCATTTAACCCTTTTAGCAATTCTGTAAGATGGACATTAGTCAGCAGTGAGTAGTCCTAGTAAATAGCAGAGATTTTCAAAATTGATTTATATCACTGAATCTTCCCATAAACAAGAGGAGAGATAACAAAATACATTTGGCAGAATGTGTCCATCACATTCAGAGGAGGGAATAACCTAGCCCTTGAAGCACATCTGTCTCCTTTCATATCCCATTTATTTTATTGAAGACTGGTACAGTAGTCTGATGCTATATATTGTTAGACACCTGCTTTAACATTTTTAAAATAACCTTCTGATCATAACTTTACCTCTAATGTAGATTTGTCTCTGGAAGAGATTGCACTGATTGGCCAGCATGTTTTTCCAGCTTGTTGAGATCACTACTCATTGTGTAAAGAGGGGTAGATTTCTCTTGAATTACTCATAAGTTATGAATAAAAGGTGTTAAGTCATTTTAGCTCATGGTTATAGACTAGGCTATTTCAGGAAGGAAAAATGTGAGTTAAATTACACTTCAGTGGTAATTTTGACAGGTTTGTGGACTAAATATCCTTTTGTCACCATAGCTTGATGTCTTTGCATGTATAGCCTGGGGTTTTTATATGTTTGGTTAACACAGAAATGTGCTTAAACTTAATCCTTAGAAAATAGAGAAATGAAACCAATTAACTTCCCTTGTATAATTTATTTTAGTTTAAGGAAATATCAAAAATATGTACTTTGAAAATGAATACATTGTGTATTTTTTGTTTTAAAACATCCAAATTAAGATAGTATATTAAAGCAAATGTAAGTTGCTTATTGTCCCCGATTTCTAAAGATCCAATTGTCAGTGTTTAGTCCTTCTAACAAATGAAAAATTGTGTGTGTTCAAAAGAGGAGAAAAAATTACTAAATGCTGTTCCCTCAACTGGTGAATAAACCTTAAAAAACATAATGGAATATTTCCACATCTCATGAAGGAAGAGGTACAAAGAGAGCCTACTTTTCTGTTTTCTCAAAGCTTTGAAATTGAGTGATAGAAATGGAATAATAACCTGTGCTTTAAAATTATTTTTCTGGTAACAGTGAAAATCTTTACTGATTTCTTCTAGTGTGCAGCATGCACTCATTTTCTAGATGTTCAGGTTGGGTTGTGTCAAAATCTTTGACTACTAAAAATTTTTCCTCAGAATGGAATTAACTGGCTCCTATAGGGGTTCAGTCTTTGACATTGATTTCTTTAGTACCATGTATTGATAACTGACTTGAATCAGTTTAGCCTCTGCTGGTTTGCTGCCTTTACTTGAGTTTAATGAGAATTCTTTTTTACACTGAAATATTGATTTTGTATCTTGCAACCATAGTCTATAACATAGTGTGTATAAGACCGTGTGGCTTTATGAGAATCTGACACTTAAGAGGAAGCAGGTGGGGAAGAGAAAGAACATACAGTTCTTTTTTATTCACCTGTTATATTTTGAGTTAGACAGGGTTGGTATATATATGTCACTAGTAATTGTTTCTTCCCATATAATCATACATATAAAAAAAAACAGGCTTTAAGGGAAATTAGAAGTGAAATAGAATTTAACAAATGGAAAATAGAAATCATTCTGGGTTTGTATCATGGCAGAGAGAAAGGATCAAAGAAGACTTGTTTAAAAGAAATGGAGGTGGGTGAAGATCCTATATTTCGAAATTGAATTGTTGGCAAAGTGATTGTATGGTAAAAGAAATGGTGGAATCACTCATTTTTCTGTGTTAAAAGTAGCCACAGAACTAATTCACCGTTGTGTGTAAATGACTTATATCTTCATGATCCTTTGAAATGCATTTGCATTTTTAAGAAACTGATCCCTTAGTCAAATTTTGGTATTTTAGGCCCAGTAAAAGAGATAGAAATAAGTGATTTGGACAAAGGCTTTGGGTAGGAGTGCTTCCTCAGAGACAAAATAAGTATGTCAGGGGAAGGTGAGGGTGGAATAGTCTTGTAAGAATCACTTCCCTTACACATTTATTGTTTTTACTAATCTACTTCTGACCCTAAAATTTTCTTAAAAGTTTCACATTTTATTTTTTCAAAAGACTAATTTTGGGTTGAAGATTGGGATGGAGAGAAGAAAAAGAATTAGAGCAGGGTAGGAGTGACAGTATGTGTGGGTCATTTTAAATTAGCAGTGGTCATTTAAATTAGAAAGTCTGTATGTAATTATACACACACACATATACACGCTATATATAACCATATATAATTATTTAAATTGTGAAAAATCTATTAGTTTTTTTTAACTAAGCTTTTTTTAATGTTGATTTTTGAGAGAGAGCATGAGTGGGGAGGGGCAGAGAGATAGAAGGAGACACAGTCTGAAACAGGCTTCAGGCTCTGAACTGTCAGCACGGAGCCCAACATGGGGCTTGAACTCAGGAACAGCAAGATCATGACCTAGGCTGAAGTCGGACGCTTAACCCACTGAGCCACCCAGGCACCCCCCCTAAATCTGACATTTTAATAAAAATACGCAAGTGCACAAATCATTGGTGTATAGCTTGATGACTTTACACAAAGTGAACACGTCTGTGTAGCCAGTAATACCTAGATCAAGAATTAAACGCTACCAGTATCCCAAAGGGGTGCCTGGGTGGCTTGGTCTGTTGAGCGTCCAACTTCGGCTCAGGTCATGATCTCACAGTTGGTGGGTTTGAGCCCCGTGTCGGGCTCTGTGCTGACAGCTCAGAGCCTGGAGCCTGCTTCAGATTCTGCCTCTATTTCTCTGCCTCTCCCCTGCTCATGCTCTGTCTCTCTGTCTCTTTCTCTCTCTCAAATATAAAATAAAAAACAAACAAAAAAACCACTACCAGTATCCCAGAAATCAGAATTTTGTGTGTTGTCCCAGCCCCTTGCCTTCCCAGTCACTATCCCCAACCCTATCTTTCTTACTGCTTGGATTGCTTAGATTAGTTTTGTCTGTTGTTTGTCTTAGGTACCAACTTTATATAACTGTAATCACTCAGTCTGTATTCCTATGTGTCTGGCTTCTTTCCCTCAGTATTTGTTTATTTCAACCATGTTGCTTATAGCAATAGTTTGTTTAGTCTTGTTGATCTGTAATACTACATTGTATGAGTATATGACAATTTATTCATTCTATGATTAAGAGACATAGAACTTTAATATTTAGCTGTAAGGAATAGTGCTGTGAGCATTTTATGTATATCTTTTGGTGAATACAGGTACCCATTCCTGGTAAGTCTTTTACCTCAACATTATACCATCAGTTTTCTTTTCTCAAAGACAGCTTCCATTTACTTGGGAGATAAAACAACTTTAAGACAGATGTGAATATGGGGCACCTTGGTGGCTCAGTCAGTTAAGCATCCAACTTCAGCTCAGGTCTTGATCTCACTGTTCCTGAGTTCAAGCCCCACATTGGGCTTTCTGCTGTTAGCACAGAGCCCACTTCAGATCCTCTGCCTCTTCTTTCTCTCTCTCTCAAAAATAAACGTTAAAAAAAAGACAGATGTGAATGTGTCCTCTCATAATTAACGCTGCCAAAACAATTGATTTTATTTCAAATATTAGTATTTTTCTTAAGTCTTTGGTATATGTGCTTCTGCTCTAGCATCCTTTAACAGTGGTGTTAGGAAGTTTACCCGTCACCTTAATATACTTTAATTTTCCCCGTAGGTTGTAGGTTGGGTTATTTTGAGGAGGAGGGAAATCTTTTTTTATATTTAGGAATTTTCAAAATTACTGTGGAATTTAATGTGATTCTAAGCCTTCATTACAAAAATTATTTGTTTTTGCAACTGCCATAGTTTGTTTCTCCATTTCAGTGTGGAATCCTTTTTTTTTTTTTTTTACTACTTTTAAGCTTACCTTTTTAACGCCTGTGAAAATATTTTGCTTTTATTTGGTTAATTGTTTAATTTATTTTTTTCTGCATATCTTGATTATCCTTTATTAAATTATGCTTATTTTAAGATTACAGAAGCTTCATAGAAAAATTGGGATGCATTTTGTTCTCAAGTTGTTTTTCTAGTCCTTGACCAGATCATCAGTTCCTGATGTATAAGAAGAAGGTGTAAAAGTACCTCTGCCAGTATCATTGATAAGTTTTTCCTCAGCTGAAAGCTTGTGCTGAAGTGTGCTAGTTAGTGTCTTATAAGCTTATGCTCCCCATGATATAAGTATCCCCTGAGAATGGCAGGCCATCAATGACTGAAATGGGGTTCTGTTGTTAAAGAACCACTTGCTTAAAACAGATAATATGGTAGCCTTAGATATCAAAAAGTAAGATCTTATTATTTCATGTCTGTTCTTTCAGCACTTACTAGTTCAGTGTTAGTGGTAACAGTTGTTCTTTCTTGTCCATGATAAGCAGTGTGGAGGAGACTGCTACCTTCCTGTCTTTTTTTTTTTTTTTTTTTAAACACCTATCCAGGGGCGCCTGGGTGGCTCAGTCGGTTAAGCATCCGACTTCGGCTCAGGTCACGATCTCGCGGTCCGTGAGTTCGAGCCCCGCGTCGGGCTCTGGGCTGATGGCTCAGAGCCTGGAGCCTGTTTCCGATTCTGTGTCTCCGTCTCTCTCTGCCCCTCCCCTGTTCATGCTCTGTCTTTCTCTGTCTCAAACATAAATAAACGTTAAACACCTATCCACATCAAGTAAATGTTAAATTTGGGGATAAGGAGCCTGAGCTTTTTCATCAAAGTGGCTTTTTTTTTTCCTTCCCTTCCTCGAATTAAATTTCTACATCAGGGGATTTTGAATAAGGTGACTTCTGAGTTGCTTTAAAACTCTTTCTGTATCATTTAAATTGCCAGTAGAAATCAGTGAGGTCTGAATTTGTTAGGTATTACTATACAGACATGGTTCTTGCCTTTATGGAACTTATAATTGAGTTAGAGACTAAATTTAAATAACATTTGAGACCAGAATGAATTGCAAATAAGGATGTTGATATTGTTTTCATTGTCTTCTGATACATATTTTTAAGGATACACACACATATACATGCATACATACATATACCACATTGGAGTTTCATTCATAACCTTATCCGTCCACTGTTTCCAAGTCCAGAGTCTGTTGGAGAGTTTTTTATGAAATGGTATGAAGATGAAGGTTTGTTTTGACTCCCCGTAGTCTGATATATATTCTGCCCTTTAATCATTTATTGAATTACCTCTGTGCCACACTTAGAAAGTTGTTGCAGCCCAAAGTTTAAGCTAAATTATAGCATGCTTGTGTGTAAGTTATTAAGAAAGAAAATGTGCCTAGTGAAAGAAATTACCTGCAGAGTTGGGGTCATTTATCTTGTTTTCATGGTGTAGTCCTTCTTCATTGTATTCGTTATTTTGCTTATATATCCAGAAACTGAAGGTAGACGGACAGGTTTAAATAAAATTATATGTTGCCAGAATCTAAGATCTTCAATTGCAGAGGTAAAACAACACTTCATAGCAGCTGTAATCCCACATATAAGTTAGTTGTAAAGGCATACCCTGAAGGTGCCTTAATGGATTTTTTCTGATGCTCTCTTAGTCTCTACTGCAACATCTCACAGGGAAACTTCCCTCTATTTCTGAGTCATTTGATTTGAGAACCTTTTAGCTGAAATCTTTAACTGAAAAACAGAGCTGAGACATCTGGGTGTAGTGAACTTGTCCAAGGTTTGTAAAGTTAAGTCTGGTTTTAGAGGGCTACAGAAATGTCACATACCAACATACATATGCATTGATAACACACACAACACTCTCTGAAACTGGGAATATGCACTCCTGATTTTGTGAAGTGTCTAAAAATTTTTGGTGAAATGTTAGCAGTAGTATCTTGGGATGGTGGAGGGAGGTGATTTTTGTTACTTCTTTTACATTTCTTTGTTTTTCAAATACTATATGTGGAATCTGGAAGGAAGGAGGTTTGTATTTTTTTAAAAGATTTTAATGGTTGTGATTGATGATTGTGATTATTAGTAGTTGGTTTGATGACATGATCCTCAGATACGTCATTTTACCTTTGAATACAAGCTTGAAACTTTACATTTCTCAGTTCTCTGTGTTTTGAGTGCTTATTAATTAATTTATAGACATTTTTAGTTTTTGTATTCACAGCAACTTTAGGATAATAATTGCTTATATCATTTGCAGGAAATGAAGATGACTGATGACAAGAAAGTCAGAATTCGAATGAAAAACAAATTTGTTATTTGGGGTTTTTTTTGAGCCAGTGATACTGTCTTTCTAGGACAAGTTTGTGACTGTAGATTATTTACATGCAAATACATACAGTTTTTTCATTACATACATGCCTGGTTGAATGATGGAAATTTAGCATACAAACTGGATATTTGAAAGAAAAGTGAAACTTCTTATTGGTCAGAACAAGTGGCTATTTCTTTTGTACTCTGGTGGTATGGACTCATGTCTATTTGATAATTTTATACGGAGGATTTTCTTCCCATAAAACTGGAGATAGCTCTGAAAAAAATAATGACTATTAAGTTGAAACAGATTGCTAAGAGATTGTTGTATCATTATCAGTAAAAAGTCTTCCCATTCTAAGATACTGTATTCTTAGAAGTTTTGGATTATGGAACCTAATGTGTTTGAGAATAAATAAGAACCCACAGTGACTTTCAGAAGATACGGACCTTTGAAGCCTAAATTTATTAGATTTGGAATTAACTTATCTCACACTTGGCCAATCTTCTGATCATCTTATAGACTCCTTATAAACCTATAACCAAGAGAAAACATTTTCTTGTTGGAAAATACACTAAAAACCTTCATTGAAAGAGGTGAACTGTTTGTTTTGTTTTTAATGTAGGGGCTACTGTGTGGTTTAGGGAAAATCAGTCATTAAGTATAGATTCTAGATAGTAATTATCATAGTTTTATGAAGAGCTGATTACAGATGAATTTAAAGTATTTTCCTGAAACAGTGACTTTGGGTAGCTGAAGAAGGAACAAGAGTAACATAGGTGTATTTAAATACAGCTTTTATTCTTTTATGAGGTAGTCATATTGGTGTTGTGAGGTTGGGGGAAATTTTTTTAGGTTGAATTATATGGAAGCAACAACTAAAAAATAGCGCTAACCATTTACAAATAGACATTTACAAAAATTTAGTAAATGGTTGTTTCTGTTTCCCTTCTTTTTCCTTCTGTGGACTGAGGTTTGTTCATATTACTAATTTAGGTTCCTATACATATTAAGTTCATAGATTTAAAAAAGCAGGGGCGGGGGGATGCCTGGGTGGCTCAGTTAGTTAAGCGCCCAACTCTTGGTTTCAGCTCAGGTCATGATCTCATAGTTTGTGAGTTTGAGCCCTGCATCAGGCTTTATGCTGACTGCACAGAGCCTGCCTGGGATTCTCTCTCTCCATCTTTCTCTGCCCCTCCTCTGCTCTGTGTCTCTCAAAATAAATAAACTTACAATTTTTTTTTCTCTCTCTCTTTTTTTAATATATGAAATGTATTGTCAAATTGGTTTCCATTACAACACCCAGTGCTCATCCCAACAGGTGCCCTCCTCAGTACCCATCACCCACCCTCCCTTCCCTCCCACCCCCCATCAGCCCTCAGTTTGTTCTCAGTTTTTAAGAGTCTTCTTCTGCTTTGGCTCTCTCCCACTCTAACCTCTAAAAATTTTTTTTAATAAAAAAATAAAAATAAATAATAAATGCGCTGAGGTTAAGTACCTCAAAAATCAAGAATAGAAGTTAAATTACTTTGAATGGTCTGTTAAACAAAAAAATGAACCTTCATCTTTATAGGAACAACAAAAAAATGAATAATCACTTAGAAATGTTGAGCCAGAACTAAGTATGGCAGAAAACAATATGGACTACAGGTGAATCAACCTAAAGTGTGTGTGTGTGTGTGTGTGTGTGTGTGTGTAAACACATGATAATGTATCAGAGTAATAAGACTTGTAAAATGTTGCAATGGTTGAGAAAATATGTCTATTAAAAAAAATCAAGTGTTATTCTAAAGAGGGATAAGCTGACAGGTAACTAAACCTTTCACGTGATTGGAAGTATATGCTCAGAAGATAGCTAGGGAAAATGAATTTAAATTATTTGATGTTTAGAGTGATATAAAGAACATCTGGTAAACATCTTCAACAGGTCGATAAAGAAGATTATATACTTTGCTCTTTTGGTGTCAGCTATTATGATTAGATATTATAATTATCATAGAGATGGTAAATTAGTTAGAAATTATAGAATGTTGGATGTAGAACCATAGTCCCAATTCTTGAGGTTTTTTACTTGTTCAAGGTGGTGGTTGGAATGAACCCAGATCTCCTGACTCCCAGACAGTGATGATGGTGTTATCTGTTCTTGCTTCAGAATTTTATTAACATTCTGTTCATTTTTTCAGTTTAGTGATTAGTTGAACCTATTGATCAGATAAAGTTTTCTGTAATTTTTTTTAGCTGAAATAAAAATTAATTTTGTTAGAATAATTATTAAGTTATTATTAAGTTATAGTTATTAAGTTATTGTGTTCAATAACTTAAAATATGCAAGTAAATTTTAATAGCTTTTTTTTATTAATTGACTTAATTTTTTGTTTTGTTTCAACCAGTTGTGACTGGTTGAAAAAAGGCAGTTATGTTATTCCAGCAATTATATTATTTACTGTTCAATAAATGATACTGAGACTATTGATTATTCATTTGGAAAAAGCATTCACTTAATTTCCTACTTTGTACAATACCAAAAACTACATTTCGAACGATTAAAGAGCTTGACATTTTTTTCAATTGAAAAATGTTTTATTATAGTAAAAACATTTAACATGAGATCTATCCTTTTAACAAAGTTCTAGGTGTATAATACAGTATTATTAATTGTAGGCAAGGTGTACATCAGATCCGAAGAACTTACTCATCTTGCATTACTGAAACTTTATACCCGCTGAATAGCAACTCCTTATTTCCCCTCTCCCCCCAGACCCTGGGAACCACCATTATATACTCTACCTTCATAAGTTTGACTATTTTAGACACTTCACGTAAGTGGAATCATGTAGTATTTGTCCTGCTGTAAGGGGCTTATTTCACTTAGCATAATGTCCTCCAAGTAAGAGCTCAGTATTTTTAGAAAATCATAGAAAACTTAGAAGAAAGTACTTTTTCCTCAGCAACACCAAAAAAAAATGAAAATCATTAAAGAAACATCAAGAAATTGACTATGTAATAAGTGGAAAGTTCTGCGCAATGAAGGTTGCTAATAAACAAAGTTAAAGCAAATGATAGACTGAAAGAAAATTTGCACCTCTCTAACATACAAATGATCAATATCATATGTGAGTTTTTATGAAAAAAATTATACATGAAATTAGCTAAATCTTTTTTTTTTTAATTTTTTTTCAACGTTTTTATTTTTATTTTTGGGACAGAGAGAGACAGAGCATGAACGGGGGAGGGGCAGAGAGAGAGGGAGACACAGAATCGGAAGCAGGCTCCAGGCTCTGAGCCATCAGTCCAGAGCCCGACGCGGGGCTCGAACTCACGGACCGCGAGATCGTGACCTGGCTGAAGTCAGACGCTTAACCGACTGCGCCACCCAGGTGCCCTAGCTAAATCCTTTTTAAAAAGAACCTTTCATCCCATTCCCTTCCTCACTTTTACCCTCTCAAGAAGCAACAACTGTCATAAATTTGATATAAATCTATTCATTCCATTTTTAAGTACTTTAACATATTTGTGTGAATCTGTAAACATTTAGTTGTATGGTGTTATGGTTGTTACTGTGGGAAAGTAAAAGCTTACCTTCAAGGTGTTTCAGTGCAGTAAACAAGAACATAAAATATTCTTTCAAAAAACGTTTAATATGTAAGTGCCAAAGAAATAGATAAGTCATAAGCCTGGCACTCTAGAAATTTTTGAGTGATTGTTAAGTGAATTAATGAATATAGAAGGATATCACGTTTAAAGGAAAAGTCCTCTCTTCCCCTGACCTACCACTCCCTAGAGGTAACTCTTAACTGTGTGTGTTTACTATAGAATTTTTTAAATATATGTGTATGTAAACACATACTCTTTTTATTTAAAAAGAAACCATACTATATTAATTTGTAAATTAAGTGTTGTTTTTTACTTAAATATATCCTGGGCATTTTTCTGTATCAGTATAAGTATAAATAGCTCTTTTTTTTTTTTTTTTTTTAACAGTTGCAGAATAGTTCATTATATGAATGGATTATGATTTATGTTAAATGTACCTCTATTAATATTCAGGTTCTTATTTTTTGCAATTATAGTAAACATCTTTGTACAAGTATCTTCACATGTTTATGTCACAGTTTCAGTTTCATAAAAGTTATTGAGTCAGAGATATTTGCATTTTAAAGTTTGATAAATGTCAAATTTGTTTTTTAAAACAATAATCCCACCGTTAATATATGAGATTAAATGTTATTGATTGAATGTATACATGAAATACTTAAGAGTGGAGGGGAAACTAGTCTGAGGCTGAAATGGTTTGAAAAGACTTGCCAGAGAAAGTGAATGCTTAAACTAGATCTTGAAGAATGAGTATGTCACAGATAGAAAAAAGGGAAAAAAAGGATATTCTTAGTAAGAGGAAATGGGCCAGAGAACATGGAAGAATTACCAGGACAGATTTTTAACTCTGTCATCATATTCTGTTCATCTTACAGTTCACTTTGTCTTGGTGTTTCTTTTCCAAAAAAGAAGTTAAAGTTGAGTTAGGCACTCTCCACTTCAGGTCTTCCCACGTGTAGAATAATCTAAATTCTTTAACCCAGATTCAAAATGCTCTATACTTTGCCCTTTTTTCTTTATTATGATTCTGTTTTGTCATTGACAGACTTACCTATAAATTGTTTTTGAATGAACCCTGTATGTTGCTACTGTCATTTTTTTTTTTACACTGTCAGAAATTTTTGAACTCAGTGGTTGCTTGACTTCAGTGTTTAATCACTTGCTTTTCTGTCTCCATGCTTTTTTGGTAGCTACCCATATCTCAGCCTCAAGTGCTTGCTGTCATTTACATTTATGTAGTAAATAAATATATGTAAGCATAAAGGTCATTTATGTTTAATGTTTGGAGGATTATCAGTAAATATTTGATAATATTTTCTATAGTAAGCTCATCTTGTTCGATGTCCTGAATGTTTTTATTTATAATACTTTTTGGCAATGAAGTTTCTGAAAACTTACCAGAAGCCATGGGAATTCCCTATTAATAGATATCTGATATCAGTGTAGGGACTTTCAATACACAGTGGAAATGATGTATTATATATTGCATATATAATATCAATGTATATATTAAGCATAATAAGAAAATACTTTTGAAAGCACTTAAGTAGTAATTAGCTATTTTTATATCCATGACAAAACACAAGGAATTTTGGTAATTCCTGCCCAGTGGTTGTGATATTAATAGACATCATTTATTGATCACTCTATTGTTGGTAGACAGTAATTGCATGTTTTATTTTTGTAACAGCCCCCATCATGTAGGTAATATACCCCTTTTATATATGAGGACTTTGAATTGAAGTAAAACTTAAGTTTCCATATTAAAATTGTACATTACTGAACGGTTGTGTAGCGGGTTAAAAGCAAAAAACGTCTGCTTTTAAATCCTTGGTAGTGGGGCGCCTGGGTGGCTCAGTTGGTTAAGCGTCCAACTTTGGCTCAGGTCATGATCTCATGATCCGTGAGTTCAAGCCCCGCATCGGGCTCTGTGCTGACAGCTCAGAGCCTGGAGCTTGATTCGGATTCTGTGTCTCCCTCTCTATCTGACCCTCCCCTGTTCATGCTCTGTCTCTCTCTGTCTCAAAAATAAATAAACGTTAAAAAAAAATTTAAAAAAAAATAAATGCTTGGTAGTGAAATTATAGAACATAATAAGTTCTTTCTTCTTTCCTTCCTTCCTTCCTTCCTTCCTTCCTTCCTTCCTTCCTTCCATCCTTCCTTCCTTCTTAGAGAAAGAGCACATGCACGTGAGCTGGGGAGAGGGGCAGAGGGAGAGAGAGAATCTTAAAGCCAGTCTCAGATCAATGCACAGCTTGATCCCACAGTGCTGGGATCGTGACCTGAGCCAAAGTCAAGAGTTGGCTGCTCAACTGACTGAGCCACCTAGGTACCCCAAGAGTTCTTTAAGATAGTGAAAAAAAGAGTGCCTACCCCAAAATATGAGCTATAATGACAGTATATTTACCAGGACAATAATTTCCAGAAGATAGTGGAATACTCTTTCCTTAAAATATAGAGGTAATATAACTTTAGTTTGAATTCTATACCCATTTAAACTATCAATTATCAGCAAAAATGAGGCCCAAAGTCAGGCTATACACAAAATTAAGAGTTCATCACCTATACAAACTTGATGCAAGGGGCGACTGGGTATTTATTTTTTTATGTGAATTTTTTTAATGTGTATTTATTTTGAGAGCGTGTGTGCAAGAGAGTGCACGGGAAGGGCAGAGGGAGACAGAGAATCCCAAACTGGCAATGAGCTGTCAGTGTAGAGCCTTACAGGGGGCTTGATCCCACCACCATGAGATCATGACCTGAGCCGAAATCAAGAGTCGGTTGCTTAACCCACTGAGCCACCTGTGCACCCCAAAGTAAAAAAAGGGCGCCTGGGTGGCTCAATTAAGTGTCCCAACTCTTGATTCCAGCTCAGGTCATGATCTCACAGTTCGTAGTTTGAGCTCCGCATTGGGCTCTCTGCTGTCAGCACAGAGCCCACTTATGATCTTCTGTCCCCCTCTCTCTCTGCCCCTCCCCCACTTGTTTGTTTTCCCTCTCTCTATGTCTCAAATAAAAACTAAAAAAGAAAAAATACATCATGAGTGAAGAATTAGTAAAATATGTTAATAAATTGAGTAGACTTGATTGTAAATATGTATAATATTTTTAAAGGTAGAGCCAAAATACTAGGCAATAACAAGAAAATTGGAAGAAAGGGGATTATAGCATGTCAAGAGTGCTACGGGGTGCCTGGCTGGCTCAGTTGGTAGAGCATGCGACGCTTGATCTCAGGGTTGTGAGTTTGAACCCCATGTTAGATGTAGAGATTACTTTAAAAATAAAATCTTGGAGAAAGAAAAAGAGTGCTATAATTCTTTTTTCACTGAGAACTCTAGGTCATCTTGTAAAAATAGCTATTTCTGTGGCTCTGCAGCCAGACTCTCTGGACGAAATCCTAGCTTATGCCTTACTAGCTGTGTGACATTAAGGTTACTATACCTTCCTGTGCCTAAAATTTCTTATCTACAAATAGGAAGGCAATAACCCTCAAAGTGTTATGGGGAGGATTAAGTACAATACATGTAAAGCCATTAGAACACTACTCAGTACATGTAAACACTCAATACATGTTTGCTGCTGCTGCTTTCATTTCTCTTTTACCTTAAGGGTAACCTGAAAAGAACAGAAATAAAATCTATGGCTTATGAACCAGTAAAACTAAAATAAGAGAATGAAGAAAGCTTAACCCTTAGTGTACTGTCAAGAGCAGTTGCACTAATTTTAGTTTTTTATTTTCTGAGCACTTCTAACACTTACAAAGCTTTGGTATTTTATTACTTTTATTCTTCTTACAGATCTTCCAAAAAGCAGAAAAATTTTTACTTAAAAAAATCAATCTATGTTGCAGTTATATGAATCCATCAGATGCTTTTTGTAAACCTAAGGTACATTATGGAATCTTAGCGATCTGTATTTTGAAATATTTTGCAATTTCTAGGAATTTTATCATTGTCACCAATTATTTCCTGCTGTGTTAAAAAAAAAAAAAAGATTTGATAAAGCAAGAATGGTGGAATCCACTGGAAAGAAGGTATAGTGAAATAGTCATTTTTTAGGTTTTTTAAATTAATTTTATGTTTTTATTTATTTTGAGAGCACACTGGAGAGGGGCAGAGAGAGGAGAGAGAGAATCCCAAGCTGGCTCCACCCTGTCAGCACAGAGCCCCATGTGGAGCTCAGACTCACAAACCATGAGATCATGACCTGAGCTGAAATCAAGAGTTGGACGCTTAACCTGCTGAGCCACCCAGGCACCCCTTTTTTCAGTTTTGTTTTGGTTTTTAAAAATGTTTAATTTTTTTTTACTACCTGTATTGCATCCTTCAAAAAAGGTGTAAAAGAGGATGAGAGACATACAGATAAGATAAATACAAGGAGAGAACTAGTATTCTAGACCTGGGCTGTCTAGTATGGTAGCCACTTGCCACATACAACTACTTATATTTAAATTAATTAAAATCCATAGAATTTAAAATTCACTTCCTTGGTCACATTAACCATGAAGTAGTTATATAGAGGGAATATAGCTCTCTATTAGCTTCATTTCACTATGGCTACCATATTGAAATGCAACTATAGAACATTTTTATCATTGCAGAAAATTCTATTGGATATCACTGCTGTAGATGCTAAGTATGATAGTGAAATTGATCATATAAGTGATAGTAATATGGATCATATCCATGAAATTTCAGATTTTGAGACTTGAGATGTTCTGTACCTTCCAGGGATGGTATTAAAGAGTGCAATTTGGGAAAATTAACTTGTCTAAAACCATAGACTTAACCAGTACTGACACTGAAACTTCCTATGTCCCAACTTTATTACTCTGAAGAGCTTTTTAAAATGTGGGTTATAGCTGTTTACTATATCATAAAGCATATTCTCTTACAATAATATATTAATATGCTCTCATAAGTAATAGCTTTTTAAAAACAAAAATAATGGAGTAGCATTGTTTTACATTTTTGCAAATCTGGTGTCTACCTTAAGAAAAAAATCAGCTGGATTTTAATATCTACCTCAGCATTTGGTCAGTTGTGATACCTATATGTAGCTTCTGAAAAACACGGTATACTTGTGAGAAAATGAAAGTGAAAAGGCATATGATGTCTTACTATTAATAATGAAAATAGTTTGGACCTTAGTACCCATTGAAAGTCATCCTTTGATGACTCCCAAGGGTTCCCATACCACACTTTGAGAATACCTTCTCTACCCTAAAGCCTGCCAGTCATAGCCCCATACAGAATTTAGAAACCACATTTAATACCTTACTCTAGTATATAAATGGACAGCTGATGATTATCAGACACTTGAGAAAAACCTATGAAGTGAAAGATGGAAGCCAAAGCAGAAAGGTAGAAACAAGTGATTGAGAAGAAGTATAAATGGTACTGGGGAGAAGAAAACTTGTAAGAAAGTAATAACCTCAGAACACTAAGAGGTTATTATATGTGTGAAACCAGAATCAGATGTTAAAAATAAGGACCATCATAGAGCAAAAGGAGCTCCAAATTAAAAAATCAGAGCAGAGGGGCGCTTGGGTAGATTAGTTGGTTGATTTTGGCTTAGGTCATGATCCATGGAGCCCCACATCAGGCTCTGCACTGGGCGTGAAGCCTGCTTAAGATTCTCTCCCTCTGCTCTTCCTCATGTGCGCACATGCGCATTCTCACAAAATCAGAGTAGATATGAAGTATGAAAAGTATAATTAAAAATTATAATAGAAATTTTGACAGTTTATGTTTGTAATGTAAGGGTAGTGAAGGACTTTGTATACAAAACTTCAAAAGCACATGGCATGAGTCAAAAAATGAAATGAATTTGTTTACATCAGAGTTAAGGCATTCTGTGGATTGAAGGGACATCATGGTAGAATGGGAGAAGATATTTGTAAAATATAAAAACTAACAAGGGATTTAACATCAAGAAAATGGAAGAAACTCCTAAAAATGCAAAGGGAAAAGACAGCCATACCAAAATAAAAATACGTAGAAAATATGTAGAGGTTCTAAAGAGGCATTTATAGGAGAAACCCCAAAGCTAATAAGTCTGTGTAGATACACTCAAAATCGTTAGTTAACAGAAAATTTTAAATTAAAACCATAAGATATCACATTTACCCATTAGTTTGGATAAAACAATGTATTAGTTATCTATTTCGTCATAACAGATTACTCCCCAAATTTAGCATCTTAAAACGTGTATTATGTCACATCTGTGAAGGACAGAGAATCTGGTATCAGCTTAGCTGGATGGTTTTAGCTCAAGTTCTCTCATGAGGTTGTAGTCCCACTGTGAGCCAGGGCTGTAGTCATTTGAAGGTTTGAGTGGGACTGGAATATCTGCTTCCAGGATAGCTCACTCAAAGCTGTTGGCAGGAGGACTCAGTTCTTTGCTGGTTGTTGGCAAAAGATCTTAGTTCTCCACTGCATGAGCCTCACCACAGGGCTGCCTGAGTGGATTCTGAAGGCTGCTTCTAATAACATGGTGTTACAGATTGAATGTCATGTTTCCTTTCTCCCCCAAAGTTTGTTTAAAGTTTCTATGTTGAAATATAACCCCCAGTGTGATTGTATGTGGAGGTAGGACCTTTGGAAGCTGACTAGGTCACAAGAATGGAGCTCTCATGAATGGTATTAGTGCCCTTATAAGAAGAGGCCGGAGAGTTAGCTCACTTTCCCCCACCATGTTAGAATACTAGAAGAAGTCAACTGTCTGTAGCTTGGAAAAGGGCCTTCACTGGAACCTAACCATGCTGACATTATGATCTGGACTTCTGGCCTATAGAAGTGGGCAAAATAAATTTCGGATGTTGATAAGTCACTCAGTTTATAGTATTTTATTATAGCAGCCTGAGTGAAGACACATGGCATCTGGCTTCCCCCAGAGCAAGTGATCCAAGAGTAACCAAACAGGAAGCCATTGGTGCCTTTTATGACCTCTTCTTTGAGTGAAATTTCTATTCATTAGAGGCGAGTCACTAAGTCTAGCCAGTACTTAAGGGGAGGAGAATTAAGGCCTCACTCATGAAGGGAGAAGTAACAAAGGATTTGTGGACTTTCTAAAACTACACTGTATAATGCCAAATGTTAACAGAAGTATGGACTCTGCAGCCTTTCCAGAGCTCAACCTAGCAGTACTTAAGAATATGAACACCCTGTGGCCCAGTAATTTCCTTTCTGGATATGTATCTCAAGAGTTTCATAGGAGTTATGTACATGGGTGTTCACTGCAGTAGTATTTGTAGCATCAGAAGTTAGAGTCAACCAGGATGTCTCATATACTGGTTGGAGTGTAGATGGGTAAAATTTGTGAATGCACATTGTATTAGTTTCCTAGAGCTGCCATAACCAAGTATCACAAACTGTGTGGCTTAAACAACAGAAATTTATTCTCTTACAGTTGTGGAGGCTAGAAATCCAAAACCATTGTGTGAGCAGGGCCATGTTCCCTCTGAGACTTTGGATAGAATCATTCCTTGCCTATTCCTAGATCATGGTGGTGGCTATTAATCCTTGGATTGCAGCTATATCACTTCAATCTTTGGCGCAGTTGTCACATGGCATTCTCCCTGTGTCTCTTCTCATAGCGTTTTCTTCTTATAAGGGCATCAGTCATATTGGATTAAAGCCCACCCTAATGATCTCCTCTTAACTCGATTACATCTACAAAGATTATTTCCAAATAAGGTCACACAGGTAACAGTGGTTAGGACTTCAGCATATCCTTAAGGGATATAATTCAATCCATATACATGTGGACTATTACTCAGAAATTAGGAGCAACTAATTAGATGTACACCTGCACATAGTATATAGCAGGAAATACAAGAAATAGAATGACGGAGTAGTAAAAATAACATTTTTGTTTTATTTTAAGTTTATTTATTTTGAGAGAGCAAGCACATGTGCAAGCAGTGGAGGGGCAGAGGGAGAGAGAGAATCCCAAGCAGACTCTCTTCTACCACCACAGAGCCCGATGTGGGGCTGGATCCTATGACCATGAGATCATGACCTGAGCTAAAAGTGAGAGTTGGATGTTTAACAGACTGAGCCACCCGGGCACCCCAATAATAACATTCATATAAATGAAAAATCAATGTGTAGGAGAGTTCTCCAGAGAAACAAAACCAATAGGATGGAGATAATCTATCTGTATTTATATCTGTATATAATTAGGTTGAGAGATATTGAGAAAAAGGAACTGGCTCACATGATCATAGAGGCTGGGAAGTAAAAATCTGCAGTGTGGGCTGATAGGGTGTAGAGACCCAGGAAAGCTGATGGTGCAGATGAAGTCCAAAGACTGTGCTAGTGAATTTCTTCTTGCTTGGGGAAGCTTGCTTTCTTCTAATTAAACCTTCACCTGATTGAATGAGGCCCACCCGCGTTATGGAGGGCATTCTGCTTACTCAGGAGTTTACCAGTTTAATGTTAATCTTGTCCAAAACACCCTCCAAGTTGACACATAAAATCAAATATCACAAGTCCACTCCATGTCAAACTGACACCCATAGACCTCTTCCTTAAACCATATTTAGAATACAAATAAAGACAATAACAAGGTCATACTTCTACCTAACATACAAATATCCTGTGTATAGCCAAAAACACCTTAAGCCTTTTCCCAGAGGAGGATGCAAAATCCTGATGTTTAACTCTTCTCTTTGATATCCCGTAACTTAAATATTATGTTGTTTTTATGTGTGTTTTGTATATTATGATATAAATTCAGTATACCTTAAATGATGAGATAAGAAAGGGAAGAAAAACAAAAATATTTGTACATACAAACACACAGGCACACAAACATATTCATAATAAAATAAATACATGACAGTTACAGTCTTCTTTTCTGTAACATCACATGGTCATAGGTGGTATTCATAACTACTTTTGCCTACTACCTATTTTATATTACTTTTTCCTTCAGCAGTTAACTCAGCTGGTCATAGTTCTTTACTTGGTACAGTGACCCAAATCTTCCTTCCTGAAAGGTCTGAGCCGTTAGTAGTCTTGCCTGAATTGGGTTATAGTTTTCCATTGATTTTAATAACAGCATGATAACATGGAGAGATGTCCTTGGGGATCTCCTATATGCCAGATATACTCTCTTACCTCCATTGCAGAGTAGCAGTCCCATTTCCCCTTAGTCCCAACCATTCAAACAGCACAGTGACTTCCTGCTTTGACTGTTTATTCAGGGGCATGAGGTATCTAGAATGTCCAGGTGGCAGTTTTAACTTCCAGTTCAGTGAGATCATTGTTATGTCTCCTGATGGAAGCATTCCTTTCTTTGGAATTAAGACCTATACACCAATAGGAGAGCATAAGGTCATGGAGAGAAGAAACCAAAATTTTGCAGGTGGATCACTAGGAATAAATAGTGGTGCCACTTCTATTTCTACCCCTTGATTCCTGGATCTATGAATCCTGACTATGGGGGAAACATCACCATATACCGAATACTGATACACAGCCTCCTGGAGAGTCTTTCCCCATTCCTGCAAGGTGTTGCCAAAATGACAAAAAATCATTTCATTATTCTATCAAGCCAGTTGCTTCAGAATGCTAGGGCACATGATAAGAACATTGGATTCTGTGAGCATGGGTCCACTGCTGTAACTTGCATGAAGTTACTTCCCTTGATCAAAAGTGGCATCATATGCAATACCATGAACATGAGTAAGGCATTTGGTCAGTCTACAGTAGTTTTGGCAGAAGGTTTGCATTCAGGGAAGGCAAATCCATATCCAGGATAAGTTTCTATTACAGTAAGAACAAATGCTGCCCCTTTCATGATGAAAGCAGGTCCAATGTAATCAACCTGCTATCAGGCTGATCACACCAGGGAATGGTGCCCTTTAGGAGATTCCGTGTTGGTCTCTGCTGCTGGCAGATGGGCCACTTAGCAATGGCTGTAACCAATCTTGCCTTGGTGAGTTGAAGTCCATGTTGCTGAACCCATGCATAACCTTCCTCCTCCACCCCAGCCACTTTGTTCATGAGCCCATTGGAGGGAACAGAGATGGCTGTTCCATTGGGAACAGAGATGGCTGAGAAGAGAGGCTGACTGGTATCCACAGAACAGGTCATCCTATCCACTTGATTATTCAGGTCCTCCTTGGTTGAGGTCACTCCTCCAGGGGCCTTGACATGAGACACATGATGTTTTCACCCATGCAGAAAGGTCTGTCCACATACTTCTTTCCCAGACTTCCCTGTCACCAGTTTTCCAGTTGTGTTCCTTCCAAGTCATCCTGTCTAGCCAAACCATCGACCACAGCCTGTGAATTGATACTTAATCACACGTCTGGCCATTTTTCCTTCCAAGCAAAAGGAACAACCTGGTGAACCGCTCAAAGGTCTGCCCACAAGGAGGATTCCCCTTACCTCCGTCTTTCAGGGATGCTCAGAAAGGAGCTGTAGTGCCGCAGCTGTCTGCTTTCAGGTGGTGCCTGCACGTCATGCTGAACCATCTGAGCTAAGCTTGAGTTCTTTCTCCGTCGTCTGATTGGAGGGAACTCCCCGTGAAGCTGTAGGTGCCGGCTGGGAGAGAGCCGATACTGTTGCAGGGGTAGCGACTGTGGGCATTTGAGCTGCCTCTTCATGGAACTTACTTGCGCCTTCAGGATGTGTTCGGGTCCCGTGTCATAATACCACCTCCATTTGATGATGGAATGCTGCAGTGTATGCCCATCTTTATGGCGTGGTGGGTCGGGTAACACCCAGGTCATGACCAGGAGCTCAGATCACATGGGAACTTGATTTCACCCATGGTTAAGTGTTAAGTCTCAGCGAGGGCCCAGTAGCAGGCCAAAAGCTGTTTCTTAAAAGGAGAGTAGTTATCTGCAGAGGATGACAGGGCTTCGCTCCACATGCCTAAAGGCCTGTGCTGCGCTTGTCCTAAAGGAGCTTGCCAAAGTTTCCAAACGGCATCCTCGTCTGCCCTTGACACTTTGTGCACCATTAGATCTTTTGGATCACAAAGCCCGTGTCAGAGCAGCTTACACAGCAGCTTGGACCTATTGCAGAGCCCTCTTCTGTTCTGAGCCCCACTCAAAATTAGCACCTTTTCGGATCACTGAGTAAATAGACCAGAGTCACAGACCCAAATGATGAATAATGCAACAACTTATCATTCACCTTAGGAAGGATATCTCAACATGCCTCATACCACTGGACCCTTAGAAATTTCAAAGAAGTTAAAGGTTCCTGAATTTTTGTCAGATTTATTTCACATCTCCTGCCGTGTAAACTGCACTAGTAGGTCCAATCAAGGTGGTGATACCAGTGTGGTATCTTGTGAAAGGGAAAGGTGATCATGATCCCTCATCACACCATGTATATAAACTAACAGTTTATATACTGTTATAATAAAGATTAACATTAGATATTTTAGAATAGTTGTTTTTGTATAAACAAGAGAATGAAAATGGAAAATGAAAGAACAAATTCAACAAGAATTTAAAATATGCAAATGGAATTGTTAAGTCTCCCGGAAAACTAGGATCAGAAGACCAAAAATACGGCATATGGGTAAGAAAAAGGAGAAATAGTAGAAAAGAAAAGTAGAATGTTAGTCTGGGAGACCCAACTCTGAAATCGGAGGGGTTCCAGAAAGAGAAAATAGAGAGGAAGTAATTCAAACACATATTTCACGAAATTTTCTTCAAAATAAAAGGACATGAATTTTTAAATTAGAAGGGCCCATAACACATTCATGAGAGTGAATGACAAAAGGCCCTCATTGTGGTAGTACATGATGAAATTTCAGGACATCAGGGGATAAAGAGAAAAGCCTCAAAGCTTCTGGGAGAAAGAGGAGTCACATACCAGTGATCTGGAGTCAGAATATCCATGAACTTGTCAAAAACAAACCTGAAAGACACTTTAGCAATGTTTTCACATTTGTGAGGAAAAACTTAGTTCTGCCTTTAGAATTCATTACTTTTAAGCACACTGTCAATCAGGTGTATAGAAGAAGGTATAATAGTCTTAAAATCTGAGGAAATTATAAAGCCAAAAGTTACAGACAAATGGACAAGTCTGACTACATAGTCACATTTCACACACTTAATAAAGATACAGAAAATTAGCCAATACAGTTGACAAGCTTGATTTTAAAAGATGTAGAACCCTGTATGCACACAAGCACATACATAAGTAGAACATATACACAATTTTCAAGTATACAAAATTTAAGTTAACAAAAGTTAATTTGTGTTGTCACAGGGGAAATTTTATCAGTTTTCAATCAGTGCCATTTAGAACATATTCTTGGACCTCAACTTAAATGAGAAATCAAGAATAATGAGTTTAAAAAAAACAATGAGTTTAAAAATTATATCTAAACAACTTTGGAGAACTAAGTATAGTACTTAATGAGATAAGAGAAAATATAGTAGACATTACAAAATACTAGAACTCTGACATAGACACTACATGTCAGAAGTTGGAGGTTGCAACTAATGTGAACAGACATTTGTGGTTTAAAAATACTGGTTTTTAAAAAGATTGAATATAAAGTAATTAAGTCTTCAACTCTTGGAATAGAAAGATAACAGAAGAATAAAACCAGAGACAAAAGGATAAAAATAAGTATAAAGGAGAAATTAATGAAATAAAAGACAAATAATTGGATCAATGTAAAGGCCAGTAGACAAACTACTATTAGGAGAAAAGATACAAATAAGTAATGCTAAGACAGAAAGAAATATAACCACAGATAGAACAAGAATTTTAAGAATCTTAAGGTAACTCCATGAATTCTTTGTCAATAACTTTGAATCATAGATGATACAAACAATTTTTTGGAAAAATGTAATTTGCCAAAATTAACCTTAGAAATAGATAACAATGATAAGTTAATCACCAGTAAATACTCAGAAAATAAAAGACAAATTTACACATACCAGCTTCCCAAAGGTACACCAAACCTCAAAATTTTATAGCTACAGAGAAGAGAAAAAGAAGAGTTCTCCATTGTACCAGACTAATCATTCAACAAGTATTTCTAGAGTGTTTAAACTATGTGCATTAGTGAAATAATACAAAAATATTTGATACCTAAAGTAGGCAAACAGTGCAAGAAGATATAACGTAATCTTATGAACAGGCATACAGAAATCTTAAAATATTAGCAAATTAAACCCAGCTTATATTAATGAAGGAAAACATCACAATCAAGTGGGGTTAATCCCAGAAATGCAAAATTGTTTTAATACTAGAAAACCTCTTAATGTAACCTGTCACTTCCAACAAGTTAAAGGAGAAAAAAGTAGTCCCTGTACTCACTGAGCAGATATTTAGTATCCATCATAAACCAGGAGGTAGGCATTAATAGTTTAGCATTGTACAAACCAGAGTCCTGTTTGCATGGAGCTTACAGTCTAGTGTAAGAAAAATTATAATGTAAGGTAATCTGATAAATGCTATGAAGAAACATAAATCAAGTAAAGGGAACAGAGTGATAAGTATTATTAATAAACATTTACATATTAAATATAAACCCTCAGTCTCCTGTTTTTTCCATCTCTGTTCTTTGTCAGCTTGCCATTTATGTTTCCCTGAACACTGTAAAATAATAAGATAATCAAATACTCCTATCCAGAAAATAAGATGACAACCACTAAAATTGGCCAGCAAGGTCTGTCTTGAAATAACTCAGTCATTATCAGTTGAAGTTTAAAAATTTGAGTCTAGGGGTAATAATACATATGTATGGAATATAAACATTTATAATATATAGCATACTTATATAATCTGTGTATTTATATAATTATATAATTGATAATAAAATGTATGGAATAAATATATATGGAAGTTGTGTTTCTTAGTAAAAACTTGAAATTCAGAGACTGCTCATATATAATTTTTTTTCTACATAGAATTTTTAATTTTCATAGAAGGAATAAAGGAAAAAACTGTTTTCCTAAGGTTATTAAGTATGGTAGCACAGTATCTTTAGCATAACACTAGAGATATGAAGAGCTGGGAGTTAAGTTTAACTTGAACACTGTGCTAAATGAAGCAAAAGTCATATAAATTGGGGCTCCTGGGTGTGTTAGTCGGTTGAGCGTCCGACTTCTACTCAGGTCATGATCTTGTGGTTTGTGAGTTCAATCCCCACATCAGGCTCGCTGCTGTCAGGGAAGAGCGCACTTCAGATCCTCTGTCTTCCTCTCTCTGCCCCTCCCCAACTTGTGCTATCTCTCTGTCTTTCTCTCTCACTCAAAAATAAATATTAAAAAAAGTCATATAAATTAATTTCACATAGAAAGACCTGTTCCTAATCCCAGATAAACAGTCTCACAAATGCATCCCCATCAGTCATTATTAGGATGCACTGTGGAATATCTGTGGCTTTACAAAAAATGTTTATGTACTCCCAAAACAACCCAAAGTCATGGCTGTTTGTGTTCCATAGTAAGCACTGTATATGAAGGACAGTATTTATTTCAGAAAAATCTGAACTCTTTAATTGGATTTGGAAGATCTTCTTTGGATATAAGTTTGTTGGTTCTCTTTGTTTAATTCTTGCCAAAGAACTAAACTCTCAGGCCTTCACTTCATTAAAATAATACATTAGGAACTTCTGCTAAAAGATGCTTATAGTAATTTTTATATTTGTGTATTTTAAGTAAGTTCAAAAGCAGAATTGTATAAGGTATTTTAGGTCTCTTGTCAGACTCTTAGTTTACTTCAAGATCCTTCCCTCTAGTAAAATAAGGGTTTATTTTTTCTAAGTTGCCTCTGAGACAACAGTCAGGAATTGGGCAGCTTCACAAAAGATGTGTGCACAAAAGGTCTTTGACTTTGCCTAGCCCAGAGGTTTCACATTTGCAGCCAGCAAACTGATCTGGCCAACAGAATGTTTTATTTGTTCTGCATAGTGCTCCTAAAAAATCAGTTGGTTTCCAACATTTTTAAATGTGAAATTTCACATAATCTCAATTCCTGAGTTCGTTTAACATTTCAGATCATCTGATACCACTGGCTTGAATTTCCACATGGCTACAGTTGACCAGGGTTTAGCACTGGGTGAGGATTGCATGAACCATAAACTGTCCATTTCTCTGTATTCCCACCATTTCTTAATGTTTCACTTCACTCATTTTCTTCACCTGTGACTTACATAGGTATTTAAGTATGTGACCCTTGCTAACTTACTGGTTCATGTGGACAGCCTTTTTAAAATTTTTGTTATGGGGTGGGGGGGGGGGGGCTGATGGCTCAGTTGGTTGGGCATCCGACTTTGGCTCAGGTCATGATCTCACAGTTCACGAGTTCGAGCCCTGTGTCAGGCTCTGTGCAGACACCTCAGAGCCTGGAGCCTGCTTCAGATTCTTTGTCTCCCTCTCTCTCTGCCCCTTCCCTGCTCATGCTTTCTCTCTCTCTCTCTGTCTCTCTCTCAGAAATAAACTTTAAAAGAAATTTTTTTTGTTACGGGGCACCTGGGTGACTCAGTCAGTTATAAGCAACTGATTCTTCGACTCCTGTCATTATCTCAGGGATTGTGAGTTCAAGCCCATGTCAGTCTCTGTGCTAACGGCACAGACCCTGCTTGGGATTCTCTCTCAAATTAACTAAATAAACGAAAGAAAAATTGTTGCTTTTAATTATTATGGCATGGGAAACTAACACTGACTAGGATAAATTAAACGTTTTTAAAAGCCTGAATTTGGGCTAGCATTGCCATCTTTCTTTCCCTAAGTTGTAGTATGTCTTTAGGAGAATATACGGATATGCTTATCAATTCTTTATTCACTTACTCAAAGCATTTGATATGGATTCTCCTGGAGTCTGGTAGTTTCTGTAAGAAGAATGTTGTGACTTCATTGAGGTTTGTTAAGATCCTAATTTTGTTAAGTGATGATATGACTATTAGAAGTAATAATTTTTCAAATCTGTATCACTAAAAAACATTTATTTAACCTCTTTCTGTGTCATTAGGCTAGGCATTTAGTGTAGTTATTTATACTGCTTACTAAATATTTTTGGCTCTCCTCCATCTGGCATTTTCTGACCCCTCTGTCATTGGGCTATGTCAACAGTTCTGGCCAAAGAGTTGTGAATGGAAATGAGTGTGTAATTTCCAGGCCAGTCATTTAATTGCCAGTATGAGCTCTCTTTCCTTCTGCTGCTGCCACTAGCAGTGTTTCAGAGAGTGGCTGCTCCATAGTCTGAGTTCCAGAAGAGGATAATACGGAGCAGAGCTCTTCACCAACCAGTGATAGGTATAAAGTATGCAAGAAATAATTCTGTTATTTTAAGCTAGAAATTTTTGGAGTTGTTCATTACTGCAGTTTAACTTAGCATATCTGATGCTATATTGCAGCAGTGAAGAAAGAATTAACTTATTAATTAAAGCACTTAATTAAAGGTAGCTGTGCTAACCAAAATCTATAACCTGTAAGCTATTAGAAAATTGTTTTTAGTCTTTAGGGTAACTCTTTATTTATAAGTTGTGTCACCAAAGGCCTTAAGTCTTAGAAATTTCAACTTTGTTTGAGAGTACACATACAAGATACTAGCGATCGCTGTACATTTTGCAGTCAGCACTGTGTTATGTACGTAAAGTCTGAAGGTGATTAAGGCCTATCATGTTTAATCCTACTTGTTATCAAGGAGGTGTGTGTGTGTGTGTTTATTTTTTTTCTCAAGAATAGCATGGAGCTGAAAGTTTTTAAGCAAACTTTCAGGATAGATTATAGACTTTGTGAGCTGACATAATTTTGTGATGGAATTTTAGAGCTGGAAGAACGCTTAGGTATCATGTAATACAACATTCTTATTTTATAGATGTTGAATGCTATAAAAGACTAAATGAAGAACATGTTCCAGTTACTTACTTTTACATTATTTTTAGGTCTTAAAATACCTTTTGAGAAATTCCAGCTAATCCCTTTGCCAGCTAATATTTTTCTTAGCACTCTTTGTTGACATTTGTATTCTTTTTGCTTCCTCATTTTCCCTTCATTATATTTGATCCTCATAGTAATTCTAAGAGGTAGATAGTTTTCTGCCATTTACAGTTCTGGAGACTGAGACTTAATTGAAGTGAAGTA
This sequence comes from Herpailurus yagouaroundi, assembly GCF_014898765.1. Lineage (NCBI taxonomy): Eukaryota > Metazoa > Chordata > Mammalia > Carnivora > Felidae > Herpailurus > Herpailurus yagouaroundi. The sequence goes on from NW_024412441.1 coordinate 12,664,881, forward strand.
ATCTGCCCAAGATCATATGGCTAAGTAGCAGAGCTGGGATTTGAACAGGTTCTGTTGATTCTAATAATCCATGTTGTTTCCACTAATGTCTTAAATGTATTTAAGATTCTTATACAAATGTAGAGAATATTTTACTTTGTGTGACTATTAAAATTAGATTTGTCAGAGTGACAGGAAACCCAAGACAACAGTTGTCTAAAAAGATAGTTTATTCCCCTCTCTTGTGATTAAAGTCTGGAGGTAAGCATGTAAGGTTAGTATGAAGGCTCTCCACCATGACTTTATGGATCAATACTTACTTCTGTTTTGTTTACTCCACTATCCTTAAACACATGACTTCTGTTTTATGCTTCAAAATACCAGCTCGTGTTCCAGCATTCTATCTAGCAGGAAGCAGAAAGTGTAAAGAAGCACCCTTTTCCTTCCCTTTAGTACCTATTCTGGAAATTATATAGGACACTTCTGCTAATATTCTATTGGCCAATACCAAGTCATATGGCCAACTCATTTGTAAGGGAGGCTGAGAAATGTGGGCTGTGTTCTAGATGGTCATCTGCTCAGCTAAAAATCTAGGGTTTGTGACAGACATAGTTGACTAGATTTGAAGTAATAGCAGTTTCCCTCACAATGATGTAATCCAGTTTTGTTTCAAATTGTTTATTCATAGGTATTTATTGAGTACTTATGTACCAAACACTGTCATAAATATATATGATGGTAAACTGCATTAGTTCTTATGTTTATTTTTACAGGTTAGGAAAATTTTTCTCTAAATAGGTTAAAATAGTACCCAGATGTTTTCTTTGCACATATATAAGGAAAAAGAAAAAAACATATCCAGCTTTAGCTTTATATTTATGATCCAATAAAATGTGCTATATGTTTTCAAAGTGAGCCAGTACTTTTGAAAATTTTGTGCCACAACCCCAGAATACTGTATCTAATGAACACTGTGAAACTTTTGAAATAAAATTATAACTTTCACTTAGGTACTTTATAAATTAAGATCTGTTTATAGACCCTTTATTTTGAACACTTTTCAAAAGTGAGACTCTTGGGGCGCCTGGGTGGCGCAGTCGGTTAAGCGTCCGACTTCAGCCAG